>NC_044977.1:73722850-74356660 GCF_008728515.1 Papio anubis
CTACTACCATTGCTTCCTGCTAACCCCGAGGGAGTTATTGAAGACTGGCTCCGCCCCACTGCTTGTGGCTGGAGCGTTGATTACTGGGTTGTCCTCACTGATCCGGGTACCAACTGAAGTTCATTGAAGTCTCATTTTGGCCTTTAGCGTTACAGCCTTTTTTCCCCCGTTTACACTCTCATACTCAGCCATTTCTTACCAAAGCACATCCACTGTGCTACCAGGGCTGGCACCTGGAAGTTCAGACCATCATACGCACACTGCGCCCAAACCAGCCCACCCCTGTGAATTCTCAGCCCTTTGAGTTGAACCTAATCATCTGTAAGGCTGTCCTCAGGGTAATTTTATCTTTGGTACTTCGTCACCCTGTCTCGCCATTCTGAAAGACTCGGAATGTTGGGGGAAAGAGATTTGAGGCAATTTCCACAAACAGAGGTACTGACTCTCCCCAGGTACCAGCTCTACATAACAAAGGGTGAGGGAGCTTTTGGTAAACCACTCAAAAGAACAAAAAGGTGTTCTTCATTCTCTTTATTATGACAACTGGAGCCTATTTATGCTTCATTTTGCAAATAAGAGGGACTTTTCAAGGACCTTTTCCTGACCTGGCTGTTCTACTCCAGAGACTTTTAGCCACTACTTGGATTTAATGTTTCCTTTGTCAAGCACTAAACCCATCCTCAATTTAGGCTTATAATGTTCAATCAGCACATAAGTACTCATTAATGGGTCATCAAAACAATTTAGTAGATTGCAACCATACTTTTGTTTAATGAATTAAAATAGAAAGTAAAATTATTTTGCGTGTATTAGAGAATTGATGCATGAAACTTTTGTTATGTACAAAAATGTACCTATACTAGATCAAGATTTAGAATGAATTTCTCACTGTGGGGCAAAGTCAAAAAGTTTGTCTACTGCTTTCTGCAAAAGGTCTTTTTGCTCTTTTGTTTGGCTTTCTCTTCATTCTTTAGGCTCAACTCCAGGAAGCCTTTTCTGGCCCCCTCTTCCAGCCTTCAAGCTTCCAGAAAATCCTGTGTGTCTCTAAGAACACTTGCCAGGTTGTTTTGCAATAATCTGTGTAAGTACTCTGAGACCCTCCCCTTCACTCATTCACCCCCTATAGACCTTGAGCTCCTTGGGGACAAAGACTTTGTCTTCATCTCCATTGTATCCTCAGCATGGGGTGCACAAAACACTTGGTACAGTAAATATTTGCTGAATGTACCAACCTGCCCTTATGAATTGTTGCCGTTGGCACCTTTCAGTTGCCACCTTATATATAAACTTTTCTCTAACCTTGTATTTGGTCACTTAGTGCACGTTTTTATAGGTCATCGGTTTCACCAAGTCGAATTTAAACCCCGGGAGGACACAGAGATCACCTCTTATCATTCTGTGTATCTTGAGTCTTCCGAGAAAATTTGTCCCAGGTAACTGATGGGTGGATGCTGAGCAAGAGATTAGTCCTATCTCAGCTTGTTCCAGAAAGTATTTAAGGGTGCTTGACGGGATACATTAAATGAAGCAACATAAGTTAAAAGCCAATGAAAACTTCTAAGAATTTTCACCGAAAGATCAATCTATGCATGAAGATTTTGATACAAGAGTGTTTATTACATGTTTTTGGTTGTTTTATAAAAGGGAACATTTAGAAACAGCCTAACATTCAACAATCTTATATTGATTGAATAAATTATGGAACATCTACAAGACAGAAGTCACCTAACCACATAGAAAGATGTGCATGATGTAGTAAGTGGGGTGAAACAAAGGACAGTTATAAAACACTATATATGATATAATCTCATTTTGTATTAGGTTGGTGCAAAGGTAATTGTGGTTTTTGCCACTAAAAGTAATGGCAATCATAGGCAAGGCATGGTGGCTCACGCCTGTAATCCCAGCACTTTGGGAGGCCGAGGCAGGCGGATCACTTGAGGTCAGGGGTTCGAGACCAGCCTGGCCAACATGGTGAAACCCCGTCTCTACTAAAAGTACAAAAATTAGCCAGGCGTGGTGGTGCACAACTGTAATTCCAGCTACTTAGGGGGCTGAGGCAGGAGAGTTACTTGAACCCGGGAGACAGAGGTTTCAGTGGGCCAAGATGGCACCACTGCACTCCAAGCCTGAGTGACAGAGCAAGACTCCGTCTCAAAAAAAAAAAAAAAAAAAAAAAGTAATGGCAATAACCACAATTATCTTTGCACTAACCTAAAATATATGTATAGCCTGTGGGTTGAGTGGGGGTAGGGAGAAAATATACCAAAATATAGATAGTGTTCTCTCTGGGTATGACTAGGTGATTTTTACTCATTTTGTGTTTGCTTTTCTGTGTTATATACATTTTTAAAGATTTTGTATGCACGAAGTATCATTCTTTAGTAAGGGCAGAGTAGGGACTTTTTTTTTTAAGTAGGTAGGCCAAAAGAAAGAAAAATACAAGTGGAAAACTAAGAATGAGTCTTATTCCAAAAGAGAACACCTTACAAACCTAAATAAGCAAGTCACAAATTTGACTCTGAGCTTTCCAGCAGTTAACACAGAAAGGGAATCAGGACGGGCTATCTAACTCACACTGACCAGGAACAACATGGCTTTTCCTGATATAGAGGAGCAGGAAGACATTCTGCAATGTAAGGAATAACATCCTCAACAAGATCCTGTCACCGAGGTGAGTTTCCTGGAGTTGGTTTGGAATAGAGCAGCCTCTAAATGAGACTACCATGTTCCCTGTCCTTATTATTATCATTATTATTATTATTATTATTATTTGGTAGAGGCAGTGTCTCACTATATTGCCTGGGCTGGTCTTGAACTCCTGGCCTCAAGAAATCTTACTGTCTTGGCCTCCCAAAGTGCTGAGGTTACAGGCAGAAGCCACCATACCACCTGGCCTCCCTGCCTGTCTTCTAAGGATAGCTTTAGGCAAAGTATTTAATTCCTCACTAAGTACCTCTACTTAATAGTGGTGAATTAATTACTTCATATTTAAATAACTAGTGATTATTAATAGCTGCAATGAGTAATTATAGCAATTAACCCATCCTAGCCTCAGGCTGGCTTCTCAGAATCAGTTCCCTCTCCCAAATTGCCAGGAGCACCATTCTTGAGGAGTGGTCTCCTAAGCCTTGCACTGCAGTGGGGCCAAGAGGCAACTCAGTGACTCACCTACATTTTCACTTCTGGCTCATCCACGCGTGCAAAGGCAAGAAGCCAGAAAGACTTGGTTATTTAAACTATCTCCTATCTAAAGCCCAAAGTGCTCAATAAAACCAAATTAGTAATTTTTTTTTTTTTTTTTTTATAGACAGGGGCTCCTGGAATGGACACATGGAGAAAAGAAGGCAAAAGGCTACAGAAAGGGATTTGGTCTCTGAGAAAATTCCCCTCTCTGGATTCCCAGGCCTTCTCTAATGGAAGCATTTGGAGTCTGAGTTCTTATGACACCTGCCCCGAGGTATGCCTGACACTGCGGTAGGTGCTGGGCTACAAAAGTGAATGTAGGCAGGTGAGAGAAGTTCCCACTGAGGGGACTACTGGATAAGCAGATCATCTCAGTATCATAGTTAGAGAGGGCACAAGAAATTAGGGGAACGTAAAGAGATCCTTATCCAACCTCAAGGGTCAGGGAAGGCCTCTTGGAGAAGATGATATCTAAACTGGGTCTTGAAGGAACATACGGTTCAGTAGAACTGAGAAAAAGGTACAGGTCGTTTAAAGGAACCAAAGGCATACTCTATTCTGAGAACTACAATCATCTCCTTATTACCAGAGCATAAAGTTCCAAATGGGATGGAGGTGAAGCAAAAGAGGCAAGTTGAGGCCAAATCACGGAGGGCCATGGATGTAGCACTAAAGAAACAGTCTTTTGTCCCTTAGACCTGGCCCAGACCGGGCAGGTGCTGTGAATTAATGCACTGGCCCAGGGACAAAAGACAGTGGGGACTGTGGCAAACAGGAGTGCACTTGAGTTAGTACTCGTATTGCCAGATCTTTCCATCATTCAAGAGAGGCCAAGATCCAGATCCCTATGTACAACTCTCCCTCTTGGGAGACACTGGTGATTAATTCAAATTGAAAACACAGAGAATAACCGGCAAAGGGAAGGCCCCAATACTGTGTCTGTGAGCCTGATTTAACCTGAGGGCCAGATTTGGCCTATAAGTTACCATGTTCCCACTTCTGTCTTAGAAAGTAAGAACTTAAATGTAAAAGTCAAAACCATAAAAAACCCAGAAGAAAATCTGGGCAATACCATTCAGAACATAGGCACAGGCAAAGATTTCAAGACAAAAATGCCAAAAGCAATAGGAACAAAAGCAAATATTGACAAATGGGATCTAATTAAACTAAAGAGCTTCTGCTCAGCAAAAGAAACTATCATCAGAGTGAACAGGCAGCCTACAGAATGGGAGAAAATGTTTGCAATCTATCCATCTGACAAAGGTCTAGTATCCAGAGTTTACAAATAACTTAAACAAATTTACAAGAAGAAAAAAAAATTAAAAGTGGCAAAGGACATGAACAGACACTGCTCAGAAGACATTCATGCAGCCAACAAACATATGAAAAAAAGCTCAGCATCACTGATCATTAGAGAAATGCAAATCAAAACCACAATGAGATACCATCTTACACAGTCAGAATGGCAATTATTAAAAAGTCAGGAAACAACAGATGCTGGCAAAGCTGCAGAGAAAAAGGAATGCTTTTGCACTGTTGATGGGAGTGTACATTAGTTCAACCATTGTGGAAGACAGGCGATTCCTCAAAGACCAAGAGACAGAAATACCATCTGACCCAGCAATCATACCCAAAGGGATATATATCATTCTAATATAAAGATACATGCATGCATATGTTTGTTACAGCACTGTTCACAATAGCAAAGACATGAAATTAACACAAATGTTCATCAATAACATAATGGACAAAGAAAATGTGGTAAATATACACCACAGAATACTATGCAGCCATTAAAGAGAATGAAATCATGTCCTTTGCAGGGACATGGATGGAGCCGGACGTCATTATTTTCAGCAAAGCAACATAGGAACAGAAAACCAAACACCACATGTTCTCACTTATAAGTGGGAGCTGAATGATGAGAACACATGGAGACAGGGAGGGAAACAACACACTGGGGCCTATCAGGGGGGTGGAGGAAGGGAGAGCATCAGGAAGAATAGTTAATGGATGTTGAGCTTAATACTTAGGTGATGGCAATGAGATACCATCTCACACCAGTTAGAATGGCAATCATTAAAAAGTCAGGAAACAACAGGTGCTGGAGAGGATGTGGAGAAATAGGAACACTTTTACACTGTTGGTGGGATTGTAAACTAGTTCAACCATTGTGGAAAACAGTGTGGCGATTCCTCAAGGATCTAGAACTAGAAATACCATTTGACCCAGCCATCCCATTGCTGGGTATATACCCACAGGATTATAAATCATGCTGCTATAAAGACACATGCACACATATGTTTATTGTGGCACTGTTCACAATAGCAAAGACTAGGAATCAACCCAAATGTCCATCAGTGACAGACTGGATTAGGAAAATGTAGCACATATACACCATGGAATACTATGCAGCCATAAGAAAGGATGAGTTCATGTCCTTTGTAGGGACATGGATGCAGCTGGAAACCATCATTCTCAGCAAACTATCACAAGAACAGAAAACCAAACACCGCATGTTCTCACTCATAGGTGGGAATTGAACAATGAGATCACTTGGACACAGGAAGGGGAACATCACACACCAGGGCCTATTGTGGGGAGGGGGGAGGGCGGAGGGATAGCATTAGGAGATATACCTAATGTAAATGATGAGTTAATGGGTGCAGCACACCAACATGGCACATGTATACATATGTAACAAACCTGCATGTTGTTCACATGTACCCTAGAACTTAAAGTATAATAAAAAAAAAAAAAAAATTTAGATAATGGGTTGATCTGTGTAGGAAACTACCATGGCACATGTTTACTTATGTAACAAACCTGTACATCCCACACATGTACCTGGAACTTAAAAGTTGAAGGAAAAAATGAAGCAAAATTCTGCAGACACACACAAAATAATAAAATAAAAATAAAATAAGCAGCCACGAACAGCTCTGAGGTAGGGGGCAGCATGTAGACTTGCAATTTTCAAAAATGCCATGTGCAGTTATATGAAATGTTGGTTAGAAAAAGGGACAACTGGAGGTCCAAAGCATGTTACTTAAAGTGTATAATTAAAGTGTATAATTCTAAGAATGAATATGGTGAAATGCCCAGTAGGCAATTCTCTCTTATCACCTCAGTGGTTTCACTATTAATATGCAATATCAAATATATCTGGCAGAACTTAACCATTCATAAAGGCAAATAATTAGAAGTGGACAATGAAGAACATAGGATTCTACTAGTCTGTAATTTCTACTGTGTGCTAGACACTGTACTTAAACATGTGGAGAACCACAGGGAGCAAGTATGTGAGAGTAAGGACTTGTCTCATTGATCTTGCAACCTCAGCCGTCACCTATGACAGAATCATATGGAATCAATGAGCATTTTAATGAATTGATTAGTTTAATTATTTGGTGGCTAAAGACCAAGCTTCAAGTCCTGGCTTGGCTACTCATTAACTGGGTAACACAAGTCAAGAAACTTGATGTTTTAGAGACTTAGTTTCCCGCTCTGTAAATTGGGGATTATAATACCCGCTATGTCTACCCCATTGGCTCAAAATCCAAATGCAGAAATGCCCCTAAGGAAGAGCTTTGTAAACTCACAAGTGCCCTATAGGGTTGACTGGGATGATTACAATTACTTTGCCAAACCTGGGTATCTTTAAGAGTAGTATTCTTAGGTATACAGAAAACAAGAGAGAAAATGTTCAGAACTGGATACCTTTAAGGTAGGCCTTCCAAGCTTTGACAGATTCCCACCTCATTGCAAGAATTGTGGCACTAAATGCCAAGGCTTCAATCTCATGCCAATGAACAACTATAAGGCAAAGGAATCCTCCCACAAACCACTCCATCAGCTATGTATATGCTGTGAACTGTACATTCCAATCACACAGAACCACTGTGAGTCAGACTTCTATATGCACAGTGCTCTGTAGAGCCTTTGCACATACCATTCCCTCTGCCTGGAACACTTCTTCTTAGCTTTCAGGTCTCAGCTTTAGCTCCTTGGTATTTTTATAAAAAGAGTTTTGGAACTAATGAATCACATGAAAGATCTCAGAGACCACAGAGATTCCAGACCTCTGCTGACTAAGCTATTATTTAGCAACCATTTCTTATGTTTCTCCCTCCTTTCTCGCTGAAACTAAAAGTTCATTCTTTAAGTAATAACTACTACATTGAATAATTGAGCCAAACCCCTCCATAACTCCAAAAGTACTGTAGGCAGCAGACATCTAACCACTTCGAAAGAATTTACTGTTGGCTGGGTGCAAAGTCTCACACCTGTAATCATAGCACTTTTGGGAGCCTGAGATGGGAGCTTCACTCAATGTCAGGAGTTCAATACCAGCCTGGGTAACATACTGAGACCCCCTCATCTCAACCAAAAATCTGCCAGGCATGGTGGCGTGCATCTATAGCTGTAGTTATTCAGGAGGCTGAGGCAGGAGGATTACTTAAGCCCAGAAGTTTGAGGCTGCCGTGGGCTATGATCACATTAATGCATCCCGGTCTAGGTGACAGAGCCAGACCCTGTCTCAAAAGAAAAAAAAAAAAAGAAAGAAAGAAAGAAAGAAAAAAGAAAAATAAATAATTTGCTACTAATTTTAGTCAAGCAACTAATTGGCAGTGTTTTTTCCTAATCTTTACCTTTTTTTTTCTTTCCTGTCCCATAATATTTTTAAAAAATCCCTGGCAACATGTAATTTACCCTTTAACACTTCTGTATAAACCTCTGAAGTATAAGAGCATTTTCCTATAAAACCGCAGTACCCTTCTCACACTTAAGAAATTAACAACACAGGTAATTATTTTAATTATTTAATACCAACTAGCCAGTTATATTCAAATGTCCCCAACTGTCCCAAAAGTGTCTTTTTACAATTTAATTGTACACGTATTGCACTTGCTGATTATTTCTCTTCTATCTCATGAAAGTTCCCCCTTCCCTTTCTTTTTTTCATGCAATTGACTTGTCGACACACACACACACACACACACACACACACACACACATACACAGAGTCAATGTCCTACCTCCTGAATTTATCTGATTGTTTCCAAAGCATAGACCTGTTTCACTTGTTACCTCTTCCTCCTGGTTGGCTCTGGAGGCTTGATCAGGCTTCGTTGTTTTTGACAATAATATGTCATACTTGGGTTGTATGTTTCACATATTACACCTCAATACTGTAGCACTTCTGTGATTATTCAGACCTGCGCAAAGAGCGGGGAGATTTGAGTCACCTAACGTGCATGTTCCCAGGTCAAATACTTGTTTCAGCCCTCAGAGTATAAACAGAGGTCCTTTTCTAGGTCTAGCTAGCGCCAGGTTTTTCACATTTGTGTGCTTTTGGTTGGTGATTTTGCTGTTTAAAACAGCCCCAAACCATAGTTCTCTTGCGTTCCTAAGTAAAAGAAGGCTGTGAAGTGCCTTGCGGAGAAAATATGTGTGTTAGATAAAATTTTGTGCAGATGTGAGTTATGGTGTTTGTGAGTTCCATGTTAAAAATGGATCAGCACTGTGTATTAAATAAGGTGTCTTTAAACAAAAACATACATAAAACAAGGTTATGTGTTGATCAGTGAATAATCATGTTGTGACCACAGGTTTGCAGGAACTTAACCCTAAGATTCCCCTAGGGTCAGTGATTTGCTATTTACTAATTCAATATTTGCTACAACTTTAAAGAACATAGCAACCATGAATAATATAATTGACTCTATGTATGTGTGTGTATATATGTACATAAAATAGATACATATTGTTTTGTTTTTGGTAATCTTTTTCTTAATTCCTATCTGACAACAGAACCTATATATATGTGTGTGTATGTATATATGCACTCACCTTAGGGTTGTTCTATTTTTAGTTCCCTGAAATCTGATTAAGCTAATTTTCTAATTAAATATTTTGAATCAGACCTTTACAAAATTGCAATGAGGGGGAAAAAATGCACTGAGGACATGATGAGGGGTGGGAGTTTAAAAATACGTATATCGGATTTTGTTTTTTCTGCTCCAATCAATTTAGGATAAACTTTTCCACTGAAGCACATCCTGGTACTGCCGACCTATCTGAGGTAAGTGGACTTGGGGGAGTAGGATCCAATCTGCTCCCAATTTAATGTTACTCAGAACTGAAGTATTTATAATTTTGTTTTGCTGAATCATTATAAGGTATCTGAGTAAAAGAAAATCAATTCCTGAAGTATTTATGCCTCTGGGGTTTTGGGGGGAATTCAACTAACAATTTTCATTTATTGTAATTAGGCTTTCGGCCATCATTGGTGTCTATAGCCCTAATGTAAGTAATTTCATATTTACTCAGGGTCTTCCTTTTAATAATGAAAGCTGGGTTCCCATCAGGGAATTCTCAATATTCTTTCAATCTCACTGCTAAAGGATAGACTAAAAAAATTCTTTTAGAAAGCAATAACAAAGTGTCCCCCTTCCCTAAGATATACAGTGCTAGCTTTATAGTGTTTTCATAAGGGAGAGCCTTTACAACATAGCACTCATTCCAATGTTTCCATATTTAGTGCAATTTTTCATTTTGTTTTGGTTATTTAAATTTTTTCTTATTAAACATGTTTACAAAAATGTAGAAAATGACTTTGATGAAAACCATGATCTGAAACACAGCTCTTTGAAAGCCAGAAAAATCACACCTTGTAACCCTTTAAATCCAAGTATTGTTTTCTAGCTGAAAGTTCTGAGTCCCACCTTGTACACAACTTGACTGATTGAAATTTTGAAAATAAATATCATAAGACTGAAATGACCTTGGGCAGCCAACTTCATGGTGTTTACCAATAGTTTTCAAACAACCAATTTGAAAAGTTTTACAACCATAATCTTAATAACTGAAATTAAATATCCAAGGCATGTAATGGAGGAACACATTTAGAAATTTTCCTTTTGCAGTCCTTATTTATCAAGTATCCATGGACAAATACAAGTTTGTCTTTGAAAAAAAAAAACGGAGAGGTGGAGAAAAAAAAAATTCCCCAAGAAAGGCATCTTGGTGTAGATTTTCTAAATAAAAACAGGATTGGCTGCCCTGACTCCCTGTTGCTTTCCTGTGGCCACCAAAGCTGAAAATTAGTTATCTTGAGACACCTGTTTCTAAGACCTAATTCTCCCAACATACCACAGGAATGGTTTCTTGGATGTGAGAAGAGAGAACACCTCCTTTTCAACTCTCCCCTTGGATTTCCAATAAAAGCATTTGTTTGAACAACAAAGCAACATGGGGGCCAGGCACAGTGGCTCTCACCAGGAACCCCAATATTTTGGGAGGCCAAGGTGGGAGGATCGCTTGAGCCCAGGAGTTCAAGACCAGCCTGGGCCACACAGACAAGACTCTATTGGCAACAGAGACAATTGTCAACATAGCCAAGACGCTATTTCTCTATTTTAAAGAAACAAAAAGCAAAACCACAAAGCAATGTGGGAATGATTGTAAAACCACAGCCATTACCCCTCCTCCCTTAAACAGGACTCTTCAGACATCAGTGTGCCCAGCCCCAGAGGATAAACTGATTCGTCTAAGTCAGTTATGACTTTCCCATTTCCTTTTGCCACTCATTGGTCTAAGACAATAGTTCTCAACTTCAGGCAATTTTACACACACACACACACACACACACACACACACATTTGACAATATCTGGAGACATTTTTGGTTGTCCTAACTGGGACTGTGTTCCTGGCATCTAATGAGTGGAGGCCAGGGGTGCTGCTGGATAGCCTCACACAACAAAGAATTACCTGGGCCAAAACATCAATGAGGCTGAGGTGGAGAAACCTCAGCTTAGGGGTTGACATGTAACACAGTTCTGGGCAATGAAATGTGACAGAAAAGAGGTAGGGGAAACTTACGCAAAGTGTTTTTCCTCCTTAGAAAGAGGAAATATTTTTTGCCTTCCCTCCTTCTTTTCTTCTTGGATACCAGAGAATGAAGATGTGATGCTTGGAACTACCACAGCCACCTTGGGACCATGCGGGAAGTCAACACCAACATGCTGAGGATCTTTGAGCTGCTGCACCAACCTAAAACCACCTCTCTCCAGACTTCTTGTTGCATTAGAAAGTTAATTGTCTTTACTTTTAAAATGATTGTCAGTTGGCATTTTTGTTACCTGTTGTCAAAAGCATCATAATTATTACATCTAACTAAATTATATGCCATCTACTGTGGCATATAATTTCTTGCAAAAGCTCCACATTAGGTTGATCAGAAAACAGCAAAACTTTTCTGAGATTCAGATGTTCTTCAATGAGCTGGGCTCAGTCACTAGCTAAGTGACTTACTTCTTACACAAAGCCCTTTCATAACAAGTGAATTCAATCCCTGCCTCTGAAGAATGACAAATGACTATATCATGGGTCTTCAGAGTGACTCCTGAAGAGAAAGTTGTGAACACATCCTGTCCGAGTTTAAATCCAAGCTATGATACCTCATAGTTGTGTGATTCTGGGTGAATTTACTGCTCTGCTTCAGTTTATCTATAAAATGGGGATAATAATGGTGATATGGTTTGGCTGTGTCTCCATTCAAATCTCAACTTGAATTTTTTTTTTTTTTTTTTTTTAGTAGAGGCAGGGTTTCACCCTGTTGGCCAGGCTGGTCTTGAACTCTTGACCTCAGGTGATTTGCTTACCTCAGCCTCCCAAAGTGCTGGGATTACAGGCATGAGCCACCACGCCGGCCTTCAACTTGAATGTGTCTCCCAGAACTCCCACATGTCGTGGGAGAGACCCAGAGGGAGGTAATTGAATTATGAGGGCCAGTCTTTCCCATGCTATTCTCATGTAGTGAATAAGTCTCACTATCTGATGAGATCTAATGGGTTTATCAGGAGTTTCTGCTTTTGCTTCCTCCTCCTTTTCTCTTGCTGCTGTCATGTAAGAAGTGCCTTTGGCCTTCCCCCATAATTCTGAGCCTTCCCCAGCCATGTGGAACTCTAAGTCCAATTAAACCTCTTTTTCTTCCCAGTCTCAGGTATATCTTACCAGCAGCATGAAAATGAACTAATACAGTCAATTGGTACTAGTAGAGTGGGGTGTTCCTGAAAAGATACCCAAAAATGTGGAAGTGACTTTGGAACTGTGTAACAGACAGAGGTTGGAATAATTTGGAGGGCTCAGAAGAAGACAGGAAAATGTGGGAAAGTTTGGAACCTCCAAGAGACTTGTTGAATGGCTTTGACAAAAATGCTGATAGTGATATGAACAATAAAGTCCAGGCTGAGGTGGTCTCAGATGGAGATAAGAAACTTGTTGGGAACTGGAGCAAAGATGACTCTTGTTATGTTTTAGCAAAGAGCCTGGCGGGATTTTGCTCCTGCCCCAGAGATTTGTGGAACTTTGAACTTCAGAGATATGATTTAGGTTATCTGGTGGAAGAAATTTCTAAGCAGCAAAGCATTCAAAATGTGACTTAGGTGCTGTTAAAAGCATTACTATTTAAAAGGGAAGCTGAGCATAAAAGTTCAGAAAATTTGCAGCCTGACCATGTAGTGGAAAAGAAAAACCCATTTCTGGGGATAAATTCAAGCCAGCTGCAGAAATTTGCATAAGTAGCAAGGAGCCTAGTGTTAATCCCCAAGACCATGGGGAAAATGTCTCCAGGCCATGTCATTTGGGCTGTGATGTCATTTGGGCTGTGATAGCAGCCCCTCCCATCACAGGCCTGGAGGTCCAGGAGGAAAAAGTGGTTTCGTGGGCCGAGCCCAAGCTCCCCGTGCTGTGTGCAGCCTAGAGCACTAGCCCTAGGCTCAGGCTGTGGCTTCAGAGGGTGCAAGCCCGAGGCCTTGTCAGCTTCCACGCGATGTTGAGCCTGCAGGTGCACAGAAGTCAAGAACTGAGGTTTGGGAACCTCCGCCTAGATTTCAGAAGATGTATGGAAATGCCTGGATGCTCAGGCAAAAGTTTGCTGCAGGGGCAGGGCCCTCATGAAGAACCTCTGCTAGGGCAGTGCAGAAGGCAAATGTAGGGTGGGAGCCCCCACACAGAATCCCTGCTAGGTCACTGCCTAGTGGAACTGTGAGAGGAGGGCCTCTGTCCTCCAGACTCCAGAATGGTAGATCCACCGACAGCCTGCACTGAGCCTGGAAAAGCCACAGACACTCAATGCCAGCCTGTGAAAGTAGCCAGGAGGGAGGCTATGCCCTGCAAAATCACAGGGGCAGAGCTGACCCACAACCATGGGAACCCACCTGTTGCATCAGAGTGACCTGGGTGTGAGACCTGGAGTCAAAGGAGATCATTTTGGAGCTTTAAAATTTGACTGCCCTGCTGGATTTCAGACTTTCATGGGCCCCGTAATTCCTTTGTTTTGGCCAATTTCTCTCATTTGGAATGGCTGTGTTTACTCAATACCTGTACTCCCATTGTATCTAGGAAGTAACTAGCTTGCTTTTGATTTTACAGGCTCATAGGCAGGAGGGGCTTGCCTCATCTAAGATCAGACTTTGAACTGTGGACTTTTGGGTTAATGCTGAAATGAGCTAAGACTTTGGGGGACTGTTAGGAAGGCATGATTGGTTTTGAAATGTGAGGACATGAGATTTGGAGGGGCGGGGGCAGAATGATATGGCTTGACTGTGTCCCCATTCAAATCTCAACTTGAATTGTATCTCCCAGAATTCCCACGTGTTGTGGGAGGGACCCAGAGGGAGGTAATTGAATCATGGGGTCCAGTCTTTCCCATGTTGTTCTTGTGATTGATAGTGAACAAGTCTCACTAGATCTGATGGGTTTGTCAGGGGTTTTGCTTCCTCCAACATTTTCTCTTGCCACTGTCATGTAAGAAGTGCCTTTCGCCTTCCGCCATGATTCTGAGGCATCCCCAGCCATGCAGAACTGTAAGTCCAATTAAACCTCTTTTGCTTCCCAGTCTTGGTTATGTCTTTATCAACAGCATGACAATGGACTAATACAAATGGTGTCCTCAGATGTCAATGAGTTGTCACGTGAAAAATGCTTAACACAGTGTCTCACACATATTAAGCACTATGTTCATATTATAATTGTCATTGTTATTATTAAGTATTACATCTGAGAATGCCAAGTGTCTGCTGAACAATTTTTTTTTAATCTTTTTGTAGAAATAGGGGCCTTGCCATGTTGACCAGGCTGTTCTTGAACTCATGGCCTCAAGTGATCCTCCTGCCTTGGCTTCCTAAAGTGCTAGGATTACAGGCATGAGCCACCATGCCTGGCCAAAGAATTTTAATATCTAAATCTTACCCAAACACCTGACCATCCTTCAAAGGTGATACCAACAGCTAAGTGGGCATTTTATGTGAGCTAGTAATAGAGGAATTAATTAGCAATACTCTCTTTATCCATTCTTACCAAATTCCACCATTGTTTAGGGGCATAACCAGGTGGTTTGAACTCATTTTTCACTGAAAAACAGTGGCATGATGCCCACAGGCCCACTGTAGGTATGTCACTGGTAGAGGAGCTAATTCCATAAGAAACATGCCTCCTGTCTTCCAGTATTAATGATTTCTTCACATGGTTATGTGTGGATCCAGATGGTCAGTCTAGCATCCTGTATGCCTCTGCTTCACATTAGTTCTTAACTTTGTTAAACCAATACCAGGAAAGATACCATGAAGCTCTCAGTGTCCACATATTCACTGGGTAAAGAAGCCTTCCTCAGAGCCTGCTGTCTTCCTCTTTGTCTTTAAAACCTCATCTGTTGTCTGAACATCTGCATGCAGCTTTGTTTTGAGTTGATTTCTGAAGCTAAATAGCCTGTGGGACCCAGGTGAGTTACTTCATGTGGCTACATTTCCTCATCCTTAAAATGTGGGTCCCTTTTATAGAATCAAATTCTTTTTTTTTTTTTTTTTTTTTTTGAGATGGAGTCTTACTCTGTCACCCAGGCTGCAGTGCAGTGTCACGATCTCGGCTCACTGCAACCTCTGTCTCCCAGATTCAAGTGGTTCTTCTGCCTCAGCCTCCTGAGTAGCTGGGATTACAGGCATGCATCACCATGCCGAATTTTTATATTTTTAGTAGAGATGGGGTTCCTGACCTCAAGCGATCTGACCACTTTGGCCTCCCAAAGTGTTGAGATTACAACCATGAGCCACCATACCCAGCCTATAGGATCAAATTCTGTCTGGTTCTCTTCCATTCCTATTCAGCTCTTTAGTAATAAAATCAGTGTTCCTGCACATTTCAGGGCTTCGTGCAAGTGGATTGCATTGAACTGCACCGGTCCTCAGCCAAATTTTATGCTCCCTTTTCATAAATACCTGAGTAATATTTAAACCCAAGAAGGCAGGGAAAAAGCAACAGAGACCCAAAGAGAGTCAGCCAAGAACCTACGTGAGTTTTATATTCGGAGTGGTGCTCCTACCATCCTGGAGCATAAATCTTAAACTCTGCGGATCTGTTCTTTTTTGTAGACTCCACACCGGACAGCTTGACAACCACTTTAATGTCCAGGTCTCGCTAGGCAAAAGTAGTCCAATGCGCAATGAGGTGTCCTGTCTTGTGTAAATGTTCAAGAGCTTGGCACCAACATGTCTATTTTCACCTTTCCTGGAAGAAACCAACCCTTTCCCCCATCTACCCACTCTCAGTCTCAGGCAACAGGCTGCACACTTCCTCTAGTCTTGACAAAAATGTTAGTAAGAAATGTGATCTTGAAACCATTCTTTTCCATCGGCCTGTCCTCTTTTCATTGTTTCTCCAAATCCGTTATCCATGTGAGCCTGAAGAGTGGAGCCTGCAGGAGGACTTTGGATGATACCTAGATAACCTTTTCAGTATGAAGTTCCTTTTACTACATTTCAGATTTTCAAAGGTGAAAAAATAATTATAGTGATACGGACGAGTTTTCTTTCTTTTTTTTTTTTTCTTTTTAGAGATGAGATCTTGCTCTGTCACCCAGGCTGAAGTGCAGTGACACAATCATGGCTCACTACAGCCTCGTCCTCCTGGGCTCAAGTGATCTCCCCACCTCAGCCTCCCAAGTAGCTGGAACTACAGGTGTGTGCCACCGCACCCAGCTAATTTTCTACTTTATTTTATTTATTTATTTTTATTATTATTATTTTTTTAAGAGATAGGGTCTTGCCATGTTGCCTGGGCTGGTCTCAAACTTCTAGCCTCAAGCAATCCTCCCTGCTTAGCCTCCCAAAGCACTGGGATTACAGGCATGAGTCACCAAACCTTGCTGAATTTTATTTTTTTTTTATTGTGAGTTAATACCAGTAAAAACAATGTAATCTGATGTACCTTTCTTAGTAGCCAACATCGATGGCGTGCTCGGGATGTTCCAGGTAGAGGTGGCAGGGCTTTGTAAGCCCTCATAACCCTCCATGGTAGATAGTATTATTCTCACTTCACAGATGAGGAGAGTGAGGTTCAGAGACAGTTAAGCAACTTGCTCAATTATTGTATCAGAGCTGCCTTCGACTCTGCTACTGTGCTCTTTTTTTTTTTTTTAAATGGAGTTGTGCACTGTGGCCCAGGCTGGAATACAATGGCACAATCTTGGCTCACTGCAACCTCTTCCTCCCGGGTTCAAGTGATTCACCTGCCTCAAGTGAATCAAGTTCAAGTGATTCACCTGCCTCAAGTTCAAGTGATTCACCTGCCTCAGCCTCCCAAGTAGCTGGAATTGCACCACCATGCCTAGCTAATTTTTTTTTTTCTGTATTTTTAGTAAAGTTGGGGTTTCACCATGTTGGCCAGGCTGGTCTCAAACTCCTGACCTCAAGTGATCCACCCACCTCGGCCTCTTAAAGTGCTGGGATTATAGGCATGAGCCACCATGCCCAGCCTATTCTGCTCTTTTGATACACTCAGTTTAAATTGTTAATTATTGAAATGAAACTCCAAAGCAATGGAATTAGGACTCAGCGAGTCTGTTGTTGGCCCAGCAATCTGTTTATTTCCCTCATCTCAGCAGATGCTGCTGCAGCTCTCTAGTGAGGTCTGTGAAAGCCTCTGAACCAGATGATCTCTGCAGTCCCTTCCAGATGGAAACGATAGCAACAAACATCATCTATAGAACACAATGAGCCCTGGACACTAAACTGGGCATATACTGGGCATACACTGGTCCTTTCCTGTCCAGTCACAGTCTCCCCTTTTCCCTTCCAGGAAAAGCCCCAGATCCTTCTGGCCTCCACCCAGCAATCCTTCCCTAGAGAAGCCAGGATTCAGTGGAAATTCAGCAACGGTGAGCACTTGACTGATTCCCCTAGGGATATGGCGCATTAGTCACCCCATAAACATTTAATTTTATTTAGCCATATTTTATAAGCTGGCACATCATCAGAGCTGTCTCTCTCTGTTGTCTCAAGTGCCACTGTTTGAAGGTACCCATAAGACTTCTTAATGTTGGTAAACCTCTTGGCTTCTGGTAAAACATGGGCATATATAACAAAAGAAACTAGGAAAGGCAGATACTGAGTTAGCCAAGAGTGCTTGCAGAAACCCCTTGAAGAAGGAAATATGTGTGTCATTCAAGTGCAGTGTAATTTTCAAAGGATGTCACCCTAATGAGCTGCATGGAAATGCCTGGGGACACTGTTGACCCCACACATGCACAGACACACCCACACACCTGCACTTGAGAGAGGGTGAGTCTGTCAGTCTGGGCTAGGGCCCAGGAATTAGCATTTTAACTTTTCATTGCAATATTAATGTACAGAAAAGTACAAAAAATAGACACCTCAATTTTCACACCTATGCAACCAGAACCCAGATCAAAAAACAAGATTGCCAGCACCCCTGAAGTCTCTTTTTATCCCTTTATCATTACTTCTCTCCAACAGTTACTATTTGTTTTTTGTTTGTTTGTGTGTGTGTGTGTGTGTGTTTTGTTTGTTTTTTTTTTTTGAGATGGAGTTTCGCTCTGTCACACAGTCTGGAGTGCAGTGGTGCAGCGTGATCTCCACTCACTGCAACCTCCACCTCCTGGTTCAAGTGATTCTCCTGCCTCAGCCTCCCGAGTAAGTGGGACTACAGGTGTGTGCCACCATGCCCAGCTAATATTTGTACTTTTAGTAGAGACGGGGTTTCACCATGTTGGCCAGGATGGTCTCAATCTCCTGACCTCATGATCCGCCCGTCTTGGCCTTCCAAAGTGCTGGGATTACAGGTGTGAGCCACCGCGCCCGGCCCCAACAGTTACTATTATTCTAATTCATAACCCATGCATTAGGTTTTACCAATTTCTGTATTTATAGAGATGGAAATATATATTATATACCCTTTGGTGTCTGACTTCTTTTGCTTGACCTTGTATTTGTGAAATTCATCTATGTTGCTGCCTACAGTTGCAGTTTATTCTTTTTCAGTGCTGCATAGATTTTTTTATTGTGAATATAATGCAATTTTTAAATTTATTCTAAGACTGCTAATGGGCAATTGGATAGATTTCAGTTTGCAGCTATTGTGAATAGTGCTGCTTTGATCATCCTAGTACATGTCTTTTGATGAATATATGTACACTGTTCTATTTCTAGGGATGGAATTGCTGGGGGAAATCATCATTTTTAACAAGCAATTCAGGAAATGCTGACTCATGCTGACATTTAAGGACCACACAAATAGACAAACAAGTAAGTTACCATCTACGAAGATTATTAATCAGGCTTGGCTTACACATCAATACAGGAGATGTAAATTGTGTCCCCAAAACTCTTACAGTCTTATTGAGAAAACAAAACTTAGACTCACTAAGTATATATTGAAGAAAACATTGTATACAAAATAACTCAGAGAGCCAATCCAAATATTCTAGTTTAGAACAACATACACGTATATAGAACAAAGTTGCAAATTAGCTTCCTATAGGAAAGACACTCATTATGTTTTGTTTACTTTGGCATAAATAATGGTGGTTTTTAGTTTGTTTGTTTGTTTGTTTTTGAGAGCGGGTCTTCCTCTGTCACCCAGGCTGGAGTGCAGCAGAGCGATCACAGCTCACTGAAACCTCAACCTCCCAGGCTCAAGCCGTCCATCCACTGCAGCACCCACCCAGACCCCTCCCCAAGTAGCTGGAACTATAGGCACATGACACCATGCCTGACTAATTTTTCTACATTTGTAGAGGTGGTGCTTTGCCATTTTGCTAAGGCTGGTCTCAAACTCCTGGGCTGAAGAAATTCACCCGCCTTGGCCTCCCCAAGTGCTGGCATTACAGGCATGAAACACCGCACCCAACGATGTTTCAAAATCAAATGATGTAACTTAAAGTCTGTGTTTTTTGTGTCTCTTGAAAAATTAAGCTCTGGTAACACTGGGTCCTCATTCCTGAATGGCAGTAATTGGCTGGAGCTGAGCAACAGCTGTCTCTTTGGATGGGACATGTGGTCTCCAGGGCACCAGACCCACACCAGTCCCTGTTGCCTTACACTGGCCTCCTTCCCTCATTAGCTGCTTGATTCTTGTGGGCATTTGGCTTTCTAGTCCCTGGTCTAGGGAATTACATTTTTTAAACATTTTCCCATACAATAGTCAAGTCCTCACAAGAACCCTGCAGGTCCTCCAGGGCCTAGTAAGATTATGTCCATTCAGGGACTGAGGAAATTGAGGCTTCAAGAGTGATTGAACAAAGTGGCATAACTAGTACATGGCAGTTTTCTATTTCCTAACCCAGAGGGCTATTTTGAGAAGTGTTTTTAAATCCTGTGTGTGCTTTTTTTATGTTAAGTATCAACTGAAATAAATCAAGATAGGTGCAGCAAGATGTTCATAATAATGTTCACAGAATTTTTTCTTTTTTTGAGGTATCAGTAAGGGAAAAAGCTCTGTGGACTAAAGTGGTCACAGACACATTTCCCCCAAGGATGCAGGATTTCACCTGAGCTGTGACAGATGACCGGAAAGAGGGGGAGGGCGATAGCATTCCGAACAGGGGCTCAGCTGGAGCAAAGACAAGGAATGAGAAATAGGCAGGTCTGAGGTGGAGATGCACAAGATAGAGGCTCAGCTGTGTAGTGGGAACTGAGTCTCCTTTCAGTTGCTGGCTGTGTTGCCTTGGGCAAAGGGCCCCACCTTGTTGACTCTCTGGGTTGTTTTAAAGGTAAATCCCTCCCTAGGTTTCGAAAGGACTAAAGGAAACGATGTGTGCTAAGTTCGTTGTAGTTTATTCATCCTTATTAGGACGAACAGCACAGTACTGACTGGCAACCACATAAGAAATGATAGCTATTGTGCTCTTAATATCACAGTGTTGATGGTTGGCTTGCCAGAGGTTGGCAGCACAATGAGGAGAAGAACTGAGTAACTCCCTAGGGAATCTGATCTTGAAGCAAGGTCTTCATCCATATGCCGTACCCCTCAACCCTACCCAAACCTCACTGCTCCTTAACTGTAGGTGGCGGTTGTTTTATCTGAACTCTGTTCCCCAATATTACTCTTTAGTTTGCTCTTGAAGGCACTGTTAAGAAGCATCATCCATTGGGTAAAACATATTAAGACAAAATCTTCCTTCAGAGGCACCCACTTTGGAGCTAGCCCTGTCATGAGTCTGGTAGGCTTTGACACTTAGGAAGGGAGGTCATGTGATATAGTGGAATTAGAGTGGACTCCAAGATCTGACATAGGTTTGATTTCATGAACATCTCGCTGTGTAGCCTGGGTGAGCCATTGAACCTCTCCAGGTTGCAATTTTTGTTGTCTACAAAATGAGAAAAATAATACCAACCACTCAGAGTGACTGTGAAGATTCAAGATAAATATATAAAATGGCTGTCACATAGTAGGTGTCCAGCTCATTGTCATTATTGTTGATCCAGTGTAAGATCTGTATCCGAAGAGTATATGAATTAATTCATACTTAATTTTCTGGCACCTTCCCCAGGCACAGGCACAACATTGTAAATACACTAGGGGCTCAATCATATCAGCTGACTTTCTAGTCTCAGCTGTGTTGCTAAAAAAGCTGTGTGACCATAAGCAAGTCCCCTAAATCATTTAGGTCTCAATTTCTACATCCATGGAATCGGGGAGGGACCCTGTATAAACTCTAGCATTAACATTTGTAAAAGGCTACATGTAACACAAAAGGAATAGTAATTTTTTTATGTTTTATTTTATTTTGTTTATTTATTTATTTATTTATTTAGAGACAAAGTCTCACTCTGTCACCCAGGCTGGAACACATTGGCATGATCTCAGCTCACTGCAACCTCCATCTCCCAGGTTCAAGCAATTCTCCTGCCTCAGCCTCTCAAGTAGCTGGGATTACAGGCACCCGCTGCTATGCCAGCTAATTTTTTTGTATTTTTAGTAGAGATGGGGGTTCACCGTGTTGGCCAGGCTGGTCTCGAACTCCTGATCTCATGATTCACCCATCTTGGCCTCCCAAAGTGCTGGGATTATAGGTGTGAGCCACCACACCAGGACAATAGTATAAAGAAACTATTTTAGGCCAGGCACAGCAGCTCACTCCTGTAATCCCAGCACTTGGGGAAGCCATGGTGGGTCGATCACTTGAGCCCAGGAATCCAAGACCAGCCTGGGTAACATGACAAAATCCTGTCTCCACAAAAAAAAATACAAAAGTTAGCTGGGCATGATGGCACATGCCTGTGGTCCCAGCTACTCGGGAGGCTGAGAGGGGAGGATCATCTGAGCCCAGAAGGCAGAGGTTGCAGTGAGCTGAGATGCCACTGCACCCCAGCCTGGGTGACAGAACAAGACCCTGTCTCAAAGGGGAAAAAAAAACCAAAAACAAAAACTATTTTACCAATAAGAAGTCCAGAGCAGTAAGGAGGTTGCAGGATTGTTTCTAAGACTCAGCAATGTCGCTGAGGAGGTCGGTGTTTTTCCTGTCTCATCTCTGCCATCTTTTGTATTAACGACAAAAAGCAACTACAGCTGCAACCATCATGCTTTTCCCCAAGCATATCCAAAGGCCGTAAGGAAGGGCAGTTTCTCCTCATGCATTTTTTATATCAGGGATAAAAGGGTTTTTTCCTTCCAGGATTTTTCTTGAGCTCACTGGCCACAGTTTCACCACCTGGATAAAGAAATGGAATCACCATGATTGGTTTAGACCAAGGTGTCTAAAACTTGGTACTATTGACATTTTGGACAAGGTAATTCTTTATTGTGGGGAGTGCCTTATGTATTATATGAAGCATCCCCGGCCTCTATCCACTAGATGCCAGTGGCAACCCCTTTGATAATAAAAAAAAAAAAGATAATTTTAAAGTCTCCGATATTGTCTAGTATCCCTGATACGGCAGAATGGCCCCAGTTGAACTCTGTATAAACTCTAGCATTAACATTTTTAAAAGGCTACATGTTGAAAACCACTAATTTATACTAATCAGCACTTAATCCTCCCTGGAGATGGAGAAGGATAACCTTCCCAAAACACATAGCAAAATTAATGACTGACATCATTAGGGTCCTGCCAGCAAGGAATAAAGCAGAGGGCTTGAGAGGAACAGAGAAGGTGACACTTGGTTCTGTGTGATACAAGTGAGGAATTGGTAAAACAACTAGAGGTACCCACTCTTCGAGCAATATGATTTCAGATAAGAGAACTGATAGCTAATTCCAAATGTTGGTGGCACCAGCCTACGGAAGGAAAGGAGAATAGAATGAACACTTGCTGAGGATCTCCAGTTACCCATCCTTTGCTGGATTCTTTATATTAATTTTGCTTTTAATTCTGAGACTACCACAGTGAAAAACTAAGCTTGTATCATTTCACTCCTGGAGGCTTTTGTTCAAGGAGCAGGTAGATACTACATTCACTTTTTCTTGTTCCATAGACCCCTTTGGTAGCCTGGAGAAGTATGCTGGGTCCCGTATTAGAATAATGTTTTTAACTGCAGAAAACAGAATATCAGTACTTGTACTTGTTTTGGTATAGTGAAAGGATACAGGTGAGTTTTTTCTCACCAAGGACTTAGGAAGAATGATTGGAGGGATTCAAGAGGGAATTTGTTTCATATGAGTTTGGACCTTTAAGAAACCCTCCAGTTTATTTGCTTTAATTCTTATTTTTCTTCCCTTTTTTTTTTTTTTTAATTGAAACAGGGCCTCACTTCATCACCCAGGCTGGAGTGCAGTGGCACAATCTTGGCTCACTGCAACCTCTGCCTCCTGGGCTCAAGTGATCCTCCCACCTCAGCCTCCCAAGTAGCTGGGACCACAGGAATGCACCACCACACCCAGCTAATTCTTTGTATTAATATTTTTAGTAGAGATAGGGTTTCACCATGTCACCCAGACTGGTCTGGAGCTCTTGAGCTCAAGCGATCCACTCTCCTCAGCCTCCTAAAGTGCTGGGATTACAGGCGTGAGCCACTGTGTCCAGCTAATTCTTACTTTTCTAACCATAAAATTAATGTACCCTGATTGAAAAACAATGAAAGAATATAGAAAAGTATAGAGTGTTCATATTCCCATCACCCAGAAACAATCACCATTGACATTTTAGTAAGCCCTTCCAAACTTGTGTATTTTTATACGTGTATACATATGCACAGGGACATACATAGAGATATACTTTTTTCACCAAAATGGAACACTTCAGAATTATTTGTAACCTGCTCTGTTTCATTTAGCAGTTCAGGAACATTTTTCCGAGTTAGAAACTTTTATTCTAGACTGCAGACAGCGAAGTATACTCCATAAGCCAAATCAGGTCCTCTGCCTGCTTTAGTAAATAAAGTTTTATCAGAATACGACTATGCTCATTTGTTTGCATATTGTCTGTGACTGCTTTCATATTAAAAACAGGAGAACTCAGTAGTTGTGACTGAGACCATATGGCCCACAAGTCTAAATTTTTATTATCTGGCCCTTTATAGAAAAAGTCTGGGGACTTATAAGCTAGATCACGGATTTTAAACCTGAGGGTTTATGAATTTGGGTTGGGGGGAGATTACATCTCTATTTTTAGCAATTTTAGCTGAAATTTAACATATCTTTCAAAGTATTAGTATAGACAATAAATCACAGTTGTGTTAGCAGCACCTGTGAATTTGTCTCCACTAAAAATCATAAGTATTATGGTCTTTTCTTCGTAAGTATATGGTTTATTCTTTATATGAATTTTGCTTTTAATTCTGAGAGTACTACAGTGAAAAACTAAGCTTGCGTCATTTCACTCCTGGAGGGTTATGTCCAGGGAGCGGGCAGATATTACATTCCCTTTTTCTTGTTCCACTTTTTCTTGTTCTTATACCACGGAGAGTTTGTCACAAGTATCTTGATGCATTTATGTTTACCACTACTTGAAAATTATAATTATTAGACCTGCTGCTAGATCTTTTTATGTTACGCCTTTAAAAAGAAGAATCAGCCGGGCACCGTGACTCATGACTATAATCCCAACACTTTGGGAGGCCAAGGCAGGACGATCACTTGAGACCAGGAGTTCAAGACCAGCCTGGGCAATATGGCAAAACCTCATCTCTACCAAAAATACAAAAATTAGCCAGGTGTGGTGACACATGCCTGTAGTCCCAGCTACTTGGGACGCTGAGGTGGGAGGATGGCTTGAGCCTGGGAGGTTGAGGCTGTAGTGAGCTGTGATTGCACCACTGCACTCCAGTCAGATCCTGTCTCAAAAAAAAAAAAAAATTATTAATACATTACAAAAAAATTTTATTATTCTGATTATTTTATTTCCATGTATCTGTTTTCTTCACAATCCTGTGTATTCAGTTTTATACCATTAAAAACATTATTCTGAGAAGACATTGATTACATTTCTCCAGATTGCCAACGGGGTCCATGGAAGAAGAAAACGTTAAGAATTTCCAATCTAGATAATTTTTCATGACTGTCTATTATTTCACTGTTGTTGCTATTTAATCAATCAATACATAGGCTATTTCCAATTTATCATTCCTATTTTATAATAATTTTTAAAATTATTATTTGAAAATATATTATAATTATTTTATAATAGATAATTATAATTGTTTTTAAATATTTTTTTAATTCCATGAGATATGCAAATCCATATACTCTTGTCTAAGTAAATATTTACTTGGGATAAATTCATTCAACTGAACTGTTGGATCAGTGGTGAGACCCTTTTTTAAGTTCCCTGATACATGGTGCCAAGTTTTTTGTTTTTTGTGGTTTTTTTGAGACAAGGTCTCACTCTGTTGCCCAGGCTCAAGTACGGTGGTGCAATGAGGACTCACTGCAGCCTCAACCTCCCACCTCAGCCTCCTGAGTAGCTTGGACAACAGTCACATGCTACTAACCTGGCTAATTTTTTGTACTTTTAGTAGATGTGGGGTTTTACCGTGTTACCTAGGCTGGTTTTGAACTCCTGAGCTCGAGCAATCCATCTGCCTCAGCTTCCCAAAGTGCTGGGATTACCAAATATTTCATAGTGACAATGATGATGGTGGCGGTAGTGATGATGCTGATATAAACATGGTACTTACTATATGCCAGACACTGTTGTAAGCATTTTTCATGTAATAACTCATTTAATCTTCTGAGGACACCATAATTATACCCTTTTGCAGATGAGCAGACTGGAACAGAAAAGTAAACTCTCCCAGAGTCACACGGCTACTCAGGAAGGATAGCTTCATAGTCTCTACTCTTCATGAGACACTCTGAAAACCCACTGCGAAGGAAGCTGAGATATGAATGACAGGTAGGAGCCAGCCCTGACAAGACCAGGCCAGGAGAGTACTCCAAGAGAAAGAGAACAAGGAGAGAGGATGGTGTAGCCAGAGCTGATGGGCAAAGCCTAGATTGGAGAGAGAGATGGGAGAGGAAGCCCAGATCACATAAGGCTTTGGGAAGCCACTGATGGGTGCTGAGCCAGGAAGTGGTGGAACCTGACCAGCATCGTGGAAACAGCCCTCTGACTGGTGTGGGGATTATTCCCAGGGAGAGGGCAAGAACAGAAGCAGGACGTCCCATTGAGAGGCTATTGTGAAGGCCCAGGCTGGGATAGACGTGGGCAGGCCATGCCTAGTCATCAAATTTGTTATATATTTGACTATAGAGCCAAACACTACTTTCATGGTGTATCTTCAGTCTTTTCTGATCATGGGATCTTCCTCTACTACCTTTCAAAATATGTTTCTTTCTCAGGGACTTTAAGATTCTTGCTACAAAATACAAAGTGAAATACACATTTTATTTTCTTTCTTTCTTTCTTTCTTTCTTTTTATTATACTTTATGTTCTAGGGTACATGTGCACAACGTGCAGGTTTGTTACATATGTATACATGTGCCATGTTGGTGTGCTGCACCCATTTTAAACTTGTCTGATAAATTTGATGTCTAGACCGTCTGATAAATTTGATGTCTAGACCATCACTATCCAATAGTAGTATACCACAAGTCACATACGTAACTTTAAGTGTCCTAATCATGATATTAAACAAGTTAAAAGATACAGGTGAAATTAATTTTAATAACATATTTTATCACTAAATATTAGTTAAATATATGACCCAATATAGTATCATTTCAATATGTAATCAACATTTAAAATTAGTAGTGAAATATTTTACATTCTTTTTTCATACCAAGCTCTAAAATTCTGGTATGTAGCCAGGCGTGGTGGCTCATGCCTGTAATACCAACACTTTGGGAGGCTGAGGCAGGTGGATCACCTGAGGTCAGGAGTTCAAGACCAGCCTGGCCAGCATGGCGGAACCCTGTCTCTACTAAAAACACAAAAATTAGCCAGGTGTGGTGGCGTGCGCCTGTAATCCCAGCTACCCAGGAGGTTGAGCCAGGAGAATCACTGGAACCCAGGGTGCAGAGGCCAAGATTGTGCCACTATACTCCAGCCTTGGCGACAGAGCAAGACTCCGTCTCAAAAAAAAAAAAAAAAAAATTGTGGTGTGCATTTTACCCTCACAGCAAATCTCAATTTTCCTTGAGAGCTTGTAGTATTTTGTCTACAAAATACAAAGTGAAATACATATTTTAAATTCATCTGATAAATTTGTTCTGTCGGGAACATGACCATTCCACAGAAATATAATTTGTCACATATGTCATTTTAAATGTGCTAGTAGCGACTTTAAAAAGAAACAGGACCAGCCATATTTCATGTGCTCAATAGCTGCATATGTCAAGCAACTACTACATTGTACAGCATAGCTCTAGAACACTCAATTCATTCAAAATAATAACAAAAACCTAAACCATCTAGAAATCATTCTAACAAGCAATGTATGGAAGCCATATATATTTTTTAAATGGGAAGATTGCATGAGACCAGAGTTCGAGACCAGCCTGGGCAATATAGCGAGACTCCATCTCTACAATAAAAAAATTCTTAAAAAGTAGCCAGTCTTGGTGGTGCACACCTGTAGTCCTAGGTGCTCAGGAGGCTGAGGCAGGAGGATGGCTTGAGCCCAAGAGTTCAAGGTTTCAGTGAGCTATAAGGCAAATGTATAAGGACTTCAGACAGATTAATGATCACCTGGGGCTAAGAGTGATGGACGAATTGGTGGAGTGCTGCCTAAAGGATAGGGAAATTCTTTTGGAGGTGATGATATTGTTATAAAACTCATGTAATAATGATTGCACAACTCTGTGAATATACTAAAAACCATTTGATTGTTTTCTTTAAGTGGGTGAATTATATAATACATGAATTATATCTGAACAAAGCTTTTCAAAAAGAACCCACATATTTAATAATCTAAGACAAGATCATGAGTCATGAAGACTGATAACAGAATGTACCTGATAATAGAAAGCCTATGAGACAGGAATTCAGAATCCCTATGACCATATGAGCTACTTGTCCCTTGTCTATAAACAGTACCTACACTACCTACTTAACCACACAGTTAATTGGTATGATCACATAATGACTTAATCTTTCAAGTAAAAATGTATTGGTTACCTACTGTGCACCAGGCATTGTTCTAAGTGCTGCGATGTGGACACAATAGTGAACAAAACAAGTGTATATTATGCTCTCAGGAAGTCTTTCCTAGTATAGGCAATGGGCAAAAAATAACTAAACCAATACTTGCCATGATTCTTTTGGGTATGACACCAAAAGCACAGGCAACAAAAGCAAAAATAAATAAGTGGGACTGCATCAAACCCAAAAGCTTCTACACAGCAAAGCAAGCAATCAACAAAATGAAGAGGCAGCCTACAAAGTGAGAGAAAATATTTGCAAACCACGTATCAGATACGGGGTTAATATCCAAAATATATCCAGGAACGTATACAACTCAATAGCAACAACAACAACAAAAAAACCCACAACCCAATTAAACAGTGGGCAATTGAATAGGTACTTTTCCAAGGAAGACATACAAATGGCCAATAGGTATATGAAAAAAATGTTCAACATCACTAATAATCAGGGAAAGGCAAATCAAAACCACAATGAAATATCACATCATACCTGTTAGGGTGACTATTGTCAAACAAAAATAAGAAATAAGTGTTGGCAAAGGTGTGGAGAAAAGAGAACTCTATACACTGTTGGTGGGAATGTAAATTGATACAGCCATTATGGAAAACAGTATGAAGTTCCTCAAAATATTAAAAACAGGACTACCATATGATCCAGCAATTTCACTATTGGGTATATAACCAAAAGAAATGAAATCAATATATCAAACAGACGCCTGCACCTTTGTGTTTATTGAAGCATTATTTATAGTAGCCAAGATACAGAAAAAAAAATCTAAGCATTCACTGAAAGATGAATGGATAATAAAAATGTGGTATATATACACAATGGAATATTACTCAGCCTTAAAAAAGGAAACCCTGCCATTTGCAACACCGTAGATGAACTTGAAGGACATTATGTTAAGTGAAATAAGACACAGAAAGACAAATACTGTATGATCTCACTTATATGTGGAATCGTTAAAAAGTCAAACTCATAGGCCAGGCACAGTGGATCATGTCTGTAATCCCAGCACTTT
This sequence comes from Papio anubis, assembly GCF_008728515.1. Lineage (NCBI taxonomy): Eukaryota > Metazoa > Chordata > Mammalia > Primates > Cercopithecidae > Papio > Papio anubis. The sequence goes on from NC_044977.1 coordinate 73,751,941, forward strand.
GGGAGGCCAAGGAGGAAGGATTGCTTGAGGCCAAGAGTTCAAGATCAGCCTGGGTAGCATAGCAAGACTTCATCTCTACATTTTTTTTTTTTTTAATTAGCGGGCCATGGTGCTGCATGCCTACAGTCCTAGCTACTCAGGGGGCTGAGGCAGGAGGATTACTTGGGCCCAGAAGTTCAAGGTTGCAGTGAGCTATGATCATGCCACTGAACTCCAGCTTGGGTGACAGAATGAGATGCTGTCTCTTAAAAAAAAAAAAAAAAAAAAATCAAACTCATAGAAGTAGAGAATAGAACTGTGATTGTCAGGGGCTGAAAGGGGATGAAAATGGGGAGATGTTGGCCAAAGAGTCCAAACTTTCAGTTACAAGATGAATAAGTTCTGAGGATCTAATGTATAGTTTGCTGACTATAGTTAATAATACTGTTTTATAATACTGTATTATAATACTGTATTATTTACTTGAAATTTGCTGGGAGAGCAGATCTTAAGTATCCTTATCATATACAACACACACAAGATGGTAACTTGCATGGTAATGAATGTGTTAATTCACTCGATTGGACTAATCATTCCACAATGTATATGTATATCAAATCATCACACTGTATACCTTGAATATATGCCATTTTTGTCATTTATACCTTAATAAAGCTGAAAAACAAATATATTGGATGATGATAAGATGATAAATTAAAAGTAAAGCTACGTAAGAGGTGAGAGAAGAATGGCTGGGGACAGTATTATATACACATAATGCCACATGATACATGGGGTGCTATTCAGAGAAGACCTCAGTGATTAGGTGGCATTTCCATGATTTGAGAAAAATACGTCAGCAGGCTTTATAAGTTGCAAAATATTAAGGCATATTTATTGTTACTGCCATGAATGATATTAGCATACCTCTGCACACTCTGAAAGACATAAATATAAATTTCAGATTTCTCCTTCCTCCACAAATATATCTGTTGTGGACTCAATTGTATTTCCCCAAAATTCATAGGTTGAAGCGCTAACCCTCAGTGGGTCTCTGCAAGAGGTGGAGAGGATTCAGCCCTGTTCTGCTGATGCCAAAGCTCTTACCTATTATCTTATTACTGTTGACATTTACTTATATTTCCTTTCCATATTTTTCTAAGCATATATATGACGTGTAATATAACATTAAACTTGTAATATATATATTTATGACTTGCCATTTAAAAATAACATTGCATCATAAATCATTTCAAAGGCCCTTTTGTAGTTTTATAATATATATATGACATACATTTCTTATTGAAATTGATTCTAGTTCGTTATTTGTTGTTACTTTTATTTGGAATGAAATCTACCTTATCCACTGCATTTTCTAGCTAGTTATTGCTGGTATGCAAAATGCTACCAATTTTTATTTACATCGTATCCCAGCAATTTACTAACCTATCATATAGGTTAGTAAGAACTTCGTCTCTTTCTTTCAATACTATTTCTCATATTTTTATTTCATATATTATTGGCATTAGCCAGAGCATCCAGAACAATCTTAAATCTAATTTTAATGGGAATATGTTTTGCTATTCAACATTGTTTGCTGCTGATATGAGATAAATGTTCTTCGCACACTGAGGAAATAGACTACTCTTCATGTTTTTTCTAAGAAATTTTTATTAGATATGAACTTGATAATATTAGGTGCCTTTTCTACATTTATTAAACACTAATTTTTATATTAAACCTTCTGAAGTATCACATGTATAAAACTTACTTGAAATGTTAGTGTTTGAAATACTAACATAATCTGTACTTGGTCATCAAAAATGATTATTATAACATTAAATTTTATTTGATAATGTCTGACTTTATCTTACTCTGGAAAAGCTTATGTAGTAAAGATAGGAATTATTTATTTTGTGATGGTCTGAGACCTCACTGGTTTGGCCTTGGAAGCTACTTTAGAGATAATTTTTTAACAAATAGTTCAATTTTCATCCATGATTATTTGGTAGTTTTATGTTCTCACAAAATATCATCCATTTCTTTCAAATCCTCAAACGCATTAATAGAGGACATCTGTTTTTCCTTGCTGTTTTTCATTTGGAATTTCTTTTATTCTGTTTTCCCTCTTTTTCCGGGTAAAAATTTTACCCAGGTTTACCCTAACAAATCGTGAGATTTGTCTATTTTACTGTTTTTCTTTTAAAACTTATCTAATTATTTATCAATTAAATGTTCTTTTCAAATCCACTAACTTTTGCTCAATATTTATTATTTTTCCTTGTGCTTTCAAAGCCTATGTCTTATCACTTTGATAAGTTCTGTGTTGAACATTCACTTCATTTATTTTTGTACTTCCTTAAGCCAATGATTTTGCTCAGTTTGATTTTGCTGGTTTTCTGAAAATATTCTTTTTACATTAATTTCTAAATTGTCAGAAATCATACTTTTTATTTCTCTTTTGACTCAATATTTTTGGGGAAAGTTTGTTTGTTTGTTTTGAGATAAGGTCTCACTCTGTCACCCACGTTGGAGTGCAGTGATGCGATCTCGGCTCATTGCAACCTCCACCGCCCTGGCTCAAGCAATCCTCCCACCTCAGCCTCTCAAGTAGCTAGGACCACAGGCGGACCCATGCCTGGCTAATATTTTGGTAGAGGCAGGGTTTCACCATGTTCCCTAGGCTGATCTCAAACTCCTAAGTTCAAGCAATCCACTGGCTTGTCCTCCCAAAGTGCTGGGATTACAGTTATGAGCCCCATCACACTTGGACCTACTTTTATTTATTTCTAAAATTTCTTTCTCTTCCTTCTCTTTCTTTCTTTCTTTCTTTCTTTTTCTTTCTTTCTTTCTTTCTTTCTTTCTTTCTTTCTTTCTTTCTTTCTTTCTTTCTTTCTTTCTTTCTTTCTTTCTTTCTTTCTTTCTTTCTTTCCTTTCTTTCACTTGGACCTATTTTTATTTATTTCTAAAATTTATTCCTTCCTTCCTTTCTTCCTCTCTTCCTCTCTTTCTTTCTTTCTTTCTTTCTTTTTTTTTTTTTTTCTGGGTCTCTCTTTTTCCCAAGTTTTAATTGAGTGTTGTTTTCTCAGCTCACTGCAGCTTTGACCTCTTGCACTCGAGCAATCCTCCCACCTCAGCCTCCCAAGTAGCTGGGATTATAGACACACACCACAATACCTGGCTAGTTTTTGTTTGTTTGTTTCTTTGTTTTTTTAATTTAGAGCTAGGGTTTCACTATGTTGCTCAGGCTGGTCTCACACTCCTGGGCTCAAGCAATTCTCCCACCTTAGCCTCCTAAACTGCTGGGACTACAGGCATGAGCCACTGTGCCCAGCCTAAAATTTCTTTCTTACACTTTTGTTATTCACTTCTAATTTTATTGCACTATCTTCAGGACATTTGATCTGTATTTTCATTTGGGGAAGTTATTTTCTCACTGTGCTAACATATAGTCAATTTTTATAAAAATTAATGGGTGCCCAAGAAGAGGATATAGTTTCTAGATAAAAAATATACATATTAAATCTTATTATTCAAATTTTCTCGTTTCTCTATTTTCTACCTACCAGATTTGTAAAAGTATATGAAAAATGTTTCAGAAGCTCCCACAATTACCTTTTATCCATTCTTCCTTTTTATCTGGCTCTTTGATAAACAATGCATGTACATTACTGACTATTCTACCTTTGGTGTGAATTTTAACTTTTATCAGTATAACATTTCCTCTTTTGTCTCATTAATGCTTTTTCTGTCTCAGATTCTACACTGTCAGAAAATAATTTTTCCACCTCTGTGTTCTTTTTGTTTGCATTTGCCAGAAAAATCTTACTCATTCTTTTATGTCTGACCTTTTCCGGTTAATTTCCTTGGGCGGTGTAGGGGGCAGCGGTAGGTGGGGCGGGGAGCGGCATTTTGTAACCAACATGCTATATTTTGTTTCTTTTCTTTTAACTGGTGTCAGTTACTAGCAAAGAAAGTGTGTTTTAATTTCTTTTGAGGGAGCAGGCTTCACTGTTTCATGAGTACTGCAACTTGCTTTCCTAATACTGCACCATTTGACTTAGTGAAAATTCTTCTGATGCTCTACATCAGATTGTCTGTCAGGGCTGGTTTCTATATTTTTCTTAGTTCTCATAAGTATTTGAGTGTAAGTTGGCAGATACTGTATCAGGGCCTGCAAGCAGTTGCCATTTTAAATTAGGCCAAGTTTTCATGCTTCATAACTTAACAAAAGAAACAAGTTGCTGCTGGAAGTAAACTCTAATCATGTGTTCATCTTTGTGTCACTTACTAGATTCAATTTCCACCCAAGTGAGCCTGATGTAGAACTAATACTAATTCAGTTCTGTTTCACAGGTATTTATTGGCCTGCCAAGCACTGGGCTAGCTTTCATTTATTGATTCACTGCACAAAAATGTCCTGAGCACTTACTTGTGCTAGGCACTGTTCTGCACCCTGGAGATAAAGTAGTGAACAAAACAGCGTTTGTATCCTCGAGGAGAATACAGTACATTGTAGTACCAAAAAAAAAAAAAAAAGAAAAAAGAAAAAAAAAAAGCAATTTAAAATAAATATATAATTCTGTATATGTGCCATATGCAAAAATAAAGCCTAGTTAGAGAACAGAGAATGATGAGAAGAGGTGGTGGCTGTTTTAGATGGCCAGGGGAGTGACGCTGGAGCCGAGACCTGAAAGAAGTAACGGAGCTGCCACGGGAGATCTGGGGCAAAAAGCTCCAGGCAGAGGGAGCAGTACTATGACCAAGGTCCTAAGACAAGAACAGGCTGCGGTCAGGAGTGAACTGTGATAATGTTCCTCTGTGTCACTCAATCAAGATTCAAAGCCCTGCACAGAAGTAGCACGGGTTCACGTGCTCCCACCCTGGCATCCAGGCAGAATGAAGAGGAACAACCTGTCATCTCCCTCTGACTTTTGTAATAAAAGAGGGAGCACATGCAATCGGTGACTCCTCCTAAATTAGAACAGGAGTTAGCTGCTAAATAAATACAGTTCGTTCCTTTGGCTGCTCAGCATACCTTTCCATACGTATATATTCTTTTAAAGTTTCCAGTTAACATTTTGCCACCAAATCTCATCTTGATTTCATCCACTTCCCAGAAGAAGGCAACACAAAATCTCTTTGGTTCCTGTATCCAACCCAAAGTCTGGGATTTCTGCATGAGAGCTGTTCTTCTAATTCTTTTGGATCCCATCTCAATATTATAAGCCCTGTGGACTTGACTGTAAACTTAACCACAATAACACACCCTATATAAAAATAGTGTGAGGAAGAAGGAGAAGGGAAATCAACAAACACACATAAATATGCATGCATTCTATTTAAAGATATATATATAAGTAAACACAAAATATTAAAATATTTTAAATGGTTTCTATTCTAAAATGTTTTAAATTATCTCTTAAATTTAAAAGGCAAAATATAAATTAAAACTGACAACTATCAAAATTTTAAATCAAATTTTTTAAATAAAGCTGCATTTTAAATTTAATTATCCACAGCTCTGGGTATGAACTGCTGCTTGTGATAAATTTAATTAAAAGAAGTTACAACAAGAACAAAAACAAAAAGGTCTAAGTTTAGCTACTTCATCTCTTAAAGGATTTAAAATATTTTTGATGTAAAAAAAATTTTTAGGTCACAAAAAACAACATGTGAAACACACCACAAAAAAAGGCATTCCAATATGCAAGGAAATTACATCAAGGAAACAAAATCCTTTATATGACTGGAATTTTCCAAAGTAACCCAACTATTTCATATTTCCATAGGCAATGCATGAGTGTTCCAGTTTCTCTACATCCTTCTCAGCACTTGTTATTGTGTATTTTTTATTACAGCCACTCTAGTGAGCATGAAGTAGCATCTTATGGTGACCTTAATTTACATTTTCCTAATGTCTAATGATATTACCACCTTTTCATGTGCTTATTGCTCATCAGTATATTTTCTTTGGTGAAATATCTATTCAGATCTTTTGGTCATTATTTAATTGGGTTAATACTGAGTTGTAAGGACACAACCCCTTTATCAGATAGATAATTTGCAAATATTGTCTTTCACTGTGTGGCTCATTGTTTCACTTTACAGTGTCATTTGAAGTGTATACATTTTTAATTTTGATAAAGTCCAATTCGTCCTATTTTTTTATGTGCTTTTTTCTGTGCTTTTGGTATCCTAAGCTTTTTAATTTATGTTCAAGGAAGACAACATAATTTTGCCTTAAAAATATATAATAGATACAGTTTTCTTACCTTTCCATCATTTTTTGATAAGCCTCACATTAAGGTGACAATACTCTTCTCCTAATCTAGTGTCTGCTTTGCAAGGGAAAAATAAATCACTGGGGAAAGCGTTTTGCTATCAGTGCAGACTAAATGCAAGGTCATTGAGTTTCTCCATTGAGTTTTTGCCTGCGTATCATGCATTGTCTGTCCACATCTTTCATCTGACTTCATGGGTAACTTTGCACCACTGGCTTAGTCCTGTAGCACAGGAAAATCCTCCATTTAGAAAGCAAAGATCACACTTGATATGTTCAGCCTCAATGAACCTAAAATAAGACAAAGGGAGATGAAAGACAGTACTATTTAGAGCTCATTTGTGAAGTCAAATAGTCTTTGAGTTCCTGCTCTGCCACTTACTACTGACGATGAGACCTTGGCCAAGTTATTTATTGTCTCTAGACCACACGTAGTCCTTTCATAGGCGGGAACAGTTATAGTTAGGCTAGGCTAGCCCTGCACATACTATGCCTTCCATAAATGTCAGTCATTGTTGTTATTGTAATTATTATTGCTGTCACTAATATTTAACTGAGACAGGCAAGAAAGAACTCTCAATTGTCAGCTTTCAGAAAGTTCTTTTCAATCTAGATTTTTTTTTTTTTTTTGAGATCGAGTCTCACTCTTATTGCCCAGGTTGGAGGGCAGTGGCATGATCTCGGCTCACTGCAACCTCTGCTTCCCAGGTTCAAGTGATTCTCATGCCTCAGCCTCCCCAGTAGCTGGGATTATAGGCGTCCACCACCACGCCCGGCTAATTTTTTTAATTTTTAGTAGAGACGGGGTTTCACCGTGTTAGCCAGGATGATCTCAATCTCCTGATCTCATGATCCGCCGGCCTCAGCCTCCCAAAGTGCTGGGATTACAGGCGTGAGCCACTGCGCCTGGCCTTCGATCTAGATTTTAAAGATGCATAGCTCATGACTGAATCCCAGCACTTTGGGGGACCGAGGTGGGAGGATCGCTGAAGCCCAGGAGTTCAAGACGAGCCTGGGCAACATAGGGAGAACCCTCTATCCCTACAAAAATTTTTTTAAAACTTAGCTAGGAGCGGCAGCGCATCTCTGTGGTCCCAGCTACTTGGGAGGATGAAGCAGGAGGATCCCTCGGGCCCAGGATATCAAAGTTGCAGTGAGCCGTGATTGCGCCACTGCACTCCAGCCTCCGTGACAGAGTGAGAACCTGTCCCAAAAAAAGGAAAAAGGAAGAAAAAAAGATACGTAGGAAATCAGAGATATTTCTTGCTACTCAAAATGTGGTCTGAGGATCAGCAGCACCAACATCACTTGAAAGTTTGTTAGAACTGCAGAATTTCAGACTCCATCCACCTTACTGAACTAGCACCTGCATTTTAACAAGATGTCCAGATGATTTTTGTGTGCACATTCCAGCTGGTGAAACCCTAGAATCTCTCTAGTGTGGTAGGTGGAGAGGTTGTGAACGCTCTGGCCTACTCCTTTACCTCCTTAAACTCCACCCACCATTCCCACCATTCAAGTACTAAACAACCCTTCCTTCATTCTGCTAATGTTCTTCAAGGAGCTAGTGCTTTGGCTTGTGGCTTCCTTTATGCGAGCAAAGGCAGCTAGGGAGAGTCCTGTCTTATCTGAGAGGCACTATTACAGTTCATCAGCATTTAATCAGGAGGCTCTGTCATGAGCGGGTTTGCTGTACTCTTTCAAGAAAAAGACAGCAAACAATTAGCACAGAAAAGATATGGATAGATACATAGAAGTAGAAGGATTTGATTTTCCCCTCCCCAGAAGCCAATTACAAGCTGACAAAACCAGCTATCAAAGCTTGCAGTTAATCTTTTAGAGTCAACATCTGCTGAAACTGCTTCAATGCAGTGTGGCCCTTCTGATGGGCATTTGTGGATTGGAGCTCTTCCCAAAGTCATAGGCTTTTCCTGAGAAAAAGTCATCTTTTCCAGTATGAATTAATAGAATGTATCAGACTTGGACCTTGCTTGACTGCTAACTCATCTGTCCCCAAATCTTTGAAAAGCAGTGCCTCCAAATGGAAAACACAAGTTCCCTCTCTCATTTTTTGATTTAGCAGCCCTAGGAAAAAGTGTGAGAAAAGTCACACTGGAAAATCACACATCTGAGATTCTGTTTGACTGAAGTAGAAACTGAGATTTGCTAGGAACTTCTTGGATCAAAGAAGTGGTGGGGTGGGGTGGGGGTGGGGGTGGGGGTGGAGTTAAATGGCAACTTCCCCAAGCAACAACAGAAGGGTCTAGGAGAAAATGTTTCTTTTTCTTAATGCCCACCCCTCATAAACCAGTGCTGAAAACATAGCAAGGAGGCTGGTGGAGTGGCTCATGCTTGTAATCCCAGCCCTCTGGGCAGCTGAGGTGGGAGGATATCTTGAGCCCAGGAGTTCAAGACCAGACTGGGCCAGATGGTGAGACCTCACAAAAATATGTTTTTTCTTTCTTTCTCTTTTTTTTTCTTTTTTTTTTTTGAGACGGAGTCTCAGTCTGTCTCCCAGGCTGGAGTGCAGAGGCGCAATCTCAGCTCACTGCAAGCTCCACCTCCCGTGTTCACGCCATTCTCCTGCCTCTGCCTCCTGAGTAGCTGGCACTACAGGTGCCCGCCACCACACCCAGCTAATTTTTTTGTATTTTTAGTAGACTCGGGGGTTTCACCGTGTTAGCCAGGATGGTCTCAATCTCCTGACCTTGTGATCTGCCTGCCTCTCGGCCTCCCAAAGTACTGGAATTATAGGCGTGAGCCACTGCGCCTGGCCAAAAATTAAAATTTTAAAAAATTAGTCGGGGCCAGGCGCGGTGGCTCACACCTGTAATCGTAGCACTTTGGGAGGCTGAGGCTAGCGGATTACTTGAGGTCAGGAGTTCAAGACCAGCCTGGGCAATGTGGTGATGTTATGCCCAGACCGTTTGTTCCCCAAAGAAGACCACCAGAGTCCAGAGTCGTGCCAAGCGCGATCTTTACTACAAGTTCAAACTTGGTCCCTTCCATTCCACAGCATACAGGAGGGCCTTGAAATCAATGCGTAGTGTTGCTTTTTATAGCCCGATGTAAACAGGATATGTAGTTACAGGGAACAAGGTACCCTCGGTTACAGCATTGCCAATTGGTTAACATTATACATTTAGCATTCCTGCATCGGAGATCTCCCAGGTGATGTTTTTCTGAAGTTTGAAAGCAAATATGGAGGAATGTGTTTGTGCTGTCAGAGTTAGCTGCTCGGATCGCGAGTAGCGTCTAGGGCCGCTCCAGTTCTGCAAGCGTTCACCTGTAGCTAGGGATGTGAGCTAGCCGCTGAAGGGATCGCAATGGCGACTCAGGCTGACTCTTCCGATAGCAAGCGCGCAAATGTAGTTCGGGTCACAACTTAGTTGCTTTCTGATCGAGATGGTGCTCCGACGGCTCAGGTCGCTTGCGCGCACCGCCATCCCGGCTGCAGAGTGAGGTGATGCGGTGAGGGCAGATTCCTGCAATGTAGGGGGAGAAATGATGAGCTCAGTGCAGGTCTCGGTCTAGGGACTGGGCTGAATAGCAGTACTAGTCCAGTTACCGGTGTACACCTAGGAACTTCGCCAGCTCCAGTTAGTCAGAGCTCAACCGGGGAACTAGATGTCAGATTCAGGACAGACACAGTAGGTTGGTAACAGACGGAGACTAGATAGGCTCACCTATCAGATAGATCGATCCTATTACATCCAGAAGAATATGCCTCTGGTGGAGCCCTTAGGGTGATATTAGGGACGAGCACTGCAGATGATGCTGCAGAGGCTGGAATTGGTGTTTTCCCCAGCGAAGACCACTAGGGTCCAGAGTCTAAGCGTTAGCGGCTAGGACTACCTAACTGCATGTTTGCAGTTGAGTCTATCCATTGCACAGCATACAGGAGTGAGTTTTACAGGGCGTTGTTCTTAGCTCTGTCCACAGTCCACGTGGCCGGTGCTTTAGCTGCTACCGTGATTGGTTCCAGAAGGTCGGAGGTTGGGTCCACTGGCTTGACGTGGGTGTAGTGGATCCACGACGCGATGCCTTTTACCTTCAGGGCGGTGGGTGTGGTCAGGAGTACCTGGAGTGGTCCCTTCCACCTGGGTTCTAGGGTCTCTTGTCGGTGTTGCTTAACCAGGACCCAGTCTCCCGGCTGGTACGGATGGGGTGTCGGTGGGGGACCGGTCTCATATAGCTCTTTCAGCTTGGGCCAGATCTCTTGATGAATTTTCTGCAAGGCTTGTAGGGAAAATAAGAGTTCAGAGACATTTTCTGTTTCAGATTTGAGCAGATCATCTTTTAGACTGGGAACCAGGGGTGGGGGTCTGCCATACATGATTTCGTAAGGGGTAAGGCCTAGTCTGTAAGGGATATTACGGGCCCGGAAGAGAGCGTAGGGGAGAAGGACTACCCAATTAGTGCCAGTCTCTATAGTCAATTTAGTTAAGGTCTCTTTTAAGGTCCCATTCATCCTTTCTACCTGTCCTGAACTCTGGGGCCTGTAAGCGCAATGTAGTTTCCAATTTGCCCCAAGGATGGAAGCCAAATCCTGACTTACCTTAGCGACGAAGGCCGGCCCATTATCTGACCCTATCTGGACGGGGAAGCCATACCTGGGGAGGATATCTTCCAGAATTTTCTTTGCTATAACCTGAGCAGTTTCTCTTTTGGTTGGAAATGCTTCAGTCCACCCTGAAAAAGTATCTACAAAGACAAGTAAGTACCGATACCCGTACCTTCCTGGCTTTATTTCAGTAAGATCTACTTCCCAGTAGATACCGGGCCTGGTTCCCCTAAGCCTTGTTCCCGCTGCAGCCTGGGACTGGGGGTAGGCATTGTTAAGCTGGCAGACTTTGCAACTTGTCATGATGCTGCTGGCCGTCTCGGCTGTATGTCTGAGTTTGAGCTTAGAGCGTCTGATCAGGTCTATCATCCGCCGAGCACCCAGGTGTGTGGTTCAGTGGATGTGTTCTAACACTTGTTGTCCTAATTTTTCTGGTAGGATGGTTTGGTCATTAGTATCAGTCCACCACCCATTCTGGATCTGTTTCAGGGGAAGCTTGTCAATCCACTGGAGATCTTGTTCTGAATGATCAGGGAAATATGGCAAGTCCCAGGGGCCCGGGTCAGGGAGCTGGAGTGCAAGGAGTTGGCTGGGAGCCTTTGCCACATTTCTTGCAGTTTGGTCTGCCAGAAAGTTGCCTTGAGCAGTTGGAGTGGTTGGTTTCTGATGCCCTGGGCAATGCACAATGGCTAACTTTTTTTGGCTTCCATAGCGCTGTTAACAGGGCTAGGATCTCTTGCTTGTTTTTTATCTCTTTTCCTTCAGCCGTTAGTAACCCTCGCTCCCTGTAAATGGCCCCATGTATGTGCGCCGTAGCAAAAGCATATCGGCTGTCTGTATATACTGTCAGCTTCTTCCCTGCCCCTAAGGTAAGAGCTTGGGTGAGCACTATTAGCTCGGCCTTCTGGGCCGATGTCCCCGGGGGCAGGGGTTCCGCCCAGATTACCTCATTCTCTGAAGTCACTGCCGCTCCAGCGTACCTCTGGCCTTGATGCATGAAGCTGCTCCCATCAGTGAACCAGACGAGGTCAGCGTCAGGGAGTGGGCAGTCCTGCAGGTCCTCTCGAACTCCATGCACCTGAGCTAGTATCTCGGTGCAATTATGGAGTGGCACGTCCAGGTCACGGTTGGGCAGCAGGAGGCAGGGTTTAAGGTCATTGGGGGCAGGAAGGTTATCCTGATAGGATTTAGTAATAGTCCTTGGTAGTGGGTGAGCCGGGCGTTACTTATCCATCGATTAGGTGGCTGTTTGAGTACACCTTCGATGGCATGTGGGGTAATGACCCACAATTCTTGACTTATGACAAGTTTATCAGCATCTTGTACCATCAGAGCCGTGGCTGCAATCATTTGGAGACAAGGGGGCCACCCGGCAGCCACTGGGTCTAACTTCTTTGACAGGTAGGCAACCGGCCTCCGCCAGGGGCCTAAGTTCTGAGTTATTACCGCCTTGGCGACACCCTTACTCTCGTCCACGAATAAGTGGAAGGGCTTGGTGACATCAGGTAGTCCCAGTGCAGGCACAGAGAGTAGGGTGTTTTTGATCTGTTGGATAGCCCACTCGGCTTCGTCTGTCCAATTAAATGGCTGCTGCCCCCGTGCTGCCTGATACAAGGGTTTAGCCAGTTCTGCGAACCCAGGTATCCATAGTCTATAAAATCCCGCTGACCCCAGGAATTCCCTCACTTGTCGGGTGGATTGTGGCCTGGGGATCTGCAGAACAGTTTGCTTCCGGGACATTACAACAGCTGCCTGACTTCCTGGAGCCTCTGGGTCTATGGGGGTGTACTGTCTAAAAGCTTCCATTAATCTTTCTAAGTAGGTAGCTGGGCGCTCTGTCTTTCCCTGCAGAACAGAGTATACTTTAGCCAAATTAGTGGGCTTGCGAGCAGCTGCCCGGAGACCCGCCATTAGAGTCTGGCGATAAAGGCGTAGCCATCCCCTACCTTCTGCCGTGTTGTAGTCCCACGCCAGCCTGTATTCTCTTTCACTCCTCCGTTGTGAACAAGATTCAGAGGAGCTGCTGACAATCATCCCAAGTGGGCTGGTGGGTGAACATGACACTATCCAGTAAAGCCAGTAAATCTTTGGGGTTGTCTGAAAACCAAGCACTCTGAGTCTTCCAGTTACACAGATCACTGGTGGAGAATGGCCAGTACTGGAGCCTGGGGATTCCTGTGTCATCTAGGGGTCCTATTTCCCGAAGGGGTAAAGCCACGTGGAGTCAGGCGGCTGGGGGGGTGGCTAGCCCGCAAAGTGTGCCCTCGTGTCCACTCCATGGCCTCTTCAAAGTTACTTTCCCTTTCAGCAGGCCCGTGTGTGCCGGCCGCCTCCCGTCCGCCTGCTCCCTCCCACAGCTTAGCCCCGGGGACTGGGGCCTGGGGCCCGGAGTGGTACGGAGGGGGTTCTGTGAACAGTGGGTCCCCGCTATCAGGTAGAACAGGATGGGGGGGGCAGTTGGTTGCTTGGATTTTAGTGGTCAAGCAACCAGTGCTTTACAGGGTTCAGGGGCTAATTGGAAAGGGGACAGCCAAGGAGGCGGGTTCTCCGGTAGCACAGATCGCAAGCGGCTCCGGTAGCACAGACCGCAAGCGGCTCCGGTAGCACAGATCGCAAGCGGCTCCGGTAGCACAGATCGCAAGCGCGCACCGAAGCACAGATCACAAGCGGCTCCAGTAGCACAGATCGCAAGTGTGCACCGAAGCACAGATCACAAGCGTGCACTGGAAGCACAGATCGCAAGCGGCTCCGGTAGCACAGATCGCAAGCAGCTCCGGTAGCACAGATCACAAGCGCACACCGGAAGCCCAGGTCAGAGTTAGCTGCTCGGATCACGATGGCGCTCCGGCAGCCCAGATGACAAGCGCGCACCGGAAGCCCGGGTCAGAGTTAGCTGCCCGGATTGCGATCGCGCTCCGGCAGCCCAGATCGCAATCTAGATCAGACGAGAGCCAGGGGACGTCTCCCACTGGTCTCCGCTGGCTGTCCTATAGCGCGTCCGCCAGGACTGCGCCAGCTCCAGTTTCAGACCTCACGAGTCACAGATTCAGATTCAGAACAGACACAGACAGACAAAAGGAGACGAGCCGGCTCACCTATCAGTAGATCGATCCTAGTAGATCCCTTGACCAGGGGTCTGGTGGGCTTGGGGAATCCCAGACGAGCCCCCAGATGTTATGCCCAGACCGTTTGTTCCCCAAAGAAGACCACCAGAGTCCAGAGTCAAAGCCAAGCGGCAAGGACCTTTACTACAAGTTCGAACTTGGTCCCTCCATTCCACAGCATACAGGAGGGCCTCGAGCAATGCGAGTGCTTGCTTTTTATAGCCCGATGTAAACAGGATATGTAAACAAGGTAATTCTCTGATTTACAGCGTACAATTGGTTAACATTATACATTTAGCATTCCTTATCCCGAGGAGATCTCCCAGGTGATGTTTTTCTGAAGTTTGAAAGTATGGGAGGAGGTATGTGATTTTGTGCTGGACTCAGGAAGTTGGGAGATATATGGGGGATGTGCCTCATTCCTTTCAGTGAAACTCTGTCTCTACAAAAAATACAAAAATTAGCTGGTCATGGTGATGCATCCCTGTAGTCCCAGCTACTAGCAGGGCTGAGGTGGGAAGATCACTTGAACCTGGGAGGTTGAGGCTGAAGTGAGCCAAGATTGCACCACTGCACTCCAGCATCGGTAGCAAAGTGAGACCCTGTCTCAAAAAAAAAAATTAGCCGAACATGGTGGTGTGCACCTGTAGTCCCAGCTACTTGAGTACTGAGCTACTGAGTCCAGCAGTTCAAGGCTGCAGTGAGCTATGATCATACTACTGCACTGCAGCCTAGGTGATAGAGAAAGACCCTGTCTCTATAAAAACAAAAACAAAACCCTGAAAACACAGCAAGGAAAACTATTATAACCATAGGCATTGCATGCAAAGGCTTTGGGGGACAAGATGACATCTAAGTTGAATCTTGCAGGACAAATGAATTAGAGGAGAAGAAAAGTGGCCAATAGGACCATTTTTTCTTAATTAACATATAACTCACATACCATAAACATCACCCTTTTAAAGTGTATAGCTCAGTGTTTTTAGTATACTTACAAAGTTGTGCAACCATCATCACTATCTAATTCCACAACGAGCATTCATCATCCCAGAAAGAATCCCAGTAGCATTAGAAGTCACTCCCCATGCTCTCCTCTTCCTAGCCCCTGGCAACTAATCTACTTTCTGTAACAAGATAATTTTTAAAACATAGAAAAAGCAAGCCTGCAAGGTGATGAGGTAAAAGTTCTTCACAATTAATAAGAGTAGTTCAAATGTATTCTTTCCCCATTTTAAAATCCAGGGATGGTGAGGCCATCAGATCAGAAGACTGGCTGCCACTGAAAAGAAAGTTTGTTATTCACAGTTCCCAAGAGGAGGGGCAGGGTATGTCATGCAGGGCCAGGTCAAGAAGCACCAGGGACAATCAGGAGGGAGAAGGAGGGAAGAGAATGCATGGGCCAGAGCCTTTATTATGGTTTTTACAGGAAGAAATGGGCAAGACAGGTTAGTCAGATTTAGAACTGAATAGTTTGAATAATTTCAGTGAGCTCAAGACGACAGGAGGTGGTCCCTAATTGTCCCGTACCTGGCCCAGTGTGATTTAGGGCAGGAGGCTACTGTCCCAAACTGCAGGAGCGTAATGAAAGAAGGTGGGTGGGAGGTATGGACACAGGATTGGTTGGTTTGCATATCAAAGGCATGCTCTAAAGCAGTTGTTTGCTATCTCTAGGAATTAGCTAATCTTGAGAGAAGCAGTCCCTTCCTGGAATGGAAAGGTCTCCAGATATCAAAGCACCATAAAATGTGCAAAATAAAAAACACAATTAATACGCACCAGCCAACATCATCAGCCCGGATATATATCTCAGGAAATCAGACCAGTGTCTAATACAGAATGTTTTCATCTGTTTTTGCTTCTTCTTTCTAAACTTAAATGTGTTTAGCTTCATTTGGAGCAATAAGATCCATGAAATCACAGGGATGATAGACTTAGTACATTTTTCTTTTTTTTTAATTGAGACAGAGTCTCACTCTGTCGCCCAGGCTGGAGTGCAGTGGCACGATTTTGATTCACTGCAACCTCCGCCTCCTGGGTTCAAGCAATTCTCGTGCCTCAGTCTCCCAGATAGGTGGGATTACAGGTGCGGCACCACCACACCAGGCTAATTTTTAGTATTTTTAGTAGAGACAGGATTTCGCCATATTGGGCAGGCTGGTCTCAAACTTCTGGACTCGAGTGATCTACCCACCTCGGCCTCCCAAAGTGCTGGGATTACAGGCATTGAGGCACCACGCCCGGCTACCTCATATATTTTCTAAGTGCATATTAAAGTAAGTACATAGCAAAATTACCTAAATAGTGTCACACAGCACCCATGTTTTGCATGTCCCAGAATGGGATGCATAGTTCAACTTCTTCATTTTATGGAAGAGAAATTTAAAACCAGAAAGGGCAAGTGACTTGCTCAGGGTCACATAACTATTTCTGGCAAAAGACGGATTAGAATCCATTACCCTTGATTCCCCATTCCAATGCATATTCTCCTCTGTTGCAATTCAAATTTCACTGGTGTTAACAAAAAGCAAGGCAACCACTTTGAGTCACTCTTACCAGGGACCTGCTGTGCTACTCTAATAATTTCATGGTCCAGTCATCTGTTCAGAACTAACAGTGTCATTTGCACAAAAACAAAAGCACCTCTTCTGGTTGTTTATCTGTGTTCTTCATTCTCTACTGCAAGTCACTATAGAGTAGGAAGGAAGGTCTTCTAACTGGATTTCAGATTTCCAGTAACTGATGCATCCCTTGCTCTGAGAACTGGGCCAGGAAAACAGAAGTATAATCCTGTTCTCAACAAAAGTCTAGTTCAATTCATACATTAAAAAGATCAGCATCTAGGCTGGGTGCAGTGGCTCATGCCTGGAATCCCAGCACTTTGGGAGGCCAAGGCGGCTGGATCACTTGAGGCCAGGGGTTCGGGACCAGCCTGACCAACATGGCGGAACCCCGTCTCTACTAAAAATACTAAAAAAAAACTTAACCGGCTGTGGTGGTGCCGCGCTTGTAATCCCAGCTACCTGGGAGGCTGAGGCACAAGAATCGCTTGAACCCAGGAGGCGGAGGCTGCAGTGTGCCGGATCGCATCACTGCACTCTAGCCTGGGGAACAGAGCAAGACTGTCTCTCAAAAAAAAAAAAAAAAGTTAGCATCTAAAGGAAATGCCATGAAAGCCACACTATAGAAGATTTCAAAAAGTACATAAGAGTATAGATACAGGACTTGAAATTTTATGCATAAACGCCCATATATTTTACAAAGCAGGCAAGGAACTTCATTAATATAATGCATGACAAGAAAGCAATCCAGTCCACTTGGCAGGCTTTTCCTTGAGGTATCTGTGGTCTTAATGATGGTGAGAGCTGACAGTGAGTCTTCACTTCCCACCAGGCATCTGTCTAGGCCCTCAGTACATGAAGAAGGCACTATGATTCTCTTCACTTTACAGAAAAGGCTACTGATGTGAAGAGAGATAAAGTAACTTGCCTAATGTCATACTCATAGTTAGTGGCAGAACTGGGATTGATACACTGGGATGTCTGACCCCCAGAGCCCAGGTCTTAGCCACACCATGTAAAGGACTCCTTTCCCCACACTGTGTCATCCCTTTTTCAAGAAATCCATGTGCTTTGTGTCTGGGCGCCTAACTCGAATTGAACTGCCTTGAAAATATTGAAATACTAAGATTTAGAACTATTCCTGGCACAGATGCTCAACATGAAACAGCTCCAGGGCCACTAAATAGACTGCAGCTCAGGCAGGCCTGCTGTCGATATTGATCAGTTTCCTTGCTACCCTGTTTTAGTTCTTTCTTATTCAATAGGAAGTTTATTAGGAATTACTAGAAGGCCCTTGGCCCTAGCTCCCTCCACAAATTCAGAATGAAGTTTTGTGTGTCATTTCCTAATGATATAACTACAAGTCTAATACTATTGCTACATTAAGGGTTTGTTCAGTTTGGTTGGGGGTGGAGACTCGGGGGAGGAACTTTTTTTTTTCTTTTAATGATTTAGAAAATGGTTTTTTCCCCCTTCACCTTCTTTCACCCTTCGAGCTGCAAGTGTTTCCCCCTCAATTAATTCAGGCCACTCTTCAATTCCTAAAACTATTCCATTTCAGCGCTAGGAAGAGTATTACCAATGTCTAGCCCAGTGTTCACATTTACTATTAGTATTGTGATATTAATAGTAAAGCTTCATTGCTTATATTTATGATATATAATGTTTTCTTGTTGTTGAGGTTTTTTTGTTTGCTTTGTTTTTTTGAGACAGGGTCTCACTCTGTCACCAGGGTGGAGTGCAGTGGCACAATCATGGCTCACTGCTGCCTCACCCTCCTGGGCTCAAGCCATCCTCCCATCTTAGTCTTCTAAGTAGCTGGGACCACAGGCGTGTGCTACCACACACTCGGCTAATTTTTTTTCTTTTTTTTTAAGAGATGAGGTCTCCTTATGTTACCCAGGCTGGTCTCAAACTCCTGAGTTCAAATGATCCTCCCACCTCAGACTCTCAACGTGCTAGGATAACAGGTGTGAGCCACCATGCTCAGCCTATGATAGATTTCTTGTTGTGCATTATATTAATGTAATTCTGTGTCACTTTTATAAAATATTATGATACACATACATAAATGTCCAAACCCTGTAACTAAGCTCAATAAATTAGAGTAAATATAAAGTTATCCCTATCAAACATCACTTATCACTTATATTCTGAGGTGATTTTTTTTTTTTTTTTTTTGAGACAGGGTCTCACTCTGTTGAGGCTGGAGTGCAGTGGCACATTCACAGCTCACTGCATCCTTGACCTCCTGGGTTCAAGTGATCCTCTCCCCTCAGTCTTCCGAGTAGCTGGGGCTATGGTGCATGCCACTGCACCCAGCTCAAATGAGGACACTTTTTTCCTTTTTTTCTTTCTTTTTTTGAGACAGGGTCTTACTCTGTTGCCAAGGCTGGAGTGCAGTGGCACATTCATGGTTCACTGCATCCTTGACCTCCTGGGCTCAAGTGATCCTCCTACCTCAGCCTCCTGAGTAGCTGGGACTATAGGCACATGCTATCATGCCCGGGTATTTTGTTTGTTTTTGGTAGAGACAAGGTCTCCCTATGTTGCCCAAGCTGGCTTGAACTCCCGGGCTCAAGCTATCCACCCATCCCAGCTTCCCAAAGTGCTGAGATTACAGGTGTGAGCCACTGCACCGGCCTGATTTTTTGAAGGGGAGAGGAAATAATGTTATCTCTAGAGTGCTGGAAATTTCCCCAAACCTGGATTATGCCCGTCAGTGAGTGGAAGATGGGAACATTCTCTATCAAGCATGTCATGGTGAGAAAAAGTAAAGTTTGGAGCTGTTTTTGCTCAACCTCCTTATTGAACAGACGACGAAACTGAAGCTCAGTGAGCTTAAGTAAGTTAATCAAGGTCACCTGGCTGAATCAAGAACATGCAGGGCCAAAAAGCCAATGTTCCTATGTAGCATGAAAATAGAACCATAGCCCAGAAGGAGCTGCAGCTCAAGAGAGGCCAGTCAGCTCCTGGTTTCTACTGCGGTGGTGTCCAATAAATGTCATTAGCTAATTGAGGTCTGTATTTGTTTCCTGTTGCCTTAACAAATTACCACAGATGTAGTGGCTAAACAACACATATTTATTCTCCTACAGTTCTGGAGTTCGGATGTTGGACATGGGTCTCACTGAGCTACAAAAAGGTATTGGTGGGGCTATGTTCTTTCTGGAGGTTCTGGGAGAGGAGCCTTTGCTCATTTGGGTTGTTGGCAAACTTCAGTTCTTCACAGTTGTAAAACTGAGGTCCTAGTTTTGTTTCAAATTTTTTTTTTCCCCCTGGCTGTAAACTGAGAGCCCTTGCCAGCTTCTAGGGACGATTGCGTTCCTTGGCCTTTAGCCCCATCTTCTATCTTCAAAGCCAGGAATGGCAGGTCAAGTCCTTGTCATTCTGCATCTCTCCCACCCTTCTTCCACAGTCCTAGCTTCCTCTGAAAGCTTCCAAGGTTTCTCCCTTTTAAGGACACGTGATTAAATTGGGCCCCCCTGGGTAATTCAGGATAAACTTCTGATCTCAATAGCCTTAACCTTGATCACATCTGCAAAGTCCCTTTTGCCATGACATGCCCATGGGTTCCAGGGACTAGGACATGGGCATCTCTAGGGGTCACTATTCTGCATGCCAACCCAGTCCCTCCAGGACTCTGCCTCTACCCCAAAGAGGAAACAGGTTGGGCCCCCAGCTCTCCAACTAGCTACTCAGCTGTCATAACTGGCCTCCTTCCTTCCTTAATTCCCCCTTTCAATGGAAGTGTATTAACTTCCTCCAAAACACAAGATTAACAATATCACTTCTCCCTTCAAAATACGGGGTGGCTCTTCCTTATCCACGTAATTGAATGTAACTCCTCACCCTGGCCTTCAAGGTTTTTGGGCCTTTGATGATACTTTCAGCCTTCCTTTCACTCAAATCATCACAATTCACTCTTGCAAACTATTTTCTTTTGTCAAAATGAACCACTTGTAACCGTGTGACCAGCTCAAACCAATTAACATTGCTTAAGCTGTTACAGATGGCACAGAGCCAAAATTGCAAGTCATGTCACCCAGACACATGCAATGAAAACTAATTGTTAACACCACCAGCCTGGCAGATCAGCTGCATTGGCATCACCTGGGACTACTTAGCAATGCCTTAAAAGCTTGATCCCCCCACCCCCACCCCACCCCATATAGAGGAGACACACTTAAGCATTGCCTCCTGTCTCCTTGCTCGTCAACTCTCAATAAAGCTTTTTCTTATCGCAAAAGTCAGTGCCGTAAGTATTGGCTTCTGTGTGCATCACCCAGTGAGCCATAAGTATTGGCTTCTGTGTGCATCACCCCATGAGTCAAGTGTTCAGTAACACTCCAAATGCATCAGACACTTTCTCACCTCTGTATTTTTGTCAGCATTATTTTCTCTGCCTGGAGCATCCTTATCCCTTCCTCTCTGCATTTCCAAATCCTAAAGTTTTCCACACTCAACTCAAATGTCACCACTGCTTTGAAACCTTTCCTGTTTTCTCCCACCACCTTAAAGGCTAGAAATACATTTTTCTTCTAATTTCGCAGGGCCCTCATCTGTCCATTTTTATTGACACTAAGCACATTTGGTTATCTGTTAGAACAAATTACACCAACATGTAGTGGCTTAAAACTGTAACTAATCGTTTTTATATTTCATGATTCTGAGTTAAAACTTAGGTCAGGACAAAACAGGGCTGGCTTCTCATTGCTCCATGATTTTCGGAGCCTCAGCTGAGTGGACGTGGGCATCCCTCTTGTCCATTCTTTTTCCAGAGCTTCTCCACATGCTTAGCATGTACTTCCGCATAGCATGGTATCCTCAAGGTAGTGGGCATTTGTACATGGTAGCTCCAGGCTCCAATAGACCAAAATGGAAGCTACCAATCCCTTTAAAGGCAGCCTGGAGCTGACATAGCATCATTTCTGCCTTACTTTACTTCCCAAAGCAATCACATGACAGCTTTCAAGGGAAGGAGAAGTGGACCCTCACCATTCTACAGGAAGGGTATCAAATAATTTGAGGACATCTCTTAAAGAACAGAAATCATTGTCTAAGTACTTAGATGTATACCTGATCTTTTCTCCAAGGCTGTGAGTTCTGGTGTATGATTTATTTTGTAGCTCCCATGTTGCCTAATGCAGTGCTTTGCCTGTAACAGGTGTGCAGTAATTTTTGTCGTATTAATGAACAAATGTGTTTAATAGATTCTTCTAGCCAAAGGCAGTCACACCTAATTTTAAATTCTGCAGAGTGGAAAAGAAATTGGGGGGCTAGAGGTCACTGGAGAGATTTTGAAAATAGATGACTATGTTCTTTGGAGGGCAGACTATAGGCATGATTCTACAGTCTTTATAATGTGAATTATGCGTAATCAATTTGGAGTTGTATTGAACCAATCTCTATAATTAGATTCCAATGAAGCACCTGCTTTCTGTCAACTTCAGTTCATGAGTGGGCATATTACTCAGAAACCCTTTTCGCATCGATTTTCAATGCTGCTTAATAGTCTGTTTTGCTGAGTCAATCAAAATTTAAATCTGTAATAACAAAATAAAATACTTGCCATTAAGTTAGTTTTTATCAGCTCTCTGCTCTGAGGTTACATAATATCAGTTTTTTAGAAATTAAAACCCTTGTTTCAATATATAGTGTTCCTTCTGAAATGCCTTTAGCAGCAGCTCTTCCAATTTTAACCATCATTATATCAGGAAAAAATACTACCTTTGTTTCTTGTAATAAGAACATTGAAAAGGTTTTGCAGAAATGAAAAATACACTTAACAATAGTAATACAATAATTATAATAAGACTATTAGTTTTATGTAAAGAAAATGATTACAAGGTAATGTGAAGAGTGAAAAAGCATGAACTTGAAAAAAAGGACTCCTAAATTCAAATCGTAGCTCTTCTACTTCTTAGAAAATTGCCTAATTACTCCGAGCTACTTGTTCCTCATCTGCAAAGCAGAGCTACTAATATCTAACTCACAGGGTTGTTGAAATGATTAAAAGGACAGTGTACATTTCTAGCATGTTGAGAATATTCAGTAAGTGTTAGCTATTATCATTTTTATTGATTAATGGTTACTTAGTAAGGATATTGTCTCTAAAGAAGGGGAGGAGGAGGAAGGAGAGAGGGGGGGATAAGGGGGAAGAATACATAAAATTATGAAAGGCAGGTACAGAAGAGCCAGGAGGGGTAAGGGACATATGTGGAAATGCACTGGGGGCATTGGTGGGGATCAGTGACGTCTTCTCAAAGGATGTTGGCCCTGAAGCATTTGATGGAGAAATGGAATATATAAACAGGCAGTGGTGAGACCATACATGACAATAGAATCCTGAGCCACAGTCTTTGTAGCAACTGCCTTGGGAAGCCAAACCACAACCTCTGCAGCAGCCACTTCAGGAAACCAAACCACAATCTATGCAGTCAGGACTTGGTCAATGACTGCCAAAGTCTCTATTTTTTTGTCCCCACTTCCAACTCAAGACCAACCAGAACTGGGCGCGGCGGCCTGTAATCCTAGCACTTTGGGAGGCCGAGGCGGGCAGATCACTTGAGGTCGGGAGTTTGAGAGCCAGCCTGACCAACATGGAGAAACTCTACTAAAAATACAAAATTAGCCAGGCATGGAGGCGCATGCTTGAATCCCAGCTACTCAGGAGGCTGAGGCAGGAGAATCACTTGAACCCAGGAGGCAGAGGCTGCGGTGAGCCAAGGTCATGCCATTGCACTCCAGCCTGGGCAACAAGAGCAAAAACGCTGTCTCAAAAAAAAAAAAAAAAAAACCGGAAACAGTCAAATATGCTTTCAAACCAATCACATAAAATGCCCCATTTCTTGTGGGCATGACCCCAGCTGCCCCGTGCCTACAACCTCCAATCAGAGCACACTTGAAGTCTTCGATAAAGACACCCCTGGCAGTCTTTGAGTGTCTGCCAAATGCAAGCGATGGTGGCTGACTCCCTCGTGTATTCATTTCTCAGAGCTGCCATAAGAAGTTACAAGTTTGGTGGCTTAAACAACAGAACTTTATTCTCTCACAGTTCTAGAGACTAGAAGTTTGAAGTCAAGGTGTTGGCAGAACTGTACTCTCTCTGAAGACTCTAGGGGACAATCTGTTCCTTGTCTTTCTCTTAACTTGTAGTGTTGCTGGCAATCAGCATTCCTTGGCTCGTAGATGCATTGCTCCAATACACACCCCATCATTACATGATGTTCTCCGTGTGGGCTTCTGTCTCTGGGTCCCATCCGTCTTATAAGGACACCAGTCACCATGGATTATTATGGGCCCAGCCTACTGCAATATAATCTCATCTTCACTAATTATATCTGCAAAAACACTGATTCCAAAGAAGATCACATTTGGAGATTCTGGGAAGGACATGAATTTTGAGGGGACACTGTCCAGCCCAGTACACCTTGCTGTAACCAACTCCAAATGAGCAGTTCTGTATTCCCACATGGTTTGTGAGGACAGTGGCAGACAGTTGGCAAGTCAAGGGGGCAGAATAGTGGGGAAATCATAGGTCATGCAGCAGGGTAAGCTACTGCCATAATAAACACTCCCCACAATTCGGAGGCTTTGTGCACCAAGTCTACTCCTCACTCAGATCATAGTTCACTGATGAGGGTGGGGTGGAGGAGGAGTGGGATATCCATGCAGTGGCTATTTAGGGATTCCTACTTCTCTTTCTCAAGACTCACTTCACGTCTACTCATAGTTCACCAGCCTGAACTCAGTGCAACCACACCTGCTCCAACGGAGGCAGAGACATGTATCATAGCCAAGTGCCTGAGAAGAGGTCACATATCAGTGGTGGTCTGAAGCCAAATTGTGGAGAAGAGAAAGGCCCATCTCCTCTGTCCATGCTCCACTGCCCTATAGGCAGATGTACCAGGACCCCCAAACTGCAAGCTGCACAAAGCACTCCTCTGAGGACCACTCTCTAAACTATGCCAACCTCCTGGACCATCCTTTCCATGGTCCTTCTTTACAATATGACATTGAGCAGTTTATAAAGGATGAAGGTATAATGTGTTAGTTCTCTGAAGGGTCACTTGTAATTTACCAAGAGCTCTAGATTCGCTCCCCACCCCCCGCCACCGCCGATGAATGAATCTCTAATAGTAAAATCACAGCTCTCAGAAGCAGAGCATGTGAGGTAGTAGGGATGGGAGCACCCTTCTAATCACAGAGAGTGATCTAATCACATCCTGTACCTAAGGGTTGATCAACCGAGAAGGGCATCATCAGAGAAGGTGCTTAGTGGCCAGGTGTATAAATTTTAAACAGCCTCAAAACTGTTTTTCAGCTTATCTGCTTACCAGCTGTGTGAACCGGCACACGCTTCTTTTAACATCTCTGATGCTTGGTTGCCTCATCCATGAAACAGGGCAATAACAGAACCCACTGCACTGGTTGCCTCTGAGAATTAAATTAGATAAGACACAAATTATGCACCCAATGAGTGGTAAACGTTGGTAGCCGGTAAGAGCAGCTTACTTGGTATTTTTTCAGTGATAATGGAAAAACTTGAATTTTAAAATCCCACCTTCTCAGTTTCTTAGTATCTAAATATATTGTCCAACACACACATCCTCCTGGTCAATCGGGAGCCCCAGCATGGGGAGACCCTCCTGTCTTCATCTTTGTGCTCCCCTCCACTGTGCCCCCCGCCTGCCTGCCTGTCACTTTGTATGGAGTGAGTGTGGATCAAAGCTCAATTAAAACTCTGGGTGCTGGGGAACAAGAACGTGATCCTTGAGTCATTTTAATGACTTATAATTAATGTAATAAGAGAAACATTGTTAATGCATTAAGGAAAACAGGGCTGTCTGCCAGAGAAACAAGCAGATCTTCACTTTGGAATCCTACACTTAGACATTGCTGCTTTCGCCTTAATTCTCAAGGCACCCTTTGGGACTTTGTTGGCTGAAATAGATTTACAGAGGACACAGCATTCATCATCAGGCCTCAGGTGACAGGCCTCTTAGGCAGCACCATTCCTGTCATTTTTTTGTTTTTAAATAAAACTCCCTTCAGCCTAAGAGTTCATGTAGTAAAGTCCACATGGGACTAACACCACCTGGGACCCAGTGGACATTTAGGGAGTCAGTCATGTGTCAGGGCTGCACTCCCTGAAATGCTGAGATCCACTCCCATTCCACATGCCATCTGCAATTGGGATGAAGCCCCTGATATGGTTTGGCTGTGTACCCACCCAAATTCATCTTGAATTATAGTTGCCATAATCCCCACGTGTCGTGGAGGGATCAGGTAGAGATGATTGGATCATGGGGGTGGGTTTTTCCCATGCTGTTCTCGTGATAGTGAATAAGTCTCATAAGATCTGATGGTTTCATAAAGTGCAGATTTCAGTGATAATGGAAAAACTGCACACGCTCTCTTGCCTGCCGCTATGTAAGACGTGCCTTTAGTCCTCCTTCGCCTCCTGCCATGACTGTGAGGCCTCCCCAGCCATGTGGAACTGTGAGTCCATTAAACCTCTTTCCTTTATAAATTACCTAGTCCCAGGTATTTCTTCATAGCAATATGAAAAGAGACCAATACAGTCCCCTCTTAAAAGTCCTCGGTGGGAATGAAACAGAGAGTTGCTCTTTTCAGTATGGTTTAAGGAAAACTTCCATCAGGTAGATGAACATCATAGGGTTTGTCGCATCTGTGCTGCTTGGCTGACCCTGGGGGCTTGGGAGAAGCTGCTTCTGTCATCGTGGGACCCCCATGGCTCCTGCTCACAACAGTTTTAACAGCCTACCAAGTTTGTTCTCTCATGTACATGCTACTGCCAGTGTATAAGGAAACTGTTTTCTTCATACTCTGACTAGGCACAATTTAACAACTGTTTTAATGTCTTATTTATTTACATAAGAAAAAAATCATGGCCAGGAGCAGTGGCTCATGCCTGTAATCCCAACACCATGGGAGACAGAGGAGGGAGGATTGCTTGAGGCCAGGAGTTTGAGATCAACCTGGGCAACATAGTGAAGCTCTGTCTCTACAAAAAACCAAAATATTAAAAGTAGCTGGGCATGGTGGTATGCACCTGTAGTCCCAGCTACTCAAGAGGCTGTGGTGGGAGAATCGTTTGAGCATGGGAGGTCGAGGCTGTAGTGAGCCATAACCACACCACTGTACTCCAGTCTGGGTGATGGAGCAAGACCCTGTCTCAAAATGATTGTTTAAGCTTTCCATAAGGAAATTAGTTTTGTCCAAGATGAAAATTTCACTTTCTGAAGAATGAGTATGCCTAATAGCTGTTGAGTCACTTGCTTGAACCCACACCCACTATGTGGAATGTATTTTCCTTTCAATGAATCTGTTCTTTTCTTCTACTGAAAAAAAAGGATGCCTAACTCCAAGAATTATGTACATTATTCACCTGTCACCATCCTAATTCATATCCTATTCATGTCCTTTGTACACAGGAACCTATTCTATTCTAGAAAAGAGAAATCACACTTTGTTTTGTGTTTTTCCTACAACTTAAAATTCCTGTGGGCAGTAGTTGGGTAATATTTTATCTTTGTAGTCCCTTAGCTTAGCATTGTAAGGAAATGTGAGTTGTATTACAGGAGATGGGAGAGCTTTGCCTAGTGATTTACCCAATTACTCACCCTACGATGTGCCATTTACTGTTTAGACATGGAAGAAACAGCAAAGAGCAGCACAGACAAACCACCTTGCTCTCATGGAACTTATATTCTAGCACAAGAAGACCCACTCTATGCAAAGAAACTAAGTATGAATATGAAAATCTTAAGATAATAAGCGCTATTCATTTTTTAAGCTGATGAGAAAGAGATGACTAGGAGGAGGAAAGAGGCAACTTTAGCCAGGGAAGTCAGGAAAGGCCTCTTTGAGAAGCCCAGAGTGGAGCTGAGTTGAGCAGAGCTGGAGGCACAAGAAAGAGCTGTCCATGAGATCCAAGGCAGTTTGGCAAATGACGACCCCCAACCAGATCCCACCCACCATCAATTCAGATAGACGGAACAACACATGCTAAGTCCCAGCACAAGGACCAGGAGGACAGCAGAGAGGCTGGAATTAAAGGTGGAAGATGGTCCCTGAGAGACAAGCAGAGAGCAGATCCTATGGGACACAGGATATTTTTTGTCATCTCATCATATGCTACCTTACGTTCTGGGTAAGATGCTTTTGTCTAGTCTCTACCTCAAAACAATTTCTAGTAACAGAAAGCAAGGCCTATGTTTTATCATTGTAATTGACAAACTCTACTCCATCTTCCTTGAACAACTTGGCCTGGGGGCTCACCAATCCATCACTTGCAACCCTATTGCTTAGAGCAGAGGTTTACCAACTAGAACAGATGAGCCTCATCTCAGCTCTGCTACTTACAGTGGTGTGAACTTGGGCAAGTTACTTAACTTCTCTGTGCTGCAGTTTTCCTCACCTGCAAAGTGGCGCTATTACTACCCAAATCAAGGATTCTGTGCAGATGCAATACATGTAAAGCACATAGTAAGTGCAGCTGCAGTTGCTATTATTGAGCAGAACACTCACTGGGCACATTAAATGTGGGTGCCTGGTCCCACCTCTAGATATCTAGATTCAGTAAATCTGGAATGGGGCACAGAAATCTGCCAGGAGGTGTGGGAGTCACACATTGAGAAACACTGCCCTAGGAAGACAGGTGTGGGACCATCTGGCCTGGCAACCTGACCTAGCCTAAGGCATTGATAAACAGTAACTGTCTATCATTGAATGGGTAGATACTCTAAGGGTGTGGGGTGGGATTTTTTCCTATGCAAGCTCAAACCTGAGGTTGAGCAAAGAACAGAGGTGCAGGTAAGGATAGAAATGGGTTGGGCCTCGAATCAATCCCACTCTGTGATGATAACATTAAGTACTCTCCATTGTAGGCAGAGCCGTGTGCGGATTAAGTTGTGATACGGACAAGAGACAGGGAAATACTGGGTACAAGAGGGTGGTTCCCTGGCAAAGGCCCCACCCTCAAGTCTGGATACCCATAGCCCTAAATGGGAACAGGCATTTCTGGTTTTGTGCCCAAAAAGCTGCCTTTTGGCCCCCCATACCTGCTATCCTGCCCACATATAAATCCCAAACTCTACACTCCAGAGCAGACCTGCAGGCCAGCAGACCAACAGACCAGCGACAGCAGAACGATGCGAGAGAGAAAGAGAGGAACGAGGCAGCAGAGAGAGAAGAGGGACGTCTGGACGCTGAGGGGAGTTTGGCCGGAGACGGTAGGAGAAGGGTCCAGCTGTTGGGCAGCCCAATTCCAGGGGAAGATCACCCTCCCACTCCATCCCCCTTCTGGCTTCCCATCCATCTCACTGAGAGCCACCTCCACCACTCAATAAAACCTTGCACTCATCCTTCTAGCCCACGTGTGATCCGATTCTTTCAGGACACTGGGCAAAACCTCGGGATACAGAAGGCTGTCACACTGGCCCTCTGTCCTTGCGGTAAGGCAGAGGGTCCACTAAGCTGATTAATACAAAAGCTGCCTGCAGATGGCAAAGCTGAAAGAGCTTGGTAACACTGGAGTACAGGCACCCACGCCTAGACACTACCACAGAGCTGAGAGCCCAAAGCACTCACCCCAGCCTCTGTACCTGCCCATCCTCGTGTTTCCCCTAGGGGTTTGAGCTGTAGGGGTGACTGAACAGGTGAGCGACACCCTTGTTGCATGTCCTGTGAGGGGAATCAGGTGAGCCACACCCTTGTTGCATGTCCTGTGAGGGGAATCAGGGAACTCTCCTGTTTCAGTTGTATATAGAAAAATAGTTCTGTTCTGTAATTCTCAGGAATCTCTTGTGTTTATCTCCATTCTTATCCTGTGGGTGTCAGTCCTTGGATTGCACTTCATGGGGAGGATATTACAAAGGGAGACAAGGCTTCCTCTCTTTCCCTGTGTCCCATTAGGTAGAGCTACAGGGGCCAGGGAGGTAAATGAGTAGGGTGGGACCAGTGTGAGATAATAGAGAGTGGTGAGGACTATGGTGAACCCAAGAGCACAGGCTGTACCTAAAGGGCTGGTGGCTCCTCCCCTTCAGCCAATTGTTGTCACACAGAAAATCAGACCAAGAATAATCAGATATTCCTATTTTCCAAAAGAAGCCAGATATCCAGATTTTTGTGCAATATATTTCTCATTAATAAATGTTGGCAAGTAATTCATTTTTTAAAACCCCATGCGGGCCAAACAAAACACATCAGCTGGCTGGATCCAGCCTGTGGGTGGGCCTTCAATTTGCAAACTTCAGTCTAGACTGAATAATTCCAGCTTTGGGACCTATGCTGACATTGTCCACCCACACCTGCACCCCTACTCTACCCCATGGCCTGGTGGTGGGACAGGACCTATCCAAGGGCAAGAAGTCTCAATCCTAGCTGCACATTAAAATCACCTGGGGAAAGAAAAATAGATATTGATACCTAGGGCCCATATCCAGATATTCTGATTTAATTGGTCCAGGTAGAGCTCTTCAGTTAATACGTATTCACAGTTCAGCTCCACTGTATTTGCAGGAGATGGTCTTGGGACGAGGGTGCCCGGAAGTCTGAGAAACAATGCCAGGCTAGAAATTTCTGTCAAGGTATTGGATTTTTTCTCCTTTCCCCTTGTCTATGGAGAGCAGTTATATTAAGTTAAAAAGAGTTTGACATTATTAAAAGTTTTGTCTTTCAATTTCCATCACAATCACTTCTAGGTCATCCCTAAATTCTCATATTCTAGAAGAACTTTACAAGGTAGAGGTCTTGGTCCTGGTCTTGATTTCAGTGGGGTTAAGAAAGGACAAGCTAAAGATACCTTGCCCCTCCTGCTCCCCTCCACTAATGTCCACATCAAGAAGCAGCATCCCATGGCAGGGTCGAGTTCGGAAGCTCCAGGTGACAGCCAGCAGGCCAAAGGGAAGATGCTGTAACACTGAGGAGCTGTGCCAGGCTGTCTGATGTAGGTTTAAGGCATACCACCTCGTTCCCAAACATACCAGAGCAAAGTGACCCTTAACGTTGGGGCCGGGAGTTGATGCTTGGGTGACAAATTATTTTTAATCTTTGATACTTAGCTAAGTGTTTGGTTCAAAGTGGTCTATAATTGTGTGTTGAAGAAATAGAGGAGGAGACAGAGAAAGAGAGAGTCAATGGCTGTCTTTATTGCTTTTCTGTCTTTTGAGGCAATTCTTACTCTTCTCATTCCCTCCCCATGAGTAAATGGGGGGTCTGTATGGGAACTGGGTCCACTAAACATTGTTTTGTATTAGCTGCTGTGCTTCCCAGCAAGTTCACGAGTTGCCAGGGTGGTTTCGTACAAAGGCTTCACTCACATATATTAATTGGCCCTTAACACACAGGAAGACACCAGTGAGGTTTTATAGTGTGTGGAGGTTTTTTGAACCAGGAACCAGATTCCTAGTTTTCCCTGCACCCACTATTTTCCCTTTGAAGTCAACAGGAGCCCTGCTCAGGGTGTCTAGAGAGAAACAAGGATCTGGTCTAAGTGAATTGTTAGGAAAATGTATTAAAGTGCTAAAGGAAGATTAAGTTACCTAGAGAAAACACACTTTGGCCAGAAGGAACTGCAATGAGAACCATCTGAAGGAGGTCCTGGGGTCAGAGAAAAGAAGAAAACGTATTTTTAAAATTCAATTAATGCATGCAGTTGCTTCAGAGGAAATAAGGACCCATTGTCCTTCGCATGTTTAAAATATAAATTGCCAATTAACAATGCTATTGGCAAATTGCTCTACAATTAAAAACATAGAAATGTTGTTTGAGGCAATTAGAATAATTGTCATATGTTAGTTATGGGTTGATGGATTTTTGCATGCTGCCAGCAATTACCTTTTGAGCCTGAGCTTTTCTGAACAGAATCCAAATCCATAAAGACATTGATATAATAAGAACTGTCTTCTTTGTTGGCATGCCTGCCATATTTTTAGTGCCTTTTAAGGTATGTAATTACCTTTAATTAGGTTTTCAGAAGAAAATGTTTAATATATGTTTGACTGGGTCATCATTAAAGAACCTTGTAACCAGTTTGAAAGGAGAAGAGAATAGGAGGAATACAGACTTGGGAGTCAGGCAAATCTTGGTTTAGATATTTACTAGCTGGGTACATTTGGCAAATTGCTCAAGTTTCTGAACCTTAAAGTAAAATGAGGAAAATATACCTTACAGTAATGCTAGGAGTATTATATGAGATAATGTTTACATATTCCTAAGCCAGGTGCTCAATAAAAGCAATGATTGTTTTTCTAGAAAGAGTACAGATATCTTCTCAGGCTTGAAGTTCCTCTCAACTCTTTTATTGTAGTAAAATCCTTGAAGTTACTATGCTTGCAACTAGGACTGTCAAATGTGGCTATACAGATTATGCCCTGCACAGCTTCTAGGGTAGTCACTGACATTGGAATCTATGTGACTAGGGGTTGTGCAGTGAACTACCTTCACAACTATACATGGCCACTCTGCTTGCAACCAGAATCCTAAATTTATATCCTTTTTATTCTTGGTCCTCAGATAAGCATATTCTGTTTTTGTTCATTAGACCTTCTCCTAGCTGGGCTTTTTCAGCAGTATTGATCGGCAGTTAGCAGATTTCCACCTGCAGGCCTGCAGTATGTTTTTGTAAATAAAGTTTTAGTGGAATGCATTCACACATATTCTAAATGAATAAGTTCATATTCATATTGTCTATGGCTGCTTTTGTGATACAATGGTGGAGTACAGTGGAGTTGACCCCGGAATAACATGAGTTTGAACAGCGCAGGTCAACTTACACATGGGTTTTCTTCTGCCTCTGCCGCCCCTGAGACAGCAAGACCAACCCCTCCTCTCCATCCTCCTTCTTAGCCTACTCAATATGAAAACAAGAATAAAGACCTTATGATGATCAACTTGCACTTAAATAGTAAATATATTTTATCTTCTTTATAATTTTCTTAATAAATAATATTTTCTTTTCCTTTTTTTTTTTTTTTAGAAGGGTCTCACCCTGTCACCCAGACTCCAGAGTGCAGTGGTGAGATCACGGCTCACTGCATCCTCGACCTCCCAGGCTCAGGTGATTCCCCCCAGCTCAGCCTCCTGAGTAGCTGGGACTATAGGCATGCACCACCATGCCCAACTAAGTTTTTTTGAATTTTTATTTATTTATTTTTTTAATGTAGACACACGGTTTCACTAAGTAGTCCAGGCTGGTCTCTAACTGCTTGGCTCAAGGGATTCTCCTGACTCAGCCTCCCAAAATGCTGAGATTACAGGCATGAGCCTCCGTTCCTGGCTCAATCTTATGATTTCAGATTCACTCATCCACACCTCCCCAAACTCTCTGGTACCTTGTAGCAGTCATCTACTGATCCTTAAAAGATTTTAACTCCTGATCCACTTTCACTCTCACAGTAATCTTTCCATCATAATTCTTGGTAATTTTCATAACTATGCAAATGATCTTTTCACTCTCCTGGCCTCCCACATTTTGAATCACATCATCTCCAGTGATTTTGTTTTCATTCATCATTTGACAAATATTTATTGAGTGCTTGACCTTGCTCTTCTATTCTCAGCTGCTTCCTCCCACAGTCATACCTTACCTTGCTATTAATAGCAACCCCCTTACAATCAAGCATCCCTCTTTACAACCACATCTTCTATTTTGCCTTCTCATGATTCCTTAAACCTCCATCACCTCTACCCTTATTCTCCCTCTCAGCCAATGATCTTGCCTTCTATTTCACTAAGAAAATAGAAACAATCAGAAGAGAATAGCAAGGCCGGACGCAGTGGCTCACACCTGTAATCCCAGCACTTTGGGAGGCCGAGGCAGCAGGATCACCTGAGATTAGGAGCTCGGCCAACATGGCGAAACCCCGTCTCTACTAAAAAATACAAAAAATTAGCTGTGTATGGTGGTGGTTGTCTGTCATCTCAGCCACTTGCGAGGCTGAGGCATGAGAAAAGCTTGAATCAGGGAGGTGGAGGTTTTAGTGATCCAAGGTCATGCCATTGCACTCCAGCCTGGGCAACAAGAGTGAAACTGCATCTCACAAAAAAAAAAAAAAAAAAGAGAGAGAGAGAGAGAATAGCCGGAAACTCCTACTACCATGGCTACCTGCTCTGTATAATGAGGCACACCTCATTTTATTATGCTTTGCAGATAATGCTTTTAAAAAAAATATTGAAGGTTCGTGACAATCCTGCATCAAGCAAGCCTATCAGTGCCATTTTTCCAATAGCGTGTCTTCACTTTGTGTCTCTGCTACATTTTGGTAATTCTCACAATATTTTTAACTGTTTCATTGTTATTATGTCTGTTTTAGTGATCTGTGATCAGTGATCTTTGATATTACTATTGTTATTTTGGGGAGACGCCACAAACCATGCCATAGAAGATGGCAAACTTAACAGATAAATGTGGTGCGTGTTCTGACTGCTCCAGCAGCCACCATTTCCCAGTCTCTCTCCCTCTTCTTGGACCTCCTATTTCCTGAGACACAACAATATTGCAATTAAGCCAATAAATAACTGTCCACTGGCCACCATGTGTTGAAGTGAAAGGAAGAGTCACACGTCTCTCACTTTAAATCAAAAGCTAGAAATAATTAAGTTTAGTGAGGAAGGCGTGTTGAAAGCTGAGATAGGCTGAAAGCCAGGCCTCTTGCACCAGTTAGCCAAGTTGTGAATGCAAAGGAAAAGTTCTTGAAATAAATTAAAAGTGCTATCCCAGGCTGTGCGCAGTGGCTCACACCTGTAATCCCAGCACTTTGGGAGGCTGAGGTGGGTGGATTTCCTGAGCTCAGGAGTTCAAGACCAGCTTGGGGAACATGGCAAAACCCTGTTTCTACCAAAAATATAAAAAATTATTCGGGCTTGGTGGGACACGCCTGTGGTTTCATCTACTCAGCAAGCTGAGGTGGGAGGATCACTTGAGCCTGGGAGGCAGAGGCTGCTGTGAGCCAAGATCACGCCACTGCATTCCAGCCTGGGTAACAGAGTAAGACCGCTTCTCAAAAAAAAAAAAAAAAAAAAGAGAGAGAGAGAGAAAGAAAGAAAAAGGAAAGAAAAGAAAAGAAAAAGTGCTACCCCAGTGAACACAGGATTTTTTTTTTTTTTTTAAAGCTAAACAGCCTTATTGTTGATATGAAGAAAGTGTAAGTGGTCTGGATAGAAGATCAAACCAGCCACAACATTCTCTTAAGCCAGAGACCAATCCGGAGCAAGGCCCCAACTCTCTTCAATTCTATGAAAGCTGAGAGAGGTGATAAAGCTACAGAAGAAAATTATGAAGCTAGAAGAAGTTGGTTCATGAGGTTTAACGAAAAAGCCATTTCTATGACATGAAAGTGCAAGGTGAAACAGCAAGTGCTGATGGAGAAGCTGCAGCAAATTATCCAGAAGATCTAGGTAAGATCATAGCTGAAAGTGCCTATGCTAAACAATAGATTTTCAGTGTAGATGAAACAGCATTCTATTGGAAGAAGATGCCATCTAGGACTTTCTTAGCTAGAGAAGAAACATCAATGCCTGGCTTTAAAGCTTTAAAGGACAGGATGATTCTTTGGTTAGGGCCAATGCAGCTGATGACTTCTCAAGTTGAAACCATTGCTCATTGACCATTCTGATAACCTTAGGGTTTTTAATAATGATGCTCTGCTCTAGAAATGGAACAACAAAGCCTGGATTATAGTATATCTGTTTACAGCGTGATTTCCCGAATATTTCAAGCCCACTGTTAAGACCTACTTCTCAGAGGAAAGGATTTCTTTCAAAATATCGTTGCTTATTGACAATGCTCCTGATCACCCAAGAGTTCAGATGAAGATGTACAAGGAGATGAATGTTGTTCTCATGCCTGCTAACACAACATCCATTCTGCAGCCCATGGATCAAGGAGTAATTTCAACTTTCAAGTCTTATTATTTAAGAAATATATTTAATAATGTATTTCAGCTGCCATAGATAGTGATTCCTCTGCTGGATCTGGGCAAAGTAAATCTAAAACCTTCTGGAAATGGTTCACCATTTTAGAAGCCATGAATGTTCTTCAAAATTAACAAGAATTTGGAAAAAGTTTATTTCAACCCTCATGGATGACTTTGAGGGTTTCAAGACTTCAGTGGAGGAAGGAATTGCAGATGTAGTGGAAATAGTAAGAGAACAGGAATTTGAAGTGGAGCCTGAAGACGTGACTGAATTGCTGCAATCTCATACTCAAATGTGGGCAGTTGAAGAGTTGCTTCTTATGCATGAGCAAAGAAAGTGGTTTCTTGAGATGGTATGTGCTTCTGGTGAAGATGCTGTGAACACTGTTGAAATGCTCAAGAATTTAGAATTTCGCATCAATCTAGTTGATAAAGCAGAGGCAGGATTTGAGAGGATTGACTCCAATTTTAAAGGTTCTACCATGGGTAAAATGCCATCAAATAGCATGGCACGCTACAGAGAAATCTTGCAAGAGGAGGAATCAGTCTATGCAGCAAACTTTACTGTTGTCTTATTTTCAGAAATTGCTACAATCACCTCAGCCTTAGCAACCGCCACCCTCATAAACACTGAGGCAAGACCCACCACCAGCAAAAAGATTACAACTTGCTGAATGCTCAGATGATCATTGGCGTTTTTTAGCAATACATTTTAAAAGTAAGATATATACTTTTATTTTAGACATACACTATTGCATGCTTACTAGACTATGGAACAGTATAAACATAACTTTTGTGTGCACTGGGAAGCCAACATATTTGTGATTCTCTTTATTGTAATATTTGTTTTATTGTAGTGGTATGGAACCAAACCTGTAATATCTCCAAAGTACGCCTGTAATCTACCTTCCAGCTTCTTTAAGACTCTTTGGTCCCAGGGAAAATCATCCTCTCCCCTTCTCCAGTCTTGGTTACTCAAGAATATTGCTCTCATGTTTCTCCCCTTCCCTTAATACATTATTGATTTGTTTCTATTCTCTACAAATGTATTTCCTTCATTAAAAATGCCATGTTATTTCTCTCCTCTCAAAATAAAACAAACTCTCTTGACTCCACTTTCCTCTCCAGTGATCATCCCATTTCTCTGTTAGCTTTGATAGCACAACTCCTCAAAAGGGCTATCATCATTGTGCCAAATTATGATTATCTTCAGTTCTCTCTTTAATACTCTAATCTTGCCTTTGTTCTCTCTACTTCACCAAAAGAGCCATCGTCAAGGTTACAATAAAATCTGATGCTAAATCCAATGGTCAGTTCTTAGTTCTCACCTAGATCTTCCAAAAGCGTTTCCCACAGTGAACTATCCCTCCTACTTAGCTTCCAGAACACCATGTTCTATTGGGGGGCACAGGAGAGGTGGTGAATCATGGGAGAGAAACATTTAGGAGACCCTGGGACACATTTCGATTGACTGTATTGAATGAAGGCGGAGTCTCACTCTTTGTGCAGAAGCCTCGCCCTTGTAAAACAGACATGTAGACTGAGAAGTAGTAACTCTCTCGTTCATGTGATGCCTAGAGGAACTTAGTGGCTAAGGAATGAAGGGGTGGATATAGCAAGAGGAGTCAGCCCTGAGTTGTGTACTATTCCCCAGTTCATAAGTTTTTGACCTTGACCGGGTTACCTATGCTTTCCAAGCTTTAGTTTTCTTATTTATAAACTGTCGACGGAAATGCCTACTACAGAGGCTTGTTGTAAAGGTTAAATCAATGTTACAGAAAGGCTGGGATCATAGTTGCAAACTCAAATGCCTGATAGGGTGGGCAGGCAGGAAATATAAATTAAGACAGCAGATGCCTACCTCCTAAAGGCAGGTCAAATTCAAATTTTGAAAATAAACACTTCAGGCCAAATTAATCCCCGTGAAGCCCAAGTTTGGCCAGCGTTTTTACCTGGATGGTGGCTGAAACATGGTAGATGTTGGTTAATATTAGATTACCTTTGAGCTAGAAATCTACCTCAATCAGTCCTTCAGTCAACCTACGTTTCATGTCTACTGCATTCATTTCGCACATCTGTCCTGAGCCTTTCTCATGCCAGGTGTTGTGAGAGACCCTGGGGTGTAGAGTGGAGGTCCCTGGCCTCAGGCTCCAGCTCTACTGTTGGAAAGAGTCAGGTACAAAATGGGCTGACCAAATCTAAAAATAACTGGAAACCGCGAAAGGTGTTGTGAATACAAACAAAGGAACAAGGTTAAAAAATTTTTTGAGAAGGAGCTGGGAATCTACTGTAATAAAGTATATGAGAGTGCTGGTTTAAAGTGTGAGTTCTGGGCCGGGTGCAGTGGCTCAAGCCTGTAATTTCACCACTTTGGGAGGCTGAGGCTGGAAGATCGCTTGAGCTCAGGAGTTCGAGACCAGCCTGGCTAATGAGAAACTGTGTCGCTACTAAAAATACAAAAACGTAACAGGGCACGGTGGCACACACCTTAGTCCCAGCTACTCAGGAGGCTGAGATGGGAGGATCGCTTGAGCCTGGGAGATGGAGGATGCAGTGAGCTGAGATTGCACCACTGTGCTCCAACCTGGGTTACAGAGCAAGACCCTGTGTCAATAATAATAATAATAATAAAGTGTGAGCTCTGGAGTCTAATTTCCTAGCTGTGTGACCTTTAGCAGATTACTTCCTTCTGCACCTCAGTGTTCTATTTTACAGAAAGAAAAGATTTTAATAGTTCTGCCTCATAGGGCTGTAGGGAGGATCAAATGAGGTGATGCATTTGAACCACTCAAGTTATTCCCTGATGCATACTGTAGTAGGTTCTCATATAGCCTAGCTATATGGCATGCAAAAGGTTCTAAATGTGCATTTAGAAACTAGGATTCCAATTAGGGTGACCAATTTGTCCTGATTTTTCCAGAACTTTTCCTATTTTAGCACTTGAAGTTCCATGACCTGGGAGACCCCTGAGTTCTAAACCTAGGTGGTTGGTCACCAGAAGTTTCTGACCCGGCAGATCTGCTCCGGCAGGCTTCACCCTGACCCGCTGCACTCAAAGACACAAAATCCCTTTGTCTTCCAATAGTCTGTGACTCTGTGGCCTGCTTCCTGTGACCTGCTTATAGCCTTGACTGGAAAATGAGGTTTGCATACAGAAAACCATTCATTCATTTGATCACGTATTCGTTCAGTAACATGTACTGAATGCCTGCTATTTGTCAGGCACTGTTCTAGATCCTGGGGACCCAGCTGTTAACAATACCATCAGATTATAAACTCTCTGATGGCAGGGACTTAGCTAACTTGATTTTGTAAACAGCACTGCTTCACAATGATGTCTTCTAAGAAATGAGAGCTGGAGAATATATAAGGAGGCAGTAAGCTATGCCTTGCAGAACTTAAAGGTTAGCACACAGCTAAGAGATATAATCCCCACCACTGTCACCCCCTACCAAAACATGCCCACAAACTCTGTATCTCAATGTCAGTTTTATGGCTGGGGTTCCATTTTAAAATATTCATTTATTTGTCCCTTATGAAAAATGCAGTAAACACGTTAAGCCTTATCTGATCTTTTCGGGAAGAATAGAACTTCAATTATTTCATAACAGTTATTTTACCTGGATGCCATGGGGTTACATAAGAGAACACACCTTTTACAAATAAGCAGATCCTCTGCATTTCTCTCATACCTGTTTCCAAGAGAAGTGGAAAGGAACCTGTTTTGTGACCTGCTAAAGAATCAGAATATTTATTACCTAAGAAGTTTTGTTTGATGGCATCAGCCAGTTAGTGTGTTGCATTCAATCAAGGGCCCTGACAAACATGTCAGGAAGGTCAACTGATAACACTAATTTTTTTGACACTCCTAATGACAGGTTTATTTGATTAGACGTTATTCCTCCCCCCAAAATCCACTCACGTTTTATTGCATGCTCACTTAGCCACACTTGTTATCTCAGTTATCTATGGCTGCATAACAAGTCACCCCAAAATTCAGTGGCTTAAAACAAGAGCTTTCTTTATTGGTCATGGTTTTGTGGGTCAGGAATTTGGGCAAGACTCATATGATGTTGGCAAGGCTCATTTGTGCAGTTCCATTTAGCCGGTCTGTGCTAAAAGGTCCAAAAGGAGTTCACTCTTATGTCTAGGGTTATGATGCTGGCTGTTGGCTGGGCCACCCAGTTTTCTTCCATGTTGCTTCTCTCTCTCTCCATGGTCTCTTCTCCTCCAGGGCCTCTATTTCTAGGAGGGCAGCCTGGACTTCCTTACATGACAGCTCCGGGTAGGAAGTGGGTGAGAAACAAAGTTGCCAGGCCCAGAACTGGTACCCTACTGCATTCCATCAGTGAGAGCAAGGCACAAGGCCAATCCAGATTTAAGAGGGAGAGAAAATAGACTTCGCCTCTTGAGGGGAGAAACGCTAGTGGCCGTCGGCAGACAATTATTCTGTACAGCTGCCTTCTCCAAATAGTACCCAGTCAAGGCACTTCAAATAAGAAAGAGTTGTGGAAAAGACAAAGGCTTTTCTTTGATTTATAGCATCTAAATCCAAGAAGAGTGTCAAGCTCCCCCAGGGAAATAAGGATATTTAAATGATTATCTAAAGAGTGTAGCTCATGGATAAGAATGACAGTGAAAAGCATATAATATGTGTCTGTCTGTATGTTTATAATAAATTTGAAATGTGTCATAAACACAACTGTCCTTTTGGAAACAAATATAACAGGCTATAAAATTCGCAAATGCTTTTTATTAGTCTGAATGCATGGTGACGGAAAAGAGAGTTGAATGACACGAGAGGATTGTACCAAAATCTCATGGACAGCAGATGTTTTGCATGCTCTTCAGTTTAGGTGCAATAATGCCAACCACATGCTTGTCTTTATTTTTGAAATTACTTTTTTTTTTTTTTTGAGACAGAATCTCACTTTGTCAACAAGGCTGGAGTGTACTGGTGTGATTTCAGCTCACTGCAACCTCTGCCTCCCTGGTTCAAGTGATTCTCCTGCCTCAGCCTCCCGAGTAGCTGGGACTACGGGTGCATGCCACCATGCCCAGCTAATTTTTGTATTTTTAGTAGAGATAGGGTTTCACCATGTTAGCCAGGCTGGTCTTGAACTCCTGACCTCAGGTGATCTGTCCACCTCAGCCTCCCAAAATGCTGGGATTACAGGCATGAGCCGCCATGCCCGGCCTTAAGATTCACATTTCTGAGAAGCTCCAGGTAATATTGATGTGGCCAGCACACAGATTTGAACAGCAAGCATGTATAAAATAAAATGGGAGAGGAAAGAGGCTTGATAAATTCTCCCTCCTTGCAGGGCAGGCAAGAATCACTCAGCAAATATTGTCCCTGTGCCTACCATGTGCCT
Organism: Papio anubis; assembly: GCF_008728515.1. Classification (NCBI taxonomy): domain Eukaryota; kingdom Metazoa; phylum Chordata; class Mammalia; order Primates; family Cercopithecidae; genus Papio; species Papio anubis. The sequence continues at coordinate 73,792,748 of NC_044977.1, forward strand.
GGAATTGTGCTAGACAACAGGAATACCAAGAAGGGATTTAGACTCAGTCTTTTAACTTACGTTTAACTGACTGAGCTACTAGTCTGGAGGGGGAGATAAACAGGAAAAATAATCAAAAGCGAGAATGATAAGACAGAGTGTGTGATTGGGGTAGGTTAGCTGTGAGCCTCATCCTGCTCAGCACCTAATTAGGGTATAATGTGGGCAAGTGGATTGACCTCAGAGTTTCAGTAACTTCACATGTAAGATGACGATCTCTAAGGTATCTCATAGAACTCTTCAGTGAAATTAAGCCATGATGTGAAATAACGCCTAGCAGAAAGTAAGTGCTCAGTAATATTAACTACTATTGTTATACAAGTGCTGCTGTTTATGGGGGAAGAAAAAAGTCAATATATTTATCCTTAAAATTTTAACTTATTAATCATAGAGGAAACTCTGGAAATCTATTAGTAAATATGAAAAAGCAAAGAAATCACATCCATTCTCATGGCATCCTTGAGAAAGCAGCTTCACGATACACTTCACAAGACATTCACTGAATATAAAGTATGTGTGGTGGTGGTTGTGATGAAACCTATGCTTTAAGATTCTATTTATTACTGATGCTGTGTGACCTTGGGACAATCACTGAACTTCAGCTTTCTCATCTGTAAGGTGGGAACAATAAGAATTTTCATATTCAAAGTTTAGGAGGCTCAAATGTCAAAATAGATCTTTGGGTTTTTTTGTTTGTTTTTGAGACAGGGTCTTGCTCTGTCACCCAGGCTGGAATGCAGTGGCTCGATCTTGGTTCAATGCAACCTCTGCCTCCTGGGCTCAGGTGATCCTCCTGTCTCAGCCTCCTGAGTAGCTGGGACTACAGGCACGCACCACCACGCCCAGCTAATTTTTGTATTTTTAGTAGAGAAGGGATTTCACCATGTTGGTCAGGCTGGTCTCAAACTCCTGACCTCAAGTGATCCACCCATCTTGGCCTTTCAAAGTGCTAGGATTACAGGCATTAAGCCACTGTGCCCAGCCCAAAATAGATCTTTGATGTCCACAGAACTGGTTTGGAATCTTGGCCCTGTCACTTATTAGCTTGTGTGGGCTTAAACGTTTTTCTTAGCTCCTACCTTACTGAAAAAAGTATATAAAGCACTTAACACTGTGAAAGACACATAAAAAGTGCTCCGTAAATGATAGCTGATGTTATCATGTGACAGTGCTTTGAAAAACGTAAGGTATATGACTTCATAAAGATTATTATTATAAGTTACGATCAATGTGCTGTTCTTTATATACATTGAAGTGTTAGTTCTGAGTTGCTGGCAGTGAGGCATAAACTTTGATTCCTCTCTGCACTCACCCTCATGTACTTGTCGGAGTGACATTTGCAAAGGCAGTAGATTGGGAGTGAGGGGTGTGGTCTCTGGTGATGATGTAATTAGCCCATCCCATTATCATCACCGTCAGAGGTAAGGGACTGCCTCTTACAATGACCATCACTCCAGAATCTCAGTCTCAGAATTCTGAAATGCTCATACCTTTGATACATTTTTTTTCATCCTTTCAGTGAACCAGTAGACATTTCACATTCACAAGGCAAGGACAAGTGGCAAGGTTCTACTTTGTGTAGAAAGTGGACTCTAAAGGTTTTTGGTCCCTGTCGATGGTGCTCTGTGGAGGAGGGCAGAACCTGTGAAGGGTCACAGCTGAGCTGCAGGCAACAACCATTCTTGCTTTGGAACTGCAGCAGCTGCAGCTTGGCACTGTTTGGGCATTAACCAATATTCCAATAGCCAGAGATTGCACAAGAAAACCACCTCTATCAAAGGCAAATGTTGGAATGGGGGATGGGGAGATCTCAAAATCTTTCTCTTTTTATATTCTATTCGCAGACTCATTAGCCTCTTCTCTTACCTTCTCCACCCATCCATCTCCTTGACAAGATTATTGCGAGGAAGGAGTTAATGAGTACACAGTTTTATTTTCCTTGGAAGAGAGATACAAAACAGGCTCAAAGCAGGGCTGTCATCACCCTGCAAGTCTTCAGGGGTTTTATAGGTAATTATTAACCCTTTGTCACATTCCCGGACAAGAAACTTTCCTGCTGAAAGAACCTGCTAAGATTTTCCATCTATATTATACATATGGGCTCTCAGTTTTTCAGAGTTAACAATTCAATAACACCTTGAAAACAATTACATGTATGTAGACCTAAACAGTTTATAATGCCTCTTGTGTCCTTTATCAAAATGATCCTTCTTTACTCACTCAGCACCCAGGTCAAGTACCATTATCTTTGTTTTCTATTTTTCTTTTATATATATATATATTTTTTGAGATGGAGTTTTGCTCTTGTCTCCCAGACTGGAGTGCAATGGTGTGATGTCGACTCACTGCAACCTCCGCCTCCCGGGTTCAAGCGATTCTCCTGCCTTAGCCTCCCAAGTGGCTGGGACTATAGGTGTGTGCCACCACACCTGGCTAATTTTTGTATTTTTAGTAGAGATGAGGTTTCACCATGTTGGCCAGGCTGGTCTTGAACTCCTGACCTCAGGTGACCCACCCACCTTGGCCTCCCAAAGTGCTGGGATTACAGGTGTGAGCCACCATGCCCGGCCCCTTGTTTTCTATTTGAGAAAAATGAGGCTGCAAGAGAGAAAATGACTGGTCAAAGGTTTAACGGATAACAAGGCCTGGCTGGAACCCAGCTCTCCTGAATGGTGCCCTGGTGCTTTTTTAATGTACTAAACGTAGTGTAAAATCTCGCCTAACATTAAGAAAGCACCTCTGAATCTCAGCATTCTTTAAAACCACTAAAGACCACACCACCTAGAACTATAGCAAACTAGCACAAATTCAGTCCCCAGGAAGTTGTGTTTAAATAAAAAAATCCCTATGGTTAACCTTCTTTCCTGTTATTTTATTATTTGCTTCTCTCCCCAATAGATTTCTGGCTATTTAGATTTTGGGTTCCTCTCTCAAGCAGCGGGTTTAGGATGATTAACTGCTAGGGCTTCTGTAGTCAAGAGAGACCTGCAGGGATTCTCACTGGGGATTTGATTCCATGCTATCCCTGGGGTAGATGAAAATGAACTGGAAAATCTAAAATTCCTGGATGACTCATTCAAGGAATAAGCATTTAAAATGATCAAAGTTGCACTGTGAGGAAAATAAGGACCTACAGTACCCAAATCAACTGTTGCTCTGTGCTGAATGGACCAAGACTTGCACTTTTATGAGCAGGGACATAGATTCCCCTAGACATTTGCCATTGTTGTTGTTGAGATCTCCTTCATCTTAGGCGGTGGCTGCAGATGAATTTCCCCCTGAGCTGGATATCACTGCTCTCCAAGTTCATACTCTCATTGCAATCACAAGCAGGTTGCTAGTATGTGGGCAAACTTCCATACATGGTATGGGGAGCAGACATGACTTCATGCTTTGCTGTAGACGAGAGGAACTGCCAAGGCTCAGGCGCCCTGTCCCCCCAAGTGTGCCCCGGCTTTGGAATCCTTTTCTCTGGCTGCATGGTAACCAGACCACAAGGGATGCTTTAGATTTGTGGGCACTCCCTCACCTTGCAGATTCTTGAATTCTATCCTCCAGAACGCTAGGATTCCAAAAAAGCATCTCACAAGTACACCCATACACATTTGAAAAAAACATTTTACAAGAATTACACATTTTTATAGTACTAGAAATGAGACAAACCTGAAAGATAATTTTAGGTCAGCATTTCAAGAGGTTCAGTCATTTCAATTCATTTTTGCTGCATATGCTGTTTTATTGTGGGGTGGGGACGCCGAGGATCTGACAGTTTCATTTCAGGAAACGGCTGTGGGTATTCTGCATTAAATTACTGTTTTGTGTGCTTTGGTCGTGAAAAACTTAAACACTGACCTAGAGAACTTCATAAATTTAGGGTATTTTTAATTCCATTCCCCCTGCTTATTATTATTTTTACCAAAAGGGATAGAACAAAAGGATGTATTTCTTCTCGTGCAGATGGAAGGTGTATGTTTATGTGGATTACATATAAAACATAAAAGCTGGTTAAAGCTCTGGGTGGAATGGGTCAGGTGCAGCATTTTTCTGATAATCTTTCTTGGGAATTAGATTTGAATTGATTTACCCACATACTTGAGTATTGCTTGGGGCATCACTGCTGAGATCATGCAAAAAAAAAAAAATGAGGCACCATTATCTGAGAGCACCATGAATCAGAAGGGGAAGAAGGAAAAAGGGGAGGAAGGGATAGAAGATTACATTTTGGCTAAATAAAAGAGGTGATCTTATGGCTGAGAGAAAGTTTAACACATTTAGTGTATCTCAATTAAAGCAAACCTCTTAGACTGTGTCGAAAATGGAATAAACCCTTTACTTTTTTTTTTGCTTTTTTTTCCCCTAAGGAACATCTTCTCCTCTTTACCTCCAACCCCACCCCACTTCCATAAAATACAACTCAGATTTAGTGTTCTGGAGCAAATGTTTTTCAACAGGCTTGACCTGCTTAATCTTCCTGACAATGTGCGCAGTTATGTTAGTAATTTGCATACTCTTGGAAAGGGATATGAGACACCAGCAAACCAAAATGCCCAGAGGGCAGCTATATGTTACAGTGGTAATCTTTTTCCTTTTTTCTCAATGTGTCTGTGTCTGTGTGTATGCTTTAATGTTACCATGTACTATCATAACATACAACTACTATCGTCTGATCTTTAAGAGCCAAAGTTAGAAGCTTTGTAACTATTGTTTCTCCTTTAACCCCGTCCCTTAAGAGTACACTATGGCTTCTTGAAAATCATCTTAAAAAGACTGATTAAAACAAAAACCCAACAACAACAACAACAACAACAACAAAGCAACCCCTTAATCAAAGGCTAGAGCTTTTCTAGAAGTACCTTTCGACTCACTAGGGGCTGGGAAGGAGAGTGAACCTTTTTTTTTTTTTTTTTTTGGAGACAGAGTTTCGCTCTGTCACCCAGGCTGAAATTCAGTAACAATTCAGTGACAAGTTTCTGCTCATTGCAGCCTCCGCCTCCAGGGTTCAAGCGGTTCTCCTGTCTCAACATCCCGTAGCTGGGATTATAGGCGTGCACCATCACACCTGGCTAATTTTTGTATTTTTCTTTTTTAGTACAGACGTAGTTTCACCATGTTGGCCAGGCTGGTCTCGAATTCCTGACCTCAGGTGATCCGCCCTCCTTGGCCTCCCAAACTGCTGTGATTACAGGCGTGAGCCACCACTCCCAGCCGAGGGTGCACCTTTGAGACTAGGTTTCTGCAGCACACATTCATTTTGGTAATCAAGGACATATTGCTGGATTTAAGACGCGAAGAGCAAGTCAGGAGCAGATGTTCCAGGCTGTTCGAGGAGGAAGGGGACCACGCCTCATGAAATAACCAAGGATGTCCCAGTCAGGAACAAGTGTGTTAAGTTTTAAACCTGTGTCTTCGCTCTTGAAAAGCACCTGGAAAATGGACGTGGGTTTGCTTCTAATCTGCAGTCCTGCTTGCAGCCTGAGGAGGACGTAAAAAGCCTCGGGGCCAGACAGCTCCAAAACGGGGGCGTTACCCTCTTAACTTTCTCTCCTCCTCTAGACGCAGAGGGCATATCTTCACGCCTCCTTTCCCCAGCCCACGTCCCTGATCTCCAACAACAACCTGCATGTCTCCTTTAAGAGGCGGGGGCCGTCCCTCCCTTTCTCCTCCCAGTCTCCCGCCCTTCACACCTTGGGTGGGAAAAGAGTGTGGGGGCGGGGAGCCGGCAAAGCGGGAGGGGCAGGATCACGAAGAGCGCTCCAATGGCCCTCGAGGCTGGCTACGGTGGACTCCGGCAGCCAATGAGCAGCAGGCGGGGAGGCGTGGCGGGGCGCTGTTGCAAAGCGTCCAACGTGGGCCGGCAGGCGGCCGCGGGATGCGGAGCCTAGGGGGTGTGTGCGGGAGAGCGGCCGGGGGCGGGGCCTGGGGGACTGGCCGGGGCTGGGCCGCGGGGAGGCAAACAGCAAGCGGCTGATTGTTCGGCCGCGAGGTCGGCGGGACTCTTGCTGCGCCGAGGAGCCGTGCGGAACCCAAGGCTGCGCGCGCGCTCGCCCTCTGCCCGCGGCGCGCGGACAGCGAGGCGCACGGGACCTCCTAGCGCGGGCCGGCCGCGCCGTCCAGCCCGGGGTCTACGGCTTTGCGCTCTGAGCCGAGAGGAAGATGCCCGCCGGCAACGAGCTCGGGCTGCGGGGCTGAACGCCTGCCTTCCAGGCGCAGCGGCAGCACTGCCCTCGGCCGGTGTCTGTAGCGGCACTCGGCGTGCGCCGGGCGGACGAGGAGCGCAGCCTGTGTACGCCCTGCCCGAATCGGCAGAGTTCGCAGCGAGCGCGGGCGGGCCGGCCGGCCCGGATGGGCGCGGGGTTTGCGGCCCCCGCCGGGTGCTGCGGGGCGGCCCGGGCACCAGGGGCCCGCTGAGTGCCGGAGCCGCGGCCTCAGAGAGAACTTGGGGCGGGGGCCATGCCCCGGCGCGGAGTCTAGAGCCTAGCGGAGCGCCCCGCGGGCCCGCCCGCGTCTGCGGCCGTTCGGGTGCTCACAGTCCCCGCGCCCGGAGTTCGCAGCGCGCTCCAGACAAGATGGCGCGCCCGGTCCGGGGAGCGCTCGGGGCCCCGCGCCGCTCGCCTTGCCTTCTCCTTCCCTGGCTGCTGCTGCTTCGGCTGGAGCCGGCGACCGCCGCGGCCGGCCCGCGGGCGCCCTGCGCGGCCGCCTGCAATTGCGCTGGGGACTCGGTGGACTGCGGTGGGCGCGGGCTGGCGGCGCTGCCCGGGGACCTGCCCGCCTGGACGCGGAGCCTGTGAGTGCCGCCCTTTCTGCCCTCCTTGCACCCCGGGGCTCTGTCACTCGGGGACGGGGCGGCGGGGGTTCGTACTCAGGGAGGGGGTGTGGACTGGGTTTTATGTATGGAGTTGTGCGTGCTGGAAGACTGTCAGCTTGGGTTGGCGGAGGGGAGACCCTGCGTGGAGGTCCGGGGGAGTAGGCGTGCGAGAGAGCCTGGAGGAGAAGGGCATGCCTGGTGAGGTCTGGAGACGAGCGAGCGTGGGTCGTAGAGGTTTGGGGGTTAGCCAGCACGCGTCGTGCGGGCCGTGTGGGAGTTAGCGAGTGGGAGTCTGGAGCTGAGTGTGTTTGCGTGTGGGTGGGTGGGAAACGTCTGGAGCAGAGTGTGAAGAAGTCTGTGTGGGGGTCTGTGGGTGCGTTTCCTTTTTCTCTCCTGTAATCCAACTCTTTGGTGTCTGAGCTCCTTGGTTTTCCAGTGGGTAATGAATGAAGGTGACTTTTGGCTCCAGTCTTTCGTTTACATTATTTATTAGTTGATAGTGTGTGTAGCCGTCTCCTGATCCCCAAAGACCATGGTGGCCTGACTTGCCTCTCTGCGGGGCAGAAGGCAGTCTTCCCCCGAGGACCCCTGAGTTAGAGGGCTTTGACAGTTCCTGGCGACCTGTGAGTGCTGGGAGTTTGTCCTTTTCCGCCTGGTTGGCATACGGAACTGTGTTCCAGACCCTTCCTGTGTGTTCCCTGGGGCCCCATTGGACTTGCTGATCCAGTGGGGTGGGGCCCACCCTCAAGAGTCTCTCCTCCATAAATGGTGCAAATGAGTTTTGGAGTAATGCTGCTTCAGGAGAGGGTGCCGGGGTCTTGGCTGATTTAAGCAATTTGTTTCACCCGAAAGAGGCTCTTTTCTGTGCTGTCAGGATGTGGGCATATTTAGGACTTAGTGGGACACTTCTTACAGGAGATTTGGCAGGAAAAAAAGGCATTAGCCTTCTGTAAACATGGTAGAATAGAATAGCCTTCTTTTACTTCTAAAAAAAATCTGGTCCATGAGTCTAATCCTGTTCAGTTATCGGTAATTAGCATCTCTGTAGAACTATTAGTACCTTTCCAGAAAAGGCCTAGCTTAAATAGTCCGCATTTCAGTTGAATAATTGGACATTTTTCCTAGAACATAGGAAAGGCGCAGCAGTAACCTCAGGCATGACTGTGGCTGTTTTAAAAAGAGAAAACTGGTGTCACAAGTTGTAACCAGCACCTGTGGCTTGATTGAAGAAAATGTGGCCTGGGTTCTGAAGGGAAGAAAAGTTAATTCCTTTTAAATGTAAAGATTCTGTACCTCTCAAAATGGGGCACGAATCTTTAACTTGGCCCCAGACACTGCTCCATCAACAAGTACTGCAGAGTTCTGAAGACGACCAGGACCCTTTAGTTACAGTTAGATTTTCAATATCTACTTCTTCTATGGAATTTACTGAGTTAGTGAAAATCAGTGATCGTAGGGTGGAGGCAGAGCTGTGTTAAGTACTGTTAGATAGAGCCCAGTATTGTCCTTAGGTAGTATCTTATTTAGTCTGGGGTATTGTGATTTTTCCCTTATATACGGTAGTTTTTTTTTTTAATTGAGTCATGTGGGCAGAATCAGATTAACTTCTTAAGTGTTCACCTGTTGGAAGAGTGACTCCCAATGCCATATGTCAGTGGCATTGTGGGGAAGGCATTTAGTTCCACAGCAGTAACTTCCCAGAGAGGACAGGGTGTCCTCTTATTTGCACTTTCCTATGGTCACAAGATCCACTTTGCCTTGCCCTTTAATTTTTGGAGCAAACATACTGGTTATTTCTTTAGGCTTTCTGTTGCCTAGGAGTGACATTTCACATGGCATAAATACCTTCAAAATTGAAGTTCTTCTCTTTTACTCACACATTTGATGACTGATAAATACCAAAGTGGGTATTTTGAGCATCAGTAGACTTTAGTATACTGATTATGGTGTTGACTGATTCGATTTTAAGATACGAGCAGCGTGATTTCTGGTTAGTATGTAGCAACACAGTAGGCAGTACAAAATGGCTATCCTTTGAAAAATAGTTTTGAAATTATCTTATTTCTGATTAAGGACAAATCAAGCAAATGTGTTCTTTTTTTCTAGACTTCAGACTTCTGAATTTAAATCATTAGTCTCCATGAGTCTTATTCTGGAATTTCCATAAGAGTATTTATACGGTTTATATTCCTGGCCAAGATTCAGCAAGACTTTAGGGGAGAAAGTGTGTGTATATGATATAATGAAATATCTTATAGTTTCACCAAGTTTACACGCTCTAAGCCCACAGTGTCTAGAAAATGCTTTGAGCTAGTTTATAAACCCATGAACTAGATTTACTGCAGCTAGTTCAAACAACTTCAGGCTGTGGGTTTGAGATAGCAGGGGACCTGTGGCTTTATGGGACCTTTTTTTTTTTCTTTTGTAAACAGTGCATCTAATGTGGAAGTTGCTTCTAGGCCTAGTATAAGAAAAGTAAAACTTTTAAATAGTGGATGTCAATGCAGTGTGAATAGAAGAAACAGAATGGAGCTGATAATCGGTGAATTTCTGGGGCCTGAGGATAACTTATTCAGCACAATAGCTTATAGTTGTAGTAGTCAAGCCATAATTTGAGTCTCCCAGCCCATTACGTAGGTGAGATTGGCATGGTCCAACTAGCACATTCATAAATAGCACCAAGCCACTGCCAAGCCTTATTCCAACTTCCCAGAACCTGAGAAGAAGTTGAACTTCTTAGAACTCAGGTATTTGCTTTCTTTGAAATTATTTTTGAGAGCATGGCTTCAGGAGCTATTTAAAAAGTATTAAACACAGTTTACCTTAGACTCTTACCTGTGCCATACATTTGAGCAGTGTTTAATCACAAAATGTTGCTAGTTTCAGTGTTCTGAGAGCTGAATGGTAGCCCATTGGGATTGGGTTTAGGAAGGCCGGCAGGCCCCAGAGGAAGAGCAAACCCTGATTTTTGTTCTCAGTGTAGAGCGAAGATGACAGAGCATTCAAATGCAAGGATATTCACAAAAGTGTATACCAAATGTAGTTGTCCTAAGCCACATTAAGATGAGTTTATTGATTTGGATCTCTTTGTACTGTGTGTTTGCAATACCAAATCAGTTAGCTTAAATCTGACCTTGCCAGTTTTGGCAAAGAAGTGGTGCTTATGATTGCATTAGACAATAAACACCAACTGTGGTTGCCATTGTACTTGTAAAGCAAAGAGGGCCTTTGTCTTTCAAATTTTACAGCTGTGCTGGAAGGCCCAGGTGTGCAGGGTGTTGTGAATTAAGGGTTTGGAAAATACTGCCCATCCTGTTTATGCAAATTAAATTTAAAGTGCAGATCACCAAATTGTTGCAGAACCTAAACTGAGATTCATGTTTTTTTTTTTAAGTTGATTGTTGGATGGATGGTCCTGAAATATTTCCTTCTCCATATCACTTAAACTCAACAGACTTTGAACATCTTCCGATTTGTGGGACAGGGAAAGGGTTGTTTGGAATAGGGAGCATTTTAAATACAGGTTAATTGCCAAGAATACAGTCTGAAAGGTGCAAGTGTTCTTGGAGTTTCAGGGAGCTTTAGCTTGAGCTCAGAGTCCTTTCCTCTTGCAACAAGTGTCTTCCCTCTTGAGCGGGGAGAACTTGTCTGTTGCTAGCTGTCTGACAACTTTTTTTGAGTAAGGTGAGGTTTCTGGCAAATAATACTGGTTGTCTTGAGAAAAAGGCACACTGTTTAAGTCTTGCTGATATGAAATTGTGGCCATAATATCTACTTTTTGAGTACTGCTAAAGTAAGAAGTGTCCAGAGATCCCCAGCACCCAGTGTAAATTAACTCTGTATTGGCACACAATGTCCCTCTTGCCTTTAGGACATGTCAGAACTGTTCCTGCTCCACTTTTCAAGGGACTGTTTTAAAAAGTAGTGTGCTGTCTTTTTGCATAATTATATTTGGTTGCTAGATTTTACAAACTTTGGACTTTTGGATATATCACCTGTAATTCTTGGAACCATCTTCAGAAAGATGAAGAAACGTTAAGTGTAGTGTGACGAGAGCTGGTTGCTAGTGGATGTCCTCATGTCCCATCTCCCCAGCTCTGCACCATGAGCTGAAAGCTTCCCTCCCTCCAGTGTTAATTACTTTGCCTGGGTTCTCCCTGAAGCTTCCCTGAGTCCACTGGGACGGCCTCCGGCTGACCTTTCTCTCCCTCAGACACCATGATCACAATGAAAGGGCCTCTCCCGCTTCTGCAGGGGTGTCTCCTTGGTGCAAAGTCTTTTCAGCATCCTCTCTTTCAGGGTGGACAGGAATGCGGGAGAGAGCTCTGGGGTTTTGTGTGTCTTAACAATGCACCTGGCCCAGTGCTGTGCACCTGCTAAAGCCCTGAAGGTCTGTTAGATAGGAAAGCTGGGTGGAGATTGTTTAAAATAGTCTATGGTTATTTAAAAAGTGGCATCCACAGGAGAGGGAAATGTAGAAGAGGGATTCATTGAATTGAAAGTTGTTATAAGCAGTAAAGAATGTTGGTTGTACTAGAGTCTTTTTTTTCTTCTTTTCCTCGTTTGTTTAAAACATAAAAGGGATTCCTCTGACCTACCCCATAGGTAGAAGGACTTTAAGTTTCACGAGCAAGCCTAACTTTCAATTCCTTTTGAATGAGCTATGTGACATTTACTCACTGGGGACTTTCCCCCTCCTCAGTGACTGCAATTTGAAACCCTGGGGGTCTTTTAAAAGCGAACGGGACTCTGGGCCGTGTTAATATTCAGAGCTGTTTACAATGGATGCAGTTTTCAAAGGCTGAAGGCATTGTCTTGAGACAGGAGGGAGGAGGGGTGGGGGAAAAATTCCCAGGCAGGGAAGGGCAAATATCTAAAAATCTCCAATGTTTACCAGCCTGTGGGAAATTTAGGGACCGTTACTGTTATTTTTTATGACTTAAGCAGGACACTGAGCCACTGGGGTTCATTCCATGCACCTCATGGCTTCAGTTTTTGTATGTCAATTACGTGGTTATCTTCTGCTTTTGTTTCAAGTTAAAATGTGCAAATTGGTAAGAAACTCAGATCTTATCTCCTCTGCAAAGAAATAGAGGACTTTGAAGACCAGTGGTTAAAATTTTTATAATAGTTTACCTATGGGACCTGCATTTATGTTTTGCTCAGATAATTTAATATAGCTGCACAGTTTAGAAGAGCAGTCCCGACTGACCAATTAATTGTCCAATTGTGACTAGGACTGAGAAGTTTTTTGCTGAAGTACTTGATACATGACCATTGTTATTAAGCAGAATGAATAGATCAATAAAGATTGCAGGAAAAATTTGCAGTTTATTAATGGTCTAATTTCTAATTGAAAGTTGGCAATCTGTGTCTTTTTTTTGTAGGGGTGGTGGGTATGTTTGTGAACTTTTCTTATACAAAAGCTTTTTGCTTTATATATTCCTATACTCTTATATATTTTGTATAATTTGTTATCAGTGGTTTTTACCCAAGCACTTTATGCATAGTCTTTTGAAACACAAGTTATAACTTCAATCTGTTCATAGAAGTCATTCAGTTTTTTAAGCTGTTTCTCCATTTCACTGGGTTTTATACTTTTCATTTCCTGCTTTTAGTTCTTTATATCTTCTAAGTGGGCATTTGCTACCCAGCTGTCCCCTGGTCTCCATTTGGGTTATTGATTGGGGGAGAGAATGGGTGAGGATAAAGCTTTCCTCACCTTTACTATGTTAAATATGTAGGGACCCTTGCCGCTAGTGGTCACACCCAGCTCACAGTCTTCATTAAAGAGTGGTAAAGGGGTTGAAGGTTAATTCTGTGGTCCATCCCTGGCACCTCCGCCTCACCTTTACTTTGTTAAATATGTAGGGACCCTTGCCCCTAGCTCACACCCAGCTCACAGTCTTCATTAAAGAGTGGTAAAGGGGTTGAAGGTTAATTCTGTGGTCCATCCCTGGCACCTCCAGTCTACAGCTACATGTGTGATTTTGGGCAAACCTCTTCATGTCTAAAAAGACAGAAAAATGCTCTACCTTATAGAAGTTGTGAGGACAAAGTTAGATAATGCCTGTATTTAGCTAGGTTCCTCAACAGGGGTCCATCAACTTTGTGATGATGCTGGAGCACAATTTGAAGGTTAAAGGCCTCAGTAGCTCCAATTTATTCTGTATCACACAGCCAGTCTCTCCAAGCCAGATTCCTTCCTTCCTTCCTTTCCTTTTCCTTTTTTCTTTTTTCTTCTCTTTCTTTCTCTCTCTTTTTCTTTCTTTTCTTTTTCTCTTTCTCCATTTCTTTCTTTTTCTTTTTCCTTCCTTCCTTCCTTCCTTCCTTCCTTCCTTCCTTCCTTCCTTCCTTCCTTCCTTCCTTCCTTCCTCCTTTCTTTCTCTTTCTTCCTTTCTTTCTCTTTCTTCCTTTCTTTCTCTTTCTTCTTCTTTCTTTTCTTTCGACAGGGCCTCATTTTGTTGCCCAGGCTGGAGTGCAGTGGTGCAATTAAGACTCACTGCAGCCTCAGCCTCGTGGGCTCAAGCAATCCTCCCGTCTCAGTTGCCTGAGTAGCTGAGACTACAAGGCTCAGGCTGCCACACTCAGCTTCCAAGCCAGATTGCTGGTGACAAAGGCTTTCCTGGAAAATGTTTACCTTTGTGCTATGAAGGAGTCTTTTGGGGTGGGAAGAAGGCAGCCTTCTCCTGTGAGTTTTGTTGATATGTATGAAGCAGCCTTCTCCCATGGGTTTCTGGTAATATGTATGAAGTGCCACAAGTGAACTTCATGTACCCTTGGAAATCTTAGCCAAACAGGCAGGAAGCTATGAACAGTTGCAACAGATTATATAATTAGCAAAAATTATTGAGGTATTTTATAAATCTATTCCAGTTGTACAAATAGTTATGTCTATTTAGCACTATCCTTTTGGAAGGGAGGCAGGTATGGGAAGGCGGGAGGGAAGTGAGAGGCCCTTAAACTAATCATTTTATCCTATTATTTCCCAGGGTTTCATTGAAACTGAACCCTACCAAGATGCAAGTAGCACCTCTCAGTCAATAGCTTGGAAAAATGCAGGTGTGCTCTTCCAAACAGGGTTAAATTACAGACTTTAGGGCTGGCTGAATCCTTACTGTATCCACTTCTCTTTGGAAAACCTTGAGGGAGGAGGAGGAGGGAGGACAGGAGACAATTGTGGAGTTGTATGCAGAGAACATTTTTCATTTGTTTTGGTCTGTTTGGAATTGCATAGGAACTTTGTAGGGGACACAGGCGGGGAACACAGGGTCATTTGAGGCATCTGGCAAGGATGCCACCTGAAAAGCCGTTTACTGTTTGCTGTCACTCCTTGTGCACCTGTACCTGAGTTCCTTCCTCAGTGAATGGCCATAATTCACAACCTTGCCCACATGAACGGCCACGATTGTTTGCGTCTTTATTACTATTTAATCTAGCATAACCGGTAAGGCCCATTGTGCGAACAACCAATCTGTTCATTCTGAAAGTCCTCATACATTTTGGTTGCCTTATGAACCAGGATGCAGGTTCTAATTACTGCTTGTTCAGTTTGTTTTGGCAAAAGGTGACGTTTAGAGGATTTAAAGAAAGCATGGCCTCTTTTTAAGTGTTTTGCATTGATTAGTTTTTGAACTTTTGTGGTGCACGGATCTCTAATCTTTTATGATCTGCATTCTCAAGATCTCACATTAGGAAGAAAATGAAGGAAATGAGTGAAGGTCTCTCTTACAAGCAGAATTAGCTGGACTTTGAGAAACACATGAACATAATGCAGGGTTTTTCTTCTTTTTTTTTAGCTGATTAGAAAAGACAACAACTCACAACTTTATTTTCTAAGACTCCTTTATGCAGCATTTAACAGCTTCCCCCTCCCTGTTTTGTTTCTTCCACCAATTTATAATTTGCCATTCAAATAATTTACTGCTTATCTTGGTCAAAGCATACATTGCACTGAAATTCTTTTCTTCCGGATTACCTACCTGATGATAACCTGTTAGATACAAGGAGAAGGACTTAACACTTCTGAATTGGAGGATAGATAATCTTGCTGTTGTTTCAAATCTTGTAGTTCCAGTGCTCTTTTGTTTGAAAGCATTTGTCTCTCAAGCATTAGCACTTTGGGCTGGATAACAAGAAATTAACAGGCTGGGCTCTGCTTAGTGCAAACTTACAACTGATTAGGAAGCAGGGTGTTGCAGATACAGCTTCTTTTTCTTGTGAGATGATCTGCAATACATAGTTTTTAGAAAAAATTTTGAATTAAGGGAACATTTGATACGCAGCCAGGTAGTTTAAATAAACTAACTCACTTCTGTTGCTATGGAGTGTTTTTTCTTATGATTATGGAGAAACGTAAATATTACACAAGTGGACAGAATGTAATGAACTCTAGGTACCTGTCACTCACCTTCAACAATCATCAACTGTCTTATTTGATCTATTTCCCAATATGCTTCTGCCCTTCCATGTTATTTATTATTTTTTTGGAAATAAAGACATTATCATTTTATCTGCAAATGTATAGTTTGGTTTTTTTTTTTAAATTAACAGCTTTATTGAGATGTAATTTATATACCATACTATTTACTGTAGGGTGGTTTTAAGAAATTGGAAGTTTTGAAAAAATTGGCATTCATTTTAACTGTGTTTTTCCAAAGGGCGTTTTGGTAAGCTATATATTTACAGAATGTTTATTGGGCACATACTGTGTGCACCCTAGTTTATATGTTCTCAAAATACAAATTTTTTTTTCTTTTGTAGGAGGTGTTTAGCAAGCTCTTTTGTGCTGCTCGTTTGCCAGAATGTGCAATTCTGATTAACCTTCCACTTTCTCCCCATAGCTCTTACTTGGGAGGTTTCTACCAGGCTATTAATTGTTGATTAAAATCCATTAGTGAACAAACATAATTAGAAATGGACTAGATCATTTAACAAGTGATGTCTCAGATACTGTTGTTTAGTAGAGGAATAATTAGCCATTGGTTGTAGTTAAGTCATGAGTCTGAATTGAGTTAACTATTGTTTACTTTGTAAGGCCTGACCCTCCAGCTGTGGCTACTTGAGGCTGCTTTAAATAGAGTTAGAGGCAGCCTGTAAGAAAATCCTCAAAAAGCAAAGAACTAGGTTCCTGGAACCCTCTGTGCTTGAGTTAAACTTCACACAGATTTGAAAATGCTTTCTCCAAGTAGCTGCTGAAAGGTTTGTTTTATTTCATAAAAGTCCGTAGTTTAATTTCTCCTCAGTCTGGTACTTTGTTGGTGAGGGGGCTCCTTTAGAATGGATTTTGTGCTAGCTGCAGCTTCATTTAGGAATCTGAATGGGAATTACTAGTCCTCCAAATTCCATTCACTTTATCCTAGTTTTTGGAGTGACTTCCATCTTCTATCTGTGAAAATCAAATTCCAGGTAGATTATGGAGTGTTCAGTGGCTTTAAAAGCTGTCCAACATGGTCAGGTTAAACTGGTGGATCTATGAAGCTTAATTAAATTTATATGATATCCAATTAGACACCATTTACAGTGGGCTCTCTGTTTAGAAAAGTGGAAGCACACTCCAGTGCATTTTTTAAAATTATGGGGCAGAAAAGCTTAGTATTGAGAGAGACTATGAAATTCAGTGCTGTTTTGCAAATTGGGAGAACACCATTCTTTCATCTGGTTTTAGCAGTGTGGTGGTACCTTGACCCAGCATCATGCCTCCGTCTTAGTTTTCATTTTATTTTTAATTAAGAAGAATTTTTCTGTGTGTCTGTGGTTTCCTCCCTCCACCTGGGCTGGTGTGAGTTTCTGGCACACAAGCTCACAGTGCTTGCAAAACTTATAAACAGTCAGAAGAGCTCGTTGCTTCCAGGAAGTGGATTGTTGATGCAATGAAGTGATGGATGCAGAGGCTGCCGCTGGAAGGGAGCAGGGTTTCCTTCCATCTTGGAGCAGGGGAGATCCAGAAAACAAGCTGACATGCCCTGTAGTTACTAAGGTCTGCCTCATCCCAAATTCCTCTGATTGTTTTCTCAGATTTGGAGTCTGTGTAGGACTCTTCGCTTTGGGTGGTTTGGCCTTATCCAGGGCTGTGCTTTACCCATTAGAAAAATCAGAGTCTTCTATGGAGATTTTTGGATTCTTTCACAAGGGCATTTGAAACAATACTTAGAAATGAGTAAATTATACTCAGTTCCTTACTATCTTAAAATAAAGATTGCAGACCTTATTATTTACTTGGGGGAAACTTTATGAGAAGTCTTGGTGCGCAGAACGTCTTTCTGGACAGAAAGGAGACCACGTTTTCATGGAGTTTCTTAAAGGGGTGCTTGACCAAAGAGGCATAAAAATGATTTACCTGAGAGGAAAAAATTAATTTTCTTAAAGTCATGAAAGTGGGGATGTGGTAGAATGGGAAACTAGCTTATGGCCGGGCCTCAGGAAACTTGGGGTTTTGTCCTAGCTCTGCCACTGATTGGCAGCATAACCTTGGGCTAGTCACTTAATTTCCTGTCTGTAAAGGGATGTATAACTTCTAAGACCCCTCATTTTTAGGTTCATGATTCTATTCTAATTGAAGCAAAAAGGGAGTAAACTTACATTTCATTGGATGGTAAGAATTAGTAAATTGATCTGTGTCTAGGATACTTACTTAAACGTTCTGTGTGTGTGTGTGAGAGAGAGACACACACAGGGTCCCATTCTGTCACCCAGGTTGAAGTGCGGTGGCGATCCTCCCACTTAAGTCTACCAAGTAGCTAGGACTACAGGCACTTGCCACCACACCTGGCAAGTTTTTGTTTTTTTGTTTTTTGGTTTTTTTTTTGAGACGGAGTCTTGCTCTGTCGCCCAGGCCGGAGTACAGTGGCGGAATCTCGGCTCGTTGCAAGCTCTGCCTCCCGGGTTCACGCCATTCTCTTGCCTCAGCCTCCCAAGTAGCTGGGACTACAGGCACCCACCACCACGCTCTGCTAATTTTTTGTATTTTTTTTTTAGTAGAGATGGGGATTCACCATGTTTGCCAGGATAGTCTCGATCTCCTGACCTCGTGATCCGCCTGCTTCGGCCTCCCAAAGTGCTGGGATTACAGGCGTGAGCCACCGCACCTGGCCATACCTGGCTAGTTTTTATTTTTTGTAAAGATGGGGTCTTGCTATATTGCCCAGACTGGTCTTGATCTCCTGGGCTCAAGCGATCCTCCTGCCTTGGCCTCCCAAAGTGCTGGGATTACAGACGTGAGCTACCATGCTGGGCCAATGTTTGCTACTTCTGAGTGAAATTCTCAGGTGGATACCATAAGCAGCAAAGAGAAAAAAGGGTGTGTGCATGCAGAGTCTCAATGAGGGACCCTTTTGTGAGCCTTTAGATGTTATTGAGGAGGAGTGAATACTCCACAAAGAAAGGGGTGCTTTCCTTCATTTTTAGCTCCTTTTTCCCTCTGGCCCAAAGAAAACTATGGAGGTTAGTGCAGATCCACTTTAGATCTTTGATTTAGCTTTTTAAGAACTTAGATAAAAATTTAAAAAGAAAAACAGGAAAATAAATTACAGGCATGTTTTCCCAAAGAGTCCTTTCTCAGGGCCACTGCAGGCAGCATCTTTCTCAGGCAGTCCTTCAATGAATACTTGCGATAAGTAAAGTTGTAAGTGATGCTGGGAAACTGCCTTAAGGACTGGATGGGCCGCCTGTCACATTCTATAGTCATGGCCACAGGAAGGGCAGCTACTCACTGCACTGCCTGTTCTTTCTGGGCCAGCTTGCCATCCCTTTTACCAGGGAGATCTTTCGTGTATCCCTTTCAAGGTGGAAACTCAGCCAATTAACGTGTACAGCCTAGTGGCTTCTTTTTTCTTTTTTGAGACAGAGTCTCACTCTATCGCCCAGGTTGAAGTGCAGTGGTGTGATCTCAGCTCACTGCATCCTCCGCCTTCCCGGCTCAAGTGATTCTCTTGCCTCAGCCTCCCAAATAGCTGGGATTACAGGCGCCTGCCACCAAGCCAGGCTAATTTTTTTTTTTGTTTGTGTTTTTAGTAGAGACAGGGTTTTACCATGTTGACCAGGCTGGTTTTGAACTCATGACTGACCTCAAGTGATCCACCCACCTCAGCCTCCCAAAGTGCTAGGATTAAAGGCGTGAGCCACCGCGCCCGGCTGTGGCTTCTTTTTCTAATTTTGAAGTCTGACTCTGTTTTTGGCCAAATTCATATTAAATTTGCATTGGTTACCTCTTAGTTACACACAGTTTTTGAAAATCTTGACCATTATGACAGTAATTGGACTTCTTAAAATACTTACGGAGAATCTAGAAGCTTTTATTTTCTTTGTTCTGGATGTCCACTTTTCTTCCACGTGGAATTTGTTAGTGCCTTCATTGGAAATTCTTGGGCTTTTCTCTTCCTTCCGCTCATTCTTTATCGTGTAAATTTTCATAAAATGAAACTTCCAGATTAAAATTTTTTTTTATTTTTATTTTTTTCGGAACAAATTCTTGGAATTTGGAGTTTTGTTTGGGGATACAGCTAAAATGCAGTGAAGTTGGAGGAACAATTAGTGGTTTGGAACTTCTTGACAGAAGTTTAACAACAATTAGGGACCACTTTAGGAATAGAGTGTCCAAAAAACTAGACTTTACAAAAAAAATTCTCCCTTTAAGACCCAAAGATGACCTTTTTCCATTGTGCTTTCTGAGCTCAAAACAGGCCAAATGATCTATCTTCCCACCCTTCCTCGGGCCCCGTGTGTCAGTGTCACACACTCTCCCTGTTACTCACTTGGTCTCGTTCTGGTGAATTTATTGTTTACATCTTGTCCTCTCCCGGAGGAATCTCTGAGTCTATCAGATTAGGTAACTTTTCACACATCCCTCTGTGTGTGTGTGTGTGTGTGTGTGTTTCTCTCCACTTAGAGTTGAAAGCAGCAGGGATCATTCAATTTCATGTACCTCGGAATCCCTTGATAATTATTTGTTTATTGCCTTACCACTTTGTCTTGGAGCTTGGTACATTCTTTCAGGGCAGAACGGATCCCCCAGTTTCATTGTTTCTCTAAGGGGTTCTGAGGTTTACCCCTGAAGTGTAATTGTTCCTGATTGGCCTGTATGGAGGACTTCATAGGAGTGTTTTTGGAATTTAAATATAAGGAGTAAAAGGCCATTTTCTTTGTACTAAGGGTCTGTTTTCCCCTCTGGAGCCAGCGGCTAAATGCAGAGGCTTTCTTCAATTGCTGTTGCTTCTTGCAGTGTGGCCTCGCAATGAGAAGTCATAGCTTGTGGTTTGTCTGATTTTATATGTCAGAACTTTTGGAGAGAATATTTGACCTAAAACAAAAATTATGGATAGTCCTCTCTTCCTTTCCCATTTCTCCTTATTTTTTACTTTCTGCTTGAGAACCACTTCAAAGAATCAGATGTGTTGGTGCCAGACGCCGTGGAGTTATTGTTAGAAGAATTTGGAAATATAATTGAAAACAAACTTTGTTGAGCAAAGCAGATCTAGGCGAGTTCTTACTTTGAGGGTGAAGGGAATTCCAAGTTTTTCCTCTATTTGGAGCTGATGTCTCAGAACACTTGTTCTGTGAGATGAATCATCTGTGAATTCTACATCTGGGAGTTATATATTGGGAAATGGCATTCTTTTTAAATGTAGAAGAAACCCAAAAGCTTAAAGTTACAGTGTAGTTGGAAAATTCTAGTCAGAGTTTAAAATATTAGCATTGAGATGAAATTGGCAGAGTGATTGGACATGAGTCTGTGATACCTAAAATAGACATGTCCATACATGGAAAACAATACGATAGCCACACTTACTTACTGGGACCCTTTTCCTTTGTTTTGAGACATTTTTAAAAAGTCATAAACATCAACTATTCAGGATCATTAGTTGAGTCAGCTGTGACATGAGAATCAGAATTTATTTAAGCATTTGTCTTGAGCTCATTTAATAAGTTCAGGTGCTCACCAGTGAAAAGCCCAGGGCAGTGCAGTATTTCAGGGTCTTCGGGGGAAGATAATGTTGTGTCCTTGTTTTCTCAGAGTCCTGCATTCCAGGCATCTAGTTATGAGGGCCATGATTGTGGGGATGCAGCAGCCATGCTGTTCATGAGGCAGGGTGGTTAAGAGGCAGCTCTGGGGCCTGGCTGCCTGGGTGACCTTGGCAATTTACTCCACTTCAGTTTCCTTTTCTGTAAAATGGGAGTGATTGCAGTGCTGACTTCCCTCAGCTTGTTATGAGGAAAAAAAAGAAATATTTAACACCTGGCCTACCACAGAAGTGGAAGCTTGAGGAAGGTTAGCTATAATATTATTATTATAACTATCACAATAATAGCAGTGTACCTTTCTGCAGCAGGATATATCTGTGTTAACTAATCACCACCATCTTAACTCAATGAAGAATATTGTCTCTGACGTATACATGAGGCCCAGAGTAGTTGAATGACTTGCTTAGCGTCTAGCAGTTGCCAGAGTTAGAATTCAGACCTGCATGTACATATTTAGAAGAAAATATGGTAGGACTAGGACTGCCTTCTTTCTTGCCTCCCTTTGACGTCTCTGAATTCCTGGAGGCCAACGATTGGTCTTTGGTGACTTGAAGCACCTAGTGTAGTTCTAGTGTCTTGAATGTGATCTGGAAGAGTGTGTTTCTTTGTTGGTAGGCGTGTGTGTCAGATCCATTTTTGGTTTGCCTCTTTGGTAAAGGGGGTGGTAACATGCACATATGTTTTGCCATCTGTTGTTTATTGTTTCTGTTAGGTTGTGGTTTGTGTTCCTGTTCCATGTTGCTTTGGTTTCTGGAGCAACTGTGAATATTATATGCTTGGGGATCAAAAAAAGTAAACTATTTATAAACAGTAAAGTATCCTTGGGTTTGGAAAGTGTTTTTCTCAAATGCGTGTATATTTGTTGGCTTTATTATCATCTTACTGATGTATCATTAGATAATTTGCAGATTGAGACACATCTGAAAGATGGGCGAGTCATGGTCCAGCCTTGTGTAACCAGCTCACAGAGAGCCTTGGTGATAAGGCCCGGGTGTTAACGCTGACCCGAGTGGTGTATTTTTAACTCAAGAACATATAAACAGTTTAGCCTGCTGATGGAGTTCATGCACCGCCTGAAATCTTTGGCATGCCTTGGATTTGTGGTGCTGTAAGATATATGTAGTCCTGGGAGAGTGCTGTGGCCACCAGTGACCCACTGCCCCCACCGTTTATTCAAAAGAAAAGGAATGTAGCAGCAAGATGGAAGGAGAAAGGTGGAATTTATCAATAATTTCGTATGATAATTTTCACTTTTTTTTTTTTGAGACAGAGTCTCAATCTGTCACCCAGGCTGGAGTACAGTAGTGCTATCTCAACTCACTGCAACTTTTGCCTCGCAGGTTCAAGCAATTTTCCCACCTCAGCCTCCTGAGTAGCTGAGGCTACAGGTGTGCATCACCATGCCTGGCTAAGTTTTGTATTTTTTGTGGGTAGAGACAGGGTTTCATCATGTTGCCTAGGCTGATCTTGAACACCTGGGCTCAAGCAATTGCCGGCCTCGGCCTCCCAAAATGCTGGGATTATAGGTGTGAGCCACCACGCCTGGCCTGTAGGATACATTTTATGTTAAACTTTTTCTGTCATTACTATTTCACTTTGTTATGCAGACTTTAGCGGGAGGAGAGAGCTTTTTACTCACATCTGTTTGCAACCCCTTGTCCTCAGCTGTAGAGGTCTTTGTAGAGTCACAAATTGGAGCACATGAATCCCACTGCTTAAAGCTGTTACTGTCCACCTGCCCTTCATCACACTTCTTACCTGGCTCCACCTGCCCCGGCCACCAGGTGGGGCTTTTTTTTTAGACTTTTTAAATACCACCATGTCCCATGTCCCTCACCCATCATTTCCTCTGTCTGGAGAACGGTTCTTCCCTCTTTGCCTTGCAGATTTCTATTCATTTGTCTTAAACGTTTCTCCCCGTAGAAACCATGGCTGACGTTCCCTTTAAGTTAGATTCCCATCGTGAGGATTTTACAGTGCTATGTACAGAAGTTTTGTGTGACTGTTTGATTCATTTCTGCCACCCCCATTAGTCTATAAGCTCCCTGAATGCAGGGACTGGCTTTGTTTCCAATCCACCATTGTATTCCCAGAATCTAGCATGAAGCCTGTGACACATTAAATGCTCGTGACAGGTATCAGTGTAGATACAGATAGTGGCATTCATTTTATAGAGTCCTGTACGTCCTATGGAAATACCTCTGCCAGATAGAAGAATTTAGACCTCCCAGGCTTCATCTGTGTATTTCCTGAATATACCTTGCTGGTTTGGTAGCTTCCTATACCCCTCACCACCCTCTACCAAAGTCTCTTAAGTGTTGAGAAACTTAAAAGAATGGAAAGGAAGAAGAAACAAACAGAACCAAAGTTGGAAAGACGACAGGCTGTTTACCTGCCACATTTAGAATAGGCGGTCTTTTTGGTCCTTCTGAATTTTGGAAAAGTCCCATATGCAAGAATTGTCACTGAAGTGGCGTTGTAGTTTAAGCAGTGCATGTGAACTGTCCCCACATAGGGTCCTCGGTTGCTGCATCTCTGCTGGATCACTGGTGGCTGTCCTTGGCAGGTGGGCCAGGCTCAGCCGCTCTCCTCTGTGTTGCGTTTGGCGAGGGAGCCCGTGGTGCCCTTCCCAGCTGTTGACATGGTCTCTCATCTGCTCTTTTGCTGGAGCCGCGTTTTGGAGCCTCGTTTTCCAGAGTTGACACTGCAGGGGAGGGTGGCTTCTTCCATAGACCGAGGCTGTCTAGACACCCTTCCCCTTGTGGTTATTCTGCTCAGTTTATGCTGAGCCCTCGCCAGGCAGCTGGTTTTGGTTGCTTGAGCTCTCACTTTGCTCAGGCCTCTGCTTTGACAAAAAGGATGACCAGGCCAAGGTAGCTTTTCTCCCTCTTTGCTGCTGGCAGAGAGAAAGACTGGTTTCCTTGACCAGAGGGAGCTGTAAGAACACTAAGGACAGGTTACCCTGCCTTCTGTGGACCCAGCCCAAGTAACAACGTAAATTGATAGAAGCTTCTATGGCAGGAGACTTCAGGCAGATACACTTCTAAATCTGGGCTTTTTTAGCGTGGACCTCAGATGTGAGACATTGGCCCCCACCCCATCCTCAGACATGCATGGTCTCCATCCATGGCAGAGAGAGCACTGCTAACATAGCTCGCGGAGCTCCTCTCTGGGCAGTCTCCCAGGTGTGCTAGCAAGGGGCAGTGGAAGCTGTGCTCTGCCTGATGAGCTCGGCCTCACATGTTTCTTTTAATGGCTGTCGAGATCTTGGACTGTGATGCCTTTTGTCCCCAGTGAGCTGGAATAGTCTAGGCAGATCACTCTCTTGGTGGCCATACGGGGGGTGCTGGAGGGGGTGCTATTGATCTCTTAGCCTAGTTACTATGTCTTTATTATTTTCTGGTGACAAATGTTAGGCATTTATCGAATAAAGAAGAAAGTGCAAAAGAAAAACAACTGATTTCATTATCCAGTGATAAATATTATCACTTTGGTGTATAAATTTCCAGTAATGTCTGAGGCTGAATATCTATTTCAGTTATATTTTAAAGACTCAATGTCTTGAATATTTTCCCTGACTGTAAACAGTTTTTAAAATATGCTTTAATATTTATTGTGTAATGAATTATTACAAAACTTACCTGAAACTCGTAAAGTTTCTCTGATACTGGGCATTTAGGCTTTTTCCTAAGCTTTGATAGACATCCTTATGCATAAATGTTTAGCCATTTATTTCCTTAGGATGAGTTACCCAATTCAGATAGCCCTGAGGATGCAGATTCTTAATAATTCAGTTACCACCACCCCAAGAAAGAGGCTGCCAACTTATGTGTGAACTTGTGCTTGTCCCACACCCTCACAAACGTTAAATGCTGTTTATTTCTGTAATCATGTACCAGTTTAATGCATGGAAATTGCCTTGGATTATTTTAATCTGCATTTCTTTGAATGGTGAGGCTGAAGACTTTACGTAGGGTACTCCCAGATATTTCCTTTTTGAGTTTCCTTCCTTTTTTGATGCTCAGCCGAGTAAATCTTCTGCTCTCCTCCACTGTGGACTTCGGGCTTGAACACAGTACATCTCTCTGGTACTAGAGAAGCTGTGTTTCTGAGAGAGCACAGGTGTGCTTGCATAGAAAACTGTACTCCCAACAGGCATGTCACACGCTTTGACTCTGAACCAGGATATGTGTTTGGGTTCTTCTTAAACCGATGTGGACTGCGTATTCTGGAGGGGACTGTGGCAGTGGCTCTGTGGATCCCATACTGCTGCAGCCCTCTGCAGAGCCAGCCTGCCTGTGCCCAGGCTGCCCTGTCTGTGGCCAGGGTGCCTGGTACCTGCAGCTGGTAGGAATCAGCGCAGATTAGCGTGGCTGAGAACCTTTCAGGAACAGCTTCCAGCAAATGGAAATTATTTTAAAACAAATTGATGTGGTTTTTCTGTCAAACCTACTTGGAGCATAAACAAGGTTGAATTGTAAGCTGCTTCCCTTCTGCAAGCGAGCCCATGTTTAGAATGTGGCTTTCAGCAAAGTAAACATGGTCTCGAAAGTGAGTTGTCATTGTGTGCATGTGATTTGAAAAGTAAAAGTAGTGCACTGAACTAGCTTTCTCACAGATAACTGTGATAGAGTTTTAGACATCCCTTCTCATTTATTTGTCTTCCTGCCACAAAGATCACTACTTCCTGTAAAGGTTTTGAAGGTAAGGAGTAATTTGGTATTGAAAGGATTAAGGGAAAGAAATGCCAGGTCAGTTTCTGTGGTGACAGAAGCATTTTAATTTTGCCCCTTTGCCATGGGGAATATAAAAAACATCTTGTGAAATACTTAACTCTGTGTGCATGCGTGTGTGTGTGTTTGTGTGTGTACATACACCCTCCGGTCTGTGCATCTTTGAATTCTCTGCCAATTTCCAGGTGGTTCCCCCCACCCTAGGGACAATGTCGGCTTTATTAAATTGGGCACAGCCTCCCTAGAAGGTGAAACAATGCTTTTAATGTTCTGATTATATATTAATGAACAACCAGGCCAAGGGGCACTTGCCAAAAAAGCTACAAAGTGAGAAAGCCACCAATATCAGAGTGAACTTTGCACTCTTAAAGTGTGAATGATGCTGGGTGAAAGAGTTTATGGCACAAGGGGAGCAACTGGAATCTCTTTGATGTTGTGTAGCATCCTGGCCCCATTAGACTTTGGGCCTTCCCGTTTAACTTTGCTAGCGAGGGCAGTGCTGAGGTGTGGTCTCAAATGCAGAGGGGACCTCAGCCACAGAGGACTGGCATACCTGTGCTGGGTCAGGGGGACTGCTGGCCATTTATTGTGTTTTCAGTCAACTTCAACAAATATTAATCTAACACTGAAGCATATAGTCTCACACCCCCACCCTCCCAGCTTTTACTCTGGAGGGACTTTCCAGAAATAGCATGCTATTATTCTCAAATCCGCCTGCCCCAACCACAGAAAAGGGTTAGATCTTAATCTTAATCTAACTAATTTATTTTCTCCCAATTGTGGTGACATTTCCTCCTGCCTTCTGGCTTGGTCTTAATTTTTGAATGACTGGCCACTGGGAGCCCTGCTTTCCACAGCCTTATTAAATAATTTCTCAAAGGAAGAAAAGAAATTCTCTTTCAAAATGCCAAGACTTTGTTTTCTGCGGGAGGGTAAACTCTAGTTGAGGTTTTCTGCATCTGATGGATTCGTGGACAGAGCATGGGAGTGCGTATAGGACAATTTGGGAAGCAGAAAGAAGCTGACGTTCTTTCTGGGTGTTCTTTTGGGTGTTCATTTATCTCCTAGCACATAGAGGAGCAGTTATTTCTGCATTTCTGTGGTATAGAAGTAGCTAGGTGGCATTTTCAGTCTGGAATTCTGACAGCCTGCTAAGGTGGGCAATAGGACTTTATTTATTTATTTATTTTTAAATAGCTTTATTGAGATGTGATTCAAATACCACAAAACTCATCCTTTTAAATGATAGGATTCCGGGTTTTTAGTACATTCATAGAGTTGTGCAACTACTAATCTAGAACATTTTCATCACCCCAGAATAAAACCCTGTACCCATTAGCACTCCTTGCCTGTCCTTCCTTCCTCCCATTCCCCGGCAACATCTGCTTTCTATCTCTATGGATTTGTCTGTTCTGGACAATTCATACAAACAGAATCATGCAATATGTGGCCTTTTCTTTTACTTAATTACTTAGCACAGTGTTTTCATGATTCGTCCATATTATAGCAGGTATCAGTACTTAATTAATTTTTATGGCTGAAGAATGCTTCCATCATGAGGGGAGAGCGTATTTTCTTTACCAGTTAATCAGCTGGTGGACGCTTTGTTTATTTCCACCTTTTGGCTGTAATGAACAATGCTGCTGTGAACATTTGTGCATAAGTGTTTGTGGTGATAATGAACAATGCTGCTGTGAACATTTGTGCATAAGTGTTTGTGGTGAATGTATGTTTTCACTTGAGTGTATACCTTGGGCATATACCGAGGAGTGGAATTACTGGGTCATATGGCAATTCTATGTTTGACTTTTTGAGGAACTGCTAGACTGTTTTGTGGAGAGGCTGTGTGCACCACATGGCACTTCCACCAGCAGGGTATGAAGGTTCCCATTTCTGCACTACCTCACCAGCACTTGTTATTATCTGTCTTTTTAAATTTTAGCCATCCTTGTGGGTGTGTTGTGGTATCTCGTGGTTTTGATTTGCATTTCCCTAATGACTAATGACACCGAGCATCTTTTCATATGCTTATTGACCGTTCGTATATCTTCTTTGGAGAAATGTCTGTTCGGTTTCTTTACCTGTATTTTAATTGAGTCCTTTGTGTTTTTATTGCTCAGTGGTAAGCAGAGCATGTTTAGAAAGAACAATTTCAAACAGCTTGGGGTATTCCCCTGGTTGGTAGTGCACTTTTCTTTATCTTCCTCAGGCAAGAAGAGTTTTTATCTTTAAGACTTCTAAGATCTTCAGGTAGAAGTGTAATGCACAGTACTTGCCTGATAACTCACCCCTCTTTTTGCAATCTCAAGGGAAAAAGAGAATGTGGCAGGAAAGAGTAGTGGTTTTCCTTGCAGTGAATCCAGACTACAGACACTCTAGGGGAGCTTATTACACAGTGTCCCTAGGAGAATGGGAGAATTTGCTCTCCTCTAACCTAAGGAAATTGGCTGTGCATATGCATTTATGGAAGAGCCTGACTTCTCTGCATTTCCTCTGTTCCAGGGCAGGTCTGCCTTTGCCGATGGAGCTTTGCAGCTATAAATTAGACAGAAGTGCAGTATTGAGGCTGTCCAAGTGCAGGCAGGGTAATTGCTCTGGACAGGTTTACAATAGGGAGGTGTGAAGTGCTTGGTAGAGACCAGAAGCTGGGAGAAGGGAGGACGTATTGAACTTGGGCGGCTGCAGGGTGGTGGGCTGACAGAGCTAATTGAAAACTATAGCCCTGGTGGCTTTTAATGGGAAAGGGAGCCGAGGCCTGCCGTGGTTTCCTTTAGAGCAAGAAACCAGAAGGAAAATGGCTCATTGAGCTACTCAGGGAGTTAGTACTAAATCTCTGCAGGCCTGGTGTAGAGGGTCAGGTTTTCTGAGTTTTGTTTTTAATTTCCTACTCCTTAGTCCCATTCTAGATGAACGACAGGAGGGTGGTGGTGAGCTTGAGAAAAGGCCTGTGGGGACATACTGAAAAAAAAGCTGACCCTCTCAGTGGAGACCCTTGGAGATCCATGAGTTAGGGAGATGGTCAGCGGGCTGAACTGTCTAGACAAGTGAGATAATAATGACATGGTAGCCTCTGTTAGTCCTCTAGTCAGAGTTTATGGTGCCAGGACCTGGGAATCTGCATTGTGAACAGCCGTTGGAGGGAATTGCTTTGGAGTCTTAAATGTGAGGGCAGACTCCCTGAAGGCAGAGCCTACCTTATTGACCTGTGTGGCCCTCCTGGCACATAGCAAGTGCATAATAAACACCTGTGTGCTTATTTCCAAACTAACTGTGAGTTACCGTTGGATTTTCTTCCTTGATAGTATCTATCCGGGACACTGCTTTCTCATGTCCCTGAAGCTCCTGCCTACACACACCTGTGGAGATAATCATGGGTTGGCTGTCCTACACATCTGCCGTTTTGAGTTAACTGTTATTTTCTGCCCCATTGGGGTTAACTGGTTACCTTTTCGGGACCATCTGCATGCACTGAAATTAGTTGTGTATTAAAAACAAAAACATAGAACCAAAAACTGGATTTATCTCCATTTATTTCCAATTCCGTGGTAGCAACTTGCAGAAAGTTCTTTCAAAGGCGGGAAATAAAAGGTGTGGAGATGGTGGAGGTGATAGGATTTTCCTTGAGTTGTGCCATGGTTAATGTGTAACCTCTTTAACAAGACTTATGTAGATATTGATGTGGCCTTGAAGCCATTGCAGGCCCACAAACCCAGGCTGTGTGTCCTGTGTTTGTAGCAAGTCCATGGCTTTGCAGCTAACTCATACCCCCGAGGTTTAATTTTCTTTCGTCGAAACAACAACCAACATCTGTTTGGTAATCCTCCTGTCCTACAGCAGGCCACTTTCCCTGCTTCTTCCCCCATAGGTGTCTCCCCAACACACCTATGCATGATTTTACATTTCTGGCTCTGATGATAACATCTTTAAAAATGAGAGAATGAACTTAAGTGAGATGAAGGAAGAAAGGTGGAGAGGATGAGGTTTGAGGTGAGAGGGGATTGGGCCCTCCTTTTTAAGGGATGACGGAGGTATAGAAACTTACCTTCTCCTTGTAGTAAGACACCTTGGTGTGAAGTCCAGGCAGTTTGTCTATTGGTTGAGGTTATTCCAGCCCTACCTGCTGCTCCATTGTGTCGTGGCATCTTTGGGGATTGTCCATTTGGAAGGGCCGGATTAGAAAAGGGAGAGCATGATTACAGTAATGTTTTACCAGCAAACTAGGATCATCTTATCCTGTATTTTTGCCTTGCCAGAATTATCTGTTTCGTCTGAGAGGCAAAACTAAGCACGGGAGTTTGGATACCGTGGGATCCAGAGGGCAAATGACCCAGGTCGTGGTGTGTCTGGCTCAACGGATAGCAATTTGAAGTGCCACCTGGCCCTAGTGGCAACAGCAGCCATCAGTTAAATAAACCAGCTGTTAAGTAAGAGCAAGAACAGGAGTGTTTGTGCAAACAACCTTTAAATTTTCTGATCCTTGATGAATGTTAGT
This sequence comes from Papio anubis, assembly GCF_008728515.1. Taxonomy (NCBI): domain Eukaryota; kingdom Metazoa; phylum Chordata; class Mammalia; order Primates; family Cercopithecidae; genus Papio; species Papio anubis. Next base: position 73,822,836 of record NC_044977.1, read on the forward strand.
TGGTTTGTGAATTATTAACTTCAGCGTGTGTGAGGAAATACTGGCTCTTAAGTATATTTTTATGTAAGAAAAAAATAAAACTGACCACACCCTCAGCTGCTACCATTTTGGGCTCCGTTCCTGCCTGCTCTCACTAAACAGGCATATTTAAAGCAGAGATAGGAATGCCGGCTCCTCACAGACCACATGTGCGTCATGCGTCACAGCGCATCAGTTGCCATCACAATTTCACTTCGAAGGGAACTGAAGTGTTTTGCAGCCTGCTGGGATATATAAGTAGGATGATCCTTACCGGGCTGCACAGAGGATCCAGAGTCCTCATGAGGACTTTGGTGAAGATCCCGGTGTAGTTGGGAAGAATCCTGTGTATGGAATCTGAAAACTAGGTTTAGTGAATTGTAGAAAGCTGGCTTGAGAAATCCATTTAATGACACTTAGCCAGCAACTTTTAAAGAGGGTTTTGAGGCAGGTTCTTTAATGTGACCCTAGCGAGACAGCCATCTTTTCTAGTGCTTTGATTTACACAGCAGTGTATCTCGCAGGAAGAGACCAGCAGATTTGACTGAGGGAACTGTAGTGTGGCATCTTGGAGAAAGGGGATTTGAGGACTTTGATAGGGAGAGACTTGGAGAAATCCATTTGTGAACCTGGTTTCCACAGCTGTTTTTCAGAGGTCTCTTGGACCTCTTAAAGTTGATATTAATGCACTGCTTATTTCTTTTGACTTTTACCTGGGAAAGAGAATTGTGATTAGGCCTTTATCTAGGGAAGCGGGGAGGCTAAGGGAGGGAAGGGGTGAAGGATTAAGGGGTTGGAGAGAATTGGAGCTGGCCAGAGAGGGCTATTTGAGCTTCACATACCTTTGGGTATTGGTTGCTGGATTAATCCTGCAGTGTAAGTCACACTTAGACATGCCTAGGTGTGACTCTTGGGGTTCATTTACTTTACTACAGGGTCTAAGCTCCGCTCATTTCAAGTGAAGAAAACATGCTTGCCATGGGAAGGAAGAAAGCAGGTGCTCTGTCTCTCTTCCCCACCTCTTCATTGTCCTCAGGTGCAATGCCATTTGATATAGGCAGTTCTGAAATACATTGTACGCTTTATTCCCAGGATGCAGGGATTATTGCTGACAGAGACCATGGGTCCTGTAGCCAGCCCCCTGTGTGTGGAAATGGAAGAAAAGAAATTCAAGCTGTAAAGAATCTCTGTTTTGGTACTTTGTAGTGGTGGATTGCGTGAATAACTGAATTGAAAAGGTGCCTGGTTTATACCATCGTGAATACCCAGGCCTTAGATAAATATTGACACTAGTAGTGTGACAGGCCTACCATTTGTCTCTTGCCCCTAGGAATAAACGATCTTTTCTCAGGTGCTTGTGACCTTATAAACCATCCTGATGAGTTTGTGCAGGTGCTTTCTGCACTAGTTCTTTGAGTTTGAGAGTGGGTGGTTTTCTCTTTGTGCTTCCATGGGCTTAAACCTAACCAAATCTAAACCCACCTTGGCTTATCGATCCTGGTTCACTTTGCCACAGGTAAATGCAGTTGTCAGCACAGTTTTGCAGAGTCATGTTTGTGTGGCCATGTGGACTAGACCTGGGATTGGAATAGCTTTTATTTACTTTGACAGTGTATCAAGACTGAGTGTGGGGGAGCGAGGAGAAAGGAAAGCCAGTTTGGGGAGACTTAGCTGGAGTACAGGTTGCATCTGATAACTGAGTGCCTGCCTTTTCCAGCAAACTGCTCTCACCCCCAACCACCATCTTTTGTTTGGTTCCCTGTATCTCAAGGCATAGAACAAAACCAGCTTAATTTTGTTAGTGTGTAGTACGCAGGCGCAAGTCATTCTCCACCCTTCTACCTCCCTACCAAAGATAGCATGTTTATTGGAGGGAAGTCATGATGGAGTCCACTTGATGTAGGACAGGCTAGGCAGAGACTTTGAGAAACCTCGATTTGTCAAAGGAGTGATTAGTAGAAAATGGGAGATTGTGTGTTCGTTACATAGCAAGTGTTAGGCTAAGTCCTAGCAGTTTTCATAGGGCAGCTGCCTCAATGTAGCTGATCTTGTGGATGTCTCGATTTGGTATGACCAGTGGGCTTGGATTTTCTGCTTGGATGTGAAGATGCTCTGTGAATTGAATGGCTCTTGTCTCTCTCTAGTGCACAGAGAGCCGATGGAGTATCTAGAAGTACACATGGTGTTTCTTAGATTTCTGCCTGTAACTGAAACTCCAAAAGGAGTTACTGATGATTGACTTTTGACAAGGCTTTTAACCATCTTTGCTGGTGGTGATTGGCTTTAAAAGAAAGGACTCATATTCCACAGGTACCAGTATTCATTATTTGGTTAAGATATAGTTTAGCAAGTGGAATGTACCACTAGGGTTCACCCGGTAAGACACATCCTTTGTGAGTAAATGACCTGGACCTGCAAATGGGAGTGGGGTGGGTGGGGAGGGGACAGGTGTGTGGTGGGGTGATGCAGCCAGCCACATTGAATGTAGATGGGGCCGGATGCTGTGGCTCACGCCTGTAATCCTAGCACCTTGGGAGGCCGAGGCGGGCGGATCACCTGAGGTCAGGAGTTCGAGACCAGCCTGGCCAATGTGGTGATACCCCATTTCTACTAAAAATACAAGAATTAGCTGGGTGCAGTGGTGGGTGCCTGTAATCCCAGCTATTCAGGAGGCTGAGACAGGAGAATCACTTGAACCAGGGAGGCAGGGGTTGTAGTGAGCTGAGATCACACCATTGCACTCCAGCCTTTGTGACAAGAGTAAAACTCCATTTCCAAAAAAAGAACGTAGATGGACCTTGTGGAAGAGGTGAGGCATCATTTTTAGGGACTTCGGTGAATGATTTTAAAAAAAGAAACAAAAGTGTGTTGTGGCCTAGTCATTTTCACAGCCAGTTTTCCATTTGACATAGTAAAATTTTAATATGTTCGAGGATGGAGGTCGCATGCATCATCTGCTTTTTTGTGCTTGTAATTTCAGTGAAAAGGAAGTTCCATGTTTTAATAGCAGAATAGTCTGTGTACAATAATGCATGCTGAAATACTTTGTGGTTTTTGAATCTTGACTTCGTATCTTCTCAGCCATTTCAACAACCAGAACCAAGGAAATCATCGCTACCCCACACCTCTAAACAGAGAAAATGATGTGGTAGATGGTCTTTTAAATTTAGAGTGTTTCACGACGTCTTAGTACTGCAGAAAGAAAAACTTAGCCTTTTGGCTTTAGCTAAGCATTTCATGACACACATAAACTTTAAGAAGCCCAATGGAAAAAGTGAACAGGACGAGATCCCAAGTCGATAAGCTAGCTAATAAAGTCAGCGACTTCACTGTGGGCCAGACGGCTGACCTTTTAAAACTGTGTGTTTTCTTTAAAATACTTAGCTAGAGATAGTCGCGTGCCTCCCTGTAATACAGCGGATGTATTCTTGAAAAGTTGTGGGGTAAATTCGCTTTTCTAATTTGGCTGATTTAATACCAGGGATCTGCTGTCTGTATTTGTGTGATCTACATTGTTTTGAGGCAGCCGAGAAAGGAAGAGAGGATAAACCTAGAAAATAATATTTGAAGGAACCTTGTACTTAATCCATTTGTAAGGCCAAGCATTGTGGCAAATGCAAGTAAACATGGATTTTTATATTAGCTTTATAGATTTTTGGATGCTTGGGCTTCGCACAGGCACCAAGAGACCTCACAGAGACGTTAGTGAGCTGTGGGTGTGATGTCACACAGTTGAAAAATAAAGGACGCGTGTAAGTTCCAGTGGAGGCTGATAGAGGACTCCCATACTCTGGGGAACTTGTGGCTTCCCAGGAAGGGTTTTCCGTACGGGCAGCTCCAGCCTGGGAAGGTAGTTACACCCACTTATGTCATTTGTCCCTTAAAATTTTTTGTGGATGAGGAACGAAGGAGATGCCAGTAACACGAAGGTAAGCTGTTGTTTGTACAGATGTATTTGTTTAAAACAAACCACTTTCATTTCCTTCTTCAAATAGGACATAACAGGCAACTTATACATTGCTCTTTTGTAGCCCAGAAGGGTATTTGCCTAAAATTGCCCTTCTCAATCTCTTAAAAAAACAACAAACCCCCCAATCACTACATGTCCAGAAGTGAGTCACCACTTAGTTTTTTTTTTTTTTTTAATCTTTTGGCATACATTTCTGTAACATGAGGTTTTTGTACTAATATTTTCACTGATTGGATTATGTTAGAGAGTGAATTGTCAAAAATGAGAGTTAAAAAGGCCCAAAATGGCCGATCCTTTCTTGGTCCTAGGAAAGTCCTAGACAAGAGTGTTTAGAATAGTGTGTAATGAATGACTCAGATGGAGGGAAGGGGTTTTTGTTTGTTTTGATGTTTTAATCTGTGTTTGTTGCACCCAGAGGAAGTAATATATTATTGGAGGTTTCATTCTTAAAGAATGAAAAGTCACTGCTCTAGAATTTTCTTACCACTTTATCCCGGTGAAATCCGTGGTTCTACCTTCTGCCAGAAAGGCAGACTTGGAATTTGGCCACCCTGCTCTCATGACCAGAAGTAATTTTATGGGCCTGTGTTAAAATAGCTATTTTGCTCTTCGATGGCAATGTTCATCTCAGGGCACTTAGGTGTGGGCGTGTAGCGTGTCAAATCACTCACCATTAAGTGGAGAATCATTTCAGTGTATTGGAACGGGAGATTCATCACGGCATCACTTACGGATGGTGACTGTGCCACAGTTTACACAATTAAATTCTCCTCTGTGGCACATGGCAGTCAAAGAAGCTTTCATTGCTGGTTTGCATCTTTCCCATGTCAATCCGAAGTTAGTGAATTTTTTATTTTTTATTTTTTGTTTTCAGACAGAGTCTCACTCTGTCGCCCAGGCTGGAGTGCAGTGGTGCGATCTCTGCTCACTACAAGCTCTGCCTCCCGGGTTCACGCCATTCTCCTATTCTCCTGCCTCAGCCTCCCCAGCAGCTAGGACTACAGGCGCCTGCCGCCACGCCCGGCTAATGTTTTGTATTTCTACTAGAGATGGGATTTCACCGTGTTAGCCAGGATGGTCTCGATCTCCTGACATCATGAGCTGCCTGCCTTGGCCTCCCAAAGTGCTGGGATTACAGGCATGAGCCACCGCACCCAGCCCGAAGTTAGCAAATTTTAAAGCTGTGTCACATTTTCAGAAAGCACCCTGGATTTTGCATTGGTGGTTTCATAGGAAGCTAATCAGTCTCCTGAAAGTGGACATTTAGCAGGGGCCGGGGCAGATGTGGAAGGGTAGATGTGGAAGTTTTAGGAAGGAAAACAGGAATCCGTGACCAGAGGAGCATTGGTGGACTTTACAAAGTACTTGGTGAACATGGGATTCCAAATGTATCCACCAGGTTAATGTGTCCTTTTTCTCAGTTTTACTCATTCCTTATTTCCTGTCCTTTTTGCCTGACCTGTTTCTACTACTCCAGAAGCAAAAGTCTCCTGTTTTCTGTTGCAGTAGAGCATGGTTTTCACTTATGAGAACTCTCTACCATCCTTTAACTGAGAGAACCTCTGGGTTTTACCTCTGGCTGCCCTCTATCCCTGCTGGTTGGGATGGATGAGCCTTTGCTCTCCCTGCAGCGGCTGGGGCCCTAGGCTGTCAGGGCACCTGGGGGAAGAGTTCAGTGGGAGCAGGGAGCACCTGGCTCCAAGGTTCCAACCCCGCTCTGTTCTGCAGAATGACTGGGCTTCCAGGAGGTAAAGATTCAGCTCTGTTACTGGATGGGGTGAGGATGGGGGAGCTATTGTGTAGGTGATGAGTTTGGAAAGTCCTGTTAGAGCTTAAGGACTATGTGAAAGGGTGAATTAGTGTTTCTTTTTGGAGATGATAGAGTAGAGAATAGATGATCCTGAATGACCACACTTCTGACCCATCTCTTCCCGCTCCCCATTTCCAAGCCTCCGCAAAGCATTTCTCTAATAGCAAAGCCAAATGGCGGCTGTAGGCACCTCTTCTCTGCTGGGGTGGCCGTGGTGATGTTCCCTTTGTGGCAGATCTGGGGAGGGTCAGCCTCTGGCAGCACCTATTCCCTGCCCAAATTCCTTTTGCTTATAAAGTCCCCACCAACTGCAGAGCTGGTGTGTTGGAGCGCCTCTTCTTAATTAAATTAATTAATCTTTAGGGGTTAATGATGCACATACCATATTAATGAGAGACTATTATGGGAAGTTTGTGGGCTTTCCACGGTACTAAATTGCAGTAAACATGAGACTGCTTAAAGTAAAACAGAACAAAACCCCATTATACCTAATTACTTTGTTTCTCTTTGGCCAAACTAAGATTTTTGGTAGGAAAGATCCTAGAATCTCCCATTTTAAGGGTAGTATAGAAAGCAAATGCTAACTGCCTTCAGTGATGGTGAGAAAACAAGTTGGGCCTCTTGATTATCTAGTTCAGAACTTTTAAGTAGATGAACAAGGAGATACTCTGTTCTTATGGAAATCAACTTTAATGGCCTGGTAGATTAATGTTCGTGAGGGACCTGGCACTAGGGTTTGCCAAGGTTTATATAACCCCTGACTTAACTGCCTGGTGGGTTGTGGGTCTGGCAGCGTGGGGCTATTCTTCTCAACTTTGCTCTAGAACCATTTGTGTTTTGCCCTTTCCTTTTAGGAAGTCCTGACTTCTTGGCCTTTTTGTTTGCTTATTTTACTTCATGCCCTCCATTCCTTATTTTACTTTTCTGGCCTCATTTCCCAGGACTCTTCCTCAAAAAAAAAAATGCTCTTCTTCTAGGCCTAGCTGAAGTCTTGCATTTTCGATAAACGTTTCTCATTACAGCTGATCTTCCCTGCTCTGGATGACATCTGGCCTTCATTCATGTTATCCATACTAGGGACGACAAACTCACATGTCACAGGGGCTAGGCAGATACTGCCAGCGAATAAAGAGGGCGTGGGTGAGACAGTAAGGAGTGGTGAGGTCTGTGGTCATTGGAATGCTTGGTAAATGCATGCAGTTGATTGTTTCTATTAGGAATGCTGGCCCTGTGATTGGAAAAGCTGAAACTTTTATTTTTAGTGAAAAATTTTGGTTTCTACCAACACTGTTCAGTCAGAAACAAGCAAGTTTCCCTGCAGCCCAGCTTTGTACCCATGAACTACCAATTTGTAACTACTGATCTACCATTACAGAATGCTTGCAATGTGAGAGCCTTTCGCTGTAGTTATTTGGTCAGTATTTTTTTTTTTTTTTTTTTGATAGGGACACGGTCTCACTATGTTGCCCAGGCTGGTCTCAAACTCCTGGCCTAAAGTGATTCCCCGACTTCAGCCTCCCAAAGTGCTGGGATTATAGGCGTGAACCACCACTCCCAGCCAGGAGTCTTAACTTGACCAGTGGGTTGTAAACCACTTCAGGTCACAGACTAGATCTTATCCTAATTTGTTATCAGTTTATCACAGTGCAGTATACCTTGTAGACAATAAATATTTGTCAAATTTGACATTTGTTGGGTGCTAGAGGGAAAAGATGTAGGCTTGTACTCAAATTAGCTACACACCAGGATGACATGTGTGAGCTAGTAAAGGTCGAGAAGCACATGTAAGACCTTGTGGGATCACAGAGGCAGGCATGAGTGTCTTCTCTCAGTTAATGTCGTGGGCGTTAGACTTCAGAGGCCCAGGCTGATTATTATAGCTGATTTTTAAGGAGTAAAAATAGGCAGTGAGTCTGGGTCCATATAGAGCTGTATGTATATAGTATCTCCTATTTTGAGTCGCCGTAGGTTTCCCTCATTTGCATAGATAATGATCTATGTCAAATTTTCACAAATGGAAATAACTGTGACTCAAACTGACTTTGTGAGATACAACTGCCCAAAAGCTTACGAAATGAGCTATTTGTATCATGTTGCGATCTGAGTGATTTTTTCATTTGATTATTTGCAGAGTTTGTTCTTTTGCCATAGGGAATATGTGGCCGCTTAGCTTACTGAAGAGAGGTAGCAGCAAGTACAGAACCTGCTCCTGAGTGGAAATCCTTGGATAGGATACTAGAGGAATGATTCCAGTTCAAGATGCAATTTTGTCATCTTAATAGGAGCCTTTAATGTGTATTATCCGCTTGTTCAGTTGTGGTTTTTGGTTAACAAGGGGAAAGCATCACAATAGAAAAAAGATAAGAACATCTAATATTCTGGGATTTGAACAAAGTCTTATTCTCATAAAACCTTACAACATGGGAACATAATGTGGTGATTTCATTGGAACTTGATGTGTACTGTGTAATTCCTCAGAAAGTAAAAATGCAGCAGAAACAGCCTTAAAAGCTTAAAGGATTAAGTAACTTAAACATTGTTGCATGTTCTTCCTCATTCGCACCCGCTGAAATTTTGAAAGTACGAATCGCCTTTTTCTGGTTAGTCCAAAGCAGGCAATTTTTTAACAAGTGGCTGACAGTGCACGTTCTGAGGTTGAGAAAGAGATGAATGGCCAGAGCCCACGGCATCCAGGCCAGAGCTGGGTGCCCACTGGTGCTCAGAAGTTGGGTTGTTGGATTGCCTTACATTTTCTTTCCAGCTGTATTAATGCAGTTTAGCAAACATCTGAAAGCTTAAAATATGCAAAATACTGTGGCGCGCAGTAGTCCAGACAGAGTTGAGTAATGGGAAATAGGCTAGCCTGGAAACCAAACCAAGTATGAAAACCTCATTCTTCAGGGAATGCTTGTCACGGATTTCGAACCAGTTCCTTCCACTTTGAATTATTCTGCTAATGTTGAAAAACAGAGCCATGGGTTGCGCTACTCTTCACAGTGAGAGATACTGTCTGTGTTCGTCAGTGGTCTGTGAGCCATGCTTGCTTTTGGGGATGAAGTGATAATTCTGGTGTCTGACGAAGTGGGGTTATTTCCTCACCACAGCTTACTCAAAAGTAAACAGAACTTTTTATCCCTCAACTTCCAAGGAGTCGATGAATTACTGTTCACCAGCTTTGAATAACATTTGCCAAGTTTGTAATATGTGGTTCTGGTTGTAATCCAGGAAGGTGCTGGTCAGATTATATAAATGCCGATTAAGCCTATAGAATTATACTCTGAGGGCAGTTTTTATTAAGAGTGTCTTCCTCATAACTTCAGTTTTTGAAGGCCCTTTCCCCTGTTGAGATGGTTCAGAACTTTTTGTGTCCTGAAAGGACTTGTGTTCATATCAGTGTCCATCCCCCACCACATCCTTTTACATAATTCTTGAGTTATCGGGTAACTCAGATTTGTTTTTTAGATTCAAGTTTCTTCTGTAGGTGACATTTTACTTGAAATGTTTGTGGATTATTTCATGACTTAGACATATTTGTTGATTATTTTGTAATTTAGACACAGCACAGTTTAATAGAAATTTCAGTGCTGATAGAAATAACCTCTGTCTGCATTGTGCATTTTGATAGCCACTAGCCACGTGGGACTGTGAAACAGTTGCAGTATAGCTAGTGTGGCCAAGGAACTGAATTCTTAATTTTACGTAATTTTAATTTCCTTTAAATATAAATGTAAATAGCCACATGACTAGTGGCTACTAAATTGGACAGCACAGGTTTAGATAATGGTGGGGATTTTGCAGCTATTGAAAGACTTTAGCTCTTCAGATTCCTTGGGGTTGGGGCAAGGGGACTTGTCAGGAAACACGTTCAGCGAGCCAACTGTCGTTGTGCACTGTTAAACAGTTTGCTTTTCAGACAGACCTGGATAAAACTTGAGCTGTTCTCTGCAGAGGTGCCTCTTGTGTGTTCTGTGAACGGTGGGCCGAACGGTCATCTTTCAGCAGATTAGCTGAAAGAATATCTATCGCCGGGCTCAATTGTTCAGAGATCTGCACACCCTTTGTGCAAGAACAGGGAAAATTTGTGTTATGACAATGGCTGACAAAATGTTTAATTAAAGCTGCAATTGGCAGTAACTAAATTCTCTGAGGTTTCTTTCCTCTCCTCTTTGCTACTGAAAGGTGCAGAAATGCTTTCGACAGCATCTGTCCTACTGACAGATGAATTGTTTTGACAGGAGAATCTGAAACCTTCAACCGAAGACACATTCAGATGTCAGGCCTAGTACAGGGCGATCGTGTTCATAGAAATAAGTGAGATGCTTTAGATGTGTGTGCATGTCAGCTGCCACCTGAAAGAAAAGGCCTCATTAAAGGTTTTTGCTGATTAACTCTTTGATTGTTCTTGGGATCTCAGATGGGAATTCACGCTCCTTTCTGCAAAGCTCTTGGGCTAAGTGTATTTTCTTAATTACTGAGAAATGAGTGTTATCAGTAAGCAGTGAAAAGGCCTGAAAAAACTTTGTTTAAATAATTTTAAAAATTTGGAAAAAAAATGCCAATGTTGATAGCAACATCATTCACAATAGCCAAAAGGAGGAACAACCCAAATGCCATCTGTGATGAATGGGTACACACAATGTGGCATATACATACATTGGCATATTAGCCTTAAAAAGAAATGAAATTTCTGCCAGGTGCAGTGGCTCACTCTGGTAATCTCATCACTTTGGGAGGCTGAGGTGGGAGGATTGCTTCAGTCCAGGAGTTCAAGACTAGCCTGGGCAATATAGCGAGACCCCCATGTCTACTAAAAAAATAAAATTTAGCCAGGTGTGGTGGTATGTGTGCCTGTAGTCCCAGCTACTTGGGAGGCTGCAATAGGAGGATCACTTGAGCCCAAGAGTTTGAGGCTGCAGTGAGCTGTGATCGCACCACTGCACTCCAGCCTGGGTGACAGAATGAGACCCTATCTCTTAAAAAAATGAAATTCTGACACATGTGACAACATGGATGAATCTTGAAGACATTATGTTAAGTGAATTAAGCCAGTCACAAAAGAACAAATATTCTATGATCTACCAACATAGAATATGGGTTATTCTATGGTACTTAGAGTAGTCAGATTCTTAGAGACAGAAGTAGAATGGAGGTTGCTAGGGGCTAAGACAGAAGGGAATGAGGAGCTGATGTTTAATGAGTACAGACTTTTAGTTTGGGGTGTTGAGAAACTTCTAAAGTTCTGGAGATAGGTGGTGGTGATGGTTGCACAACAGTGTGAAGGTACTCAGTGCCATTGAATAGTACACTTAAAAATGGTTACAGGCCGGGCGCGGTGGCTCAAGCCTGTAATCCCAGCACTTTGGGAGGCCGAGACGGGCGGATCACGAGGTCAGAAGATCGAGACCATCCTGGCTAACACGGTGAAACCCCGTCTCTACTAAAAAATACAAAAAACTAGCCGGGCGAGGTGGCGGGCGCCTGTAGTCCCAGCTACTCGGGAGGCTGAGGCAGGAGAATGGCGTGAACCTGGGAGGCGGAGCTTGCAGGGAGCTGAGATCCGGCCACTGCACTCCAGCCTGGGCGACAGAGCAAGACTCCGTCTCAAAAAAAAAAAAAAAAAAAAAAAATGGTTACAAAGGCAAATTTTATGTTATATGTATTTTACCATATTAAAGAAATTACGCTTAGGCCGGGTGCGGTGGCTCATGCCTGTAATCCTAGCACTTTGGGAGGCCGAGGCAGGCGGATCACCTGAGGTCAGGAGTTTGAAACCAGCCTGGCCAACATGGTGAAACCACGTCTCTACTAAAAATGCAAAAAAATTAGCCGGGCGTGGTGGTGGGCACTTGCAATCCCAGCTACTCTGGAGGCTGAGGCAGGAGAATTGCTTGAACCTGGGAGATGGAGGTTGCAGTGAGCCAAGATCGTGCCACTACACTCCAGCCTGGGCGACAGAGCAAGACTCGTCTCAAAAAAAAAAAAAAGTTAGAGTTTGTCTCCTTGAATCGGGCCAACAAGAAAGTGTCTCTGAGGATTTTATTTCATATTGTAGTTCCTGGGGAGACTGTAGTAAATATTTTCCTCATTTCCTAGTAAACCTATTGAGGATCCACAGCTGATGTCACTCTTCAGGCCCACTTACTTCTCAGACTTAAAAACCGGAATAGCCGCTTGTCCACAGCAGAAAGGGACATGAGCCTCGGCGGCTGTCTTCTCTTTTGCCAACAGGTGCTCTGAGAGAAGAGGTACCCTTTCTGGGTAGCACCCTAACACTTGCTTTTCTAGTTAATTGAAACTCTAAAAGTCGCCGCATTCCAGCTGACCCCATGAGAACTTAACGTTTCCACTTCTAAGTGTGTTCATCTCTGTTGCTGCTTGTTGGCATTTCAGTGTTAAGTCTTGATACTGCTAGGCTTCTAGATAGTACTGGAATGGAAGACCCTTTGCTCTAGTAGCCTTGTCTAAAAAGCAAAATTTTTATAACATTTTTGAAATGTAAATACATTTTGTCTGCTCTTTAAGGGAAAGACAAACCCAAGGGTGTTGTGACTTAAATGGTTTTATACCAAATTGCTGAAGACTGTGGACACTTGCTGGGTGGGAAATGAGGAAAGTAATCTCATTTCAGATAGTCCCAAACTGAGCCATCAGTTTAATTGTGTAAGACCTGGTGAGCCCTAGCTCTGCCCAGGCCACACGTGTAAGCCAGAAACACACTGTTCCCTTTGAACCTAATGGCCTCAAGAGTCAGTGGCCCAGATCAGAGGCAAAAACTGGTGATCCTCAAGCCAAATGTGGCCTGCAGATATGTGAAATCTTTTCAGGTTTTTTTTTTTTTTTTTTTTTTAAGTAATAAGGCAGCCCTGGATGGGCCAAACAAAACATGAATTCAGATCCTGAGCCTCTGAGAAGCTTGGTCTCCACTGACCCTTGTTTCAGGGGACGAGAAGCAAATGCCCCTTTAGGTGGGTGGCAGGCACTTCCATGTCAACCTTGTTACACGCAGGGCAGGCTTACCAGCTCTCTCTTACTTGCTTGTCCTCTAAGCTCTTGCCATTGTGGTTTCCGAGTCTTTCTCTAATATCCCTTCCAGCTTCACAACTTCTGTTACCTATAACAATACAAAAGTTTAGTCTTCGAAAACTCACAATATCTTTACACCCAGAGACAGTATTTCCATCCCCCTTTTTACGATAATCTGCTCAAAATAGAAGAAAATCTCAGTCTGTTAAGTCCTTTTTCTGATGTGGGAGAATTCTCTCAATTTGTTGATTTTCTTTCTCAAGTCTAAGTTGGGATTTCTGGGTACCCATTAATAAATACCCCCAGGCACAGACAAGCTCACACTTGACTTCAATATGCGGTTTAAAGCATTATCACCTTCAATCTTTATGGTAACATAATCTCTGGACAAATTGCTTTTAATTCAGGCTGTACCATGAATACAGAAGTACCATTAGTTTCAAGTGTAGTTTGACTTTTATTTAGATGAATGTCTCTGAGTTCACAGTGAAATGGCTCTCAGCTCTAGGTTACTATTGATTGAAATGTCTCTGGAGTAAGTTTAAAAGATTGTTGCCACATATGTGACACTTTCCGAGACAAACTTTAAACTCACAATTAGTCGTACTGTTAATTGGCAGTAATGTCAATGGAATTAATAGCTGAGATGAAAAATGTAAACCTCTTCGGCATACACAGGGCTGGGTAGACTTTGGAGGCAGGGAAGGATTACTTTCTGTGCAAAGAAAGTTAGGGCCCATTTGGATCACATCTTTGTGGCTTTGTTCCTGAAAGATGAAGCTGGTCTGGTTGAGATTGTGGTCACCTAACAGAATAGTGCCCAGCTTGCTCTTTGTCCGCCTCTAAAGGTATGGCTGGGTTATGAAGCAGGGAGAGTTGTAATTCTGAACCATTGACACAGATGCTATCATCTTGAGAAAGCTGCTCACCTGAGGCTTTCCCTGCCTGTGGTTAACACAAACAAGAATTTCCAACAACTGGCCCTTTTCTCCTGTGTGACTATCCCTCCTGGTTTATTCAGTGAAGGTGGGAATACTGTGTTCATAAGTAGCCTTATGATTCAGGATCTTACAGTGTTCACAGACACTCACTTGAACTTTGACTATTTGTGCAATTTTTAGTCTTAAGCTCTTGTGTAGACCAGGGTTTCTCCACCTCTGAATCCTAGGATTGATATTTAGGGCTGGCAGCCTGTGTGCAGGGCCGCTCTGTGCAGATATTTAACAGCATCTTTGGCTTTTCTTTTTTTTTTTGAGACTGAGTCTGCCTGTCGCCTAGGCTGGAGTGGCCAGGATCTCAGCTCTCACTGCGCTCCTCCGGCCCCGGTTCACGCTTTAATTCTCCTGCTCCTTCAGCCTCCCGAGTATGGGACAGGCTGCTCACCACTCTCCTGCTTTTTTGTATTTTTTAGTAGAGACGGGTTTCAAATTGGTGCTGGGGCCATGGTGGATGGTCTCGATCTCCTGACCTCGTGATCCGCCCGTCTCGGCCTCCCAAAGTGCTGGGATTACAGGCTTGAGCCACCGCGCCCGGCCATCTTTGGCTTTTATTCATCAGATGCCAGTAACACCCCCCGCTCCCTGCCACCAGTTGCAACAACCAAAAATGTCTCTAGACGTTGCCAAGTGTCCTCTGGGGGGCAGAATCATACCTGGTTGAGAGCCACTGGTTTAGACAGTGAAGGAGTTCCCCCCCCGCCCTTTTCTCCTTTACTGCTGCTTGATGTTGATACTTAGTAAAACATTAATTTTTAAAAAATGCCATTAAGAATAGCATTGGACTTGATATGGTGCAAAGCGTTTGGACCAGGGACTGGCTTACCTTGGAATTTCTTTCTAAGTTGTTAATAGTGAAATGATACTGATTGAAATTCATTTGGGTTTAGCCCATCTCAGGTCATTTGGGTTTTCACAGAGTTGCTTGGAGTGCCTTATTTATGGATGTAGGTGGGGAGGGGTTTGTCTGTGAATCTCAGTATCAATACAGTTACTTAACACATGATCCTGGGGTGGGGGCTTGGATTTTGAGGGTTGGGGGAGCAGGACAAGAGAAGATTTCTGAATCCTGGGTATGATGCCAAGTGTTGATTCTGTTTTTTTTTCTCTCTCTGTCTTTACCAGAAACCTGAGTTACAACAAACTCTCTGAGATTGACCCTGCTGGTTTTGAGGACTTGCCAAATCTACAGGAAGTGTGAGTCTTCCCCTAAACCTCTGGTGGTTGGAAGGATGGAGAGCTCTTTGGGAAAATCCTCTCGTGTTGCAGCATCGCTCACTCCCCTAGATCTGCAGTCTAAACTTGTAGGAAGGAACATTTGTGTATGGGCTGTGTTGACAAATTCTATTCCTGCTTATCTCTCCCTTTCCCTAGGCTCTCTGTTCTTCCTAGGCTGTCCATAAAGGGTGTGTTACAACCCAGCAGGCATAGAGCTCCTGGAAATCCTGGGCGCATGGTGGGTGTATAGCAGAGTCCCTCCATTGTGGGAAGCCTTGTAACTGGAGTGACACAACCTGGGCTGGTACTTTGTCACAGTTCCCGGGAAGGCTGATCAGCCTACTCAACAGTGGCATGTGATGCCAGCCCACCTGTATTTCCCAGGAAGTAAAGTTATGGAAGGATGGACTATAGAGGCTTACCTGTTCCCCTCCACCTCCAAGCAGAGCTAGGATGACTGCCTTTGGAGCTCTAGGCTTGCTGTCCCTTGCAGTGTCTTGTAAATCAGGCTGCAATCTTTTCTTCCTTTTAACGTATTCTGTTTTTGATGTGGATGTCAGGATTATCAGGTATTTTAATTCCATGGAGACTTTATAGAAACCTTCACATATATGTAGTATACATACTGTAGAAAAATTGGCAACTACAGAAATGTGTGAAGAATGAAAATCACCAGTATTCTCACCCAGGCGTACCCATTGTGAACACCTAGTAAAAACTATCACGTGTACATATGTAATTTCAGGATCAAACGGTACACTATGGTTTTTTTTTTTTTTTTTTTTTTTTTTTTGAGACGGAGTCTTGCTCTGTCCCCCAGGCTGGAATGCAGTGGCGCGATCTCCGCTCACTGCAAGCTCCGCCTCCTGGGTTTACGCCATTCTCCTGCCTCAGCCTCCCGAGTAGCTGGGACTACAGGTGTGTGCCACCACATCCAGCTAATTTTTTTAGTAGAGATGGGGTTCCGCCATGTTGGTCAGGCTGGTCTTGAACTCCTGACCTCAAGTGATCCTCCTGCTTTGGCCTCCCAAAGTGCTGGGGTTATAGGTGTGAGCCACTGCACCCGGGCTTACTTGTTATTCTTTGATTCCATTATTGATGACATATCTAAATAAATTTGAATTTCATCAGCTGGTACAATTTGCAAAATACTTGCATTCCGTACCCTCATCTCCAGATTCTCTAGATTGGCGTTTATAATTTCTGCTTTTGTTTTAAAAAGGTTTAGGCTTCTACAGTTAAAGAAGCATCAGAACAGGAAGGGGCCTTGGAAATGGTTTCTCTAGGACTGTCATTCTCCCAGAGGATCAGTGAGCCCGTGGCAGGGGAAAGGAAGTTTGAAGTGGGTCACTGTGTTAGTTTGCTAAGGCTGCTGCCATAACAAACAAATAGCACAGGCTGGGTGCCTTAAACAGCAGAAATTCATCTTTTCACAGTCTGGACACAGGAGGTCCAAGATCAGGGTACTGGCAGGGTTGGTTTTTTCCGAGGCCTTGCACTGTGCCCTCACGTGCTCTCTCCTCTGTGTGCATGCATGGTGTCTCTGTGTGTGTCCAGATTTCCTCTTCTTATAAAGACATCAGTCCTATTGGATCAGGGCCCATCACCTCTTTAAAGACACCATCTCCAAATGCAGTCACATTCTAAGGTACTAGAGGTTAGAGCTTCAACATATGAACTCTAGGGGAACACAGTTCAGCCCATCATAGTCACCAAGGTGATAAACTCAGTCCATCATGGAGCTTGTTAGGTTTGTAACCCAGTGCTTTCCCTGATCCAAGCTGTCTTTAATGCTTGTGGTTAGAATATATTCAAATTCTGTGTACATCTGCAAACTTAGTGTTTTCTTTTAGGACTGGACAAAATTGGGGAATTCTCTCTAGCATCATTCAAGCTTTCATTGAATACTTAAGCATCTGCTCTGTCCAGGTGCTATTCTGGGTGCTGGGGCTACAGGAGTGAACAAGACACAAAGAGGGCTGGGACTGGGCAGGGGCAAGTGAGGCACCCAACACAGGCGCATAATTTGTGGGGACACCAGAGACTCAGCAGTCAAGATAAAGGATATTTTGATAGAGTATTTTGAAAGTCAAAATGAATATAAAAAGAAAAATGAGTAAAATATAAAAAGCTTAGATCAAGATAGGATTAGTATTACTAATTCCTATCCTTTTGCCTCTGGTTCCAGGATGGCTTCACATGGTGCTGTTGCTGATTTTGTCTTGATTTAAACTTTTCATATTTTGTTCATCATGAATTTTGTTTTGCATTCATCTGCATATTTAAAAAATATTACATTAATATAGTATTTGTCTTGGTGATTGGGTTTTTGGCTGTCTCTTAAATTTTGTGCCCCTCCCTACCCAATTCCAACCCTGCAGACAAACCTCTCCTCTCACTGAGTTTACATTAAGTGGAGGGAAGCCATGGACTGAATAAGGAAACCGGTAAGACTTACTGGAGATAAGTGGTATGGGGGAAATAGAACAGAGTAATGTGGGAGCATTTTTTGTATGAAGAATTTTGGAGGCATGATAACAGAAACAGTATGATCAGGAAGGTAATGACTGAGCAGGTGTGAATGATGAGGACAGGGAGCACTGCAAGTACAAAGCCTCAAGAAGGGAGCAGGCTGAGGGCCACTGTGCCTGGCATGCAAGAGGGCAGGGGGATGTGGCCAGAGGCTAGGTCCTTTTATGGTTTCAACCCTCATTGACCCCTGTCTATCAGGGGCAGGCATGGGACATGCTCTGGTGAGCATTATCAGTGTTGTTCTAACTCCCTGTTCCTCTTGTTCCTTGCCTAGACAGGCTTTCAACTTTCGTTTATTTTGGCTCCCATGACCTGCAGCCTGTACTCAGCACTTCTTAGAGTTCTAGAACTGAGAACTCACCCAGCTCTAGAACTGAGCACTCCCACCAGTATCTTCATTGGAGATACTGGTTATGAGTCTTAAAAATATATTTCTCACTTAGGAACAGTCACAGTAATTGTAGCAGTGTGCTAGTAAACCTTTGGGGAATATGACATCACTTAACCCTAACACCAACTCTGTGATACAAAACATTTTGTTTTTTCTTTTTTTGAGATGGAGTTTGGCTTTTGTCTCCTAGGCTGGAGTGCAGTGGCGCAATCTTGGGTCACGGCAACCTCCGCCTCCTCGGTTCAAGTGATTCTCCTGCCTCAGCCTCCCGAGTAACTGGGATTACAGGTGCCTGCAACCGTGCCCAGCTAATTTTTATATTTTAAGTAGAGATGGGATTTCACCATGTTGGCCAGGCTGGTCTTGACCTCCTGACCTTAGGTGATCTGCCCGCCTCGGCCTCCCAAAATGCTAGGATTACAGACATGAGCCACCACACCTTGCCTGATACAAAACATTTTCTTTCTTTTTTTTTTTTTTTTGAGATGGAGTGTTGCTCTGTCACCCAGGTTGGAGTGCAGTGGCGTGATCTCAGCTCACTGCAACCTCCACCTCCTGGGTTCAAGTGATTCTCATGCCTCAGCCTCCCAAGTAGCTGGGATTACAGGTGTATACCATCATGCCCAGCTAATTTTTGTATTTTTAGTAGAGATGGGATTTCGCCATGTTGGCCAGGCTGGTCTCGAACTCTGGCCTCATGTGATCTGCCCGCCTTAGCCTCCCAATGTGCTGGGATTACAGGTGTAAGGCCCCACACTCAGCCCCTTAAAACATTTTCTTTGTAAGCATTTTTTCATCTGGGTGCAGAAGGATCACTTGAGCCCAGGAATTTGAGACCAGCCTGAGCAACAAAGTGATGCCTTGTCTCTATAAAAAATTAGCTGGACATAGTGGCCCATGCCTGTAATCCCAGGTTCTTGGGAGGTTGCGGCCTGAAGATTGCTCGAGCCCAGGAGATTGAGACTTCAGCGTGCCATGTTCACACTGTGCACTCCACCCAACAGAGCAAGACCCTGTCTCTGAAAAAAAAGTAAGAAAAATAAAAGGAGTTTCTCTGCTTTGCAGAAGAGGAAACAGATACTTAGAAAAGTTAAAGAAACTTGCACAGTGTCACATGGTTGGTAAAGCTTGAGAGTTGAATTCAAAACCTGTGCTGACCTTGAGGCTACACTACCTTAATTTCCTACATCCTTCATCTTAACCCTCACAGTCAACTGAAGATGAAGAGGAACTGAGGCATGGGATTTGGCTGAAACTGCATGGCTAGTGAGTGGTAGAATTTGACCTATGTTCTCCAGTGTAATCCTAGTCCACACGCTCTATGGCAACAGTACCTTCCAAGTATAGGGAGTATTAAGACAGAGGTCATATCTTAGGGATTCAATGTGATGTGGTGGGAAAAACTCTCATTTTGGTAGCAAGCAGACTCACGTTTGATTTCTGGTTCTGCCCCTTACTAGGGTCCTGAGACCCTAGACAGTTTACTTAGTGCCTCAGCGTTTGCTTTCTTTCTTCTGTAACATTGACATCATAACACTTTGTTGATGTTATTATAGTTATTAAGATGATGCACAGGGCCTTGCACATGGGAGAGGCTCACTGAATATTATCCCTCTTCCCTCCTGCTACTTTTGGAACTGCCCAGCCCTCCAAGCTGGGTGCATTGTTTAGAAATGAATCTTTGCAGGCTGATAGGTTGAATGTCTTGCCATTGTGCTTCCTATCCCTGGTGTCACTCCCTGTTCTGTGAGATGGATGAGATGAATTCCCTGATGCCTAGAATAGTAGAACTTCTCACTGATAAAGACCCAGGCCTTTCCCTAAGGGAATTCTAAAAAGTCATGGAGACAGAAAGAGGCTGTTAGGTGTGAGGCGTCAGGAGGTGGGGAAGGATATTGCAAAAAAGAAAAAAAATCATAGCTGACACGCTATTGCTTCAAAATTAACCAGTCTCCAGTGTTGCCTCGGCGCTGTCAGCTCTCCCAGACCTTACAGAGCCTTCAGTCTGTAGCCCTCAGTGAGAATGGAGCCACAGGCTGGCAAAACAGCAGGCGGTGGTTTAGCAGTGGTTTTATTCTGGAGGCCTCAGAACCACATGACATCGTGTGCCGGCTGGAGAGAGAAGGCGAGGCCCCTGGAGGACATGAGGACACTTGTGCAGCTGTGTCCAAGCCACACGGTCTTCACTGCCCACAGCCCTGAGGAAAGCCCACCAGGGAGTGCCTCCAGCTGAGGTCCTGGCCAGCAGGCTCCTCTATTAATAAGAGGGGCTATTTATATAGTCCTCTGTAGAAACTGCCCTCAGATCACATTACTGCCGCCTGGCCCACGAGTGCCTGCTGTGGGTGCTGCCGTGTGCTTGCCAGGGCCACTGACCTGGTGAGGAAGCCTCAAGTGTGCCCTGCCATTGGGTATTTGTGGCTCATCCCTTTCTGTCAGGCTGTTGCTCCCCACAGTGGGTGTGTGTGAGCTGGGGTGTGGGGGATGGTAGTATGTTTAGGAAGAGGTTGAAATAATGAGGGTTGTCATTTTGGGGTACTACTTTTTAGCTGTGAATTACTATCACTTTTTTGTTGTTGTTGTTGTTTTGGAGACAGGATCCCACTCTGTTGCCCAGGCTGGAGTACAGTGGTATGGTCATAGCTGACTGCAGACTCAAATTCCCAGGCTCAAGTGATCCTCCCACCTCAGCCTTCTGAGTAGCTGGGACTACAGGCATGCACCACCACTCCTGGCTAATTTTTTGTAGAGATGGGTTTTGTCATGTTGTCCAGGCTAGTCTTGAACTACTGGGCTTAAACGATCCTCCCGCCTTGGCCTCCCAAAGGGCCGGGATACGGGTGTGAGCCACCATGCCTGGCCCTACTGCCACTTCTTAAGCATATTCTGTGTATCTGGCTGTATCCTAAGATCTTAGGTTTAATTATTTCAGCTGGATCCTCCCAAAACCCTACAAAGCTGGTACTTGTATTATTTACATTCTTCAGAAGAGGGAAGTAAGGGAGAGCAAGACTGAGTGACATGTTTAGCATTGGATTGATAAAGGATACAACTGGAGTTGAGTGAACCAAGATCTGTCTGATTTAAATATCTGAGCCGTATAATCCCATCCTAATAATCCCTGCTCCGTAACTGCCTCAGTTTCCTTTCTTAAAGAGAGGTGATAATTTAGTATTTTCCTCAAAGTGTTGGCATATTGTTCAGTGAGATATTGCACATAGAAAACTTAGGACAGAATCTGGCACATAGTAGATGTTCACCTTTATTATTGTTTATTTTGTTAAAGTAATTGTATCCTATGCTAAAATAATTTTATCTGGCTATCTTGTGTAGAAACCATGTATCATAAAGTCTCACCAAATCAATTTGTTAGTATACATTATTCTCCAGTAACTAAAGCAGAATACAGTTATTAAGTGGCCCTGCTTCCAAAACCCCTGTGCATCTGAGGCACTTCTTAATCCTGAATCATCAGGAAAAGGTTTAGCAATAGAGGCCAGACGTTTCAGAGAGATTTTTAGGGCCTTGGATGGAAGTAAATTTTGTGGGGAGATGGGAGTCAGCGGGGGAAGTAAATTGGGGAGGGATGGCGGCTAAGGGGTGAGGGATAGAAGACTGTACAACCCTAGATATTTAAAAAAATTTCCTCAGGCACAATCTTTAATTCTGAAAATTTCCTTTTTCATGGAGACTCTGCTAAACTTCCTGAGTGCCTCTCCCCTCAAAGCTGTAGCTGTGCTATTTTTGACCAGTCTCTATTTCAGTCTGGCAAGAAGTTCATTGCATCTCAGAGTGAGCTGGGCCTTTGCTGCCTTCTGAGGAGAGTCTTCTTGTTTCAACAGGGGACAGAGTGAACAAAAAGGGGGCCAGCAGTGGTGGAGCTAACAGACTTACTCGGAATAGCGGTTCTTTTTTCAGTAGAAATGATCTGGAAGTAAGCTTACTGGGCAGGGCCTCTCGTGGGGGCTCCGAGTGTCCTCCCTGTAAGTCAGGCAGCCCTGATGCCACCAGAGCCTGCTGTTTCTGACTGAGCCTGTTGACTCGGGGCTGCTTATCTAGACATACAAGGCCCAGTTGAGCTCCAGCCCTGGTCCACCGTCCCTCTATGCTCCACTTCCAGCAGATCTGTCACGTTTCGAAATATCATGATGCCCCCTTCCCTTGTTCATTTATTTCTGTGAAATTGGGTGGAGCAGTTTGTCACAGATACGGTAGGCCTGGCCTGAGACCAAGCTCATCAGGCGTAGCCCCCTGCAGAGAAGTCCCTACGCTTTGTTTCAGGTTTAAAATCAAGTGAGATCCTAAGCTGGCTGAAAAACAACTGTGCTGTTACCTAAGGGATTACGAGCTTTCCAGCTGGCCTTTGAGCATGTTGCTCTCCTCTCTGTCATACTTTTCTCAGCTCTTGGCCGGGTCCTCTCTAGTTGTGTGATCCTAGGCTAGTGACTTAAACTGGCCTAGAGAACTTACCTGTAATGTAGAGAATGGTAGTAGTTACCCTGGTACCTGACTCAAAGTTGTTGTGATGGTGAAAGTGCACGAGGCATGTCGAGTTTTTGCTGAAATAAAGAACTAGAAGGTAATGAGGAAGAACCTAGACTTTGGGGCTAGGCACCCTGGGCCACTACCACTTACTGCTGGCGACCTTGGTCAAACTACTTAATGTCTGTGTTTCAGTTTCCTCATTGGTGCAGTGGAAATGTTCCTGAGACCTGTTTCCGAGGGCTGTAAAGATGCATGAATATACTGAAAAACTCTTAGAGCTGTGCCTGGCACATAGTCAGCCTTCATTAATTTATCTGCGTTTGTTTTTGTTACCACCATTCTCTGGGTTTCAGAATAAATCGCAAGCAACGAAAGAGTTCTTAGGCAAGCTGCCTGATTGGCAGCAGGTGCCCGACCTTAGTTTTTCTTGCTCTGATAAAACCTGGGGGTCTCTTGTAATAATAGGCGCGTTGATGGGTACTATGACAATTTATTAGCTGAGATTAAGACTAATGGAGAGTTTTCAGTGTCCCTGCATGTGGATGGGAAATGGATCACAGCAGGGTTGGAGGAGATAAAAGGTGAAGCAGAAACAATCTGATTTAGGGGGCAGTCAGATAAGAGACTGTTAAAGTAATTAATTGTCTGTTTCAACACACAAACAAGGGCCCTTTAAGTGGAGAAAGGATTTGCCACATGATACGGATCTGCCTTCTCTCTGCCAGATGCTTCAGCCATGAAGCTATTGAAACAGGCATTCTGTGTCCCACAGCCCAGTAATTGCCAAGCTTCATCCCTAACTGGCTTTGGCACTGAAGAAAGCAAATGGGATAATTCAAGGCCTTTCCTTTTTTTTTTTTTCCTTCTATTCATTTCTATAAAAGATGGCAGACAACCAGATTATTTTATTCAAGCACATGCTAGCTGTATACTTGTATGAGTACAGCTGTCATTTCAGTTGCCTTGTCTTCAAACAGAAACAAGATGCTCTGTGTTAGATGTACCTCCCTTAAAAAACTGAGAATAAGAGAACCGAGTTTTATCCCCTTGACTTTGCATCGCAAGTAATTTATTTCTAGCCCATCACCTGGCAGAAAGCCTGAACACTGTGCTTTGGTTTTCTTCAGGATTGTTGGGCTCACTTTGCAAGTCTGATTTTGGGTTCTCTTCCCAGATTTGGAAATACATGTCCATGTAAGGAGGCCAGATTGCACAGCCTCTGGGGGCAGACCAGGCGAGCTGAGCTTTGGTTCGTGGGTTTCCCCTTCCGTTAAGAGATATTAACTATGGAAATACAGATTTGGACTATTTGAGCAGGAAGGGAGCTTGGAGAGCAAATCTCGTCTGTGGAGAATTTTCAAAGTGTTTATGCACAAAAGTGTGTGCATATATGTTCATTTTTCTGGGGGATGCATCCAGAGGCTCATCAGAGTCCAGCTGGAACCTCAAATGGAAGAGAGTCCCTGAGTCCAGTTCCCTTGTTATTTCACAGATGAGGCACTGAAATAATTGGCCCCATGTGTCCCAAGCCCCTCAGAACTCCATGTGAGCCAGGATGTGAGTCTCTGGCTCTTGTTCCACACTTGTTGCCCCTTGCAAGGGCAAATTTCGGCCCATGGGGAGTGTTCTCACCGATGGTCTTAGGGGCACTTTTGTCCCGAACCTGCCTCTTGGCTTGTTCTCACCGTTCCTTGTCTTGATTTCTGAGTTCTATGCGAAGCTGATGGCAGATAGGAGATGCTTCCCGTTAGTGTTTATTTCTAGCCATGGGTGTGATCAATAGCTAGTTTTTGTGACCTCATGTGACTTCTTTCCCTTTGAAAACCCACTGCTAAATTCTTTCTCTTTTCTCCAACATTAGAATATAGGTTTACTGTGGCAGATTCAGCAACGTTCGTTTATTTCTCTCGTATGCGTATGATTTCAGACTAATTTAAATGCTTTACATGATTAATTTCTTGTTGTTGTTACAGGTACCTCAATAATAATGAGTTGACAGCCATACCATCCCTGGGCGCTGCTTCATCACATGTCGTCTCTCTCTTTCTGTAAGTGGTGCCGTTTGGGGGACTCTGGGTTGTGTGGTGGGGCCATGGCGTTTGTTGCCTTGCTGATACCTTGTGGCAGGATAACTTGAGTTCATGTGCTCGCTGGTGAAGAAAGACCTCTCTTCATGTGGCCCTAATGATTACGACAGATGCTTTGCTTGCTTCTTTTGGGGTTTGCAGAATTAAAAGCTGGAAGTTTTACCTCATCTTTAATTTGCAAGAAAGTAGGTCTTTTTTTTTTTAATGCCCAGAGGTATATGGAACTAGATTTCTTGCTTCTGTGGTTGATTAAGCTGCAACTTCAAATAAAACTGGAGTTAAAGGAAGCAGTGTCAATTATAAGACAGCAAGCTCATCTTTGTGCCAGTGAATTTGGTAATGTGACTCAGTTTACTTTATGGCTTTAAGAAAAAGAAAGTACCCCCAGGCGTCTGGGATCAATGTAAAAGTATGTTGTCATGGTCAAGTGTTAGATAAGATACAGTCTATTTTTTATACACAGCACACTGGAAATGCAAAAGCAAATGAAGGGCCTTAGCTAAAAAGACAGGAAGGCACCCATTGGGAGTACTATCATTTGTGCTGTTACAGACTTTTGCTAGAGAACTGAGCACTGGTCCTACCCCTATTTCTTCAGCAGTCAGGTGGAGGAGCTTGCTTGTTTTAAACTCGCCCAGAAGACTTTCCAGATAAACCAGCCATGAGTCCAACAATTTTCTCTGCCAGATTTTATTGGCAGCTTCCCCAGCAGAGCACCTCCCTCTTCACACTGAATTTCCTGTTTCCACTCCAGGCTTGCATAGTTTAATTTTATTCTGATTTTGCTGGTTTTATAATTCGTTTGCTCACCTGTGTGAATCTTATCTCAATACTGAGGCTCGGCAGGCCGAGCAGAGAAACTTTGCAGGAAGGTGCTATTAATAAGAGTGCTGGCATAGCTTACAGATCTTGGATCTTTGGCTGGCAGCACGCCCTGTGTTCAGGAGGTGCTGTGTCCCTGTGAAACATGGTCTTGGGCTTAACCCTTTTCATGGCATTGTGGGATTGCAGGAGAATGTGGGGGGTTAGAATTGCAACTCACTGTGTGCCCTGAACAGATGACCTAGTCTCTCTGAACCTCATTTCTCTCATTTACATAATGGTTTTTGACCCATTTTATACATGAAGAAAGTGAGACCTGGGGGAGTGGAATGTATATGAAGCTCCCAGCATTGTGTGGGAATGTTTGACAAATGGTGGATACTGTTGTTGGCTGGTAGCTAGTTGTCACCTAGCTCCTTGGATCTCGGCAGGATCTCACCTTTAAGGCCACAGGATTTAAGAGTCAGTCCTTGTTCCTGTAAAGTGCTGGAAGGAAGGTTTGTGGCCCTTTGTTCCCTTGACGGGTAAAGGTCTGACTTTATTTTGTACCCACCTGGTATGTGGGCCCAGCATCTGGAAGGTGTTTAATTTTTGGCTTAATCAATGAGTTCATCTTATGTGAGGCTAATAGGGATGTGATAACCTGTTGTGTGTCAATAAAGCAAAGCACTTGAAGATGCTAGGAGCTCCTTGCCGCTTAAAACACAGGTCATGGACCATCAGTATTGAGTTAGCCTTGAGCTTGTTAGAAATGCAGAACCTCAGGCTTGATGCCAACACTACTGGATCAGAAGCTCCATTTAACAAGGGCCCTGGCCGTTTGTCCACGAGTTCAAGTTTGAGAAATGCTGATGTAACTCCTCCTGTTCCTCACATGGTGAGGAAGCTAGGGCCACAGAGAGTATCTCTGTGTTATCAGAGAAGAAACTGAGCCTCCCTGGAGGTCTTCTAAGTTGCAAAAGTGAGAAGTGGAACTGAGACCGGATACAAATGCCTTTACATCACTCCTTTATATAACCCCATGCACTCGGGGCAGGAGCACGGCAGGTGACTCTGAACCACGCTGTGCCAGAGGCAGGCAGGGCCCCCAGCTCGCCCCATGGGCCTGTGGCAGTTCGAATTGCACCTTGCTCTGCTGACTAAAAATACATTTCTGTTCCTTGGCCCAAGTGCCAAGAGAAGTGGGGCTGTTTGGCCTTGTTCCTGCTATTCCATTAGACAGCATTGAAATACGTAAAGCAAGAGAGAGAAAAAAAAGACTTGCTCCCTGTTTGGATTCAGTTTGGAAAATGCAGGTTAGCACTGGCAGCCAGCTCTTTGGCTTGAAGTTGGGCACCACCTGATTTGGTCAGTGATTTCTCTGAAACGACAGAAACTGAAGGGGCTCTATCTTGGTTTTCTCTGAGGTGCCTGTGTTCCCCGTTCTTAGACTGGATGCCTGGATTCAGTGCTGGCAAGTTAGGTTAGCAGTGTGACATCTGAGCGGCTGGATTATTGATAATCCTTCATGCCTTTTCTGTATTTCCCAAGTGGACCGTGCGAAGGACAAGGGAGAAAACAACAGAGCAGGCAGTGGGTGAGCATCGTTTTATAGCCCAAAGAACCACCTTCCTCATCCTAACCAATGAAGGCAGAAGACTTAGCAGCCCCGTCCACATGATGATTCCGGTCATCCAGGCTTTGAACAGCAGGTTTTGCTGATGTGTCTGTTACTTTTCGGAACTAGTGAACTGAAGGGTGTCACGTGTTCTGTAAATATTTAGCAGGCACTTTTTGTGCCCCTGCGGTTGTGGCCCAGAGGCTGTCCCAAGGAGAAGCGGAAGCCTCAACACATCATTTGAAAATGTGGTAGTTAATAGTTAGATGCTTATAGTCCTTAATCCTCAAATTCTTATTCCATTTTTGTGGGCAGACAGAGGATCAGAAAAAAATAATCAAAATGTGCACAGAGAATAGAGCAAATGTCTGCTGAGGCCATGTGAGTGATAGGAGCGCAGACAACTTTCTTGGGACAAGTTTATAGGTAGATGCATCACAGAAAAGTCGGGGCCAGGTGTGGGTCCTACCGTCTCTAATGTAGTTGTGACATGGGATACATACATTGCTTTTTTTCTCATTCGTTGAATGAGGAAGTTGAAGCAGATGGTAGAAGTACCCTCGAAGCTTGTGTATTCTCTTTGTGACCCGAAAGTTGAGAGTGGGGGCAATAACATCACAAAAGACATAGTTACCCTCTGACCAATAACCACTGTTGTTGCTTTCTATCTTTTCACAGAAGTAGTAGGTTTGTTAATTTTCAGCTCGGACACCTATAATTATGGACTTTTGCCTCTGAAAGTTGGCCCTTTCTCTCTGTGTTTCATTCTGCTTATGCAGGAGCGAGCCGACTTCCCAGACACCAGAGCCCTCCTGAGCTGGGTGGCACCGTTGGGAGAGCCTCGTGGGAAGAGGCAGTGCTCTGCACCTGGCTTTTTCTATCAGGGCTTCAAAAGAGACTTCCATAGTTTTGGGAACTGGAGTCATACAGCAAAATTTCAATTGGTTAATACCTTCTGATTAAAGGAATCTAATTCAATTAACATATTTGTCAAGGAACAGATTTATTTGCGTCTTATTCTGAGGATAATGCCGGAGCCATTTGTCCTTAATAAACAGAAAGCATAGAACGCAAGGAAAGCTCTTAATAAGACTGGGTTCCGGTGAGGGAGCTAATTTCATAAAATAGTGCTGAGAAAAAGAAACAGACTTTTGTTAAATGGGGGCAGAAGCTGCCAGTAGATTTTTATGTTTGACATTTTTTTTTTTTAATTTGAAATCCAGGAAACTCATGTTACAATTCCCACAGCAACAGTAATTTTGTCTGATGCATAAATGATATTTCTGTTAAGGAAAAATCCCTGCTTTTCCTGTGGTGTTGCTGCACTTGTACCGTTGAGAAGATTGGTGACAGTGAAAATCATTGAATTTTTCAGTCCTGGGAGTAAAAATGCATGTGGTATAGTCGGCCTTAGCTTCTGTCTCCTGTGCATGGACTGCAGCATGTTACCCATAGGGTTGGCCTTGTCCATCTAACAACTTCTCCAGCTGGTTTTTTTCTAGACCTCATCCCTTTATGGTGCCTTGTCATTTGCTCTCCCCCAGCCTGTGTCCTCGACCAGCTGGAAGACCTAGGCAAAATTTAGGGGCACGCAATTAATTGTGACTTTGTAATATTGCTATTAAAATTTATTAGGTTTATGTTGCATTTGAAAACACGTTGAAACGCCTTTTACTTCTAATCTTGAAAAAATGTTTTTCAAAACTATTTTTTTAATGATATAAGATAAATGTACCGGGGCGTGAGGAGGCGATGTGGGGATGGTCAATCGGTACAAAAAAATAGAAAGAATGGCTGGGTGCGGTAGCTCACGCCTGTAATCCCAGCGCTTTGGGAGGCCAAGGCGGGCAGATCACACGGTTAGGAGATCGAGACCATCCTGGCTAACACGGTGAAACCCTGTCTCTACTAAAAATATAAAAAATTAGCTGGGCGTGGTGGCGGGCACCTATAGTCCCAGCTACTCAGGAGACTGAGGCAGGAGAATGGCGTGAACCTGGGAGGCGGAGCGTGCAGTGAGCCGAGATCGTGCCGCTGCACTCCAGCCTGGGCCACTCTGCCTCAAAAAAAAAAAAAAAAAAAAAAATAGAATGAAGACCTATTTGATAGCACAACAGGGTGGCTACGGCCAATAATAACTTAATTGTACATTTAAAAATGATTAAGAGTGTATTGGATTGTTTGTAATACAAAGGATAAATGCTTGAGGGCGTGGAGACCCCATTCTCCACGATGTGATTATTATGCACTGCATGCCTGTATCAAGACATGTCATGTATCCTATAAATACATATACCTACTATATACTCACAAAAAAATCAGAAAATTTAAAAAGATAAACTTACCATTAACTTACCATTTAAAAGCCACTTGTAGTACATTCTCAGTGTTGTACAACCATCACCACTACAGAATGCTAGAACATTTTCATCACCCCCCATCCCCTGCCAAGAAAAACCCATATTCCTTCAACAGTCACTTCCTATATCCCTCACCCTAGTCCCTGGTAACCACTTGCTTGAAAACTTTTTGAGGAAAGCATTTTTCTCTCCTGTTAACAAATGAACCTGCAAGACTTAGTATATAAATAACTTAATAAAAATATCTGAGGTGGCTTTATATTTTGCTGTGACCTCTTAGCTGAAGAGAAAGTGATTAAATGAAAGGGATAGGAAGGCCAGGCATGGTGGCTTATGCCTGTAATCCCAGCACTTTGGGAGGCTGAGGCAGGTGGATCACCCGAGGTCAGGAGTTGGAGACCAGCCTGGCCAACATGGCGAAACCCCGTTTCTACTAAAAATACAAAAATTAGCCGGGTGTGGTGGCAGGTGCCTGTAATTCCAGCTACTTGGGAGGCTGTGGCAGGAGAATCACTTGAACCTGGGAGGTGGAGGTTGCAGTGAGCTGAGATCACACCATTGCACTCTAGCCTGGGAGACAAGGCTAGAGTGTCTCAAAAAAAAAAAAAAAAAAAAGGAAAAAAGGCCATAGGGGAGGATAGGATAGGGTAGGATACTTAACATCCCTCTATTGTAATTTCTGGAGAATAAAACTTGGAAGGAAAGAAATGCAGTGTCCTACCTGTGATCAAGGGGAGGTGGTCACCTCCCCCCTTCCCTGGGGGCAAGTGAAGAGTGGACGAATCCCTGGTTGGGGTTGGAGGGATCTGAGGCAGCGAAGGCCTGAGCCCTCTTCTTGGCTGGATCTGTTGGTGAAGTAAAATCAATAGGAATACTTAACTCTCAGGGTACCTAGCAAACCCTCTGGAAAAGAAGAGGGGCGAAATCAATCTTCTTTACAGGCTCGTTAATGCAAAGATCAATTCGCATTAAAGCATAATTAAAGAGTGAGCCTTAGAGAGAGGCAGCTGTGATCTGCTGCAGCTCAGGGCTGGGGGGAATAATGAGAGTCCCTCAGGGGGCTCAAGCTGGAAGCGACCTGGAATGCAATGTCGCAAAGTTAGTCTCAGCCTCATGACCTGAGTTAAGGTTGTTAATAATCAGGCTTGAAGCACAGGTGAGATTATACTGAGGCACAGGCAGCGGCTGGCATTCCCACTGCATGTGTATGTGGGGATGGGGGGACATATTCTCCATCTAAGGAGCTGGGTTGAGACATCTTGCCCTTCTCTTCACTGCCTGCCCTTAAAACTTTCTCCATATTGCATCTCCTGAAGAAAGGCATCCTTCACTGGCATAATAAAGAATTGATGTGAAACGTTTTTGCATGTGATGTTTATCTTTGGAGGGATGAAATAAGAATTTGTCTTTAAAAGTTGAGTGGTAATCTCAGATGGTGGAGCTCTTTGTGCATTTATTGCTAGCTGGACCTGTGGGCACCATAGGTGTGTGTACAGTCGAGGTGATGCTCCCCATGACCAAGGGTTACCCCATTCTTCCTTCGGAGGAATTATCTGCTGGCCCCTCTACCAGTCACCAGATTAAGAGTGGACCTAATCAAGCGTGTTAGAAAATATGAAAACAAGTATATGTCCCCATGCTACTTTGGACAGGCTTCCCCCACATAGCAACCTGATTTAGCCTTACTGTTGAAGGATGGCCAGTCCGTTTGGGTGTCAGTGTAAAAGTAAACCTTACCTGGGCTATTGGCATTCTGTTGCTCTGGCAATAACATGAATGCTCATTAAGAGTGTGGAGTTCAGAGTGAATGACTGCAGCTACTTTGGGAAGAAACTGTGAGCAAAGCTGTGTTTTAAAAGGCCCAGGTTGAGTTTAAGTGAATGCCTTTTGTTCCTTGAGTAGTCCGAAGCTGTTTTGTTTCCCTGATGCTAAAGGGGGAAGATACAGCCCTAGTCAAAAAAAAAAACAGCACAACAGGGAGAAATACACACACACACACACACATATATATAATAAAATTATCTAAAGTTCTGTTCCTCTTCTGAGTTTTCAAAGATGTATTCACTTCCTGCCCTGTTGGCCCAGATTTTTGTTGATGTGAGCTGATTGTTTCTTCCGGATAAAACCTCATGCCGGTTCCCTTGGGAGATGGCAGCTTCCCCTCACTGGTAGACCACCTGTAGGGCTTGCTGAGACACAGGTCACTGGGTCTCAGCCTCGTTTCTGGCTTGGCTCAACGGGTCTGAGATGGGACAAGAGAATTTGCTTTGCTCATGAATTCCCAGGTGATGCTGCCGCTGCTGCTGGCCTGGGAACCTGGCTTTGAGAACCTCTGCTGGGGCTCATATGGGGCTGGGGGGAGCCCCAAGGCTCATGTGTCAGTTCTGACCAAGCTGTTTAGGCCTTGGGGGACAGTAAATTATGTAGATCCACTCCTAATGTCACCAGTGTGGAGGCAGGCATTTGTTTAGGACAGTGGGTCTCTATGGCCCTGGTAATGGCTTCTGAGAAAGGCTCTGGGGCAGTGGGCAGAGTGAGCTCCAGTACCACGGACAGAACAGACCTGGGTGGCTCAGGGTTTGAGGCCCATGGCTGTTACACATTTGCTTGTGCTTAATTTGCTGTTTGTTGGTGACTACTCAAGTCTCCCCAGCAGACCTTCACTGGCTACTGCAGAGGTGGAGAGCGCTTCGTGAGCAGCCCAGCGTGGCAGGAGCCCTGTTATTCTCTCAGCCGGTGAGTGCTGGCAGCTCCCCTTACAGCTGAGCATCCCCTCTCCCCCGGCCGGAGTCAGTTTTAGCACACTTACCGTTCTTTTGATTATCCGTTACTCGTATCTGATCAGTCTTTATCCTCAGCTAAGACTTGAATGGAACCTCTTTTTCCAGATGGAAGTTAACAGGCGTGTCTGAAAGGTGGGCGTGTTTTCCCCCACCCTACTGGGGTCCACACCTGCCCTGTTGCCCCTTTGTAGCACTGCATTGTTTATGGCCAGATTACTCTCCTCCCATTTTCCCAGCCTGGGGACTATGTTCCAGGTCAACAGTGGGCAAAAGAGATGAAAAAGTGGAAGAAACCTCAGCTGGTTCATGATGGAGACTGTGGGCTCATCTGTACGGCTGCTGTGAAGTTGGCCGGCACATGCCCCACACAAGGCCTGGCATGAGCAAACAGGTCGGGTCCTATGGGCCTGGAGTTACTGCCCTCGAGGAACTGGCAGTCTAGCTGCAGAGGAAGATGGGTGGACAGACAGTTGTCATACAGGGGCTGGGGAATGTCTAAGGGGCATCTCACTGCCCATCACTGATGGGGCATATGACAAAGAAGGTTCCCAGATGAAGCGACATTTTAGCTGAGGCTCCCTGTTCTGCAAACCCCTTTCTCTTCCCCTACATGGAGGTGTAAGTTACAGGCATTAAATGGAACACCCTAAATGTTCAGCCAACACTTTGGGTACTTGGAGGAGCATTCAGAGGAATACGAAAAGGACATGGCTAATTCCATTTTTAGGCCAATATGTGTACACATACACCCCCTCACTCACTCCCCACCCCCAACACACACCCTCCCTTCCCTGCCTTTTTTCTTTTTCAACAGGCAGGCTTTTATGAAGAGCCAGCAGGCCGCTGTTGGAAGGAAGAGCAGGGCCCGTGGTTCTTAGAACTGCAGCCTCATCAGATGCTAGATACCACCAAGGAGCCTCAAAATAGAAAATTAAACACCCAATTTACAAAGAAAGCAGCTCTCTGTCCCGGAAACTTGCCAGGGATTCCTTAGTGCAGACTGCCACTTGCCCCCAGTCTAAGCGAGCCTTTCGCTGGGAAAAGAGCCGCTGTGGCCTCCGCAGCCAGCCTGCCAAATTACACAGTCATGACTTGTCATTTTCCTTCCTTTTCTTTCCTTTTTTCTCCTTTCTTTGAGAGTGGGGGTGGTGAGCCAGCCAGATGAGAGGTACATCTGCAAGTCATTTGCTGAGAAAGTGAAGGGAACACCAGCTGTGGGGTTGGGGGAGCCGAGGAAGGGGAGAGGAAGGGGAGAGCCCGTGGAATAGGAGCTTGGTTGTAGAGATCACTGCCTCTTTTGGAAACTCGGTAGCTTTTGTCGAGTGTAGGGCTTTTTTCCTTTCCGCCACCCCGCCCACCTCTTTCTCTCTTTCTTTCCTTTTTCCTGATGACCATGTAAGCTTTAAATATAGCCCAAGATCCAGTGGGGACCCGGGTTGTTCCCCGATGTTGGAGAGGCAGTGGAGGGGAAGTGCCACTCCTTCCAGCAGTGAGTGCTGAAAACCCTCCAGGGCTGCTTGAAATGGAGCCGGGAAGCAGAGCTGCTCTGTCATTGCACAATCTCCCGTGTGAAAGGGGTTGGCTCCAGCCCATATCAACAGTCTCATTCCAACTGGGACCATTTCCTCCTCCTCCTCCTCCTTCTCCTCCCCCTCCTCACTTCCTGCAGGTGGCTTCTGTAATCCAGTTACCGCTGGGAAGCCTCATGTGCATATGCACCTAATCCGAAAATGGCTGGCTTGACTTTGACCTGTGTGCTGACCTTGCAGGGAAGGCAGGGCCTATTGTGTCTGCTCACACCTGGGAGCCATTTTCAGCTTTTGTAGCCCAAGTGGCAGAAATATGTTTGTGTTTATGCAGGGCCTTTCCTTCATAAGGCCTGTCATTGTTGGGCCATACATAGGGAATATTGGATTCCCCCTGCTTGTTTAAAGGCAAGAGTTTTTAAATATAGAATAGGTTACTCAGTATATTGAGTCCTATGAAATTGCTGTTTGTGTTTTGTTCAGTAATGGTCAAACATCAGCAGTCTTGTATTCAGCCTTTTGAGAAGAAAAAATAGTGACAGTCAGCATATATGGTAAACTGATACTGGCAGGCATTGCTCTGTGGGACCTCCCAGGACCTGTCTTACTGTGTCAACTCTGCAGTCCTATGAGACACAGGATCTGTTAAGCACAATTTACAGGTGAGGCACCTAAGGCACAGAGAGGGCAAGGAACTTGCTCGAGGTCACAGAGCTAGGAGGCATCAAAGTTGGATCCTGTTATTTCTCTCCATCTCTGGGGCTTATGCTCACTGTACCCTTGGAAGTATGTGGTCTGGGAGCTTAGAAGGGTCTTGTCATTTTAAGTGCTAACATTTCAAACTGTACTAGGTGTGGGAAGCCTTGGTATGGTGGCCCAAAGGCTCGGATGTTGCTCTGGAGTGTGGAGTGAGATGCTGCTACCCTGCAAATGCAGCACGCATCTCCCAAAGTGGTGCCGCGTGCCTCTGTAATGCCCTTGCTTTAAAAGCCTGTTTCTAGCCCGAGGTGAACTTGCTTTGGGGAGCTCTTGGTATGATTTTCTTTCATTGATGCGAAGTAACAGGAGGTCCTTCCCCGCACTGTCTCTGCCTGTCTCTCTCTCATGTCAGTTCGAAGCTGATTATGCCGGCCATCTGTGGAAGGTACAGTGAGGAAAAACACTCTTGTCATCAGGTCTCGGCAGAGCCCAGACTTGTTTGATTGTGCCAGTAGATTCTCAGATAGTGGCTATCTGCCCCCGAAGACATCACTTCAAGGCGAATTCCTCTGCAGTTTCCTCACTTCCTGGATGCCTTTCAAACCCAAACAGCTGAAATAAAGGTGCCAGTTTGTGGTTTTTTTTTCTTCCCAGCTTCATCAACCAGGAGATGAAATGTGTGCTGTGAAGTGTGCAGCCCCCGAGGTACTCATGGGCTGTCCTCTCAGGGGCCACTGGCTTCTGTTCAACTAGCTGTCCTATTGTAGAGTCTCTTTGGGGGCTCTGATACATTTTTTCCTCAGGGACGGCTGCTGTGAAACTGGTTTGTAAATAGCTGGGCTCCTTCTCCACATAGTGGTAGGATAAAGGTAGGTACAAATGGATCTCTTCACGTTACCGTGATTCAGTCATCATGTGGGCTTTATAGAGAGGGGGCAGTTTTGCACACTGCTGAAGAGAAGGCTCTATATCCATCAGATCTGGGTTTGAGTCCTGCCTGCATCACCTTTGCTATGTCACCTGGGCAGGTTCTCTCAGGCCTCAGTTTTCTCACTCATAAAATGATACTTGCTGATAAGGTGGTAGTTAGGATGAACTAAACAGTATGTGTCCTCAGTATAGTGTCTGGTATATACTGAATGTGCATGGAGTGTTAGACACTCTTGCTATCTCGGACAGCTTTGTACTGAGCACCTTTGGGGCTGTGGGTAAAGCAAGCCTGCTTTTGCTGCTGTGTTCTGAGGGGCATTGCTGCTGTGCTCTGAGGGGGCATTGCTGCTTTCTACACTGAACCCTGGAGGCCACCTGGTGTTGGAGATTGGAGAGCAGTCTGTACATCCCATAAAAATGGATCTTACTTGCAGATATCCATCATGGCTCACCCTCCTATAAACCAGTTGAAGCTTACAGAAAACCCCTGTATGTGTATCTGTTCATTCCTCTTACGGGAGCTGTTGAGGACAGCAGCAGAGTTTATTTTCTCTCCTCTCTTCTCATCTTCTGTTTCTCTGCCTAGGGTAGGTGCAGCAAAGTGCTAGGCAAATGTTTAAGCAGTGGCTCACATAGTAGAATGACCTGGGGAGCTTAAAAAAAACTACGTGTCTGCGTCTCAGGGCGGTTAAATCAAAACCTCAGAGTTAGCGGGCTGGGGAGCAGAGTAGGGGTGAGTGTTGGGCCCAGGCGGTGTGGTGGTTTTTTAAAAAGTGCTCCAGGTCATTTCAGTGTGCAGCCAAAAGCTTTAATAAGCCACAGCTGGGTAATTGCAAGTGAAAGGCATTGTTCCGCCTCTTCTCTCCTCCCCTCTCATAACTATCTTTTAAAATACCCAGGCTCCCCCACCTCCTTGCCCTCTACTCCTTTTTTTCTCTTTCTTTCTCACCAGGTGGAGGGGAAATAAATATTGAGGCTGGCCTTCATTTTAGTACTTATGACTCTGGGGATCCCTAGTAGAGGTTTTAGTTACCTCTTTCACCATTGATTTAAGTTGAAGATACTGTGCAGTTAGCCACAGCGTGATTAGGAAGTTGCTTTGGTGGTGCACGAGTGAGGGTGTTTGGTCTGATTAGACCTGCCCACTTTATTTGGAGATCACAGAATTCAACTGTGGATTTGCCCCTTATCTGGGTCATTCTTTCTGCTGATAGCCAGCCCACCCATCTGTCATTTGCATTCTGCCTATCTGTCAGAAATGTCCCATTATGATGGTGGAAAAAACTCCCATTATAGTAAAACAAGAGGCAAAACTGACTTACTCTAAGCTCCTTAAACGCCTTTTTTTTTTAAATAAGTTCAAAAGTAAGACTTGGCTCTTAAAAAAAAAAAATGTAAATAGATGATATAGAAACTGAAGGACCTCACCCAAAAGCTTTATTGTAATATAGCAAAGTTCTGGTGCTAAAATTGAGTTGGAGAATTGTATAATGGGATTTTGTGAAGGTTGTGTTTGGAATTGGATGCTTGGATAAGTTGCAAAGAGTAGAACTTTGGAAATGAGAAAAAAAAATTCCCCTTGGACTTTTTAGAATGCGACTTATTTCTCCAAATCAAATGTACTTTTTATAAGGGGAAAAACAGTGGTTATCAACACGCATAGTGAAGTTTTTCTGCCTCGTAATGGTTTGGTTCTTCTCAATCGGAATGAGAGCTAGCGTGTTGAGAAAGCCAGCATGGGCTTTGTGGGCTGGGCCCGGGGAGACCTCAGTACAGCCCTTCCAGGGACTCCCCTTTCCCATGGCCTTGCCGACAGCCGTGATAAACCCTTTCATCACCTGCCTTTTCCTCACGGACTAGGCTGGCCCCTACCCCGTCTTCCTATCCTCTAGTGTGTGTTAACACTAGAGGATAGTGTGAGAACCCTGATTTGGTGATGCTATAGCAATTATGTGGTTCCAAGTAAGAGCCCAGTGCCTGTCTTCACTTTCCCCCATTCCCTGGAAAAGAGCTGTAGCCCCTGAAAGATTCAATATGTCGTCATCAAAGGAAATGGTGGTGTGGCAGAGATGTGCATCTCCTGCCTTGGTGGCCTCATGAGTCACCTCTAGGAAGAGAAAGCCAAAAGGTGTGAGTTGTTGGCACAATGGTGAGGACCAGGTGGACTTTCACAGGGCCATCCCTTTGTGGGCATTTCAATAGAGAGCATTGGCCCATTTTTGCTCACCTCCAACTGGGTGCCAGAATGTCTGCAGTAGTATCTCTGCCGCAGGGGTAGCCCTCTCACCGTCCTCTTGTGGGAACATAACCTAAGGCTCGTTCTGCCTCTTGGGAACTAGGAGGAGACATCCCTTCCTGGAGTGCACAGGGCCTTTTCCCCCTTGTTAGCACCAGTAGTGTTCAGAGAAACGAGTGTCGGGACACTTCGCGTGTGGTCCCTACTCTGACATTATGGATCCATTATAGGATCTTCCACAAAATACACCTCTTTGTGGCTTCTGTTCCCTCATCTGTAAGGAAAGGGGCTGGTTCAGTATCAGCCATATTCAACCAGGGTTAAAAACGCACATGGCTGCTTCCCTACTGGAGGCCTGGGCTGTATGTTCTTTGGAACAGACTCACATCTCTAGTTGAGAACTGCTATTGTGGGTGACCCCCTAGTTATGGGGCCCCAGGTTCCTGGCAGGCTCACATGTTTGTGAATTCTGTGGAGAGGGCCACCTGAGCCGGCTGTGCTCTATGCTGAGAAGTCTGCTTGGAGTGGGACAGGTGGTAGCACCCTAGCAGGCCCTTTGGGTCCAGAGCCAAATCTGGGCCATGCAACTCATCTCTACAGGGGGTCCTCAAGGCCTCGGCTCCCAAGCATCCAGATGTGACTCTCAGGCAGCCCTCATTCCTCCCTACTCCACGCCAACCACCCAGTGAAGTACCGTCATCGGTTCTTGGCGAAGACATGAATGAAGGGCCCCTTCGTGGCGTGCCATCCTCTATGGGACAAAGTCCCAGCTCTTTCAGAGTTGGCCCTGGCTCCATTTCTTCCTGTTCTCCCACCTCTAAATTGTGCGTAACGAAAGCCCATACTGGGTGTGTCTCTGGATCCTGTGCCTGGTTCATTTTGCCGCCTTGATCTGGAATGGCCACCCCCTCCTGACGACCTCCCCTGAAGACGTTGCGTTGCCCTCTGCCACTGCACCCATCACATCTCTCTGTCTCCTCGGGGGCTGGGGTGAGGGGCCAGTGGCACAGTAGCCGCATCCATTTTTCCTTCCAGCAACTGCTTGTAGCAGGCATCCCATCTGTGTGTGGATGAATGACTCTGAGGGACCAAGTGGAAGGGTCATCTCAAGGATAAGTGATTGTGGGATATGGGGCAGATACTAGGTTGTTTTAGATATTTATTCAAGGTGGAGAGGCAGGTTTGGGCACGTAATAATAGAAGTGGCATGCTGGGGGTCCCAGAGGACATGGCTCTCCAGCCAGGGGATAAGACTTGCTTTCCTGGATTTACTGAAGAGGCAGAGGCAGAGGCAGGGTGTCATGGGAGAAAAGGTATTAGTGGAAACTGCCATGTGAGAGGCCGCCTGGCCCAGAGGTGGACAGAGCTTGCCCCCAGGGTTCATTATCGGGGTTTGAGTCCTGGTTCTGCCACGTTCTAGCAGCAGCTTTCCAAGACTCAGTTTGCTTAGATGAGAGATTGCTCTTACCCCGCCACAGATGTGTCAGAGAAGGGCTCTCACAGTCTCTGCTTGCTTGTTTGAGGGGTCAGCAGGTGGTATGGGAAAGGCTTTCTCTGAAGTGAAGATGGAGAGTCACTGCAGATCCCTGCAGGCGTCCAGCCCATGCTGGGAGACGCCACCTATTCCCCACCGCAGAGACGGAGGGAAAATGAGGGAGGTGCAGCAGGCTGCGTAAAAGATTACAGTAAGGAGTGCCTGGATTCTAGAGGTGCCAGTAGATGCATTGAGGGAATAAAGAGTGCTCTGTAGTCAGAAAGTTCAGAAAACCCAGAGTTGAAGGTGAGCACCTTTCTTTCCTGCAGGATATTTCAGAGCCTTTAGTGCTTGATGTTCCCTTTTGAGTTTCCAAGGACAAGCAGAGGAGGTCTTCCTAAGATCATTTCATCATAGCTGTATTATGTTTTCGTTTTCTTTCAGAGGTAGGAAGGGAGATTTCAGGAGCATGAGAGGTGCTCACCTAGAGAATGATAAACTGCACTCCTCACATCCCCCTGGCAGGGGAGAGTACTGCTTCCCTGTCTCTAAATGCACATCCATGTGAAGTTTAGACTTTGCTACCATGGGCATACATTTCCCCCTCCTCTTCAGTTCTTCCTGTGCAGGCTTGTTACAGTTTGGCTTCATTTGGAGGCTGGCACCAGACCCCCTGGGCTCTGTGTTGTATGTCTTTTGACCTCTAATGAGGGGGAGAGACTTGGTTCCCACAGACAGTGAGTAGTGAGCCCCCTGGAATACTTGTTCTGTGGGATGTTAATGGTCATTTCATGAACAAAAGAATTTTGTGGTCATGTAAGTTTAGCAAATGCCAAAGCAAGCCGAGTGAAAGGTGTCCTTATCGTCGCTTCTAAGCTGCTTCCCTTTGCTGACCTGCTGAGGGGGTCTGCAAGAGGTGGTGGAGGAGAGGCCCCTTCCTGAACTTGCCTGTACCCGGAACCCTTTCCATGGAACACCTCCCAAGGCCAGTATTCGAGGGATAATGCTTTGGGAGTCTGGCGTCTGGCAGCCTGCATCTGCCACTTTCTGGGTATGCACGTCTGGCACATCTTCCTTGGCCAGGTAGTACTGGGAGAAGACACGGGTAGATGACAACCCCTGATGCCAGGCAAGGGCCACTGTAGCTGTCCTCAGCAACACCCTTGTCTCTAGGAGTCCCAGCCCTCAGCCCTTTCCTAAATGATGGGAAGTAATTAAACAGTTCATGCATATCCCCAGATTTCAGAAATCACACAGAGCCCAGTGGTAATTGGTGCTTGGCTCTGAGACTTGAGTCATACTATGTAAGTTTCTGCTGGTTTGAAGGATGGCTGGAGACTGAGTAAAGTAGCAGGAAGGCTGATTCTAGTGGAAACTCACCCAGACCTTCCCTGTGACTCCACCGTGAATGCCATGACACTTTTGTATTGTTGTTTTAATTATACTTTGGAATAATTGTTGATTCACATGCAGTTGTAAAAAGAAATAATATGGAGAGATCCTCATATACCCTTAAACCCAGTTTCTCCCAATGGTGACATCTTGTACAACTTTTCATAACCAGGATATTGACATCGATGCAGTCAGGATACAGAATATTTGTATCATCATAAGGATCTCTCCCCTTTATGGCCACAGTCATTTACTTCTTGCCCTCACACCCTTGGTTGTCTTTTTTTTTCTTTTTGATAAGACAGTCTTGCTCTGTCGTCCAGGCTAGAGCGTAGTGGTGCGATCTTGACTCACTGCAACCTCAGTCTTCCAAGTTTACACGATTCTCCTGCCTCAGCCTCCCAAATACCTGGGATTACAGGTATGCACCACCACACCTGGCTATTTTTTTTTCATTTTTTTATTTTTATTTTTCAGTAGAGGTGGGGTTTCACTGTGTTGGCCAGGCTGGTCTTGAACTCCTGACCTCAAGTGATCTGCCTGTCCGGCCTCCCAAAGTGCTGAGATTACAGGCTTGAACCACCATGCCCAGCCCCCTTGGTTGACTTCTAATGTGTTCTCCAAATTTGTAGTTTTTTCATTTAGAGTTTTATATAATGGAATAAAAGTATGGATAACCGTTTGGGATTGGCTTTTTTCACTTGGCATAGTTCCCTGAAGGTTCATCTAGGTTATTGTGTGTGTCATTTCATTCCTTTTTAATCACAGAGTTGTATTCCATAATATGGATATGCCATACTTTAACCATTTACGCGATGAAGGACATCTAGAATGTTTCCCGTTTGGGACTGTTACTAAAAAATTTTGCTATGAACGTTTGTGTTTGGGTTTTTGTGTGTGTGTGAACATAAATTTTCACTTCTCTGGGATAAATACCCAGGAGTGCAATTGACAAGATCATATGGGAGTTGCGTTTTTAGTTTTTTTAAGAAACTGTCAGATTCTTCCAGAATGGCCATACCATTTGACATTCTTACCAGCAATGTGTAAGCAATTCAGTTTCTGCACCATTATGGCCAGCATTTGGTGGTGTGTTTTTGTTTGTTTTTTTTTTTTTTTTGAGACAGAGTCTTGCTCTGTTGCTCAGGCTGGAGTGCAGTGGCACAATCTCTGCTCACTGCAACCTCTGCCTCCTGGGTTCAAGTGATTCTCATGCCTCAGCCTCCCGACTAGCTGGGATTACAGGCTTGCGCCACCACGCCCAGCTAATTTTTGTACTTTCAGTAGAGACGGGGTTTCGCCGTGTTGGCCAGGCTGGTCTTGAACTCCTGACCTCAAGTGATGCACCAGCCTCGGCCTCCCAAAGTACTGTGATTACAGGTGTGAGCCGCCACACCTGGCCGTTGTGGTGGTGGTGTTTTTTTTCA
This sequence comes from Papio anubis, assembly GCF_008728515.1. NCBI lineage: Eukaryota > Metazoa > Chordata > Mammalia > Primates > Cercopithecidae > Papio > Papio anubis. The sequence goes on from NC_044977.1 coordinate 73,864,611, forward strand.
GCCATTCTGATAGATGTGTAGCAATATCTCATTATGGTTTTCATGTGTATTTCCATGGTGACCAATGATGTTAAGCATCTTTTCTTTTGCTTGTTTGCCACCTGTAGATTCTTTTTGGTAAAATGTCCATTCATGCCTTTTGCCCATTTTCTAATTGGATTTTTTGGTTGTTTGTTGTTGTTGTTTTGCTCTCAAGTTTTGTGAGATGTTTATGTAGTCTGGATATGTATTCTGGATACTAGTTCTTTGTTAGATATGTGATTTGTAAATACTTTCTCTCAATCTGTAGCTTGTCTTTTCGTTTTAGCAGAGCCTTTCACAGAACAAACATTTTAAATTTTGATAAAGCCTAATATGTGTTAAATTTTCCTTTTATGGATTGTACTTTTGGCATCAGGTCTAAGAATTTTACCTAACTCTAATTCCCAAAAGTTTTCTCCTGTGTTTTCTCTTAGAAGATCTGTAATTTTATGTTTTGCATGTAAGTTCACGGTGACATGTTTTAAAAAGCCTGAAATCAGGAAGAAACTTGAAGCTTGTGGTTCCACGAAAGAAAGAGAAGGAGAATTGCTTCTCATAGGACCCCAGAATGGACGAGGCAAGGGGTGAGATGGTTCTGGGGTACCGAGAAGGGGTGCAGCAGACAGTGCCATTTTGGTGTTGTAACAAATCATTTTTGGGGGTGGGTGAAGAAGGGCTGCGTTAACGGGCCAACTCCTTAATCCCACCCAGTACCCATCCTTAACCCTCCCGAAGTACCGTCAGGTCACATGCTGAAGGCTTGAGAAATTGCGTGGTAAGAGATACTCTAAATCGTATGATCGGGAGATCAAAGTCTTTCAGATGGGGCAGGAAGTAGGCCTGGTTTTATTTTTAAAGGCACATCAGTGGTATCTCTCCCAGGAGGAGGAGAGGATCTTGTCTTAGAGGCTGCAGCCAAGTGCTGAAACAGCTTCCTCCTTTGCCTGGAACTGCAGAGCTGTCAGGAAGCTGGCATGTGAATCTCAGGGAATGTGCCAGTGGCCACTAGAGGTGACGGGCCCGTGTGTGACCTCAGAGGGAGCTTTAGCGCTGCGGCGCCCACAGTTCGTCTCTGTCCTCATAGCCACAGGCTGTCTGATCTGGCTTATTGTACCACTGTCACTCCAGAGAGCGGCATAGCCTGGAGTCAGAGGATACCTATGTTTGCGTCCTGGTTAGCTGGGTGACTTCAGACCAGGGTCTTAGCCTCTCTGATTCTGGAGTAGGTGGTGCCTTCTCTGGCATGGTGGTAAGCAATGAGTGAACAAGTTTCTTCTGTTCCCTGGAGAGTGCTCAGTTCTGTGCCGTTATACTTACTGCCTGAGGAAATAAGAGCCACCCTCACCCACCTGTTTAGGATGGGGACACGACCACTGACCACTCCAGTCATCCTAAATATAAATAGAGGCGGTCTGGCTGGGCCCTCTGGCAATGGTGTGTTGACATGCTGTGGGCTGAGGGCCTGGAAGCCCACGTGTGGGTGTGGAGGTGTGTGGGCCCCTGGCAGGACTGGGGATGAACAGTGGCTTGTGACAGGACATTCCCCTTCTTGTTCCCTCTGTATCTGCAGAGTCAGGTCCTGCCTCTGCTCCAGTCACATGATGTGGCCCCAGCGCAGGGTACCCCCCTACCTGGTGGATGCCGAGAAGGGGTGGGAGGTATGGGTTGCTATCCAGAGAAGCTGTCTTCCTCAGGATTTCTTCTGCCCACTTCCCTTATGAGGCAGTTCCACATCCTGAATAGGAGTGTGGGATATGGATTCCTGTTCTGGGCTCCAGTCCCAGCTGTACTGCTTCCTGCCGTGTAACCTTCAGCAAGTGAGTTGACCTTTCCGTGCCTCAGCATCCCCATCTGTAAAATGGGGACAGTAATAGTGGCCACCTCTGGGGTTGTCATGAAGGTTAAATGAGGGATGATGTTAAGACTGAAGCCAGCGCCTAGCTACTGGTAAGCACTGACCAAATGTTAGATTTGTTCCCGCTGTTCCTGCCTTTATAGCTACTCCTGCTACCCCTTCTACTGAGAAAGAAGATGCAGTGTGCCTCCTCCATAGCTAAGCGTCAAGGGCAAGCTCCCTGGACATCCATGGCCCTGTGCAGCATTGGAACCACTTCCTGAAGGCCGCAGAAGCACCAGACTCCAGCTACAAAGGCCCTTTGATGTTTGCACCACCTGGAGCAGGCTTGGGTGCCATGAGAGTGTCGGGGACCAGGGGCTCAGGAGGAGGTTCTGTGTGGAAAACCCTCCTTTGTGCCTGGTGGACCAGTGGTGGAACTGCTCAGGCCACCCTGGGCTGTACCAGCCCTACACAGCTCTCCACCACATTTCTTAGTCTGCTCTGCACTTAAGGTTTAGGTCCCAAAGTTCAGTGTCCATATGCTCATTAACTGCTTTGTAAATATAAATTTAATGTCACATAATTGACAGGCAGTGTGCAAAATGGTGTGGAGATGCCGTTATCATCTTACTGTGAGAACAACACTGTATTCTCTACCTTTTTTCTGCCTGTATCTTCTAGAGAGGGACAGTGATGCGAATTGGTGGTCTCTGTGCCCTGCTTTTGGTTTAGCGTGGTGGCATGGACAGTCTCCAGGTGCGTGAGTGCTGTAGACCGCTTTGCCCAAGGCTAAGATGGAAGGGTGACTGTGAGTAGGAGGTTCATTCTGCTCCCTTTGGGAATTTGGCGTGAGGTCAGCATGTTTCTCATCGGTGGTTCCATTTTTTCAGGTCCTAGTTGGTGAGGTCGGAGGAACAGAGACCACGATAGCTCGTCAGAGCTCATTGGTCTTGGACTCCTGGGTGACTCCCTCCTGCAGTTGCTGACCAGTCCCTATGGAACTTGGGCAGAGGAGGTCCTTGCTCTGTGAAGTACAGTATCTCTATCATTTCACGCCCCTGGGTTCGGGACTTCCCACCTCATCCTAGTTGGTGGAGCCTTTTTGGAGGAAAACCATGCATGGCAGCCTCTTGACACCCTCCTACGTGGGTGGTGCGGACACTCCTTGGTTAAAATTTCTGGGGTTAATCCCTGGCCTTAAGGGACACTCATCACCTCATTCTTGATCGTTGCCGTCTCACCTTTTCCTCTTTTCTTGGCCAGAAACAGTTACTCAGCCCCTGTAGTCTGGGTGAATCCACGTCTCTTGTTCCGTGTCCTGGTTTTCTTTCCTCCTTTCCTCGAGGGGCAGAGCTGAACAAGCAGGGACACGTGTACCTTGACAATTGTAATGAAGTGCATTTAGCCTTGTTCTCAAAGGGAAATCAGAGGGGTCCAGTTCAGCTGTGCCGTACCCGGGCTCCACGATTGTGCTGGCGTTGGTGGCTCCACAGGAGACAGCTTGATAGCCCTGTGCTCTGCCAACTTTCAGGCTGGGGCCTGTGCTCCCTGAGGGCTGAGATCTTGTGGCGGGGTTTCGGTGTGATGGAGGAAACACCATCAGTGTGCTGGGGTGTAGGGTAGCAGGTCACTAGGAAAAGGAAAACAAAGGGGGAAGGAAATAGGGATGTATTGACACATTCAGGGGAAAACAAAGACCCGAGAGATAATCAAGTGGCTCTGTTGGCCCTGGGCAAAAGCGATAAACATGTTTGGCTCTTCTGACCCAGAGGTGCCCATATATGGTTGGGAATTCTGGTGGAAGTGGCTCGCTGTTCATCTCTGGCCCTACTTGGGCCTGGTTTTTCATCTCTTGGCCCAACCTGGTACTGCTTTGCCATGCCCAAATGCCAAGACAGCTGACCTCCTTGTGGACATGGAACTAACTTCTCAAGCCCCCTAGAAGCCCCTGCCTGTGTTAGGATGGCATAGCCTTTCTCCCTGGGGAATGTGATCCATATGTGGCTTGTGTAGCTTCCATGGGTCAGTAGTGTCCATGGGGAACTGCCAAGGCAGGCATGCAGATAGGGACCTTAGGCAGGGCTGAACTGTGGTGTAGAAGTGGGTGAGGGAGAGGTGGTTGGTCAGCCTTGGACAAGCATAATTGTCTCAACATTGCAAGCCTGGTAAGTTGGTGAGGGCCAGTGTTTGGGGTTCAGTTGAATGTGGGAAATGCGTAAGTAACCCCCATCCCGTGCTATTTGAAAATCCATCCTATTCGACATTTGCTTTTAAATAGGTCTGTCAGCTTCCCTACCTTTTTCAAAAAGGTTAACTCCATGTTGTATCTTAATTTTTTTTCTTTTTAAAAGTTTTTAATTGGATGGTTGGTCCTGCTTCAGAGGGTTTTGTTTTGTTTTGTTTTGTTTTGTTTCCTGAATAATGTTCCTTGGTTCAGGTTTGTTGTGGTGAATGTAAGGCATTGAACTAAAGTTGTAATTTGTTTACTCAACAAATATTGATTGAGTAACTTTTAAGTTCTAAGCGTTATTCTGGGGGCTAAGGCTATAGCAGTCAATACAATAGACTGATAAAACCCTAGCTGGTGTGCAGTTTACATTCTACCCGGTCAAGACTGCAGGACTATTTAATACTTTAGGAGGTTTTGTTTTGTTTTGTTTTGTTTTTAATTAATGGACTTTTATAACAGTTGTAAGTTTACAGAAAAATCAAGTGGAAAGTACAGAGAGTTCGCATACGCCCCCTCCAATGTCTTCTCTCTCCCCCTCACACACCCACCCTGTTTCCCCTATTATTAACGTCTTGCATTAGTGTGGTACATTTGTTACAACTGAGGAGTCAATATCAATCCATTATTACTAACTAAAGTTTATAGTTGACATTAGAGTTCAGTCTTGGTTCTAATAAATGTATAATCACATGTGCCCACCATTATAGCGTCATACAGAATAGCTTCACTGACCTAAAAATCCCCTGTGCTGAACCTGCTTATCTCTCTCTCCCCAGCCTCTGGCAGTTAAATATTTTTACTGTCTCCATAGTTTTGCCTTTCTCAGAATGTCATATATTTGGAATCATACAATTGGTAGTCTTTTTCAGATATGCATCTTTTACTCAACAATATTTCCTTAGGAGTTTTGCTGCTGTTGTTGTTTATTTGTACATCTTACATGCAGAACATTCTGATAGTTTGGGTTGGGTCCTGGTGACCTGCAGTCAGTCGTTCATGAGTTGGGTCACTCTAGACTTCACAGAACAGTGGTGGCTGGCTCTTGATCATACCTAGATTTCTTCATTTCAGGGATCTGGGGCTTTCAGTTTGATGGGTGTAAGCTGATGGGTGGGAGAACCAAATGGGATCTGCTGTAGCAAGGTCCCTGGGGTTATGTAGTCTCATGGGGATGGGACTTTGGGTCGTCTTTGCAAGGAGTTAATGGAAACTGTTTGTTGAAGACCCAAAGGGGAGGGTGACCCTAAAGGAAGTGAACGGGTTGGGAGGTTGGTTGACACAGCCCAGTCCTGCCTTTGGAGAGGTTGACCCTGCCTGGCGGAGGCTGTTTATCCTGCCACTGGGCTGCTCTTGTTTTTTATCCAATCTCCACCTGAATAAACAGATCCGGAACGTCATCTGCAGCCAGGCTGAGAATCTGCCAAAATTCCCCAGGGAACTAGTGATTCACCAGCAGCAGGGGAAGAGAGAGGGAGCAAGCAAGAGAGAGAGAGAGAGACCTGCTTATTCTGATTCTCATTTCCTGTCCAGCAAATAACCCAGGCTGGGCTGTTTCTTACGAGACAGCAGTTCTTTGAGTAAATGATCAATTTCTGCAATAGAACAAATGATTTTGGTTTTAATTTTTAAGAAGATGGATGTAAAGCAGGCTAGAGGGAAATGGTTTCAACTGTCATTCTGAGAAAAGAGACTTTTATTCAAGTTGGCTTAGGAAAACTCTTCCGCACTCACTTGTTCTTGAAAAATATCTCATCTTAATTTTCAAGTTGTATATGGGCATTGGTTGTGGCACAAGTGCATTATCGTAAGCTGTGGACTTTAGCATCAACATTGTTTCTTGCCAATTTGAGACTTAGAATTATTCTTTTTTTTTTCCGGTGATCATTAGGCCCTCGCTTATTTGAAAAAATTCTCTTGGACACCTGAACAAGATTAGATTGAGCTTGGCCATGTTCGGTGGCCCCAGGCTGTATTCCTAATGTGTTTTTTGGGGAGGGATCAGAAAGGGCACACATGAGGGCAGTGGCATCTGAGAATGTGTTCAAATGAAGCAGCATGAAACAGAGCACTTGGAGCTAATGGTTTTCAGATTCATTTCAACCCTGGGGGACGTGGTTTAAAAGAAAACTACCAGTGTCTACTAAGGCCAGACATATGCAAGCTCAATGACCTGAGTAACAATTCCATGCCTGGACCTTGCATGCCTGCCAAAAATGCATGCAGATATGCACCAGAAAGCATGTGCAGAAGACATGTATGTGTTCATAGCTGTGATTTTTGCAATAGCCTGAATTGGAAATAACTCAATGTCCATCAACAATAGAAAGAAAAAATAAATTGCTATATGTTCCATCAATAGAAATATCATACAGTGATAGAAAAGAATTTACTACTACTAATGCAGCAGCCCACATGGATCTCATAACAATGTTGAGTGAAAGCCAGATAAAAAATGGTGTGTACAGAACAGTTTTGTGTCTGTACAGCACAGAAATAGGCAGAATTAATTGGGGGTGGTAGAAATTAGAGGTTTCTTTTGGGAGGAATAACAACCAGGAGACAGGAGGAGGGAGGCTTCTGGGGTACTGAAATTTTTCTCTACATTTTGTAAAAATCCTTTACATTGCAATAAAAATGTTTACAAACAAAACAACTGCCAGCATTTGGCCATATGGCCTGTCTGATAGCCTGCATTTTTTTTTTTTTTTTAAGAGATGAGGGTCTCCCTGTGTTGCCCAGGCTGGTCTCAAACTCCTGGCCACAAGCAGTCCTTCTACTATTGTCTCCCAAAGTGTTGGGATTACAGGCCTGAGTCACTGTGCCCAGCCTGTATCTTCTGACAAAGGAGAAATCGTCACCTTCACGTGTGTTTTTGAAATGGTTAATGATTTTTGGCATTTGTAGTCATAAAGTACACCTCCTTAAGTAGGTATCAGGGCTGGTGTGCGCTGTACTAAGTTTCATCTTCGGTCAATAATATGAGGGTCTCAGATAGTCTCACATTTTGTGGATTCCAGGTGTGATATGTTGTTAAGCTACATTGTAGCCTCAGAAGGCATATGTGAATGTGTGCATGCCTTCATTCATTTTGATTACTTTGAGTGCCTGCTGTGTGTGGACGGTGACACTGAGTGTGTGGTGCAGAGCCTTGGTAAGAATTCCATTGCAGCACCATGATGGGCAGAATGCTACAGGGTGTGGAGTCTGATTAATTCTGTCTGCCAGGATCACTTTGTTGGGGTAATGGGGGCTGGGGGTGTTAGATTTTTTTTTTTTTCCCGGTCCAGGGCTAGATTATGTGAAACTTACTTTCTAACTGGAGGTTCAGGCGAAGCAAAGAGCTATAATGTGGATTTTGCTAATTCATTAAGTAAGACGTGTTGAGTTTGATCTTGAAGTAAAATTATGGTAGATTTGCCATTTTTGGTGAGTCCACACTCAAGTAGTTGACGGTGGGCTTCGTGAATCACAGTAATTGTCTGGAAGAGTGGAAGGGCACAGCTTCTTAGGGATGGGGAGTTGGCCAGCTTCAGTATGTTTCAGACTAATTGGCAGAACTAAAATGAGGAAGGATATACAGTGTGGATTTCTGTCTTCTGTAAGGTAACCCTGTTTGCCCATCTATCTTCACTGGCTCCAGTAAGGAACCTGGTTGATCTCTTGAGGAACATAACAGTGATAAAGACTTATGTTCCATTTCACTTTCTGAAGAGGTAGAAAAGACACTGGCAGAAAAGACTGTGATTAGGGATGTCTGACATGGGCACTGGGGGGGACAAATGGGAAAGTTTTCTCTCTGCAGTTAAGAGGTATTTCCTCATTTGCAGGTGGTTAAACGAGATAGAGAAAGAGTGATTTATACATGGTTCCCAAATTGCGTAAGAGCAAGAATTAGAGTCTGGGTCTCTGCCCCCCAAGAAACACAGACTGGTTGCCATAGTGTTGACAGGGTCAGCACACTACAGACAGTGGTCCCAATCCTGGCCCACTGCTTGTTTTTGTAAATAAAGTTTTATTGAAACATAGCCTCACTCATTCATTTACATATTGTCTGGCTGCTTTTACATTATAACAGCAGAGCTGAGTGGTCATGACAGAGACAATATGACCCACAAAGCCTAAAAATTTACCATCTGGCCCAAAGTAGAATAAGTTTGCTGACCCCTGGTGTAGAAAATAGGTGCATAAATTCAGGGGTCAGAAATTACCCACTCGACCCACCTTGTCTCAACTGCCTTTGATCTCCGTGCCCTTTTTTCCTGGCTGTTATCTGTGACATGAGATCTTTTCCATCACTAGCGGGAATACCTTGTAAACCAGGCTTTCACAGAACTGTAGTGGAACAATCACTTACGAGAAAAAGTTTTAAATGTTGGTTTCAAATGCTTCCATCTGTTTCACTGTCTAATTTAACATTAGCTCTGAAAATGTAGCCAAGTGGGGAGAGCTTATCTTGCCTGCTTTCTGCCTTTGAAGACTGGTTTTATTTTTGAAGCCTTTAACAGGTGTTGGTTTAATAGACTTCTGCTGTATTAAGTTCTCCTCACCCCAGAGGGCAGCCCGAGGGGTAAACTGACACTGTGGATGGAGGCAAATGCCACGTGACCTGGCCACCACACACTTCCCCCGCTCCCTGTAAGTGCACAATCACTGGTTTTGTCTGGTTGCAGAGAAAGGCGGTGCTCTTCCTTCGATGAGGCCAGTAAGAACGATTCCTAGCACAACACTGTCCTCTTGCCTTGCACCATCCTCACCCTTTTCTGTAAACTTAAGTGGATCCCTTTGCAGCTTACCTTCCCTAACAATAAAGATACTCGTTCCTCCCTTGATGGCAGATCTGTCAAGATCTCAAAGAAACTGCCCTGTTCTTTCCATCCAGAACATCCAAAGTAAAAACTTGAGCTTCATCTGCCTTATTTGCTGAGATTCAGTCACATGAAGTCCTGTGCACATTTGCTCCTCACACAGGACTCCTCACGCAGGGGAAGCTAGTGTGAGAGCTGGGCCACCTGGCTGAGGCCAGCTACGTAGACCAGTCTGAGCTGACCAAGAAATGGCCAGCTAACGTTCAGATTTAGCCAAGCTTTGGAAGTTCATGGGTGGAATCTGGGCCAGTGCCCTTAAAATTCTGCCAGGAGAGCCTCTCGGATGGGCTAGATAGGGTCACGCTTCCCTGGGCTTGCATCCCGGCTCCTCTTGCTTCCCAGCTGTGTGAACTTGGACAAGCTCCAGCAGACCTCTGAGCCTCAATTTCTTCAATTGCCTAGGTATAGTTGCTTCTCAACTGACAATGGAGTTATGTCCAGTTAAACCCATCCTAAGTTCAAAATATCATTAAGCAAAAAATGCATTGAATACCCCTAACCTGAATACCACAACCTAGCGTAGTCTACCTTAAATGTGCTCAGAACACTCATATTAGCCCACAGTTGGGAAGAATCATCTAACACAAAGCCCATTTTATGATAAAGTGTTGAATATCTCATGTAATTTATTGAATACTGAGTGGAAAACACAATGGTTTTATGGGTACTTGAAGTACAATTTCTATTGAATGTGTATAGCTTTTGCACCATTGTGAAGTCAAAAAATTGTTAAGCCGAACCATCGTAAGTCAGGGACTGCCTATAGAAATAATAGTACCTACCTTGTTAGATTGCTGTACGATGGCATTGATGCTTTGCCCGGGATCTGCTGTATACATGATAAGTGTTCATTAATTGGTCAGCTGTTCAGAGGTAATAGAGGTGTGGATCTTTTTGGGAGCTGTGTAGTTAGTTATATTAAAGGAGTGAAAATGATGACCACTTGGGTTTGCATGTAGCATTGAAAACATGGATAGTTTCCTGAAGGTGGAATGCCTGGTTGAGCGAGGGCAGCAGACAGGTTTCCATGGCACCAACTATCAGGCAGGAGGTGGGAGGGCTTCCCTGCAGGGGTTTGAATGCCAGCTGCTTCCTCTAACCTTCATGGAGGGGAGACCTAGAGAGGGTATCTTAGACTAGCAGGCTACGTCTGGAGTGGTGGGTTTGGTGGGGTTTGGTGGGCTTGGGTCAGGGATGTGGCCTCAGTTCCACTTGCTGTGGGAGTAGGGGTGGGGGTGTCATCCAGATGCTGGGGAATCTATCAGATCTCTAGCCACCCTGAATCCTGCAGAAGTTGCAGTCTGGGATTTGCTTTGAAGAATGGGGTCTTCCCAGTGGCTGGGTTTGACACTCTCCAGCTGGAGCAGACTTCTTTTATGCTTGAAGTTAAGAGTGAGAGCTCTGAGTCAGCCCTTGGTTCCTGAGAGGGGAGCCAGAGCTGCCTGTTTGCATTGAAATATGTCAGAAGAGTAGACAAGAACCAGTCATTAATATTATTTATTCTTTTTTCCAGAGCACCTCCTACAGACTAGATCCTTAGCCTGGCTCTGATGACACAAACATGACTACTAAAAACAAGAACTCATTTTATTGAGCAGTTGTTACATGTCAGGTCATATCAGCCTATAGGGTATATGAACTTCACACACCACTTTACAGAGGGGGCTCTTCTGAGGCTCACACCTGTGAGTGGGATAGCTGGGATTTGAACCTGGGTGGGGAGACACTCAAAGCATATTGTTCCACAGTGCTGTGCCATGTTCCAGAGCAGGAAGAACTCGTTGGCCTTGAATAGAATTACCAGAGTGCACAGACACATCTAATGCAGTGAGGCTCTTGCTCTATCAGGGAGGGGATGCAGAGTTCTGCAGGAGTGCAGAGCTTCAAAGTCAGCTGTCTTGAGCACGAGGCATTCAGGAAGGGTATAGTCAGGGTCCTGGGCTACGGTCTAGAGCAGAGACAGATCCCAGAGGAAAAGGCGGCAAGGCTGCAACTGGTGGCACACACTCGGAGCCCCAGATACTTGGGAGGTTGAGGTATGAGGATCTCTTGAGCCCAGAAGTTCAAGTCCAGCCTGGGCAGCATAAGGAAGACCCCCATGTCTAAAAGTAAAGTAAGAAAGAAAGAAAAGGTGATGTGTGTTCTTCAGCCTCTGGAACTGCCCTGGACTCAGTACTTTTGCAGGGCACTTGACGAACTCTTCTCTCCTCCCAATCCTGAGTCCTGATTGAATTCATCTGCTTGCGTGGTTTGCTTCTGCTTAAATGCCAGTGAGTCTGAAGTCTGTGTTCAACCTCAGCCCTTCCGAATTCAACATGTGCTCTTTGTGGTTCATTCAACAGATACGTACTGAGTACCCACTATGAGCCTTGCATTGTTCCAGTGGCTGGAAAGATAATAGCGGACAAAGCAAACATTTTCCCCATTGTGGTGCTGCATCTTGGTGGAAGAGAAAGTGTTAAACTAGAAATAAGCAAACACTGAGGCTATTAGATGATAAATAATTAGGGCTATTTAGAAAAATTAAGCAGACAAGGGTGTGGAAAGGGTGTGTGTGTGTGTGTGTGTGTGTGTGAGTGTGAAGGGGTTTGTGGTTTTAGAGAAGGTGGCCTGGGAAGGCCTTGTTGATAAGGTGACATTTCAGTGAAGACAGAAGGAAGCGAGGGCATAAGACAAGTGTCTGGGGAACAGCATTCCAGGTCGTGGGAACAGCAGGTGTGAAGGTTGTGAGGCCTGACACATCTGCAGACCATTGTGGGGCAGAGCATGCAAAGTGGAGGAGTAGGAGGTGAAGTGCGTGTATAGCAGATCACATGTGCCTTGGAGGCCATGAACAGGACTTGGGAGACACAAGAATCATCATTTGAGATTAGAGGAGTGCTGTGAACTGACTCGCATTTTGTTTTAAAATTTTTTTTTTTTTTTGAGATGGAGTTTTGCTCTTGTTGCCCGGGCTGGAGTGCAGTGGCATGATCTTGGCTCACTACAACCTCTGCCTCCCAGATTCAAGCAATTCTCCCACCTCAGCCTCCTGAGTAGCTGGGATTACAGGCATGCACCACCACGCCCGGCCAATTTTTTATTTTTAGTAGAGACAGGGTTGCTCCATGTTGGTCAGGTTGGTCTCGAACTCCTAACCTCAGATGGTCCGCCCACCTCAGCCTCCCAAAGTGCTGGGATTACAGGCGTGAGCCACCGTGCCTGGCCTTGTTTTAATTGTAAATTGTGGTAAAATACACATAACATAAAAGTTACCATCTGAAGTATTTTTTAAAATGTAGAGTGCAGTGGTGTTAAATGCATTTATGTTGTGCGACCAGTCTTCAGAACTTTTTGCCATCTTGCACAACTAAAACCGCATACCCATTTGGTATGGTTTGGCTGTGTCTCTACCCAGATCTCATCTTGAATTGTAGCTCAATTCCCACGTGTCATGGGAGGGAGCCAGTGTAATTGATTGAATTATGAGGGAGGGTCCTTCCTGTGCTGTTCTCATAATAGTGAATGAGTCTCGTGAGATCTGATAGTTTTAAAAACGGGAGTTTCCCTACACAAACTCTGTTTTTGCCTGCTGCCATCCATGTAAGATGTGATTTGTTCCTCCTCGCTTTCTACCATGACTGTGAGGCCTTTCTAGCCATGTGGAACTGTGAGTCCAATTAAATCTCTTTCTTTTGTAAATTGCCCAGTCTTTGCGTCTTTATCAGCAGCATGAAAACAAACAAATACAGTAAATTGGTACCGGTAGAGTGGGGCATTGCCGAAAACATACCTGAAAATGTGGAAGCGACTTTGCAACTGGGTAACAGGCAGAGGTTGGAGCACTTTGAAGGGCTCAGAAGAAGACAGGAAAATGTGGGAAAGTTTGGAGCTTCCTAGAGACTTGTTGAATGGCTTTGATAAGAATGCTGATAGTGATAATGAACAATAATGTCCAGACTGAGGTGGTCTCAGATGGAAATGAGGAATTGTTGGGAACTAGAGCAAAGGTGACTCTTGTTATGCTTTAGCAAAGAGATTGGCAGCATTTTGCCCCTGCCCTAGAGATTTGTGGAACTTTGAACTTGAGAGAGATGATTTAGGGTATCTGATGGAATAATTTCTAAGCAGTAAAGCATTAAAGATGTAAGTTGGGTGCTGTTAAAGGCATTCGTTTCAAAAGGGAAACAGGACTTAAAAGTTTGGAAAATTTGCAGCCTGACAATGCAATAGAAAAGAAAATTCCATTTTCTGAGGAGAAATTCAAGCTGGCTGCAGAAATTTGCATAAGTAATGAGGAGCTGAATGTTAATCACCAAGACAATGGGGAATATGTCTCCAGGGCATGTCAGAGAGCCTCTCCCATCACAGATCCGGAGCAGCCTCTCCCATCACAGATCCGGAGGCCTAGGAGGAAAAAGTAGTTTCATGGGGCAGGCCCAGGGTCCCTGTGTTGTGTGCAGCCTAGGGACATCGTGCTCTGTGTTCCAGCTGCTCCAGCCATGGCTGAAAGGGGCCAACATAGAGCACAGACCATGGCTTCAGAGGCTGGAAGCCCCAAGCCTTGGCAGCTTCCATATGGTGCTGAGCCTGCAGGTGTGCAGAAGTCAAGAATTGAGGTTTGGTAACCTCCGCTTAGATTTCAGAGCATGTATGGAATGCCTGGATGCCCAGGTAGAAGTTTGCTGCAGGGGCGGGGCCCTCATGAAGAACCTCTGCTAGGGCAGTGTGGAAGGGAAATGTGGTGTGGCCCTCATGAAGAACCTCTGCTAGGGCAGTATGGGAGCCCCCATACAGAGTCCCTACTGGGGCACTGCCTGGGGGAGCTGTGAGAAGAGGGTCACTGTCCTCCAGACCCCCAAATGGTAGATCCACTGACAGTTTGCACCGGGTGCCTGGAAAAGCCTCAGACACTCTATGCCAGTCTGTGAAAGCAGCTGGGAGGGAGGCTGTACCCTGCAAAGCCACAGGGCTGGATCTTCCCCAAGACCATGGGAACCCACGTCTTGGATCAGTGTGATCTGGATGTGAGACATGACTGCCCTGCTTTTTGGACTTGCATGGGACCTGTAGCCCCTTTGTTTTGGTCAATTTCTCCCAGTTGGAATGGCTATATTTACCAATTACTGGTACCCCCATTGTATTTATGAAGTAACTAGATTGCTTTTGATTTTACAGGTTCATAGGCAGAGGGACTTGCCTTGTCTCAGACGAGACTTTGGACTGTGGACTTTTGAGTTAATTCTGAAATGAGTTTCAAGACTTTGGGGGACTGTTGGGAAGGCATGATCAGTTTTGAAATGTGAGGACGTGAGATTTGGGAGGGGCCGGGGGCAGAATGATATGGTTTGGCTGTGTTCCCACCCAAATCTCATTTTGAATTGTGACTCCCACAATTCCTGTGTGTCATGGGAGGGACCCAGTGGGAGGTGATTGAGTTATGGGGGCAGGTCTTTCCTGCACTGTTCTTATGATAGTGAATGAGTCTCATAAGATCTGATGGTTTTAAAATCAGAAGTTTTCTTGCACAAGCTCTTTTTTTTTTGCCTGCTGCCATCTATGTAAGACATACTTGCTCCTCTTTGCCTTCTGTCATGATTGTGAGGCCTCCCCAGCCATGTGGAACTGTGAGTCCAATTAAACCTCTTTCTTTCATAAATTGCCCAGTCTCAGGTGTGTCTTTATCAGCAGCATGAAAATAGACTAATACACCATTAAACAACAGATCTTCCTTCTGCAGTCTCCCCAGTCCCTGGAAACCACCATTCTACTTTCTGTTTCAATGAATCTGACTACTCTAGCTACCTCACATAAGTGGAATCATACAGCATTTGTCTTTTTGTGACAGGCATCTTTCACTTGGTATCATGTCCTCAATGCTCATGCATTGAGTAGCATGTGTTAGAATTTCTTTTCTTTTTAAGGCTGAGTAATATCTCATTGCATGTATATACAACATTGATGGACATTTGGGCTGTTCCACCTTTGGCTGTGGTGAGTAATGCTTCTATTAACATAAAGATATGTATGTCTCTTTGAGGTCTGCTTTCAGTTCTTTTGATACACAGAAGTGGAATTGTGGGATCATATGGTGCTCCTCTGTTTAATTTTTTGAGGAATCTGCATGCTGTCTTCTTCTGCAGGTGCATCACCGTTTTACATTTCTACCACTGGCATACAGGGTTTCACTCTCTCCACATCGTCACCCACACTTGTTATTTTCTGTTTGTTTTTTTGTTTGTTTGTTTTAATAGTAGCCATCCTAGTGGGTGTGACGTGACTTCTCATTGTGGTTGTGATTTGTATTTCCCTACTGAATAGTGATGTTGATCATCTTCTCATGTGCTTGTTGGCCATTTGTGTGTTTTCTTTGGAACAATGTCTATTCAATTCTTGGCTCATTTTAAAAATCAGATTGGTTGTTTTTTGTCATTGAGTTGTAGGGGTTCTTTATGTCTGGATATTAGCCCCTTATCAGAGATGTGATTTGCACATGTTTTCTCCTATTCCATGGGATGCCTGAAGTGACTTTTTTTTAACAGATCCCTCTGGCTGCTGGGTTGGGAATGGACTGTAAGTGGGCAAGGATGGAAGGTCTAGTCAGTAGCCCATGAGCATGGTTATCTTGCATTTCCGAACTAGAACATTTTGAATCATTATTGATGCCCCCAGTTGTCATCTCCAGCCCCCACCAGGGCAGGTATCTCAAGGTAGGATGCTGAGGTTGGGAGGAGACAGGTGGGGAGAGGTCAGCAGCTTGGATCAGAGGGTGGAGCCGGTAGGGTGGGCAGGACCTAATCAGAGGGTCTCTTGTGCCTGTCTCTGTATTGCCGCCATCTCTCTTCTGGCCCACTGGCATCCATTCCCAACTTGTTAGCTTGGCCTGCGAGGCATTTGCTGTTGTGGTCCTGCCCACCCTACCGGCTCTGCAATCTGATCCAAGCTCCTGGCTTCCCCCAACCTGTCTCCTCCTGGCCTCAGCTTCCTACCCTCAGACACTCGCCCCGGCACCTTGTGCCAGGCAGAGCTGAACACTCCCTTGCTCCTCTCACAGACCCTGTCGCTGCGGCCCTTACTCCCATACACCCTTGTCTCCCATCTCCACGGCTGCCTCTTCTGCCACGTGGGGAACTTTCCCAGGGGGTGAAAGAGACTTGTCTTCTGCACAGGGTCCTTTATGCAGAGTGAGGCTCGGACTGTGTTTGATTCAGTGAATGAAAAGACTGACAAGAAAGAAGCAAAAGGTACCAGACCACAGACAAAGACTGAGGAGACAGAGGAGGAGGTGAGGGAGAGGACAAAACTGGCGTGGGAGAGATGTTGGGCCTGCAGCTGTCCCACGGCTTCGCAATGTAAGGCTTCACCCCCTCTTTGTGCCCTTCTGGGCTGGTGGCGCCTGGCCCTTCTGTCCAGCGCAGACCCTTTTCCTGGCTCCCTGATACCGTATTCACAGTTCCTGGATAAGATTCAGCTGTGTCGCCTTTATTTCTTGTTCTTTTTCTTCCCGCATTTTACATAATAAAGGTTTTCTTTTCTTTTTTCCTTTGGAATCAGAAAACTGAAGAGACTATCTTTATTAAATAACTTAATAAAGAATTCAAAGGAAGTGGCTTTGGGGGCCAGAGGGGAGAGGAAGGGAAGGGTACTGTCATGCCGGGGAGGTTCTGTGTGCAGAGTTGCACCCTTGGAAATGGACTTTTGAGTTCAGGGCCTGGGAGACTCGTGAAAAAAAACAAAGGAGTCCATGAGAAGCCCCAGAGCTTCTGGGAAAGAGGTCCTTGTTTATGCCTGTTGGAACTGATTTGGTCAAGTGTTTGTTTAAAGGAGATGCCACTTGGTAAGCGACGCCTGGCTTACTTGTGTTGCGTTCAAGAATGCTTTGATTGGCCGGAGATGCTGACACTGTTTACTCAGAACTGGCTCGAGTGTGAGTGCCTGGAACCTAGAGGCCCAACGCCACCACCCAGCAGATTCCTAAGTGTCTAATATTGAAGTGAGGGCTGCAGTGGTTTAACTCTGCCGGGCAGCGCCAAACCCACAACGGGGCAGTTAGCTACCTCTAGCCTTGGCTAGCATTTGTCTTTCTCTTGACTAATAACTGTTGCTTTTTTATATTGTGAGTTTGACAGAAAGTAGATTAAAAGTGCACACAGGCCAGCTGTGGTGGCTCACGCCTGTAATCCCAACATTTTGGGAGGCCAGGGTGGGTGCATCACGAGGTCGGGAGATCAAGACCATCCTGGCCAACATGGTGAAACCCCATCTCTACTAAAAAAAATTTAAAAATTTAGCTGGGCGTGGTGGTGCGTGCCTGTAATCCCAGCTACCCGGCAGGCTGAGGCAGAAGAATCGCTTGAACGTGGGAGGTGGAGATTGCGGTGAGCCAAGATGGCGCCACTGCACTCCAGCCTGGCGACAGAGTGAGACTCTGTCTCAAAAACAAAAAAGAGAAAACACCACACACAAGTTACGGTGGAACATTCCTCTCTTGGGAGGTGGTGACCACTGAACATTTACCTTCACATTTGCCACATGCTGTATGTGGTTTTAGGCTGGATCATCCCTATCCCTGAAGTGATGGGTTGTGGCCCCATCTTCCAAATGAGAAAACGGAGGCACAGTGCTTAATATTAATGGTAGAGTCAGGAGGTTCAGGGGACTCGATTTCAATTAGACCCAGCAGTGAGCTCCTCTTTCCCATTTTAGATTGTCAGGATTTTGTCATAATCTTTTTTTTTTTTTTTTTTTTTTTTTTTGGTTTAAATCCTCTGTGTCTGGTATATGGTAGGTGTTGGTAAAATGTGAGGTGTGTAAATGAAGTGTTAAACTGGATTAAAGTGAACTCTGGGCTGTGGTGCCTATGGCTCTTGTAAGTTATGAGGCTGGACTAGGTCTGAAGGTGATGGGTGAGAGTTGGACTGGAGCTGTCTGGCTGCACACGGCACATCCTTTATGGTGAGTGCATCCATGGATTCTGGTCAGGTCATGCTGGTCTCACGTGGTGTTCAGTGTCACTGCTGTGTTGTTGCCCTTGGAGAGAGAACCCTAGGGATACAACTTTGACAAACTTGTCCCAGATTAAAAATCTGATATTCTTCTAGCACCTGGCCAGCAGGTAATAACTCGATGGGAAAAGAAATAGGAGATCTCATTTTTAAGAGTGTCACTGCATTATAGTTATATTGCAGTGGTGGGGGGAACAGGAATACTAGTTTCCTGTAGTTATTTTGCAAAAAGAGATGCTCAAGTCACCTCCCTTGGTGTGTTTCAGGCAGCACAATAAGATTCGCAGCGTGGAGGGGAGCCAGCTAAAGGCCTACCTTTCCTTGGAAGTGTTGGATCTGAGTTCGAACAACATCACGGAAGTGCGGAACACCTGCTTTCCACATGGACCGCCTATAAAGGAGCTGTAAGTGCCTTTGTTCAGCTACCTGTGGCTGGCCCTCTGTGTCCAGCCAGCTAACACCTTTACCGGCACCCAGTTCTGGACACAGGAGGGATGCTTCCTTCCCTTCTCAGCCATGGCTGGGCCAAGTCAGTGGGGATGGTGCGGACCTTCCCTGAGCAGGGCAGGGGCGGGGCCGGTGCATAGAGCACATCCAGATCTGCAGCATTATCCTGACATTACAGACAGACAAGGGACAGAGGCAGGAAGAGGTTACTTAGCCTGTCCAGGGGACTCAACACTCCAAGATGAGAGTCTAGGACTCAGGTACAAGTCGATCTTGACCACAGAGCCTGCTTTCTTTCCCATTTCCTTGGCTGCCTCTCAGAAATGCTTCCAGAGGAGATTCAGGGAGGATGGTTAGAGGATTCACATTGGAAGCCTGTTTGACAAGGCTTAGCTTATCAGTGCTCATCTTTCTAGTGTCATGCACTGTAAAACAAGTCTTGGGGTTTATTTGGGGGAGGGAAGTTACTCTATTCTGTGGGTTTTCAGCACCTTTTAGGTTTATCTGTTTCTCTTTTACCCATTTTAATGTCCCATCTCACACACAATGGATGGTAGACAGGAAGGAAAAAGGAAAAAAAGTTAAAACCTACTTAATCAACTACTTGTTGGTAGGAAAAGTGTTACTCTGGGAAAGAAACTGCAACCCCAGGCTAAAGAGATGTTTTCTAATTCCAGGTGAGTTTTTATTCCCTGTATCATTACTGTTCCAGAATTAACTTTGGAAATCATTTGCAAGGCTAGTTTAGGGGTCATTGTGACCCATCTTTTCAGGGAGGGTGAGGTTTGGCACATGGATTTTCCAAGTAAAGACTGTAAGGAGAGGAGTGATTTCTTTCTTAGCCTGCATCAGGGCGCCAGAGTTGGGAACAGGAGGCGTTGGCTTTTGTGAAGCCTCCAGTGTGGGCCCTCAAAAGATGTCCATGTGACATCACTTTGCTTGGGACAAAGAAACCATAACTGCTACACTTAGTTGCCTTGACCTCTCCCTGCACGAAAGCGGGAGGGACTTTCTATTTTGGCAGCTATTGGGTCATATATCTTCATCACACAGGCTGTTCTTTAATCTGGGGTGTTGAGAACAAACAGTTCAGGCCTATTTGCAAAGAATCCTTCTGTGCCCTATGCTAGGCCACTGCCTGCTGGAGAGACAAAAAGTGCCTTGCTCCCTTCCACCCTCTGTGGTAGAAAACCCTCTCTGGTCTTTCTCCTTTTCACTTAGGCCAGAAAAAGCAGCATTTGTTTGGGGAAGGCAGAGGAGAGGTGTTGGAGACCACTTCTCACAGGAATGCCATATTGTTCCTCCTTGTACTTTCTTTTCTTTTCTGTCGCTTGATATAATTTGCATACAGCAAGATGCACAGATCTGAGCTGCAGACTTCTGTGCCTTTTGAGAAGCAGTGTCTGCCTTTCTGTATTGTCACAGGAGGTGCCCTGACTTAATCACACTGTAAGTGTAGGTACCATGATGTATTGCTTGTTTTCTGAAGGGATTCTGCACAGGTCTCTGTGCTAGAGTGTTTGTTTGAGGCATTTAAAATTACAGAAATGAATTAGTTTGTGTTTATAGTGTTATGTAATTTGTATAGCAAGACCCATTTCAAAATTAAAGGCTATTTCCCTAAATTATTAAATCGACACTGACCTTGCCTTTCGATCGATTTTCTGCTTTCTAGGACTTTTCACATCAACCTTGGGCACTGGGTAGTGAGAAGAGTCCTGCAGGTGGCTCCTGACGCAGGGCTGGTGTGTCAGTGGACGTGGAGGTGTTTGAATTTCACTCCCACCCTCTTGGGGTGGCCCAGCAGCTTCAAGGACAGTGTGTTTTCAGCTAAACCGGCCTTGCCCTCAGGGCTTAGGTGCACAGTCCTAACACCTGCATCGCTTTAGCTCCCCATCCAGAGCCTGTGGCTGATAAACCTCTCATTGGAAACCTGTCCCGCTGGTGTCTTAACTAATCTTCCCAACTCAGACCCAGAGAGGTCTGGTGTCTGTAATGAAATGAGGAAGGCCTTTGACCAACCACTGCATTTTCTTTCCTGAATCATTCCAGCAACCTGGCGGGCAATCGGATTGGCACCCTGGAGTTGGGGGCATTTGATGGTCTGTCACGGTCGCTGCTAACTCTTCGCCTGAGCAAAAACAGGATCACCCAGCTTCCTGTAAGAGCGTTCAAGCTACCCAGGCTGACACAACTGTGAGTATAGAAAACTACACTTTAATTAAGGCTAGCCAAACTTTATGGAGGCCAAATTTCCCCAAGGACCTTGTACCTAACGCCACCCTTTCCTTGCTCCCTTTGGTAAAGCTCTCTGTAAATTACCATTAATGGCAGCACCTCATAAAAGCAAATTCAGAGCTGGGTCTGGTGCTGTGGCTGCCTCAGCTTGCTGAGAAAGAGATCCACTGGGTTTGCTTGTCTTCCCTCGTGTTTTCCAAAATGGAATCAGGAATCCTGCTGCCTAGCTGATGCTGGCTAATGTTGAGGCTGCATGGGTTTGGGTTCTTATTTATCTTAGATGTTTTTCTGTATTTTTTAAAGATACCCATAAAATCTGTACCTTGGACATGGTGGTGTCCTACACTTCTCGAACAGTTTGAGAGGAAGTTAGTGTAGCCAGAGTTAGTAAGCAAAAGACAGGCCTTTGTTTTCATCTGTTAAATCTAACAAGGTAGTTGATTTATTATTTCTTTATTTCTTTATTTTGATACAGAGTCTCATTCTGTCCCCCAGGCTGGAGTGCAGTGGCGTGATCTCAGCTCACTGCAAGCTCCGCCTCCCGGGTTCAGGTCATTCTCCTGCCTCAGCCTCCCGAGTAACTGGGACTATAGGCGCCAGCCACCTCGCCCGGCTAATTTTTTTGTATTTTTAGTAGAGATGGGGTTTCACCGTGTTAGCCAGGATGGTCTTGATCTCCTGACCTCGTGATCCACCCGCCTTGGCCTCCCAAAGTGCTGGGATGACAGGTGTGAGCCACCATACCCAGCTGATTTATTTTTTTTTTTGAACAATTTGTTTAGTTTACTGATGGAAGGCTGAGTACCCTTCTAGAAGGCAGAGTTTTAGATTCAAGAAGAGCTCTGTTAACCAGAGCCTGACGAAGGACTTTTTCCCTTTTTTTTTCTCTGTACCCTCTGTTTAGCAGAAGAGTGTGTTTCAGGAAAATGAGACAGTTTTGGAAATTTTGTTTCAACAAAACAAAGTAATTGTCAAGGGCCAGGTTGGCAGCAAGATGGGGTGTGCCTGGCTCTCAACCTGCCTGGGTTTTACCTCCCCTGGGTGGGGAGTCCTAGACTTTGCCCTTTTCAGTCTGTGGAGAAGGTCTCAGTGATTCCTGAGAAGGTTTGTGTGGAGCAGCATCATGAGCCACTGCAGAAATATTTGGGGAAAACCAAGGGCTTTCTGGCTGCTCTGTCTCCCCTTCCCGCAGGGCTGCTAATGGCCCACCCAGATTCCTGACATCTTTTGGTGAACTGAGGCTTTGTCATACTGGGGCTAGAAGCCAAGTGTATATGACTTGTGGGGTGTCTCTCCCCCATCTCCCCCCGCCCCCATGTGCAGTCACTTCTCTCTATAGCGGAGATGCTATGAAATGCCTCCAGTGGAAAGTGGTGTTGCCATTTGATACCTAGTGGTTTGGTTTTTCCTGGGTTGAGGCATGTGGTGTGGATTTCTGTTGCTGAGCTCAGAGATACCTCACGTAAGACATTCACCCCTTGAGTCATACCCACGTCCTCACTGCAGAGTCACAAATGGCACTGGTGCTACTGGGGGAGGAGACGTGAGCACACACGCGCTCGCTTCCGTGCAGCTACGGGCCCAGCCTCGGAGCTGACTGTGGAGAGCGGGGCCTCACTCACCCCTCTTTCCTTCACTAGCTGTGGTCAAGTGGTGGCGTCAGTGCCTGCGTGGCGGCTGAGACACACGGTGGGCTCCGCTACACATGCTGGCTTCCCAGGGATCCCTGCGCTGGGATTTCTCCTCTGGCTTGGAAACTTAGCCAGGACTGCCTGGGAATGGTTGTGGGTGGCATATGCACATAGGACACTCTGACCCTGCTGGCTTCATCTCTTTAGGGACCTCAATCGGAATCGGATTCGGCTGATAGAGGGCCTCACCTTCCAGGGGCTCAACAGCTTGGAGGTGCTGAAGCTTCAGCGAAACAACATCAGCAAACTGACGGACGGGGCTTTCTGGGGACTGTCCAAGATGCATGTGCTGTAAGCGCGGACCGGGGTCCTGGCATTGCTAAGGATTGCTGTGTGGTGTGTGGTGTGGGGTGTGGGGTGTGGTGTGTGTGTGTATGTGCACATGCGCGCCCACACCAGCATTACTGTGTGTTGTGGTCTATGTGTGTGTGTGTGTGCACGTGCATGCCCACACCAGCGTTCAGCTGTGCACTGGGCGTGGAGTGGGGCACCAGTGCCCAGTCCCTTTCTCCTGAAGGATTCTTCAAGATTTCAGCCGGACCCAGCCCCCTTCCCTTTGCATCTTCACCTGGGCCCAACTCAGTGTCTTGGGACAGGGCCAAATCTGAGGGTATTTTCCTAGCAGATCAGAAAATCCACTGAAATCCACTTGGGGGAAGTTTCAGCGGATTGACTCAGATCAGTTGGTTGATGGAGGTGGAGTTATGGGCCATTCTGCCAGGCCTGCTCCCCTCAGCCTGCATCCACTGCCCCCGCCCCTGCTTCCTCGGTGAATGTGGGACTGCGGAACAGACCCCTCCTCACATCCTCTCTACTCCCACACCACAGGAAGTTCCTTCTCTCCCCTTCTGGGTTTGACAGTCTTTCTTGAGGTGCAGGTGGGCCAAAAATGTAGCGCTCATCCTAGGAGATTTATTTCTGTCTTGTGAGCTAATCAAGACACTGGGTGCAGATGTTCAACTTTTATCAAGGGAGCAGTCTCTTCAGCCAGATGTGTACAACAGCACAACAGGCTTGCCTGCACAGTGACGTGAAACAGGAGGGCAGCATACAGAAAAGGCTTTTTAAACGTTAAAAGCATTTTTAAACATTAAAATTTATTTTTAATCGAAAGTAATTCATCTGTATAGTTAAATCAGATAGTAAAGAAAAGCTGTCACTGCCCACCCCAGCCTCCCCCGCCGCCTCCCCCTCATTCTCTCTTCACCCCAGTTCCTCTCCTAAGAGGCAGGCACTTCTAAGCCTTTCTCTTTCTCGTTTTTCTGTTTTTAGCTTTGCTGGTTGTTCCTTCCAAGTTAATATACTGACACCACTGTCTTTACTTACCCACTTGCGATTTCCTGCTTTAGAGTCAGTGATTTAACTTGCTTATGACCGCCCCTTCTCCCTTCCAGTCTGGGCAAATTATATCATGACTTGTATGCCCTTTACTGGTTTTCTTGGCAATGGAAACCAACTAGGCCCAGGTCCATCCACGTGTTGTGCTGTGTCACTCTGATCGGCGTCTCTGCATGACCAGCCCTCCGTGCCCTGTGAACAGTGAGGATGTTTCTGCTGCTGGACTTCTTGCTCTACTCATTCTCCACCCTTTGTTTTACGTATTCAAAAACATTTCGCTTGATCTCCTTCAGCATGTCATTTTGGACTTGGAAGTCCAAGGTGGTCATGTGCTGGGTGGACTGAAGGTAAAAGAGAATTCTCAGAGGAAAATGGGGTTAGCACCTACCATTTGGTTTTTATGTTGAACAAATTTATATAAATTGAGCTGTCTTGGAGGTTATTTATACATTAAGTGCTTACCTTTTGAGCAGTAGCAGAAAGAAATATGGAAAAAAGCAAAACTTAGTTGCCCAAAGCCCTTGTAATATTGAACACGCAGCAAAATTCGAGTTATGGTCTTCTGTTGAAGAGGCGGTCACCTGGGCTTGCGCTGTCTTTCCTAGCACATGCTGTGTGGGGAAGCAGGGTGCTAGCACACTTACACAGTGGGCCTGAGCGCTCAGGCCCAGCGCTGCCCTGAAACCTGATGTCCCCTTGTTCCCTTCTTGTAGTGACCCCATGGAGTCAGTGCTCTTAGATATCTTCATGTTATAGATGTGCAGGTTTATTCAGCCAGCAAGCTGCAAAATTAGGATTTAAATCCAGATAGTCTGACGCCAGAGCTAAAGCGGGTCTCCTAGCACAGTGGCACAGAGTCCAGCCGTTGGTAACCAGACCTGGGCTTGAATTATTTCTGGCCCCTTCCCTACTGGCTAAGCTGTGTAAAGTCTTAGGTTACCTGGCTTCTCTCAGCAGCACGTTCCTCATGGGTGAGATGAGGGTGATAATAAGAGCCTCCTCCTATTCTCCTTTCTATTCTTTTAATGGGCTTTGCCCTGGCCTGGAAGTCCTATGCCAGTTTGTTGGCCTGGGTCATTTTTTGTTTTGTTTCTGATAGAGGTGGGGTTTCGCTATATTGCCCGCACTGGTCTCGAACTCCCGAGCTCAAGCGATCCTCCCGCTTTGGCCTCCCCAAGTACTGGGATTACAGGCATGAGCCACCACACCCGGTCCTGGTTCACTTTTACTCGGCCAAAAAAGTCACTTCTAGGAAGCTCCCTCTTGCCCTGTGAACACTCTGAGTTGGCCTTGGCATGTGCTATCATCCATGTAGATTTGCCTGTCTTCTCCCAGCCCCTCCTCACATGCACATGTGTGCGAGTAGACTCCACAGTCCTCTCGTGCACTGTTCTAGCCTTCGTGCGACTGCAGGGTCAGATACAGCATAGCTACTCATTTGCTGGCTGTCCAGTGAAGGAGTGAAGGCTTGTCTTCATCCTGTGCGTGGCTGTCGTTGCAGGCACCTGGAATACAACAGCCTGGTAGAAGTGAACAGCGGCTCGCTCTACGGCCTCACGGCCCTGCATCAGCTCCACCTCAGCAACAATTCCATCGCCCGCATTCACCGCAAGGGCTGGAGCTTCTGCCAGAAGCTGCATGAGTTGTAAGTGTCCTCGGCTCTGGGCTGGGCATTTTTTAGACACTGCTTGGAGGTGAAAGTGCTAGGCCTGGTTCATTCCACCACACAGCGGCCTTGGGGAGGACTCAGAGACAGGGAGGCCAGTAGCCCTGTCCCCAAACCAGCCAGGCCCAGAGTAGGAGCCTCAGCGATTTGAGCCCACATCACTTATCTCCCCTTCACTTCCTCTGCATTTAGATTAGCAGGGGCTCCAGGAATAGCATCTAGGTCCTTGCAGGGAGCCTTGGCCCCCAAGGCTCTGTTGGGTTTGGAGACAGTTCCAGGGGTGGAGAGTTCCTAGGGAAGGGCAGCTCCAGCAGAGCGCTCACAGGAGCCATTTCGAGAGTGGCTGTGTGTTAATGGCCACACCAAATAGCATGCGCTTCTTCAGTGAGGGGGTCATTTGGGCTCAAACAGAGACGGTGGCACCCTGACTGTGGATGAATTTGTGTCCTCGGAGTCACCACCTTCCTTCCTGTAGACGAGTTGCCCAGGCTCTTGGCCCCATTTTCACCGCAGTGGCCTGCTGGCAGAGGCTCCCGTGCAGTCATGTGTGCGTGCTTGGTTCAGAGATGCGTGGACCTCTTGCTCCTTTTGGAGATTTCCAGACAGGGCTCCAAGTTGAGACTGAGAACTGAGCTTGTCTTGCCCAAAGTTCTGAGATGAGTAGTGACAGACTCTCCCCTGCATAGCGAGGGGCAGTGGCCCTGGCCACCCTGTCATGTCAGGGTGGGGTTATTGGACAGTGAACGCAGCATTCCTAAGGACTCAGAGAACATCTTCACAAATAGATAGTTTGTGTTTTCACTGTTCTTTCCATTTTATATGCTCCAGTTTAGTCCACTAGGTTTCTTTATTTTTCGCAAGACTTGGGTGGGTTTTCTTTTTTGTTTTTTTCTCCTTTTTCTAGGCTTGGCTGTTTGAAAAAGATTCACCCACTGAAGTGAATGATTGTTAAGAGAGCCAGGCCTCAGTCTGTCTTGTCTCTCTTGACCTCACCAGACACACTCAAGGGGATGTGTGAATCTGATGTGGATTCTTGCATCTGGTGTTTGTGTCTGGTCTTCTGTGTTCTCCTCTCTCTCCCTTCCCTCCTCCTCTTCCTCCCCTCCCCTACCTCTGACACACACACACACACACACAGACACACACACACACACACACACACACACACAGACACACACACACAGACTTGGAGTTTATATTTTGGTGACTCCATCATTATCTAATGCAAAACACAGTGGTCCTGCCTCTTTCCTAACTTTTCTTGGATTCTGTGAGTGTTAACCCTTTGGGTTCAGCTTCCTATGCTTCAGGGCCTGCAGCTGTACATTCCATGTCGTGCTGGATGGCTCCTTTCAGGCTCTGTAGTCAAGCTGTGACCCCAACAGGGAACTCCTGGTTTTGTTGGTCAGAGCTGGGAGCTGTGGGAAACAAGAGAGGTCTTTTAAGTCCCCAAAGTCTGAGCCAGTTCAGTTCTTAAAGTGAGGAGCTGTCCTCTGACTCACCAGCATATTGCGGCCCCAGGGAAGGCATGCTGTCTTCTGCGGGGTGCGGGATCCCCTCTCTGGCTGGTGGAAGGCATGAAGCCCTCTTCTGTGCCCTCTAGAAGGGGCAGCAGAGATCACAGAAGTGCGCTTGAGCAGTCCTAGTGGTTAGCACCATATCCAGGTAACCTCAGAGCCAGATTTGGGATTGCTTCCCAGCGTGTTTCCCACCCCTCCTTTAAGCTACATTCTTTAATTGCAGGTGAGGATATAATTTTGATCTCCTGCCAGGTCTATGCAACTGACAGACACCCTGACTTATTTGTCCAGGAGGGAAAGAATGCTGCTCCCAGCTGCCTTTAAAAACTCATTAATCTTCTCAGAGTTTATTTTCCGTCTTCCTGCCTCGGCCCCAATTTTTCATTTTTCAACGATAGATGACCAGTATGTCATGTAACCAACCCAGAGGTGCAGGAGTGCTGGGAGGAAGCTTTGATTCTGAGGCTTGGACAAAGCATATGGTTTTACCACCTGCAGTAGGGGATCATGCTCTGAGGACCACGTGGATGGGGGCAGGGAGGCCTGAGCAGAAGGCTCCTGTCCTGGGGGAGTTGCCCCACTAAGGCGTGAGGCACAGGTGTGGTCGTCCCACGCAGGGACTAGTGGTGCCCTCTGCTGGCCGATGCAGGGAGTGTGACCGGGGCTCCCTGGCTTGCTGGCTTGCTGGCTTGCTGTCCAGAATCCCAGGCTTCTGCTATGAGAGGTCTTTCGTAGCCTGAATCAGGAGCTGCCTTGGACAGCAGCATGAAGGCACTGGAGCTTGAGAGTTCTTGTGTGTCATGACCTTGTGCGTAGTCTTCACAGTTTAACAGCTACCCTGGCCCCTGTGACTTACGCAACCATTCTAGGAGTCAGACTAGTGTGTTGGGCACTGATGAGTTTCTAGCTGCATGGCCACTTTTACCCCCAGAATTCTTGGGGGGGGGGGGCGCTGTGCGCTTATGTGTGTGCATCCGTGTCATTTCCCACTGAAACCTAGCCGACCGTGGCCCGATTTCCGGTGGGGTGGGGTTGGGGGGCAACCACGCTAGATGGTGACATTACTGCCCTCCCTTTCCTCAGGGTCCTGTCCTTCAACAACCTGACACGGCTGGACGAGGAGAGCCTGGCCGAGCTGAGCAGCCTGAGCGTCCTGCGTCTCAGCCACAATTCCATCAGCCACATTGCGGAGGGCGCCTTCAAGGGACTCAGGAGCCTGCGAGTCTTGTACGTCTCCCACTCCTGACAGGATAAAAGGGTCCCCAGTGGGGAGAGCAGAATAGAGCAAACCATCTGCTTGGTGAACTCCATTTGCGTTGGCTTCGAGTCAGAATTGGATCCAACGCTGGCTTGCTCTGTGTGCAGAGTCTCAAACTTTTATATAATCAACTGAGAAAGAACTGGTTAAGCAGAAAAACCTCTCATTCCCCTAGGATGGTGCCTAGAGAGGGATGGCAACTCCTAAAAAGTAGTTGTTCTCAAGCAGTGATGCCCACGTTGTGCTGGACAGGATGCTGGCTCCTAGTGTTGGAAAAAGCTTCCCCACGCTGAGCGCCTGGTGCGGCCTCCAGTTCAGCAGCCGTGGGTCAGTCTTTTCCATCTTGAGTCTTCAGTTGCAACTTCCGTTTTTAAGTCCTGAGTATTTTTTCTCTAAACCATGGGAATATTTCTGTGCATCTCTCGCCCTAGCATTTGAATTTCTTCAGCATAACCTGTACCAAGATGCCTCCTTTGCAAAAGCAGCACTTAAGGAATCCTGTGTCTCTCCTTGTACCTCATCAGGGGTCGGTTAACAAAGTGGAGGTGCTAATGTCGCTTCCCTTGAAGTCCCTAATTAGATGGGATTGGCAAAAGTGAGTGCAGGATGCTTTTCTGAGGCTTGTGTATAAAACTTTAACATGGTTGGCTTCATAGAACTTC
Source organism: Papio anubis (assembly GCF_008728515.1). NCBI lineage: Eukaryota > Metazoa > Chordata > Mammalia > Primates > Cercopithecidae > Papio > Papio anubis. The sequence continues at coordinate 73,893,368 of NC_044977.1, forward strand.
CAAGCGGCTATCAGCATAAAACCCCCAGAGAGGGGCATATGGTTTTCAGATGATAGTGGTGGCAGGTTCTAGGGTCTCCTTCTCAGGTGTAATTCACTGCACAGAGAGGGGTCTGTTCCAGTGTGACAGGGAGGGAGGCCTTTGCACTTGCACCTGGCAAAGCCAGCTTTAACGTGGAGCCATTGCCAGGGAGTGTGAAAGGGGCCGGAGCCAAGCTATTCAGGCCAGGTCAGCCTGGGAGCCCATACAAGGTCCAAATAACAAGGCTGGGAACATTCAGACTGAGCTGGCCAGAAAGGAGAGAAAAACTTTGGCAGCCAGGGCTAGGAGCCGGGAGACAGGCATACAAAGCCACAGCCCCCGGTCCCTGGTTTTTTCAGTATGCAGATGATAGGAAGGAACCCACTGAGAGGAGAAGTCCCTTCCAGCAGCAGAATCTTCACTCTTTGAGCTTCCTGCTGTAAAAGAAAGGTGGCCGCCAGCATTTCACTCTTCATTCAGAGCTGCCCTCCCTGCTGGCAGCATTGATTCCTGCTGCAGCTTCTCACAGGAGACAAGCGCTCCTTTTCTGTCCCTGGCCTGTGTCTGCAAGGACTCAGGAGGGGAAAGTTTAAGAACCAAGAACCTTGTGGAAAGTTGGAGAGGGCAGAATGTGTGCAGGATGGGAGCCTGGTCGCCAGGTGTGATGTCTCGCCTGGGCACTGTGACCTGCTTCTGGAAGCCGGGAGGCCACTGAGTCATCGGCCATGGGATTTGTATTGCTGGAGGGGCCTGGGCTGAGGAGTTGGCCTCATCTCTCCAATCCTGGCGAGTGGGTCACAAGTCTGACTCAGCACCCAGATGTCCTCCCTGGCTCAAAGTCAGCGCCCTGCAGGCCTTGGGAGGAGATGGGCTCTGGGCTCCAGACCCACTGGCTGGCACGGAGGGGCCCACGGGTGGGCCCTGTGCCAGGTCTGTTTCTTCCACGTGCTTTCTGCAGTTTCTCGGTCATGTCCAGAAAAGGGACTCTGGTTGGTATGAGAGCAGACAGGAGCCTTAAGGAACCTTTTGGGCTGATCCTCGTGCCAGGGCCAGATGTCCGCTCTCCGGGGGCTGAATACAAACTGGGCTGTCTGCACCACCTCCCTCCCCCGGAGCGCGGCCTCTGCAGACAGGGAGGCAGGTGGAGCCCAGGGAAGCTTCTTGTCTGAGGCGTGTGTCGTCTTGGTTGGAAGGCTGAGAAACAGGGCGTCCCTCCCAGGGCCATATGTCTCTTCACCCTACGTCCCGGCTGTGCCTCCAGGGTGCACCCAGGGGCCTTCAGCTTCTGAGCAGCAGGCTGGGCGGGAGCTTGCTTTCCCTTCATGCCCAGACTGCTCGGTGAGCTGCTTTCTGTCCTCTCCCCAGGGATCTGGACCATAACGAGATTGCGGGCACAATAGAGGACACGAGCGGTGCCTTCTCAGGGCTCGACAGCCTCAGCAAGCTGTGAGTATCCGCGGCACAGAGCTCCGCCAGCAAATGCATGGGAAGACACTTCCGTGGGAGACGTTTCTGGGGTGCCCCCTGCGCCTCTCTGCTCTGGGCCCAGGCGGAAGAGAGCTGGCTCCACGCAGACTTTTGTTTGGGGAGAAGAGTTTGAAGAAGAGAGTGGGGGACACCCCACTCCTCGCTGGGCAGGGGTCTCCTTGCTGGTTTGGGTGTTGGGTTCTTGGGGGCTGGCAACCCGGCATTTGGCGGCCTGGTGGAGCTTCTCTCAGGCTTCCCTGACAACTCACGTGAAAACTGCTGAATTTGCTCCTGTCCTTTGTACAAAGGAGTCTTGCCCCGTTACTCCGTTTCTCAAAGTTGTGTAAAGCTCAGTCAGCTGTGAGGGCGGTGAGGCTCCTGACAGTACTGTCATCGTTAGCCGTCATCTCAAATGGAAACATCATTTCCAAGGGTCATGGTAGCAGCTATTTTAATGTGTGGTTTGGGGTCTTTTTCCTTTTTTCCTAGCTCCTAGATTTTGCCAGTTAATCTGCCAAGCACCTGTGTGCATGGTACCTAATGATCTCATGAGGGCAGGCTGTGTTAGGCAACCTCTTTATTAGTTGAGGAAAGAGAAGTGATGGGATTTTGCCCAAAACTACACAGTGGGCAAGTGGCAGGCTCAGGATTTGCTCGTTTGGCTCCAAAGCCCACGTTCCCTCCCCCTTGGCCCACCCTGTTTTCTCTGCATGTCACCAGCACTTTCTGTAGATGCCATCCAAGGACCATGCAGGAGGAGGACGGGGGTAATTATTACTGTTGACTAGCAGCTTGGAGGGAAGACTGGAGGAGGGCAAGACGGAGTGGACGGCCGCCACTCGATTCTCCCACCCCGTCCCCAGTGACCGGGAGCTCGGCAGAGTGCGAGTGTCAAGTAAATATTTGGAAAGCCCTACTGGAGCTCGAGGATAGAGGAGAGCCTGTGGTGGGGAGAGTCTTTTTATATAGTAGATGCTTCTGATTGGTTTGGAAAAGCATGGCATTTCACACCTTTTATATACAGGGTCCTGATTAGGAATAAGCTCTGTTGGCTGGCTGAGGAAGGTATTTCTTCTTGAGCGTCCTGTACTCCAGCAGCACGTCGGAGATGCTTGTCAGTGTTTCTTGTCCTTATCGTCCCTAAAACAATGCTGATTTTCCCCAACCTTTAACCCATACGTGGCCCCTTTTTATCCCATATAGGGCAAACCTGAGAAGAGCCAGAAGTACCAAGTGGGGTGAGGCAGAGGCCTTCTTAGCAAGAGGAGCTCCAGGTCTGGGACGTGGCTGCTGAGGTGTTCAGCACCGGGGCTGCCATTCAGCATAAGCCTCCCTGGCCTCGGCCATAACTGATTGAAGGGTGAGGGTGGGGAGAGTGGGCGGCATTGCCAGCCCTCATGGGGCATGTCCATCTTTAGGGACCTGGAGCTGTTTCCTGGGTGTCATGGCTTCCAGGAGACTGTCTCTCTACAGAAGGCCCGTGAGGTGTGCCTGGCCCCGGGTCACCTGGGCTTCCGGTGCTGCATGAGTCCGCCGCTGCCTTCCTGAGTGCGCACCCTCTGTGCCCTGGTGCTTTCTCCTTTGTCCCCCTGCTGGACCAGGCTCAGCACTTCCACCTGAGCCCCAAGAGGTCAGCCCAAGCCCCTGCTTTCCTCGCTTGTTGTTTGTGGTGGGCTCCACACTGAGCTGGTCCTGAGACTCCTGGGAACTTGTTAAAATCTAAGCCTCACCCCACGCAGCCATCCCTGGCTGTGGGGGGGCCGGGCCTGCAGTGGAACTCACTGTGTGTGTGGGTGGGGAGTGGGGGCTAGTGCACATGTCACGGCTACTCTCAAGGACATGAGTACAAGGACCACCTGAGTACTGCCCCCTGTACCTGCCACTTGATTTGGCAAGTGCTAACCAGAGTCAGCTTCTTGGGGCTGGAGACTCTGTGTATGTTTGAAAAAGGGTGAGAGAGAAAGACATGCATCCAGTTGGGGAAGCTGGGACAATAAACAAACAAGAATTCCTTAATATGATTAAGTATATGCAATCACTTATGTAAGTGTGATGCTATCATGGTTATGTGGCAAAGGAAACGAATCATTTTCTTCTTGGATAAAGAAAATGGTATGATGCCTATGATGTGGATTCCATAAACTCCTGCTGGGTTCGAGAATGGGTAGTGGCTAGAGGTAGAGATGAGGCGAGATTGGCACGACCGGAGGACGGTTGTAGCTGTGTGACGGGCACTTGGGGTTCAGGATACTACTACGTCTACCTAGCATAGTGTGTGCAAATTTCCACATTGAAAGGGAAGCAGAGAAGTAAATGCTTCTCATGTGATCCTGGTACACAGGGCTACTTAAAAACTGCTGTGTTTGGCATATTGCAGGTGTTGAGTCGATGTTTGTTGAACGAATGAAGGGAGGGACAGAGGAAGAACCCAGTGCCTCTTTGGTCCCCTCCCCACCCGTCTACTCAGAACATTCCAGGAAAGCTCTGTGCTGTGGCCCTGGCTGAGAGAAGTGACCACAGACAGCACTATGTTGCTCCGTGGGAGTGGCCCAGTGCTGGCCTGTTGGGATCCACTGAGAAGTGGGGTGCATGTTAACACAGAGAAGACCTGCCCCTCTAGAGCAGCTGATCCGTGCTGCGGGGAGCGCAGCCGGTGCCCTGAGTCCCTTCATTTGGTGTGGGTTTGTCTTTGGAGAGCTCAGGGAGCTCGTGTTTAGGATCTGCCCTAGGATGGGAAGGTAGAGACCCCTGCCTTCGCTGAATTACTCAGAGACCTTGGGTCCTTCCCACCACGCAAGAGGTCAGACCTAAATTAAAATGTTTTCCAAGAAAGGGAGATGTGAGCAGCAGAGCCATAAATGGCCTCTCTGTGAATTTGGGGTGGATGCTGACCTGCCCTTAATTTTTCCAGCTTATGCACACAGCTGTGTTGGAGAGTTCCTCACACTGGAGCTTCCCAGCAGGGCAAGAATGTTCCTAGACCCCAGCACATGCCTTTCTTCCTAGCTTGTCTGGGATTCTTTTGTAGACCCACCCCAGGGCCTGTTTGTTTCCAAATGGTTGTGCGGTTCCCAGGCTGGGGCCTACACAGTGGCACAGAGTCAGTACACAGGAGGGAAGAGAGAATTTCTGGATCCCAAATTTCAGGCAGAGAGGAGCAGTTAGTGATCTGGGTATGCGACTTCCTGCCCCGTGGTTCCAGCTGGCTCCATGGCATTCCTCAGAGGGAGGGGCAGAGTCCCACACAGGGCACATGGCAAGGGGTATGTTTGGGGGCACTTGCAGAGCTGATGGGAGCGCAGCCTCCATCCCTGCCTGTGGGGGGGCCGGGCCTGCAGTGGAACTCACTGTGTGTGTGGGTGGGGAGTGGGGGCTAGTGCACATGTCACGGCTACTCTCAAGGACATGAGTACAAGGACCACCTGAGTACTGCCCCCTGTACCTGCCACTTGATTTGGCAAGTGCTAACCAGGCCTTTAGAGCTGTTAGCTGGGTTGGCCAGGAGATGGATGGGAGGCTTGACAGGTGACTCCTGCAGGTTGCTTTCTGTTCCAGGTTGGTGCTGGGGAGGTCAGGCCAGCTATGCCTTCTCTGGGAGCCTGGCTGTGGTACAGAAATAGTGTCCTCCCAGCCCATATTCCCGCCTCTCCTTTCTCCTCACAGCAGCCTTTTATTAGAGCCATCCCAGTCTGCTGGCTGCAGCTCCCCATCCCAGCCCCATATGTCTGCTGGGGGAAGGTAAGGACCCTGCCTAATCCACCAACAAGATGATTAGCCCCTGCATAATTGAGAATTTGAGAATTTGTTTTATTGCTATTGTCACCATTAAAAATAACAGCCTGCCCTCATTGTAAAACAGGTCAATATGACTAATATTTAATGGATGAAATAAAGCGCAGCTTTTTCCTGGATCTCGTTTACAGGAGATTTCACTAAACAGTTCAATGCGTTTTTACTGGGACCTCGGGCACGCAGTGCCTGGGCCGGGGGATCTGAGTAAGTGTAGAAGTTGGCAGCGCTCTCTGAAGCGCTCGGGGTGCAGTGCCCCATGAGCTGTTACTTGCTGGCGAGTTTTGTGGTTAAAGAGCCTGAGTTAGCATGGCCACCGGCTTTTCTGTGTGTTTGGTTTATTTGTTTTAAAATAAAAGTTTCAGACTGAGGGGTTGTGGAAACGCTTTCAGAATGCGATTGTTTTCCCATCCATGCAGACGGCCTGAGAGAAAGCAAAGGCAGAGGGTCTCTGGCCCGTTTGCCCCTTCACCCTCCGGAGGCAGGAAACAGAGCTGGCTTTGTCTGAGGGCTGAGCTCACAGTTAGCGCCGGGGTCGGCCTGAATGGTGGCCTCCAGGGAGGGAGTCTGTTTCTGATGAAACGGAGGGTCAGGCAGCCCCTGTGGAGTGGTTGCCCTGGAAGCTGGCCACGCAGGCTGGTGGTGCCTCCCTCTGGCTCTACTGTGAGCCTGTGTTGCCAGGAGGCAGCTCCTGGTACCTGCCCAGGCGGTTCCCAAGAGGCCTGTTGCAGTTAGGAAGAAGCAGCGGCCCGTGTGCTGGGCAGGTCCCAGGCTGCCTTGCCATCTTTGGTTTGCTTCAGGGCTTACATTTTTCCTCCTTTCAGGAAGGGGCTGGGACTTCTTGCTTTCCCTTATGGGTCCCAGTCTTAATGCAGGTTGAAGGTGGAGCTGGCCTCTAGTCCAGTCTCTTCGCCAGTGCCAGGTGAGATCCTGGACCAAGAGTCCCCTTCCCAGTAGGGGGCTGGGCCAGATGGGCTTTCTCCAGGGGCTTCCTCTCCTGCCCACCTGAACCCCATTGCCTTGGACAGACCTGTTGACGCTGAGAATCCCCAGGAGTTGGCTCCCAGCAATCGTGTTCTTAGCAAGCCCGTTAGATCCTGGTGTACCTTAAGATTGACAAGTCCACGAAGCTCATGGTCAGCACTGCCTTCGGTTGTTCCCTGGTAGTCTCCTGTGCCGTCTGGATTAGAGGGAATGCCTTTGGTGGGTTCTCATCAGAGAACATGGTAACAGGGAGGGGAGGGGAAAACTGAATTATCTTCATTCCCAGCGTCCACCCTAGGGGCTCCCCTGCAGGGAAACAAGCTTGCCTTTAGATCACACAGTGCGGTGGAGGAGGCACTCATTTCTTCGTGTGTTCTGCAGGGCACAGACTTTGGTTTCTGGGAAAGCTCTTAGCAGTTACTGCTAAGGCTTGGATTGGAGCTGCCTGGAGGCAGGAACCCCTTCTCATGGGCAGGCAGTCCAGGCAGGGCACAGGCACTAGTGATAACCTTGGAGGCTGGCTCACTGACGTCATATAAAGTCTGGGGTATGGCCGAGGAGCCAAAGCACTGGGGCATCGCCTGCAGGCCCTGAGGGGTCCCTCTCATAGGCAAGGACACAGCTCCCCATGGCTGTGGAGGACATCTGGCTGCCAGGACATCTCAGGTGCTGAGAGCTGTGGAGCCAGCTTGATGGATGCCTGTTTTCCTGTCCTCTTGCCTCTTTTGGGAAACTTTGTTCCCAGAATGCACTTTTCAGAAGTGGGTGGCAGTTTGGGGGTTTTTGTTCGTTTGTTTTTTGTTTGTGACAACTTCCCATTATGTTGCCCAGGCTGGAGTGCAGTGATGCAATCACAGCTCACTGCAGCCTCCACCTCCTGGGCTCAAGCAATCCTCCCACCTCAGCCTTCTAAGGAGCTGGGACTACTGGTGCGTGCCTCCACGCCCGGATAAGATTTTATTTTTTGTAGAGACAAGGTCACCTTATGTTGTCCAGGTCTCAAACTCCTGGGATCACTTGAGCCTCCTCAAGTTGAGGCCTCCTGCCTCAGCCTCCCAAAGTGCTGGGATTACAGGCCTGAGCCGCCACGCCCAGTCATGGGTAGCAGTTTTAATTCCGAAGATTTGTCTTTCCTTTTTTGACTCAGCTTCCTCTCACTGAAACCATAACCAGTCTCATCTCTCCTGCAAGGCCATCACTAAACTTCACCATCCAAGCGTGGGTGGTCCTTGGAGAGAGACCGGGCCAGACAAGGTGATTTCCACCTGACACTGCAAGGGGCCTTTTTTAGGCCAGACGGCGCATGCAATTCCAGCCTGTCATCACTATTAAATTCTAATAAAGATAAAAGTATTTCATTTCAGAAAGGGTAAGGCCTGTGTGCTTCAAACCCGTAATCTCAGCGCAGGTCAGCTTTCCACCTGCCCCTCACTGGACAGACTTATCAGGTAGCACTACCTTAATTATGTTTTCTTTCTCTTTCTCTCACCCCTTCCTTGTTTCTCTCTCCTTCCCTGGCCTTAATTTCTGGATGTTTGGAAACGACAGGACTCTGTTTGGAAACAAGATCAAGTCTGTGGCTAAGAGAGCATTCTCCGGGCTGGAAGGCCTGGAGCACCTGTGAGTATCTCGCCAGCCCTGCCCTGAGGCACAGGCCTGCCAAATGTGGCTGCCGGGGAGTTCTGCTAGCAATTTAATTGCATCTTTGTAAACTGAGAAACAGGCTATTTGGAAACACCAGCTGCTTCCTTCTCATTATAAGTCAGCTTCAACTTTGGCCTTTATGTTGCCTATGCCAGGAACAGTTACAGAACATATGGCCAGTGGGTGTGCTCCCAGTTAATTCAGTTGGTGTTTGGATAAATACCCTCCCCCCTCCTGCTGCGCAGCCTCACCCCTGCACCAGCTCGTTCATGGACCCCTGGCCTCACTGCCTCTTCCACCAAGGTGCTTCCTGCTGGCCAAGCCTGTTGCCTCCATTAGAGCAGCTTAACAGTGCAGAGTAGGTGCTGGGCTGAACCAGTTTGGTGTGGTTGCTTCTGAGACCCTGGGAGGAAGGGGACAGAGCCACCCCTGAGACAGGCATGCTGTTGCCATCTGGGGCGGATGCCTCATGTATGTGATCCTTAGTTTATTTCCTCTTTGAATCAAGGTTGACTCTTACCTCTGTTGGGGAAGGTTTTGCCTTGTGAGCAGGCCTCCACCCAGCTTGGATGGTGCGCTAAGGCTGGCTCGGCTCCTGAGTCATTCTGTGGGCTTGTGTTGCGATTCGGGAAACAACAGCCTCCTGTAGTAGTTAGGACACAGGTCTGGCTAGTCCCTGTGGGTCATCTGTGAAACCAGGACTGTGCTGAAAACCCCTCAGGTTTACCTAGGGTTTCTTTGTATAAGTATGTATATTCTGTTTCAGGAACCTTGGAGGGAATGCGATCAGATCTGTCCAGTTTGATGCCTTTGTGAAGATGAAGAATCTTAAAGAACTGTAAGTATCTGGATTCCCTGGGTCTGACTGATGGGAACGGAGACTTTCAGAGTAAGAAACTTCTGCAGTTGCATTATGCTCACTTGTTAAAAGGCCACATGGTACATATTTTGGATTTTGTGGGCCACAGGGTCTCTGTCATGACTACTCGATTGTGTCATTGCAGCAGAAAGCAGCCATAAACAATACATAAGCAGGTGGGTGTGGCTGTGTGCCCATAAAGTCACATTGACAGAAGCAGGCAGTGGGGCCGCAGGCCGAAGCTTGCTAACCACAATGTGAAATATACTGCCCTTTATAAAGTGGGTAATACCCCTTTAATTATGTCAGGGATGAGTTTCTATCTTTTGGGCTTGTTTACAATGAAGGCCTGTGTTGAAAGGGGCTCCTTCAGAGCCTGGTGGGCTGTGAGCAAGGCAAAGCTCTGGAGGGGATGGGATGCTGAGGGGTGCGGTGGTGTCTGCCCGTACCATTTCCAAGCTTTCTAGGCACAGTTCACAGGTGGTGGTGCTTCCACCGTGGACTTGGACCATGGGCTCTTGGGTGACAAGGTTGGAAAATCTTCCCTGTATCCTACTCTCTGGCAGGGGAGCTAGTCTAGGTCCTCAGGTATAACACCCAAGTTTCGTTTCTTTTCTTTTTTTTTCTAGACATGAATCTGATTCTGCAGCCAGTGAGTTCTAGCCATGATATCAGTTCCCTCAAGGGGTAGCTTTTGGTTCCTAGAAGTGCTGACAGAATGGCACATGCCAAAGGACAGTCATCTTTTTGCCCTGGCCTCATCCCCATTCCCCGAGGCCACTCCTGATGGACCCTCAGTTGGGGCAGGGAGGCTGGGAATGGGAAATGTCGTGCATTCCCCGTAGCTGAGAACTGAAGCAGGCCAGGTGACACCGCTCTGAGTGAGGAAGGAAGGTGGCCTGCGCACTTGCCCTGTGACGTTCAGCGTGCTGTGAGCCTCAGGCCTGCTGAATAGATACCGTCCTTGCAAGGGTTGGATCTTGGAGCGGGCATCTGGGATGGGTACATGGAGCTCGGGGCTCTGCAGACAGCTGTTCCGTGCCCAGGGCCTTCCCTCTTCCAGCCTCAGCAGCTCTGCCTCCATCTGTCGGATGAGACAGAACATACAGAAGGGATTCCATGGCTCTCCTTCCAGAGCAGGGGAGGAGATGATTCCAGACCACCATGGAAGGCTGGATTCAGAGGTGGACTCACAGTAAAGCAAGTGGAATGAAACATTAGTCGTAGAAGACAAGTGGTGGGGCACAGGAGCATTCACTGTGGAATTCTTTCACCTTTTCTGTCTCTGAAACTTTTAGATATGATGTTAGGAGTGAAAAAGACCTGATTAAATTTAAATGGGAAGAGGGTATTTTGAGAGAAGGAAGGAGGAAGGGGATAAGATTTTCCTTGGGAAGTTGGAAGGAACTGGACCCTTCCAGAAGCTCAGACCCCCAGTGTGCTTCTCTAGTTCTGGAGGCTCAGCCTCGGTCTCCTGCCTGGCTTTCCCATCACTGCTGCACGTACCTAGCTGGGGCTGGCCCTGTGCTCAGTCCTCGGGTGAGAGAAACGGTTAATTCCACTTGGTCGTTTTCTTCTCCATCAGATCAAGTCAGGTTGTACTGTGCACTTAGTCATCCTCTGGGTAAATTTCCACAAGTGATGATTAGAAACACACTTTGAGTTGGAATCATGAAAATGCATCATGTGAGCCAGCGAAGCCCTGGGATGGCTGCAGAAAGCAGTAGAGCCGATGGCGCTGTGCTCTCTGTGGGTGGAGGAAGGGCGGCAGGAGCCTGCAGAGCCTAGGGGTTGGAATCCTCACTACTGCCTGGCCCGAGGCCCTCCCCATGTGTCCTCTCGGTCGTAACTTGCTTTTTAGGAACATGCTGTCTCCACCCTGGGTACCCACTGTCTTCGTGGAGTCTGGCCTCCTGTCTGAGGTGGGTTTCATGGTGGAAGAAGTAGGAAATCCTCAAAGGCATTAGCCCCACACGTCCAGAGCGTGTGTAAGATGAGGCTTAGCCCTTTCCACATGTGTCTGATCAAAGATAAATGTCAAATTTGTCTTCCCCAGTTTGTTCCTGTGGTTCAAATGGAATATGCCCTTGTGTCCTGCACAAATGCCTAACGTCGTGCAGGGATGGCCCAGCCTCTCCTAGGCTTTCATGAATAGTGCCCAGGCTGCACTGCGTGGAAGTGCCCTCTTGCGAGGGAGCTGGAGGTGCTTCTGACAGCGGCGAGTTCTCCATCCAGGCTGAGTTCCCCCGTGCCTGGTGCAGCCAGCCCGACCCCCATGCAGGGCGCACTCCTGGGAGCTGCCTTCCCCAAACGCTGCATGGGAATTGGCCATTTCATCAGGGATGGCCGTGACAGCCCTTCCGCCACTTGCAGTGACTCCACAGTAGAACAGCCCTCCAGATAACTCTCAGCAGGATGCTACCTGCCTATGAAATAAAAATGCAAACTCTCATTCTGATTTTAAGATCTGATATGGGTCAGCATCCCAGTTATGATGGCCTTGAGATAAGTTATTTCCGTTTTTGGAAAAGCACTTTCCAAAATTATAATTATTTTAATAAGATGCCCAACTCATCTAGGGGTGATGGGGAACATGAGGAAGAGTGGATTTTACTTCATTTAGACTTGGGTCATCTGCTTACGTTTCATTCTTCCTTGCTGTGACAGTTTCTCCGCTCATTAGAAATCTGGAGGGAAATAGAAGAAAATGGAAGGCCAGTCCATTTGGTTGCTTTGCTGATGTCTGAGGACAGTGGTGGGTGGAGAAGGTGGCCAAGGCCATGCTCTTGGCCTGCATGATGTTTTTGGAATTCTGAGCATACCTGTGCCCCCTGTTTGTCACCAGGTACCAGAGACAGCGTATTGCAGGGAAGCCTGTGTGTTCTCTTTCCCAGTCTTCCCTTATTGTGGACCAGCCATCATTCTTTAGCTCACAGCTCTGAGGTCTTCCAGGAACAAGGCCGCTAGACTCTTGGTTGACTTATCTTCAAGTGACTCCTCAGGAAGGAATGTCCGCTGAGATGGCGATTCCGATTTCTGTTTAAAAAGCTTATCCTTAGTTGCTGAGAAATGAAAAAGAAAATATTCTCTGTTTTGGTTGGAGCCCCACAAAACTAAAGCTGTGCATTCTCATGCTCCCTGGGCAGTGGCAATTAACTAACAAGCACTATTTAGGGAGCATAGCTGAATTCTGCTGGCCCCCTGAAGAATACTGGTGCAAAGATCAAGGCACAAACAAGAGGGTGGCACAGGGACGGGGCTTATTACATTTGGAAGTAAGAAAACATGCAGCTTTGCCAATGAAAAGGGAACAGCCATGAGGCAAAAGAGCCCTCCTTGAAACTTGTTGCAGAATTTGGATCAGAGTCTTAGGTTGAGTTTGGAAGCTCCAAGTAGTGTATCAGGAAAGTGGGAAAAACCAGAGGGGGGATGGTGGCACTGTTGGATATATCAGAGGTTGGGAGTGATCAGAAGGCAGCCCAGGGTCACACAGAACAGTGTCTGTCCCAGAACATGGGTAAGCTCCACGCTGCTGCTACTCCAGTTGTGGTCCTTGGGTCAGCAGCCCCAGCCTCATGTGCGAGCTTGTTCGATGTGCAGTCATGGTTTCCATTCCTGACCGACACAGTCAGCAACTGCAGTTTTTCAAAATCTCCAGGTGGGTTATATGCACGGCCCTGGGAAATTGGAGAGGAACTGTGAGAAAAACCATTTCCCCTTCTAGCTTGCTGGTGTTCACTTGAGAAGCTGACTGGAGGCGACTGATCATTCTGTGTGCGAAGGGAGTATCCCTCCTCTGCGGCTGCACCTGAGGCATCCACTGTTGTGTTTCTTTCAGCCATATCAGCAGCGACAGCTTCCTGTGCGATTGCCAGCTGAAGTGGCTGCCCCCGTGGCTGATGGGCAGGATGCTGCAGGCCTTTGTGACAGCCACCTGTGCCCACCCAGAATCACTGAAGGGTCAGAGCATTTTCTCTGTGCCACCAGAGAGTTTCGTGTGTGGTAAGACTGTCTTTATAACTCTTTTTCTCCTTCATGAAGGGCAAGGAAGCCAGGAGGTACTCTTCAGTATGGGAGTCATTCCTGTGATCAGAGTAAACCCCAGCCCGTGGTTACAGATCAGCTGCTGGATGCAATTTATTTCTCGCTGAAACCACACACGGTATTTACCGTAGAGTTGCCTCATTATGTGGTTCTTGGAGGACATGCATTTAATCAGAAGGGAGTGTAAGTTGGTTCAGTTACAAATCAGAATAATCAGTTACAGGAAGGATAGTTCTGTTGTTTCAGAAGGGCTCTGGTGCCCGGGTTTAGCTGTGAATTTACTCAGTGTACGAGGCTGGGGTTTTAATGTGTGTTTCTTTCCAACCCCAAGAATGAAAGGTTAAATACAGGAAGAACAAGTCTCAGGAGAACAGTTGCTGTAGTAAAAATAATTCCTTGATGTTGACTTGTACTCTTGCTGTTTCTCCAAACCACTGAAATCTGCACTTGCAGCTTTACATTCTTTTTGCCTTCTGATTGCCGGAACATAGCTCTTGCCATCTTTTTGACTGGGAGTCGGGATCCAAGTCTGGTTGCAGAGAGCATGGAAAATGCTGAACAGCTGAAAACACACACGCAGGCTAGCTCAGACAGGAATGACACAGCCTCACGGTCAGGAAGACATGATCAAAGAATGAGATGAATTTTGAGTTTTTCCTTTTTTTTTTTTTTTTTTGCTCTAAGTGGGAGCAAGAGTGGGATTCCCAGGCCTGACTGGAACTGCTGGGCAGGTGAAAGTCCCTCCTGCCTTTTGTGCTCACCGGTCTCCCTTGAGCCTTGAGATCCCTGCTGTGAGGATCCTAACCAGGCACTCACCCATCCATATGGGAACCCTTGTGGGCCACTTCTCTCTCCTACTTTCTGGCCATAGCAATAGCCAGTGTGCCTGCTAGAGGCAAGATGCGTGCACCCTCCTTCCATGCATCCACCCCTGCCTTCACCATCACCACTTCTGAGAACAGGCCTGCTGAACTTCCTCTGGATCCAGACCAGGGACACGTCTTAAACACACTGTGAACATGGCAGCCCCTCTCCAAACTGAGCTTTTCATCTGTCTTACGGAGTCTTCTGTGTGGAATCGAATGCTCGCACAGCTCCATTCTCCAGGCACAAAATGGCTGTATAATCCATTGTTCATTGGCCCATTGTCATCAAGTCCTTGACCCTTAAATTGTTTATAGACCTCCCTCAAATGAGGCTTTCTGTCGCTCCCTCTGCTTTCCTGCTATAGGGCAGGCTTTCCCTCTGGGTGAGCCAGGTAGGACTTTGGTAAGCTCACCTAGCCCCCAGCCTGTGGCCCTCGCATATTCTGGATTGAAAGAGTTGTTTATTTCACATCTGTCATCCCCACCCCCACATTTTAGTTCAAGCTTCCCCGCTCTAAAAACATCAGGTGTTAATGGGAATCAATGAAAACACTTGGCAGAAGATCAAGGTTTCAGGCTCAATGGGAGTTTCCCACTCCTCTTTTAAAAACGGAAACATAACCCGTCCACATCCACCAGGACAGCTAGAATCCGAAACTGAGATAATAACAAGTGTCGCTGAGGAGAGGGCGAAATCTGAACCCTCCTACACTGCTGGTGGGAGTGTAAACTGGGCAGCCACCTTGGAAAACAGTCTTGGCAGTTCCTCCGTTCAACATACAGTTACGACATGACCTGGCAGTTCCACTCTTGGGTGTATACCTAAGAGAAATGAAAGTATATGTTCACACAGAAACTTCGACATGAATGTTCATAGCAGCATTATTCATAATAGCCAAAATGTGGGCACAACCCAGGTATCAGAGGATGACTAGATAAACAAAAGGTGGTGTAGCCATACAGTGGAATATTCATTAGGCGGTGAAAGGAATCAGTAGTCCTACGAAATGAATGAACTTTGACAATGTCATGCTGAGTGGAAGAAGTCAGCCACAAAAGACCAATAATCTAAATTACATGATAACATTCATAGAAATGTCCAGAATGGGGAAATCTCTGGAGGTAGAGATTAGGTTAGTAGTAGTTTAAGGATGGGGAGGGATGGAAAGAGAGGGTTAATAGCTAAAATGTACAACATTTCTTTTTGAGGTGATGAAAATGTTGTAAAATTGACTAGTGATGGTGCCCATATTGGTGAGTATACTAAAAACCATTAAATTGTATACTTTTAGATGAGTGAGTTGTAGTGTAGATGAACTATTCTCAATAAAGCTTTTAGAAAGAAATATAATGTATATATCATAAAAATTTACCCCTTTAAAATGTATATTTTGGTTTGTAAATGTATAAATGGTTTTTATAATAGTCACAACTGTGTAACCATCACTATTATCTAATTTTAGAACATTTTCGTCACCCCTAGAAGGATCCCCCATACCATTAGTAATCACTCCCTATTCTCTGCCCCCAGGCCCTTGATAGCACTAATCTCATTTTGTGTTCTGGGCATTTAATATAAATGGAACACCATACACTATATGGTCTCTTGTAACTGGCTTTTCTCACTTAGCATAATTTTTAAGCATGTATCAGTACTTCATTACTGTTTTTAACGTCTGAATAAATGGGTTTACATTTTATTTATCCATTTATCAGATGATGGACATTAGATTGTCCCCACTTTTTGGCTACTATGAATAATGCTGCTGTGAAAATTCATATACAAGGTTTTGTGTGATTCTTCTGGGTACAAACCTAGGAATGGAATTGCTGGGTCATATGCTAACTCTAGGCTCACCTTTTTTGAGGGACTGCCAAACTGTTTTCCAAAGTGGCTTCATGATTTTACATGCCCATCACCAATGCATGAGAATTCCAATTTCTCCTCATTTTTGCTCGCATGTGTTATTAGCTGTCTTTTTTATTTTGGATGTACTAGTGTGAAATAGAGTCTCATGGTGGTTTTGATTTGCATTTCCCTAATGATTAATGATGTTAGGCGTGTTTTCACATGCTTATTGGACATATATATATATATATCTTCTTTGGAAAAATAGCTATTTAAATCATTTGCCGGTATTCATTTGTCTTTTCATTGTTTAATTGTAAGAGTTCTTTATGTATTCTGGATACTAGACTTTCATAAGATACATGTTGTGCCAATATTTTCTCCCAGTTTGAGGGCTGTTTTTCATTTTCTTGATAGTTGAAGTGCAAAAGTTTTTAATTTTGATGAAGTTCAATATCTCTGTTTTTTCTTTTATTACGTATGCTTTTGATTTCATATCTAAGAAACTATTTGCCTGATAAGGTCACAAAGATTTCCTCCTTTATTTTCTTCTAAGAGTTTTATAACCTCTGTGTTACAAAGCCCTCTGATTTTGTTCTTTTTCAAAATTGTTTTGACTATTATGGATCCCTTGCCATTTGCCTATAATTTTTTTTTTTTTTTTTTGAGACAGAGGCTCGCTCTGTCACCCAGGCTGGAGTGCAGTGGCCGGATCTCAGCTCACTGCAAGCTCCGCCTCCCGGGTTTACGCCATTCTCCTGCCTCAGCCTCCCGAGTAGCTGGGACTATAGGCGCCCGCCACCTCGCCCGGCTAGTTTTTTGTATTTTTTAGTAGAGATGGGGTTTCACCGTGTTAGCCAGGATGGTCTCGATCTCCTGCCCTCGTGATCCGCCCGTCTCGGCCTCCCAAAGTGCTGGGATTACAGGCTTGAGCCACCGCGCCCGGCCTTGCCTATAATTTTTATGATCAGCTTGTCAATTTCTGCAGTAAAGGAAAGTGGGATATGGGTTGCATTGAATCTATAGACTAATTTGAGAACTATTGCCATCTTAACAGTATTAAGTCTTCCCAATCCGTGAAGATGGGCTGTCTGTTCACTCTTTCTTAGCTTCCTAAAAATTTGTTTCAATCATGTTTTGTCATTTTCAGTGTACACATCTTGAACTATTGCTAAATGTATTTCTGTTTTTATTTTTGCTATTATAAATGAAATTCGTAATTTCACTTTTGGAGTTTCAAAAATGAAATTTGCATTGCAAGTATACAGAAATGCAATTGAATTTTGTATCTTGCTCTTGTATCCTGCACCTATGTTGACGTCATTTATTCTAAGTTTTTCAGTAAATTTCTTAGGATTTTCTTTATATGTGATCATCATGTCATTTGCAAAAAGGTAGTTTCACTTCTTCCTTTCCAGTCTGTATGGTTTTCATTTCTTTCTCTCGCCTAATTGCCCTGGCTAAAAGCTCTAATACAATGTTGAATAAAAGTAGTAAGGGCAGACATCTTTGTCTTTTTTCCTAATCTTGGTGGGAAAGTATTTGACCATTTCTTTTGCCATTAAGTATGATGCTAGCTGTAGACTTTTCAGAGACAACCTTTACAAAATTGAAGCAAGTTCCTTTTTATCCCGAATCTGTTGAGGGCTTCTCTGTTTGTCATGAAAGGGTGTTGGATTCCGTCAGATTTTTTTTTTCTGCATCTGTTGAGGTGATACGAGTTTTTCCCTTTATTTTACTGATACGGTGTATTACATTAATTTTTGGATCTTAAGCTAACCCTGCCTTTCTGGGATCGATCCAACTTGGTTGTGATATATCATCTTTATATGTTGTAGGAATCAGTTTGCTAATATTTTTATTGAGGATTTTTATGTTTATACTCATAAAGGATGTTGTTTTATAGTTTTTCTGTGGTGATGGTTTTGTCTTATTGGGAAATACTCCCTCAAATGATTTTCTTAGAAGAGTTTGTGAATGACTGGTAATAATTCCTTAAATGTTTGGTAGAACTCACTAATGTAGCCATTTGGGTCTGGGCTTTTATTTTTGAGACTGAGTCTTGTTCTGTCACCCAGGCTGGAGTGCAGTGGCACGATCTTGGCTCACTGCAACCTCTGCCTCAAGGGTCCAAGCGATTCTCCTGCCTCGGCCTCCCGAGTAGCTGGGATTACAGGTGTGCACCACCACATCCAGCTAATTTTTATATCTTTGTGTGTCCGGAATTGGTGGGTTCTTGGTCTCACTGACTTCAAGAATGAAGCCGTGGACCCTTGTGGTGAGTGTTACAGTTCTTAAAGATGGTGTGTCCAGAGTTTGTTCCTTCAGAAGTTCAGATGTGTCTTGGAGCTTCTTCCTTCTGGTGGGTTCGTGGTCTCGCTGTCAAGAGTGAAGCTGCAGACCTTCGCGGTGTTACAGCTCTTAAAGGCAGCGCGTCTGGAGTTGTTCGTTCTTCCTGGTGGGTTCGTGGTCTCGCTGGCTTCAGGAGTGAAGCTGCAGGCCTTTGTGGTGAGTGTTATAGCGCATAAATGCAGCGTGGACCCAAAGAGTGAGCAGCAGCAAGATTTATTGCAAAGAGCGAAAGAACAAATCTTCCACAGGGTGGAAGGGGACCCCAGCGGGTTGCCACTGGCTGGCTCAGGCAACCTGCTTTTATTCCCTTATCTGGCCCCACCCACATCCTGCTGATTGGTCCATTTTACAGATAGCTGATTGGTCTATTTTACAAAGAGCTGATTGGTCCATTTTGACAGAGTGCTGATTGGTGTATTTACAGTCCTTGAGCTAGACACAAAGTCACAGAGTGCTAGTTAGCTAGATACAGAGTACCAATTGGTGTATTCACAAACCTTGAGCTAGACACAGAGTACTGATTGGTGTATTTACAAACCCTGAGCTAGGTACAGAGTGCTGATTGGTGCACATACAATCTTCTGGCTAGATATAAAAGTTCTCCAAGTCCCCATCCAGTTCAGGAGCCCAGCTGGCTTCACCCAGTGGATCCTGTGCTAGGGCTGCAGGCAGAGCTGCCCACCAGTCCCGCGCTGTGCCTGTACTCCTCAGCTCTTGGGCTGTAGACGGGACTGGGCGCCAGGGAGCAGGGGCCGGCGCCGGTTGGGGAGGCTCAGGCTGTGTGGGAGTACACCCCAGGGAGAGAGCTCAGACATGGTGGGGCTGCAGGTCCTGAGCCCTGCCTCCCGGGGAAGCAGCTAAGGCCTGGCGAGAATTTGAGTGCAGCCCCGGCGGGCTGGCACTGCTGGGGGACCCGGTGCAACCTCTGTAGCTGCTGGCCCGGGTGCTAAGCCCCTCACTGCTCTGGGCCGGCCAGCCGCTGTGTGTGCGGGGCCCCCCCCAAGCCCGTGCCAGGGCCCACCGGAACTCCCATAGGCCTGCCAGTGCAGCCCTGGTTCCTGCACGCGCCTCTCCCTCCACACCTCCCCACAAGCAGAGGAAGGAGGCTCTGGCCTCAGCCAGCCCAGAGAGGGGCTCCCACGGTGCTGTGACGGGCTGAAGGGCTCCTCAAGCGCCACCATAGTGGATGCCGAGGCCGAGGAGGTGCTGAGAGTGAGGGCTGCTAGCACATTGTCACCTCTCATTTGGTATAGATGGGGGTTTCACCATGTCAGCCAGGCTGGTCTTGAACTCCTGACCTCAAGTGATCTGCCCACCTCAGCCTCCCAAACTGCTGGGATTACAGGCATGAGCCACTGTGCCTGGCATGGGCTTTTCTTTATGGGAAGTTGTAAAATTATTAATTGAGTCTTGTTACTTATTAATGTCTCTTCAGAATGTCTGTTTCTTCTTGAGCCAGTTTTGGTAGTTTGTGTCTGTCTAGGAATTTTTACCAGATTATCTTATTGGTATACAGTTGTTTATGGTATTCCCTGTTTCATTGCTGTAAGGTTGGTAGTAGTGTGCCCTCTTTCATTCCTGAGTTTAGTAATTTGAGCCTTTTCCCCCCTACTACAAGTCTTTCTGAAGGTTTTTCAGTTTTGTTGATATTTTCAAAGAACCAACTTTTGTTTTCAGTGATCATCTCTATTTTTCTATTTATTTTCACTTATTTCTGTTCTGATCTTTATTTTTCCTTCTTTCTGCTTGCTTTGGGTACAGCTTGCTCTTCCTCTTTAAAATTTCTTAAAAGGTTAGATTTTTAATTTGAGATCTTCTTTAATATAGGCATCTACAGCCGTAAATGTATAAACATTGTTTCAGCTGCAGCTTCCAAGTTTTGGTATGTTATGTTTTTGTTTTCATTCATCTCAAAGTGTTTTCTGATTTCTCCTGTGATTTCTTGTTTGCCTTTTAGGAGTGTACTGTTTAACTTCCACAAATTAGTTTCCCAGTATTCTTTCTACTGTTAAATTTTGAGTTTCATTCCATTGCCATCAGAGAAGATACTTTGTATGATTTCCATCTTTTTTAAATTGATTGAGACTTGGTTTGTGACCTAAAAAATTGTGATCTATCCTGGATAATGTTCCATGTGTATTTCAAAAGAATATTCATGCTGGTGGTGCTAAGTGGAGTATCCCATTGATAGCTATTAGGTCTATTTGTGCTTTTTTTTTTTTTTTTTTCTTTTTGAGACAGAGTCTCACTCTGTCACTCAGGCTGGAGTGTAGTGGTGCGATCTCAGCTCACTGCAACCTCCACCTCCCGGGTTCAAAAGACTCTCGTGCCTCAGCCTCCCAAGTAGCTGGGATTACAGACGCCTGCCCACCACAGTCAGCTAATTTTTGTATTTTTAGTAGAGACAGGGTTTTGCCATGTTGGCCAGGCTGGTCTTGAACTCCAGACCTCATGTGATCTGCCCACTCAGCCTCCCAAAGTTTTGGGATTACAAGCATGAGCCACCGCACCCAGCCTCTATTTGGTTTTTATGAGGGGCCTTCAGAAAATTAATGGAAAATGCGTATAATGAAAACACTGTGCATAGGTTTCCAGGTTTTTTTGCACCAAAATAAACGTTTATTAACTTGTTATAGCATGTTTGAATAGCATCTAGTTTGAAGCACTAGGACATCAATTTGAAATGAGCCCCTATTAGAGCAACATGAATTCTGCTAACATTGAAGCAAGAACAAACATCAAATTTATGGTGAAGCTTGGGTGGAAGAATGGTGAAATCATTGACTCTTTACAAAAAGTTTATGGAGACAGTGCCCCAAAGAAATCAGCAGTTTACACATTGATAACTCATATTAAGAAGGATGAAGATGAAGCCCCCAGTGGCAGACCACCCACATCAATTTGCAAGGAAAAGACTATCTTGTTTGTGCCTAAGGGGACTGATGATTAACAGCAGAAACAATAGTCAACACCGTAGACATCTCAATGGGTTTGGCTTACACAATTCTGACTGAAAAATTAAAGTTCAGCAAATTTTTCACTCAGTAGGTGCCAAAACCATTATTACTTGGATCAGCTGCAGAGTCTTGAATGGACATTTTAAAGAAGTGAGAGCAAGACCTAAAGCATTTTTTCTAAGAATTGAAACAGGAGATGAAACATGCCTTTACGAGTACAATCCTGAAGACAAAACACAATCAAAGCAATGGCTACCAAGAAGCAGATGTGGTCCAGTCAGAGCAAAAGCAGACCAGTCAGGAGCAATGGTCATGGCAGGTTTTTTGGGATGCTCAAGGCATTTTGCTTGTTGACTTTATGGAGGATCAAAAAATGATCACATCTGTTTATTATGAGAGTGTTTTGAAAAAGCCAGAGCTTTAGCAGATAAATGCCTGAGAAAGCTTCACCAGAGTTCTCCACCATGACAGTGCTTCTGCTCATTCCTCTCATCAAAGAAGAGTGAATTTGTGAGAGTTTTGGTGGGAAATCATGAGACATCCACCTAAAAGTCCTGATTTGGCTCCATCTAACTTTTTAGTTATTATCTTTAAAAATCTTTAAAGGGCACCCAATTTTCTTCAGTTAATAATGTAAAAAAGACTGCATTGATATGTTTAAATTTCCAGGACCCTCAGTTTTTTAGGGATGGACTAAATGGCTGGTATCATCACTCCAGAGAGTTTCAAACTTGATGGAGGTTGAGAAATAAAGTTTATAATTCCATTTTCCATGAACTTTTTCAAGTCCCCTCATAGTGTTGTTGAAGTCTTCTGTTTCCTTGATCTTCTGACTAGTTCTATCCATTGTTGAAAGTGGGGTATTGAAGTGTACAGACTATGATTGTTGCACTATTTCTTTAATCCTGTCAGATTTTGTTCTGTGGCGTTCCATTAGGTATATATGTATTTATCATTTTTATGTGTTTCTGATGCATTGACCCTTTTACATTATAAATTATTATTCTGTCTCTGTAGTAAAAAGTCCTGTCTTAAAGCCTGTTTTATCTGTTAGTAGTATGGACACTTTAGTTCTCTTTTGGTGACTGCGTGTTTGTATCTTTGAATCCAAACTGTGTCTCTTACAGGCTGTGGCTGGATCATGGTTTTTTATCCATTAATCTTTGCCTTTTGATTGGAGTGTTTAATTCATTTTCTTTTAATGCAATTACTGATAAGGTAGAGTTTGCCCCTTATTTGTTCTATGTGTCCTATCTTTTTGTTTCATTATTTTTCCATTACTGACTTGTTTTTTATTGAATAGATATTTTCTGGTGTACTGTTTTAATTCCCTGTTTTTTAAATATACACACAGGTATTTTTAAAATTATTTTCTTAGTTTTGCCCATAGGAATTAAAATTAACATCTTACAACAATCTAGTTCAAAGAAATAATGAAATTAACTTCAATAGTATGCAAAAATTATGTTCCTATTAAGATCCAGTTTTCTTTATGTTACTATTGTCGTACACATTACATTTTCATTAAGCCCATCAACACAGCTTTACAATTACTGCTTTATGTAGCTGTCTTTTAAATCAGGAGAAGAGAGTTACAAAAATACATGTATCCTGTGTGTTGCATTTACCTGTGTAGTTACCTTTAATGGGATTTTTTATTTCTTGGTGTGGATTGGAGTTGCTCTCTGATATCCTTTCATTTCAGCCATACTAAATACTCTCCTGGATTTCTTGTGGGGCAGGTCTGGTAACAGTCAACTTGCTTTGTATGTGTTTAAAATAAAAACTTGGGAATGTTTTAACTTCTCCTTCATTTTTGAAGGATGGGTTTTTTAATACATAGAATTCGTAGTTGAACATCTTTCTTTCAGTAATTTGAATGTCTTCCTACTGCCTTCTGTTCTCTGTGGTTTCTGGTGAGAAATCAGCCGTTAATAATACTGAAGATCCCTTGAATGTGATGAGTTGCTCCTCTTTTGTGTCTTCAGGATTGTTTTTGGCACCTGACAGCTTGACTATGATGCATCTGGGTTTGGATCTTTGAATTTATTCTACTTGGAGTTCATTAATATTCTTGGATGTGTGGCTGCACATTTTTTCATCAAATTTGGGGCCTTTGTTTTGCAAATACTTTTTCTGTTCCTTTTTCTTCTCCTTCTTGGACTCCCATGATTTGTATGTTGTTGTGCTTGATGTTGTCCCACAAGTCTCTGTGGTTCTGTTCATTTTACTTCATTCTTTTTTCTTTGTTTCTCAGACTGGATAATCTCAGTTGACTGTCTGAAGTTCCCTGCCCCTTCTTTCTGCCAGCTCAGTTCTGCTGTCCAGCCCCTCTAGTGAATTTTTCTTATCAGTTATTGTACTTCTAAGTTTCAAAATTTCTACTTGGTTCATATCTGTAATTTATCTCTTTATTGCTATAAAATTTTCTCATACTTTATCCTTCAATTTTTTATTTTTTAATTTATTTTTTAATTTTTATTTTTTTTTGAGACAGAGTCTTGCTCTGTTGCCCGGGCTGGAGTGCAGTAGCACGATCTCGGCTCACTGCAAGCTCCACCTCACAGGTTCACGCCATTCTCCTGCTTTGGCCTCCCAAGTAGCTGGGATTACAGGCACCCGCCACCACACCTATTTTTTTGTTGTTTTTCTTTTTTGTATTTTTAGTAGAGATGGGGTTTCACCATGTTAGCCAGGATGGTCTTGATCTCCTGACCTCATGATCTGCCTGCCTCAACCTCCCAAAGTACTGGGATTACAGGTGTGAGTCACCACACCTGGCCACTATCCTTCAATTTTTTTCAGACATGGTTTCGTTGAGGTGTTTGAACATGCCTGTAATTGCAGATTTAAAAAGTTTATTTAGTGAGTCTAAGTCTGGGCTCCCTCAGAGAGTTTCTGTTGACTGCTTTTTTCCTGTTTGAGTGTTTCATAATATTTTGTTGAAAATTGGGCATTTAAAATAAAATAATGTGGCAACTCTGGAAACTGGATATTCCCCTTCTTCTCCCCCAGGATTTGCTGCTGTTGCTATTTATTGTTACAGCTTGCCTAGTGACTTTTCCTGGACAAAAGCTGTAAAGTCTGTCCCCCTAAGTCCCTGCTTGTTTAGTTTAGTGGTTAGCTAATGGTTGGACAGAAAAGTCCTTGTCACCACAACCACTGTCTCCTATCCTTTACTGACGGCTGTGTGTTTGTGTTGGGGTGTGCCATCCACTTTGTATTTGTGTAGACAGTCATGTTCAGCCACAGGTGAGAAATGAGGACCCCCTCAGGTCTTTCCTGGGCATGCACAAGGCCTTGCACCTGCATGTGGCTGTCTAGATCCCCAGGAACGTATTGGACCTTTTCAAAGCCCACCGTCAACATTGTATTCCCCACATTTTCCTTTATAGTTGTGTTGTCCCCTCAGTCAGCTGCACTGTTAAACAGTGGCTACTGATTGTTGTGGTCATGTGCCCTGGGGCTAGGGCTTCTCCTGCTGGGCAAACTAGACAGGGCAAATAAATGCAAATCCTGTGAATGGGGCTTGCCAGGTTGCTGCCAGGTAGGTCACATAGTGTCAGTTCTGGGGATGCGGCTTTTGGGGAACCCATTCTGACCCTTCAGTGGTTGCTAGGCTGCTGGGTTTCAAGGCTACCATGGAGCTGGGCAGATAAGATAATGGGGCTTAGGATAAGTTAAAACACCAAAAAGCTCACATTTCTTACTGAGATGTTGCTGTTTTCTTGAATCAACACTCCATGGATTGTTGTAGGCCTTTGGTTTTCCAGAATTCTGAAAAAGTTGCTTTTGACCATTTTTCCAGGTGTTTTCA
Source organism: Papio anubis (assembly GCF_008728515.1). Classification (NCBI taxonomy): domain Eukaryota; kingdom Metazoa; phylum Chordata; class Mammalia; order Primates; family Cercopithecidae; genus Papio; species Papio anubis. Next base: position 73,918,017 of record NC_044977.1, read on the forward strand.
TTGTTTTAATGGAGGTGCAGATTTTTGGAGGTCCTTATTCTGGCATTTTGGAAGTGTTTCACACCACCTCCTTTTGGAGTAAGGTTTGTGGATAACATCTCTGCAGCCATGACCAGTGATGCCTGACTCTGTTTTGTGTGAAAGTCAGCAGGCAGAGCCAGTTGTCTTAAGGGACCTGCCAGCTGGCTGGTTTGAGAACTGAGAAGTGGTGGGTTAATTTCTAATCAAGGAGTTTGATCATAAAGGTGATCAGTACTCACAGACTTATAATTAGATGAGGTCAGATATCCATGGTGCAACTCTCATGGCCTCTGGTGGGGCTGAGGATGCACAGGGACCTCGAGCTCTGGTTCCGGCTTGGTATCTGAGTCAGTTTCTTGTTAGCATGAACAGCAGCTGGCTCCTGTGTGTACTAAGAACTCAGTGCCTTACAGTTGACCCTTCTCTCCCCAGATGACTTCCTGAAGCCACAGATCATCACCCAGCCAGAAACCACCATGGCTATGGTGGGCAAGGACATCCGGTTCACGTGCTCAGCAGCCAGCAGCAGCAGCTCCCCCATGACCTTTGCCTGGAAGAAGGACAATGAAGTCCTGACCAACGCAGACATGGAGAACTTTGTTCACGTCCACGCACAGGACGGGGAAGTGATGGAGTACACCACCATCCTGCACCTCCGCCAGGTCACTTTTGGGCACGAGGGCCGCTACCAATGTGTCATCACCAACCACTTTGGCTCCACTTATTCACATAAGGCCAGGCTCACCGTGAATGGTATGGGAACACCATCTTTCTTTGTTATAGTGCCAGAATCCTACATACCACACTCCTGATTGCCCTTTCAGCTTTCCATGTAGGATGACTGAGACAGGACACAGACATGCTTCTCTGGGGCGCTATTAAATCATACTGTTGCCTGGGTTTGCCCTAGAGCAAGTTTTGCAGATTTCAAGGGTTATTCTCAATGAGTTACTTGTTTTTGTTGACTTTTAAAAATCTAGTTATTGGCCGGGCACGGTGGCTCACGCCTGTAATCCCAGCACTTTGGGAGGCTGAGGTGGGCGGATCACGACGTCAGGAGATCGAGACCATCCTGGCTAAGACGGTGAAACCCTGTCTCTACTAAAAATACAAAAAATTAGCCAGGCGAAGTGTCGGGCACCTGTAGTCCCAGCTACTCAGGAGGCTGAGGCAGGAGAATGGCGTGAACCTGGGGGGCGGAGCTTGCAGTGAGCTGAGATCTCACCACTGCACTCCAGCCTGGGTGACAGAGCAAGACTCTGTCTCAAAAATAAATAAATAAAAATAAAAATCTCGTTATTGGCCGGGTACTGTGGCTCACACCTGTAATCCCAGCACTTTGGGAGGCTGAGGTGGGCAGATCACTTGAAGCCAGGAGTTTGAGAGTAGCCTGGCCAACATAGCAAAACCCCATCTCTACTGAAAATACAAAAATTAGCCAGATGTGGTGGCACATGCCTGTAATCCCAGCTACTCAGGAGGCTGAGGCACGAGAATTGCTTAAACCCAGGAGGTGGAGGTTGCAGTGAGCCAAGATCACTCCACTGCATTCCAGCTTGGGTGTCAGAGCCAGACTCTGTCTCCAAAAAAAAAAAAAAAAACTAGTTATTATATTAGGTCAAATTGTGGAGAGCTTAGCCTTGTGTTTTTGTCCATTTCTTATCCTCTGTAAGCCAAGATAATGTGGTTTCCAAATTCCAAACATCCCCTTATCCTGGGGAAGCTGCTGTTTGAGTAGACAGTACAGCATTGGAGTCAGAGGCTGGCTACTGCTCCAGAGGCTGTGGAGTGCAAGGCTGGTGTGAACCCTGGCCTGAAAGAGACAGTGTCCTGGCAGTTGACAGGTTTTTACTCATTAACCAGCCTTAGAGCTTGTCAAGGGGACCATGTGTTATTTTGTGTTTGGAGCAAAGGGTGGGGAGTAGATAGCTTGAATAGTTTACTATCCCACCCCAGTAACCTAATGGAGTTATCCTGATTACTAACCCTCTAGTTAAAAAGAATTGGCTTGAGAATCATCAGAATGCTGGATCTGCTGTGCTCTTTAAGCCCCCACAGATCATGGGGAGACACCTGCTTTACCACAGTGTGGTCGGGTTGTCTTGGCTTATTCCAAGTCCTCACAGTTTCTGGAAGACTCAGGGAACTGTTAGACTCTCCCCCAAATTAACGTTGACAGGAACTACGGTGGTGCCTGACGTGTGGCTGGATGCATCCCACTCTGTCGGGACATCGATCTTTAGGCTGAGCAAGCTAGCAAGCTGAATGCTTCCTGCCTGGGTATACAGCGGTGGGCAGGAACACCCTTGGTAAACACCCGTCCAAATGGATGAGCCATCCCATTCATCCCATGAACACCCGTCCAAACGGATGAGCCATCCCATTGCTCTCCCAGGATGGAGGCATGCCCGCCTTCCCTCTGTAATTCCATCTCCACAGCGTCTTTCCTGGTGGGTAATTAAGGCAGGCAAGCATCAGGCCCTACCCCGTATAGACACTGCTATGTAGAGCAAAAGCCTTTGCTTTGAAGGGACTATAGCCAGCCTAGGCTGTACAAGGCAAGGCTGATGGAAGTGTTCCAGCTGTGGTGGGAGAAGCTGGGGGTTCCTGATTCACAGGTGGCAGGAGTGGTCCTGGGCAGACATTGGGAGAAAGGAAGTGAACTGGCACTGGGCACAGTGACAGGTAGGTGTTTGCCAGAAGACTTCCTGGCTTTGCATCTAGCCGACCCATAACCCGACTCTGTATACATATGTTTTCCAGTGTTGCCATCATTCACCAAAACGCCCCACGACATAACCATCCGGACCACCACCATGGCCCGCCTCGAATGTGCTGCCACAGGTCACCCAAACCCTCAGATTGCCTGGCAGAAGGATGGAGGCACGGATTTCCCTGCCGCCCGTGAGCGACGCATGCATGTCATGCCAGATGACGACGTGTTTTTCATCACTGATGTGAAAATAGACGACGCAGGGGTTTACAGCTGTACTGCCCAGAACTCGGCCGGCTCCATTTCAGCTAATGCCACCCTGACTGTCTTAGGTTTGGCTATTGCTCCATGGGGGTGTGTGTGTGTGTGTGAGAGAGAGAGAGAGAGACTCTCAAATGCTCTGTGTGGCCAGGGGTGGTCACATGTGTGGTAGGCCTTTCAACCCTGTTTGAAATTTGGGGCTGCTTTTTGAATTAATTTTTCTTAAGTGGTTCTCTCTCTTTAAAAGAAATGATAGCTGGTGAATTCAGAGTCTTCATAGGGTTTAGATATAGAACATTCTAAGAATTGGACAGGATGGATGTGGGCTTGGTCAAGAATAGGGACACAGGCCTGACACAGGACAGTTAGGGAATAGCGGGGGCTTTTGTCAGCAGAGGTTCACTGTCCCTGTGGAAGCACCCCCCCAGAACGGAGATGACTTAGTGGGTCGAAGGGTCTTCTCCAAAACTTGCCACTCTGATACAAAATGTCAGATGCATCTCATTGATATGTTTTGGATTGTCCGTTGTCCAGAAGACAGGGCAGCGCCAGAGCAACTGCGGCTCTGAGAATGACTGAGATCTCTGCTGCCCTCTTGTAGAGACGCCATCCTTGGCGGTGCCCTTGGAAGACCGTGTGGTATCTGCGGGAGAAACAGTGGCCCTCCAATGTAAAGCGACGGGGAACCCTCCGCCCCGCATCACCTGGTTCAAGGGGGACCGCCCACTGAGCCTCACTGAGCGGCACCACTTGACCCCTGACAACCAGCTTCTTGTGGTTCAGAACGTGGTGGCAGAGGACGCGGGCCGATACACCTGTGAGATGTCCAACACCCTGGGCACGGAGCGAGCTCACAGCCAGCTGAGTGTCCTGCCCGCAGCAGGCTGCAGGAAGGACGGGACCACGGTAGGCATTTTCACCATTGCCGTCGTGAGCAGCATCGTCCTGACGTCACTGGTCTGGGTGTGCATCATCTACCAGACCAGGAAGAAGAGTGAAGAGTACAGTGTCACCAACACAGGTCAGGCGCTGCCAGCGGAGCTGACTTTCAAGGAGGGAGGAATGGCAGTGATGCTGGGGAACTGGGCTGGGTTCCAGTGTCTTCAGAACTCCTGAGGCTTTAGTCCCACTAATTCCATTTTAACTTTGAGTAACTTAACCTTAAACAGGAATACTCTCATATATAAGTAACTGACGCACCCTGCAGTTTTCCCTCTCCTTGGTAACTCAGAGGCCATCTATGCACAGGCCCTGCTGCCATGTAGTAGGTTGTTCCTGAAACAATCTCCCAGTGCGGTGCTTCTGTGAATCCTGGCTCCCTTCCCGTCACTGGTCTCCACCTCTTGTGGCATCTGGCATCTGCCAGCTGCGCTCTTCACACTGGGTGTAGAGTAAGGCTGAGCAGGTTCTGGGAGGGCCTATTGCATACATAGACTCCATGCCATCTCTGTGCACAGCCCTGATGGTCGTCACTGGGAGGATCTCCTTTCTGAGCCTGACAATGAACGTGTGTCTGCATTTCTTGTGACTGAGACCCTGGTGTTTTATTTGTCCTGTCTTCTTGCAGATGAAACCATCGTGCCACCAGATGTTCCAAGCTACCTCTCTTCTCAGGGGACCCTTTCTGACCGACAAGAAACCGTGGTCAGGACCGAGGGTGGCCCTCAGGCCAATGGACACATTGAGAGCAACGGTGAGGCCTCAGTAACCGTGAAGCAGAGCTCTGCTGTGACTATGTTTCCAGGTGCTGGAGGTGGCCTCCAGCTCTTTGCAGGGCAGGTACCTGGCATCAGACGGGGCACACTTGGTGAACTAGAAGGCTGTGACTTCTAGTTTGTGACTAAGGGCTGCTATTTTGGACCAGTCTTTATGAGTTCTGCAGGGTTTTAAAGTCCTGTCCCCCCGCCCAAGGAAGCCACTGGATTGGGCTTAGTACCTCCCTGGCAGGATAAAGTAGGCTTGCCTGGAGTAGCAGCTGGAAAGGGCATTACGGGGCATGAACCCAACCAGCCCATTCCTTACATGGGGAATGTGCCCAGGTCTGCTCTGTGAGCCAGTCTTACACTGGAAAGCTGTCACCAGGATAAAGTACTTCCAATGGTGGGGGCCTCTGAGCTCTTGCCTGAGACCGTAGAGGCTCACCTTATAGAGAAATGAGCTGCTCATTTCACAAGGCCGGCGTACCTGCCTGGAAGCAGTGATAGAAAACACGCTGCTTGCCAGACCAACAGCCCCACCGCTCTGAAGAACTTTTTAGAAAATGACTATTCTAGTGGCCTTGCTCATTCCTTTCATAAGGCTTACTGTGAAATACCAAGCCCAGAGTTTCTAATCGTGTTGGAATTCACTGCAGGTGTCTGTCCAAGAGATGCAAGCCACTTTCCAGAGGCCGACGCTCACAGCGTTGCCTGCAGGCAGCCAAAGCTCTGTACTGGGTATCACAAAGAGCCGTGGAAAGCGACGGAGAAAGCGGAAGGGACACCTGGGCCGCAGAAGATGGGTATGAGATGCTTCCCGTCGGAAGCAGTTTCTTTCTGAAGTGGAAATTGGGGCTGACCTAGTCAGTACATCAAAGGGGGAGACACATTCTTAGTCCACAGCTGTCTCCAAATTTGGTATTCAGTATAGAAATGGGAAGCTTGGGCCTGGCTCTCTTAATTCCAGAATAGTTCTCCTAAATAAATCTATGGCATGGTAAGCCTACGCGTGAATTTTCTAGATTTATAAGCAACTTCAATAAGGGGCAAGGCACAAATAAAATGTAGTTTCAGTCAGCACCTTTTCACCAGGGCTATTTTGAGGCTTAATTTCTAACTGTTGAAAAGACCCAACACTGCATAGTACCTAACGCTAATGGCCCTTTCCCCCCTGAAGTAGTAAGACTGTATTCTCTGAGTATGAAATTCACTGTAAACATGAAAGACCCCACAGTTCATGAGTGGCTTGGTGTTTGCCCAGTCCTTTTTCTGGGGACATAGTTGGGGGAAAGAGGAAGCATGCATACAGTGTTTGCAGTCAGGGTTCTCACCTTGCACAGTGGAGCTGAGCAGCCTGTTCTCTGTGTGGGCATGAAGACTCCCACAGCAGTGGCTCTAACCCATCTTTGGCACTGTCCTTCAGAACATGGTGGCCGGGTTGTATGCAGTGACTGCAACACTGAAGTGGACTGTTACTCCAGGGAACAAGACTTCCACCCCCAGCCTGTGTCCAGAGACAGCGTGCAGCCAAATGGCCCGGAGCCGGGTGGGAGTGACCAAGAGCATTTTCCACATCACCAGTGCAGCGGGACTGCTGCTGGGTCCTGCCCCGAGTGCCAGGGGTCGCTCTACCCCAGTAACCATGATAGAATGCTGACAGCTGTGAAGAAAAAGCCAGTGGCATCTCTAGATGGGAAAGGTAACTTTTTACCATCTTCTGAGGAGTTACTACCAGGTGGGTTGGGAGCTGCTTAAATGGTCAAATGGGGGTCTGACAGGTCCTTTCTTTCCTTGTAGGGGATTCTTCCTGGACTTTAGCAAGGTTGTACGACCCGGACTATGCAGAGCTACAGCCTGCATCTTCGTTAACTTCAGGCAGTCCAGAGCGCACAGCAGCCCAGCACTTGCTTGTTTCCAATGGCCATCTCCCCAAAGCGTGCGACTCCAGTCCCGAGTCCACGCCACTGACAGGACAGCTCCCCGGGAAACAGAGGGTGCCACTGCTGTTGGCACCAAAAAGCTAGGTTTTGTCTACCTCAGCTCTTGTCATGCCAGTCTCTACGGGAAAGAGAGGTAGGAGAGGCTGTGAGGAAGCTTGGGTTCAAGCGTCACTCATCTGTACATAGTTGTAACTTCCATGTGGAGTATCAGTCACTCACAGGACTTGCATCTGAAGCACAGAAACGCAAGAGGGGATTTGTGTACAAAAGGCAGAAAAAGTATTTGATACCATTGTACATAAGAGTTTTCAGAGATTTCATATATATCTTTTACAGAGGCTATTTTAATCTTTAGTGCATGGTTAACAGAAAAAAATTATACAGAAAAAATTATACAATTTTGACGATATTATTTTTCATATCAGGTTGCTGTTTAATTTTGGAGGGGGGTGGGGAAATAGTTCTGGTGCCTTAACGCATGGCTGGAATTTATAGAGGCTACAACCACATTTGTTAGCAGGAGTTTTTGGTGGGGATGGGAAGGAGGGAAGGCCTTGGATTTGTATTGCACTTCGTAGACAGACCCCTAGACTGCTGCCCGGTCAGACTCCACGTGCGCTGGAAGGAGCTTCAGGAGAGCACTGGTCATGTGTGGATGCCCCTGCAACAGGCCTCCCTGTAGAGCCAGGGGTGCAGGGTGCCATCCACGCTTGCAGTGAATGGCTTTTCCTTTTAGGTTTAAGTCCTGTCTTTAAAGGCATAGAATGAGGGTTGTTAATCCATCACAAGCAAATGGTCAGAACCGTTAATTAAGCACTGCCTTTCCTCCTCCTCAGATTTTATGATAAAAGCAAATGTGGCCTTCTCAGTATCATTCGATCGCTAGTTGAGACTTTTAATTAAGGTAAAGGCTGCTGGTGTTGGTACCTGTGGATTTTTCTATAGTGCTGTTTTCGTTCTGCCAATATAATGAGTGAGTATTACATTGGCCTTGGGGGATAGAAAGGAGGAAGTTCTTTCTTTTCAGGGCTACCTTATTTCTACTGAGGATCCAGAGCAGGCCTGTCCATGCCATTCCCACGCACAGATGAAACTGAGCTGGGACTGGAAAAGACTTAGACCTTGACCTGGGTTCTGGGTATATTTGCACTTTTGAGACTGGTAGCTAACCATCTTGTGAGTGCCAATGTGTAATTTAGTAAAACTTAACTTACATAGAAACAAGGTCCTTAAAATGTTCCTTTGGCCAAAAGCTGAAGGGAGTTACGGAGAAAATAGTTAACAATTACTGTCAGGTGTCATCACTGTTCAAAAGGTAAGCACATTTAGAATTTTGTTGACAGTTAACTGACTAATCTTACTTCCACAAAATATGTGAATTTGCTGCTTCTGAGAGGCAATGTGAAAGAGGAAGTATTACTTTTATGTACAAAGTTATTTATTTATAGAAATTTTGGTACAGTGTACATTGAAAACCATGTAAAATATTGAAGTGTCTAACAGATGGCATTGAAGTGTCTTTAATAAAGGTTCATTTATAAATGTCAGTACAGTTGGTGGTCCTTCTTTTACAAACGCAGTCATTCTGCCTTTAATTATCTTTCCCCAAAAAAAGGAAAAAAAAAAATAGGCAAAGCAAAATCATATACTGTTTGCTCTGGGGCAGACAACACAGCTAGATTCCTGAGATTTCGTTCTGAATTCTTCTATGCCTGGAGCTTGTTAGTCAAGCTCTAAAATCCCAAAGTGTGGTGACCTTTCCATTTCATCCTGCCTACTTCTAGCAATGTTGTTTTCAAAGCTGGCCCAGGCCCTCCTTTCAGCCTGACACGGAGAATGGCAAGAATGGCTCACCCACCGTGTCCTCCTGCACGAAGCCAGCTGGGCCCACCTAGTCACTTGAGCTGCAGCTGCTCTCTCTCACACACCACAGGGGGCGCTGGACACATCTCTGTAAAATAATACATCGTGTGTTTTTATGGGTGAAATCTGAGGGTAATTAAAACCAGCAGCCTAGTTACCCAGAAAGAATGCTTGCTATGCACCTGTGTAGTTCATTCTTTTTTCAACAAAGCCTAACCTTACACAACAGGAATTAACTAGGGGGAGAAACACCCACATATACAACTTCTTCCCCAAGTCTCCTTTTCCCAAACAAGCTATTCTTTTAAAATTCTAACCATCTTGCCTTCTGCTGAATCCACCATCAGGTGGCAGGAAATGAAAGATCAGATACAGATCAAATGAAAGCTCTGAAAGGCCTGGCCTCAGCAATACCAAACTTATTTATTAAGAGGTTCTGAGGAAATTGCTCAGAGTACCGCCACACACCCCGTTTTCATCTCTTAGCTCTCTGGCATACAGGCCAATGACTTCATACCAGCCAGCCTACACCACGGATGGCACAATCTCGATGCTGGCATCTTGGCAGAACTGGTCTTCAGCACTGGGGCCTATAGTTCAGACAGCTGCTCAGCGGAAGAGGGTTTACACTGCAGGCCCCTCTCTTGACAGAAGTGGAGGTGAGGCTGTCTCTGCTTCAAGGACTCTTTCTGCCAACTTCCAACAGCAAGCGGTGCGTGTGGTCATAAGCCCCCAGAAAGATGAAACCTCCCAGACTGATGGCTGCCATTCGAGGGAAGACACCTGCAAATAATCTAGGGGAAAAAACAGGATTTTTAATGTTGTGTGTATTTAAAAGAAAGGTTAAATTCCAATACCCACAGCTTGCTCGGCTCAGTACACCATGCTCATTAGTGGCTAACTACCACTCACTTGTGAACACTCACTTGTAAACAGCTCACTTGTGAACCCTGCCAAATAAGGCAAGTAATGGCGCTGTCCCAATAATAGTTCTAAAACTTTCATGCCATTTTTCCCTTTGAGAGATGAAATTGACTTTTTTAAAAAGGCGTTAAAGAGCTGAATCCTAGGTAAGGTTGGAAGGCACTTCCCAGCCCAGACCTCTAAAGTGGTCTCCAGGGGTTCGCTCGGTGCAGAGGTTTTTGGGCAATGCTGCTGCTCTGCCCACTGACTCCGTTGCATTTTGTCCTTCGAGACCCCAAAACCTGACATCACAACAATGAGTTGAACCTCCATGGATTCCCTGTGTTCCTTTTCTGTCTAAAGGCATGAAAGGCAAATGGGCTGTGGCTGTGAAGGGGGCAGCACGCTTTCACCTGCACAGTCCCTTGGTACCACAGAAGGCTGCTCACCAGCCAAGGTGCAATGTAGAATGATCAGAGAAATGCAAGGTGAAACTACAATGCCACGAGGATATAAATTGAGGATTCATTCTTTAAAACTGCCCCCCCACCCAGTGCCTACTCAGATGTTTGTGCAAACATCTTCACTGTGGCATTGCTGCTGGTGATACCAGTTACGGCACACTACAAACATACAGTGGATGATTATGTCGCTGATAAAGATGAGGAAATACACAGATGCCAACATAAAAAAATTACAAAACAGGTTTATAAAACCAAGTCCAAGGGCTATGATTCCATGTCTAAAAGGCATGCCAGGGATGTGTCCTAAACCCTAAACTGAATGCCTGCTGCCTAAGGATTACAGGACACATTCCTGGCCCACGCTTCCATAACCTTTGAACCTTTTGACCAAGAGTATAAGCATGACTCAGATATTTCAAGTTTGGTCCCAGGAGAAGTTTGGCCACCATAATAAAGTGAATATTGCAATAAAGCAAGCCATTCAAATGTTTGGGTTTCCTAGGGCACCGAAAAGTTATGTTTACACTATACTGTAGTCTATTAAGTATGCAGTAGCATTATGTCTAAAAATTATACATACCTTAATTTTAAAATGCTGTATTGCTAAAAAATGCTCATGAGCATCTAAGCCTGCAGTAAGTTGTAATCTTTTGGCTGCTAGAGGGTCTTGCTTTCATTGATGGCTGCTAAATGACCAGGATAGTGGCTGCTGAAGGTTGGAGTGGCCGTGGAAATTTCTAAAAATTGTAATTGTTGCGTTGATGGACTCTACTTTTCATGAAAGATTTCTCTGTAGCACACAATACATTTTGCCCACAGTAGAACCTCTTTCAAATTTGGAGTCAATCATCTGAAACTCTGCCACTGTTTTCACAACTACATTGATGAAATATTCTAAATCCTTTATTGTCATTTCAACAATGTTCACCATATCTTCACCAGGAGTAGATTTACCTCAATAGATCACTTTCTTTCCTCATCCGTAAGAACCAATTCCTCATCCATTCGAGTTTAATCATGAGATTGTGGCAATTCATCACATCTTCAGGCTCCACTTCTAACTATAGTGGTCTTGCTATTTCCAGTACATCTAGTATGTGTTTCCCTCCACTGAAGTCTTGAACCTCTCAAAATCAGCCATGAGGATGGGAATCAACTTTTTCCAAAGTCTTAGCATGGTCAATATTTTGACCTCCTCCTATGAAGCCACCAATGTTCTTACTGGTATCTAGAATGGTGACTCCTTTCTAGAAGGCTTCCAGAAATTTACTTTGCCCACATCCAGCAAAGGAATCACTGTCGATGCAGCTGTAGCCTTATGAAATGGATTTCTTAAATAATAAAACCTGAAAGTTAAAATTACTCCTTGCTCCACGGACCAAGGAATGGATGTTGTTAGCAAGCAAGAGAACAGCATTCGTCTCCAGCAGAACTCCAGGGTGACCAGGTGCACTGTCAATGAGAAGTAGTATTTTAAAAGCAATCTTTTCCTCTGAGCACTAGGTCCCAGCAGCGGGCTTAAAATATTCCAGAAACCATGCTGTAAAGAGATGTGCTGTCACTCAGGCTTTGTTGTTCCATTACTATGGCAGAGGCAGAGTCGATTTAGCATCATTGTTAAAGGCTCTAGGATTTTCAGGAGAGTCAATGAGCACTGGCTTCAACTTAAAGATACCAGCTGCATTAGCCCCTAACAAGGGAGTCAGCCAGTCCTTTGAAGCTGAGGCCAGGCATTGATGTCTCCTCTCTAGCTCGGAAAGTCCTAGATGACATCTTCTAATAGAAGGCTGTTTCATCTACATTGAAAATCTGTTGTTTAGTGTTAGCGCCTTCACCGATGATCTGAGCTAGATCTCCTGGATAACTTGCTGCAGCTTCTCCATCAGCACTTGCCACTTCACCTTACACTTTTGTGTTCCAGAGATGACTTCTGTCCTTAAACTTCATGAATCAACCTCTCCTAGCTTCAAACTCTGCAGCTTCCTCACCTCTCTCAGCCTTCATGAAAGAGAGTTAGCACCTTGCTCTGGTTTAGGTTTTGGCTTAAGAGGATGTGGCTGGTCTGATCTTCTATCCAGACCACTCAAACTTTCTTCATATCTGCAATGAGGCTGTTACACTTATCATTTAGTGTATTCGCCGGATAGCACTTCTTATTTGCTTCAAGAGCTTTTCCTTTGCATTTACAACTTGGTTAACTGTCACAAGAGGCCTAGATTCTGGCCTATCTCAGCTTTCCACATGCCTTCCTCACTAAATTTAATCATTTTCAGCTTTTAATTTTTTTTTTTTTTTTTTTTGAGACAAGGTCTTGCTGCTACCCAGGCTGGAGTGCAGTGGCACGATCATGGCCCACAGCAACCTCTGCCTGCTGAGCTCAGGTGACCCTCCTACCTCAGCTTCCCAAATAGCTGGGACACAGGCACACACCACCATGCCCAGCTAATTTTTGTACTTTTTGTAGAGACAGGGTTTGGCATGTTGCCTAGGCTGGTCTTGGACTCTTGGGCTCAAGCCATCTGCCACCTTGGCCTCCAAAATGCTGGGATTACAGATGTGAGCCACCATGCCCAGCCCGAGATTTTTATTTAAAATGAGAAAGGTGTGATTCTTCCTTTCACTTGAACACTTAGAGGCCACTGGAGGATTATTAATTGACCTAACTGCAATATTGTCTCTCACAGAATAGAGGCCTGAGGAAAGGGAGAGAGACAGGGAATGGCCGGTTGGTGACCCAGCCCGAACCCACACCACATTTGTCGATTAAGTTTGCTGTCTTCGGTGGACACAGTGTGTGATGCCCCAAAACAATGACAGCAACATGAAAGAGAGCCGATCACAGATCACCACAGCAGATATGATAATGAAAATACTTGAAAGGTGGGAATTACCAAATGTGACACAAAGTGGACATGTGCTACTGGAAAAGGGCGCTGAAAGACTCCCTCAATGCAGGGGTGCCACAAACCTTCAATTTGGGAAAAAATGCACTATCTGAGAAGTGCAATTAAACAAAATATGCCTATATTACTTCTGTAAGCAGAAGAAGTTATGAAGGCAAACCTAGTGCATATGCCAGTGAAAAGACTTCTGGTCAGGTCTACGGAAGAAAATTGAAAATGGTCAAGTTACACCAACAGTAGCTATGCATCCTTTAAGATACAGGAAAAGCCTCCGTGACAAGCAAGCTGGTGGCCTGGAGAGAAACGTGGCGGTCCCTGCAGGCTGCTTCCAGCACCTGGCTGCCTCCTTTCTCCCAAGACCTTTGAGCTGTTGGAGGAGGCTGAGCAGCCTCCCTCTGTTTGCAGCACTCAGCACTTCTAAGGAAAATGGGAGATTCAAGAGTTTTGTGAGGCCCTTTTTAGTTAGCTAGCTAAGGGTTTAAATCATTAAAATACTGCACATAAAATTAAGGACCCCTATTACTTGTCCAAAAATAACCATGAAAATTGTACTGAAAACCAAACTATACTTGTTTAAAAAAAAAAAAAAAAAAAGCTCAGCATCATGCATATTGTTTTTGCATGGGGTGGGTGGTGAGGACAAAAACTCATAAATTACCACTATGTCCTTCCCGCCTGAAAAACAGCTGAGCCTCCCTGCTCCTATCATATTATGAAGGAAAGGGTGCTAGACGGGCAGTCAGCAGATGCCGAGCTGCAGGAGACCACACTGGCCACAAAGTTCTCCGCCTTGACTACCTTACTTATTTCTAAACGCCAGTGTCTTGTTCAGCTTCTGCCACTCACAAGTTCAGCTGCTCCTGGCAAGAGGCAGATGGAAGCAGTTTATGGTTTCAATAGATGACCACTGAATCTATTAACGTAATTACGGCCTTAACGTGGAGTAATGTGAACAGTGAAGGTCCCAGCCAGTCTCGCAGGTGAAGACTTTTGAGTTGAGCAGGAGCGCGTTCTAGTGCCCACAGATTAAATGAGAGCAAATGTAAGCACTTCCAGTGCCAGGCAGAAAGGGATGCTCGCGGCAGTGGCAGCTACTACATAAAGGGCACACTCAACAAAAACAGAAAGCCAGCTGATGAGTGAAGAAAACCAGAAAGGGGCCATCCAGGGTGGGCAGGCTCCCCATCTGCCTTCGGCTACTGGGCTGAATGAACACACGGTGTTTGTTTAGTAATACATTTCTACTTATATGTGTATTCCCAGTACGTGCCAGAACAAAGTCTTCACCTGCGTGGACCACACAGAAAGATAAAAGTGGTCGCCACCTTACTTGACCCCGAGAGGACAGCACCTTTCCATCCCAAGGTGAGGAGATGGTGTCTGCTGGAAAACCCAAGTAGTAACTGGTAAACTTAGTGCGCGCCCAGGGGAGGAGACAGGAGGTGGCAGCAGCGCTGTGTGCTTGGAGACCCAACAGAAGAAGCCGGCGGAGACACCTTCAGGCTGAGGATGCCTGGGACCTCTGTTCACAACAGCCCAGGTTTTTCTGTGACTGTTTTTTGGTCAAATTATTTATTGTCTTTAATCATTAATAAGGGGCTAATCAGAACTCCCTTAAGTGACAACCGTTGCTGTCTATAATGCTCTCAAGAGACTGACTAGAGCCCATGACTTCTGACACTTTCAGAAGATAGGTAAGCAAAAAAAATCCAGATGACCTTTACAGAGCTGACAATGGGGACAGAGACGGCCCCCTGGCCTGAGGAAGACACCCCTCTTCTGCCTGTATTTCTGGCACTGCTTAGTTTTATAACGTCAAGTATAATACATGCCACAACCAGCACAGGGAAGATGATCTTCAATCTACTCAACTCCTACCAGCTTTCGGGGCCACGGGGTTGCCAGTCGATCATGCCATCCCCACCTGCCACCACTGTCTGCAGAAAGGCAGAGGGGCTACGGCTCTGCACAGCTCCACAAAGCTAAGGTCGACAGAAGAGGTCTGCCCAACAGCTGCCACAGAATCAAGCATGAACTACACTGAAATCAGTGAGACAGTGAAATGTGGCAGTTTGGCTTTCTAGTCCAAAAAAGCCACTGAATGTGACTTCTCTGTGTATGTAGCCCAACTGCTATTTGAAACACATAAGAACTTTGTTGTTGTTGTTTTCTGAGACAGGGTCTTGCTGTCACCCAGGCTGGAGTGCAGTGGCGCAGTTGTGACTCACTACAACCTCGACTTCCCGGGCTCAAACGATCGCTCAGCCTCCTGAGTAGCTGGGACTACAGGTGCGTGCCAGCACACCAGGCTAATTTATTTATTTATTTTTTAGAGACACAGTCTTGCCATATGGTCTCAAACTCCTAACCTCGAGCAACCCTCCTGCTTCAAAGCCTCCCAAAGTGCTGAGATGACAGGTGTGAGCACCTCACCCAGCCCATAAAGACCGTTTACCTGCTACTGGCTAAGTGGCTTCAGGACTCATTTTTCTCACACCATTCCTTTGTTTGCTGTGGAACTGGCAGCAGAATGAATGTGCCACAAATACAAGCAGCGCTCACGATATGGCAGTCCTAAGTGGCAGGCTCCCAGCACACACGCCCCCACTCGGCCCTTCCCACGCTCTCACTAGACGTCAACAGCCAATTATTCCTCTGGCTTCACCCCAGTTCTTGTTTCAAAACCGTGACACCCTTCAGGCACCCAACATCAATCCCTCAGAGTTGTCACATTCAACAAAACCATCCAATATCACCTATTTTTCAAACTTCCAACTGGAAAATTTCAATCTAGGATGGGCTGCTCTCCTACAAAAACTTTAACTGGGGCCTGACTCACCTACTTCATGTTCTCCAGACCATCAAATAGCTGAGATTAAAACTGCCAAAGGTACACAAAAACTACCATCAAATAAGTGATCCAACTCGGGGCATCAGGATGAGGAGGTGGCACTGCCAGCTGAGACGCCTGAAGTCCAGGCAGCTGCCGACCCTCTCCAAAGGGAGGCCACTGCTTTGCTCTTGCAAGAAAATCCCTGGTACATGGTCCCTAAGAGAAAAATCATCATTTCACATGCCTGTAAGATCCCAACATTCAGGTGGCTTTACAAGTTTACGGTGTCAAAGCAATGTTGAAATATCTTGCAGAGAGACCTTTTTAGGACATGAAGCTAGAAGTTTGAGGCACTTCTGTAGTACAATGGTTCTCAATTGATGCTAATTGTGGAGTCATCCCACCTGTACTGTGGTACGTTGAAAGTAATTTGTTACTAATAATAGTTAAAAACATCAAAACCACAAATGCTTTCTTCTAGCAATGTTACCTTCACTCCCTTGTATATCTGCACTGTGTAACCAGAAGCCCATTTTATCACTGCTGCAGCCCAGACCCTGGTGAGGGCCACACATGTGAATTCCATCTAACATCAAGATGGGCAAGGCTGAGAACTGCCTGATTGGAATACTCCATCAATTTGATGTGCTACGTTCTCTCATATATACAACATCAACTAGAATATTTTGCACAATATATAGAAACTCAAAGCAGAACATAAGCAGGAGGGAAGGAGAGGTGTTCATCCAAAGTCAGGCTAGAGGAGGAGGAGTGGTGGAGAGGAAGAAAGGTGGGAGGGCGTTCCTCGTCTTACCCTGCCAGCCCCTGTGACTGCCAGACCCCATGCAGGGCAGAGAGCACGTTCCCATTAGCAGTGCTGGAGCCAGCCTGTGTGAACAAAGAGAAACCTGTTATCTTCTGAAGCTCCCAATCACACACTTGCCTCTCAGATATCCTCAGACGCACAGCTCCCCATCACCCTCATCTAGGACACAGTGTCAGATACCAGGGAGTTTCTTGGCAATCAGGACCTGGCTCGCTTGCCCAGAAGCGTTTACGCTCAGATATGCAGGCAAGCAGGGATGTGGCCCACGCCACACGGGAGGCTCTGCTTATCAGAGCTCGCGAGATGAATGATGAACTATTTCACAGGAAAAAGAAGCACCATGAAGCAACGTGAGGAGGGCAGGGAATCATTAGTGTAAACGGTACAACTATGAAACTTGCCTAAGCAGCTAAAAAGCATATTTAATAGAGCGCCGTTTAAATGTTCCATTTACAACATGATCAGCATTCTTAGGTTGGATCCTGCCACCTCTATACTAAAATCTGGCCATATTTGTTCTACTTTTCCAAAAACATAGGACTTTTTTTGTTTTGGTTTGGTTCAGGTATGTTATATGTATGGCATTCTTTCAACTCTCTATCTAGCGGGGTTTTTTAAAACAATTTTTCTCTTAAACAAAATGGTTTCAACATTTCTGACAACTGTCTTAACCCATCCAGTTAAGGCCAACCGTGACCCTAGGTTCAAAGCCTGCCACATGGCAGGAGGCTCGTCAACCTCTCTGAGCCTTAGGTTTGTCAGCAGTAAAAATAGAGTTTATCTGAAGATAGTATTACCAGGCAGTGGCCCTACCAGCCCTATGTGCTTACATAACACAGGGGAAAATGCCTGTGACATGGTACAATGTTATATAGACACTGGGGATATTGTTCCATCAATGGCGGTTTTCTTAGAGGTTCCACAGGCAGCATAAGATGCTATTACAGGTAAATGGTAGCCGTTTGTGTTTACTTTATATACGTGTAGTCCTAGTGCTAACAGATATGAGCATCTGAAGTGTCTCCATTACATTATTTTGCCACTTACCTTTGCCAGCATAATTCTTGTCTTTGCCACATCTAGAGGTGTGGTGACTGCAGCGGCAAATCCACCTGTGCAAATAATACCCAACACCCAAGTGAGATACTGTTTACTGTATTACATGATAATTTTGTAATTTTTAGAATTCCTGACTCTGCCCAAATCACTTCATCATTATGTACACTGATTATGTACACTGATTCAAGAACACGATGCACACATGCACAATCTTTATCCACACACTTCATTTCTTTTGCAGTGACAGAACTCTACCCACTCAGGTGAAAAATACAAGGCTCCACAATTTATCTTGCTCTCTCATTAACTAGCAAACGAATGAGTGTGTGTATGTACGTACATGATGAATGTGTACACATATCACATATATGAATATGGCCAGATGCCCACTCTCAGTATGTGAGACCCTCTGCTCCTAATGGTTCTCAAAGGGTTCACGACTTTCTATGGGCCACGGTCTTTTTTTTTTTTAAGACAGGGTCTCACTGTCTGTCACCAAGACTGGAGTACATTGGTGTGATCATAGCTCACTGCAGCCGCACCCTCCTAGGCTCAAGTGATCTTTCCATCTTAGCCTCCTCCTGAGTAGCTGGGACTACAGCTGCACACCACCATGCTTGGCTAATTTTTAAATTTTCTGCAGCAATAGGGTCTTGCTATGTTGCCCAGGCTGGTCTTGAACTCCTTGCATCAAGCACTCCTCCTGCCTCGGCCTCCCAGAGTGTTGGGATTAAGGCGTTAACCACCATGCCCAGCCTGGACCACCGTTCTTTGAAGTGACTACTTCAAAATGCCTCTATCATTTCTGCTTTGCATATAGCAAAATGGACAGAGTCACATGTAACATTGTGGGGATTTTTGGTATACATGGCTGGATTCTTTGAATTAAAGGAGCAAAGCTTTTTGTGTTTCACAGGCTCCTGATAGCAGGCTAGTCAGAGTTACTACATTTCTAAGCTCTCTTCTACATCTTCTTAGCCTGAGTCTTGCGCTTCAGCACGCATTCCACGTTATGGCTTCCTTCCTACCTTCTCTCTCATGTTTGCATTATCTGAATGTCATGACGGCTGAACTGTACACAGATTGGACTTTTTGAAGGACTTTCTGTTTCAACATAAACCAAGTTTATGGTGTCAATATTTCAATTAGTGCAGTACAAAGATATATTCTAAATCCCAAGAGGCCCTACGAGAGAGAAATAATAAACCCTAAAAGGTGTTATAAAGATTCAGCTTCCAAGAGCTAGGGGGAAAGAGGCAGTGTTACAAGGGCAACAGGACACACGTATGTGAAGGATACTCCGGAAACAGCGCTGCTTTCCTTCTCACTTTTGTGGCTTGTGGACAAGAAACAGCACTACTTTCCTTCTCACTTTTGTGGCTTACAAGAAGGTCATTTGACCTCTTTCTAAATATGATGCTGAAATAAGATTATACCAAGCCTCCTCTGTATGGTAACATTTATTATGACACTGACTTTTTGAACGGTGTACCTATTTATGCTCTCATGGTCCACTTCTGGTTACCCCTGACTGTCAACAGACTTTAGGGGTAAGTACTATCAACTGACAGGAGTATTTGAATCCCCTTTGGTTTACCCATTTCAAATTATGAGTATGTAAAACTCTTTGTCTTAAATTCAGAAGCTGTCTGAAATTCAGAGACTTGCTAAGCTTTGTGTCTTTTAAATTTCTGTGGACTTGGTCTTGAAATCCTACTCTTGTAACCATATATTCTGCCCTGGAAAAGTAAATATACTTTTAGTTACACAACAGGATCCATGAACATCCATCCATCCATCCATCCATCCATGCGTCCATCCATCCCTCCCTCCCCATCTCCCCCAAGAAAGGAAGAAAAGGGAAAAAGACACAAGACACAAAGGCAACAAACTTTACGATCTCAAACTTCTTATACTCCGAAATAATGTATTTGGTTTTGTTTCCCTCACCAGCAGCAGGGTCTAGCCTGAAAGAACCCTTCTTTGGAGGTGGAAAGACCAACGTTTAAATCCCTGCTCTACCAGTTGTCCAGCCTTAGGTAATTACTTATTCTGTAGCTGAAGCACCTTATAAGCTAGGGACTCCTACTACCCCATGCTACAGGTGGGGAAACTGAGGCTTATGGAGGCTAAAAACTTGAAGATTTTACTTAGCGCAGAGCTGAGACGGGGTCTTAAGTCTGTATTGACTCCAGAACTGGGACTCTCAGCCACTGGTCTCCTAGTGGCCTCAGTTTTCTCATCTGTAAAATGCAGACAGTAGTATGACACAGGAATTAAATGGGCCTACGCAACACGTCTGAAACAGCATCTGGCTCACAGCAGTAATCAAAAAAATAACTCTTTCCTGGGTGGGCAGAGCTAATGAGTGATTTTTCTTCGTATCTCTAGACCAGCACACACACAGCAGGCACTCAAAAATGCTTAATTGGTATCCTGCTCTCTAGTTAAATTTTCTCTAGTGAAATTTTCTAGTTATAAACTGAAAATATATATAGTCCTATTCTCTAGTGAATATACAGTCCTGTTCTCTAGTGAAATTTTCTAGTTATAAACTGAAAATTTCAACTCATCCTCTAAAAGGCAGGGAAAAGTAAAGGTAGGAGCTAATATCTGCAGTGCTTACTTCGTATCTGGCATGCCAGGAATGCACTAGGCACATTGATTATTTGATCTCATTTGCATAGGGTTACTATTCCCATCTTACACCCAACTTACTTGCCCAGGCCACACAGCTGGTGCGGGACCTGGGACTGTCACATGTATCATGACTCCAAAAGTATCACTTGTTCCACTACATAATGACTTTGACATATAAGACAAATTAAAATTTGTCCAATGGTTAAAACTCACTTTCATATGTGAAAATGTTCACAAACGATCCTAAACCAATTAAAAAGACCTAAAGGTTGATAAGGAACATCTAATAAATTTAGTTACTGCAAATCAAACTTATTTTGGCCATTAGCAAAGGTCTACCACCATTACTTTAGTGTGGATGCCTGCCAATATTCTCTTGGAGATTTAGGTTTCATGAAAGTAATACGAAGAAAAGTTAAGACAGAAACACGTATGCTCCAAATAGGTTCTAACTTTACTACCGAGAGAGAAGCTGTATTTTATGTGTTACTAATAAATCAATTTGCCCGTCTTCAAATATCAAAGATTTCTCTGATTCGCGGATCTCACAATGCTTTTGTAAGGCTGTAAGGAGGACTTGTGAAGATAATAGAATAGAATAATGGTCATAACGGGGAAGGGCTGGGGGCCAGGACTTTCAGTTAAAATGTAGTTATTTTCTGTTTTATTTAAGGGCATTGTAAGCTACTGGTGATAGATACAAGGAACATTCTAACATATGACACAGGAAATAATCATTTGGTACAGCAATTACAGGCTGCTTTTGTGTTCAAAGCATCCGTGAAACAGTCTTCTACGGTCTCCACTGGAGTTAGGTTTCTACTGAATGTTAGGCTAACTGCTGTCGAGGACAGGATTCAGGGGAAACTAAAATTTTATGATAAAATTATATCTATTTCCTTGGGGAACAAATGTAAATTCCCTAACCGCCCCTCCCCGCCTTAAAGACAAAGTAGCCACCTTCCTACAGTAAGGCTGGAGCTGTCACCTCTGAGCAACGGCTGACAATGTGGGGGCAGCAGTGGGGAAGTCCCCAGACCCACCCCTGGGCACCCTTGCTGCCGTTCATTTCTCCTCCAGACCCTGCGCTGCTCCTGATTAGTCTGGGAGGGACAAGAGCACCACCACGCCCCTCTTACGTGTGACCTCCAGTGAAGCAGACAGATGTGGAAGACTTCCACATCAACAAGAAGGAAAGTGGTTTTTGTTTGTATTTTAATAGAGATTGTGTCAGGCCTTCTCATTTGTTACCCAAATAATCCCTCACCCTATTCTAGAATTTCTAACCCATGGAGAGACTGCAATCAATCTCCTTCCCCGCCTCTTTCTCCCCCACCCCCTTTTCTCCTAGAGAATGTACAGAGGTGTTTATTATGAGAAACTGATCAAAATATACGAGAGCACCAAATATCACTATAGTAGCAAATGTCATACTTCGGCTGCATTATGGTTTATGTTTAGAAGTTCACTGGAAGCAAGGAAGTTGGCAAAGTCCTTTTTTTCCCCTAGTTTCACCCCTGACCAGAAGCCAAGGGAATTTCTGTGCATGACAAGCCATCAACACCTCCAATCTCGTGGGACATTTTTGGATATTTGTGCCAAGTAGTTTATAAAACAAGCATGAGCAAGAAAGAGTGCCAAGGATGGCACACAGAATGGTTCATCTGCAATGATTTAGCCAATTTAAACTTGGAAAAGCACATGGGGATGAGAAATCTGATTTCTGATTTGAGGGCAAGTTTTATCACTGCCTTTATGGCCATGTAAGGGTAAAGTCTGCAAGTGCAGTGTGTAAGTATTTTAAAGGGACTTCACAAGACATCATTCATTTCTATATTCTGTAAGGCACCATGTTGCAACTCTTACAGAATCTCGCTTTTTCATAAATTGGAATATTTTCAAGCGATGTTTATCCTTCAGAAATGCTTTAAAATAGTAACCCTGTTCCTCTGGATCAACATTTGTACCAAATAAAATTTCAAAACAGTAAGAGATATAAATAAGAAATATATTTATCTTTTGCTAAATATATGTGGATCTACTAACAACGGATTTTTTGCAGGCCTTGGACAAACTCCTTCACTTATCAGAACTTCATCAGAAAAAAAAATAAGATGCTTGTATTGGAGGCATTTTAAAATGTATGAGCTATTAGAGGAGACTGTTCTGTACAATAACTTCATTGATATGACATTCCTTCACTCAGTCAAGAAGGTGAATTCCTGTGAAAGTAGGTTTTCATTTTCTGGACGTTGGTGGTTCTTACTGAAATAGTAGTAGTGCCCTATATCGACTTGGTTTTGCAGAGTACAGAGTACTAACCATACATTATCTCAAGCCCTGAAGTAATCCCCTAAGGTAGGAATTGTTGCTTCTACATTACAGGTAAGGAAACTGGCACTCAGGAGGGCCCCAAAGTCTCATTCCTGAGTTGAAGACCAAAAAGAGACTTGACAATCCTGTAAGTCACACAGCTCAGCCTGTGCTAGATGTATAGCTGTGGGCACCTCGCTCCCTTTCTCCACACCCCAGCATCACTGGAGCACCGGCTGTGCTGCCACACTCCCCAGGCGAGTCACCTTCACTGAAAGGGCCTGGATGGTAGGATCCTACCACAAAGATAGAGGATGTCTGATAGGAAGTTCCCTTCTCTCCCTCCTTCTGACAATGTAAGTCCTTAGCATCTATTACAGAGTATTACTCCAAAAAGGAAACTGTAATTAATGCAAATTTCCTTAATAGTAACAATGTCTCTGCAAGCAAATCTTTGAATTGGGTATTTAAGGAATAGGACCAGAGACTATGTTCTTCTTATTTCAACACGTGGAAGTTTTATAGTATTGCTAACTTTAAAAAGTAGCTTTACTTATCCAGGATGACTAAATTTCCATTATGTGCTCACTTTGTCCCCAGGGCCCAGGACAGTGTCTACAAAAATGCACATCTCTCTGAGGGACTGGGGAATAATGACTCCTGACCTCTGGAAAATGAATCAAGACCACCTATTATAACACAGCTAATGACTATGTGTCATGTGGAAACAATCATCATCATAATCAATCTGGATTGGTTTCATGCCTAGAGGCAAAATTCTTATTGTTGATTACCAATTCTACAAGTCAAATGAGCCTATTAATCAAGAGTCCTATAAAATGAATGTTTTCTGTTTTCCCAATCACGACAACAACAACAACAAAACAATGACTATTAAACAAACTGGAAAATAATTATTTTCCAATGAAGTTAACACCCTAAACCTCCCCCACTGGCTTCACATCTCAACTAAAAGTTTCCTTTTCTGGCAAATTTCCATTTTATTTCAACTATAATTCTAATTTAACTTTGTAACAACAAAATATACTTCTCTCTTAGGTTTTTAAATGTGTCACTTACTAAGCTCTTTAAAGCATTTGAGTTCTCATTAAAGCCTCACTGGAAAATTCCTATGACTTAGTGATGGATAACATGATATTGCATATTGTCACCTCGCTCTTGCTTTAATGTCTCGAAAATGCCCAGATGTGTAGATTTCCATACTTCCTACACAGAACAGTTTAGCCTTCAGTAAGTTATGGAGGAGCCTCTGCTCTCCTGACACTACTTAATCTACAGTGCTGTCAAACATGTCACACCAACCGTGAATCATTGCCTTCTGCAGAAATCGCTTAAACCCCCTAAGCACTGCCCAAGGCAGACAGCTGCATGGTAAGCCCTGCACCCACAGCAAGTCTCTTCCCACAGAGGACTTTCTAAATCATCTTTAAGATCATTCCAGGGCCTGAATGAAGGCTTTAATAAAGATAAAAAGAAAAAGAAAAATTTGTCAAAAACAAATTGGTTGTCTTTCAGGCAGACACCTTTTTAGCAGTTTTTTCCCCCCTCTAGGACACGTTCTTTTCTCAACCAGTGGAGCACTCTTCATCTAAACAACCTGGAATTTTTAAAGAATGTTGTTTTTGCACAGTTAATATTTTCACATTTTTCCCCCTCTTAGGGCTTTCCCAGTATAATATAATCCTTTGCACCTGCAAAAGCTCCACAGACTGCTGACTGCCAAGAATCCACCACATGATCCTGCCTCCAGGACCAGAGGGCCTGTGTTTAAGGAGAAAGAAAAATACAAGTTATTAAATATTTGAATTTATCGGAACCTCCTGTGGGTTAGCTCTGGGGATGGGAACTTAAATGAGAAGCTATTTTGGTGGCATTCTTTACTGATGACATAAGTGACTTTCCCAAAGACTTAACTGCATTCTAAAATAAGTCAAAGAAATGAGAGTGACAGCTACAGTAGAGTGCTCAAAGGAAACAATTTTCAGAGTATACATGTGTGTGTGCGCACACAAAACTTCATCGCCACAATTGAGATAGTGAACTTACTCATGACCCACACGTTTTCTTGTCTCCCTATGTAACCCCTCCTTCCTGTCCTTCCTCACTACCCCACAATCTGATCTGTCATTCGATTAGTATGCCTTTCCCAGAATATCATTGTAATCACATATTTTTAAAATCCAACTTCTTTTATTCAGAATTATTTTGTGATTCACCCATGTCATGCAGATATCAACAGTTGACTTCTTCTTCATTAGTAATATTCCGTTGTATGTATATATCGTGATTTACGCGTTTACCTGTTGATGGACATCTGAGATTTTTTCTGTTTGGGGCTATTACAAATAAAGCCACCATGAACATTTGTATACAGGTTTTTATATGTACACATGCTTTCATTTCTCTTGGGGAAATACCTAGCGGTGAAATCGCTAGATCACATGGGAGTTATGTTTAACTTTTTAAGGACTGCCAAACTTGTTTTCCAAAGCAATTGTACCATTTGACATTCCCATGAGTTCCGGTTTCTCCACATCTTCCTAATACTTGTTATCATCACCACTTTAACATTTTAACCATTCTACTAAGTGTGTTGTAGTATTTCTTTCTTTTTATTCTTTTTTTTTTTTTTTTTTGAGACATAGACTCACTCTGTCACCCAGGCTGGAGTGCTGGAGTACAGTGGTACAATCTCAGCTCACTGCAAACTCCAACTCCTGGGTTCATGTGATGCTCTTGCCTCAGCCTCCTGAGTAGCTGGGACTACAGGCGCCCGCCAACATGCCCAGCTAATTTTTGTATTTTTAGTAGAGACAGGGTTTCACCATGTTGCCCAGGCTGGTGTCAAACTCCTGACCTCAAGTGATCCACCCGCCTCAGCCTCCCAAAGTGCTGGGATTACAGGTGTGAGCCACTGCGCCTGGCCTTCATTGTGGTTTTAATCTGTATTTCCCTAATGATGCTGAGCTGCTTTTCATGTACTTATTTGCCATCCACAACATACTGTCTTTGGTGAAGTGTCTGTTCAAATGTGTTGCACATTTGTACTGGGTTACCATATCTCAATGACTGAATTTTTTAAGAGTTCTTTACATATTCTAGACATAGCTCATTTACAGATGTTTTCTTCTAGTCTTGTCTTTTCATTCTTTAAACAGTATCTTTCATCATTCTTTTAACAGCGTCTTTCAAGGAAGTTTTTAATTTTGATGAAGTTCAAATTATCCTTTTACAGATCTTGCTTTTGGTGTCACATCTAAGAAATCTTTGCCTAACTCAAAGTCACAAAGATTTTTTGATCCTGTGTTTTCTTCTAGAAATTTTATGCTTTCAGGTTTTACATTTATATCCATCATACAATATGTAGATTGAAGTGATTTGGTTTTCACATGTGGATCTTCAGTTGTTCCAGTGACTGGGAAAGATAGTAATTTCTCCAGTGAACTGCCCGCTTGCTTTTGTCAAAAATCAATTGTCCACATCTGTGTGGCTCTATTTCTGAACGCTCTATTCTGTTTTCCTCTATAGGCCTATCTTGATATCAATCCCATACTTTCTTCACTACTGTAACTTTATAATGAATCTTGAAATCAGGTAGTATTTGTTTTTCAAATTCTTTTTCAAAGTTCTTCTACCTATTCTAAGTATTTTGCATTTCCATATGAATTTTGCAATCTGATTATCAATTCCTATGAAATAACCTGCTGAGACTGTGATTGGGATGCACCAAATCCATGGATTATTCTGGAGAGAACCAGCTGTTAATGTTGAGGGGTTTTCTTCTCATAGGCATGACATTCCTCTTCATTTAACTAAGGCCTTCTTTACATTCTCTCCACACTGTCTTATAGTTTTCAGTATACAGGTTTTGCACTGGTTTTGTCAAATTTATCCTTAAGTATTTCACATGTTTTGGTGCTACTGCAAATCATACTTTTTTAAAATTTCAATCTCTGATTGTTCATTGCTAATATGCAGAAACTGATTATCAATACAATTGATTTTTGTACACTGATCTTGTATTCTGCAGCCTTGCTAAAGTTACCAACCTCATAGCTTTTTTTATAGAGCTCATCAAATTTTCAACATAGATGACCATATCATCTGTGAATAAAGAGAGCTGTACTTTTTCCTCTCCAATTAAGGTAACTTTTCTTGTTTATTTTCATTTTTGCCTTACTGAATTGAGTAGGACCTTCAGCATAATAGTATGCATTGCAATAGTGACCACAAATATTAACAAAAAAGACCTCTTGAATATACTAATTTAAATAGTTAGAAAAGTATAATGACTTTCTGAGAGTGGTGTGACATTTTTAGGGATAATCAAATACACAGCAACTAAAAGAAGAACAGCAAAGTTCGTTTTAATTTCCTACTCTGAATACTTCCTCACTGACAACTATCTCTGGAAGGTTGTGAAGGTCACTGAGGGGAGGAAGAAGATGCCATGGAAATGAATCATAGGTACTGTTTACTCTGTCAACTTTCACAACTTTTCTTAAGTCAGACAGCTACTATGTTAACTATCTAACAAATTAAATATGTGACAGTGTGTGGTTTGAGGACCAACATTTCCCTCTATCCATACTAACATGAATGATTCTCTGAAAGTGTATTAATTCAATTTACTGCACTGAGAGTGCAGCTCTCAAATAGATATTTGTCATCTTACTTGTGAAAACAGATAAGCGAAAAAAGAAAAGATTTATTAGAAACAGGTTTCTAAAGATAATATTGCCATTAAACTGAGTATCTGGTATATTTTCAGAAAATGCTCTAATGTTTGCAAATAAATCTGTATGCTTTAATAGAAAGCATTATTTTCTCCAGAGCTCCTATAAGCATTGCAGAAAGAGTAAGAAACAAGAGAGTGGAATCGCTTTTTCTTTACTTTTAAGGTGGCAAAGGGTGTATTTTATCAGGTTAATGCCAGTTTTAACACCAACACTTACTTCACCAACTTATTAGAAAAGCAACGCAAAATATAAACTAGATTTCTGTTGATGACTAAAGGTCACCTTCAGTTAATCTACTGACAACTTTAAAGGTTCCAAAGAGTAGAAGGCTACTCCAGATAGACTTGAAATACTGGTAATAATGCTGAGTTTATAAGCAAAAGTAAGTAACAACAAGATGTGAATGTGATAAGAAATCAAAAATGTTATGCAAGTCATAAATTCAACAAGTATTTACTAGGTGTCAGGTATTATAGCCAAGGAGAGAAAAAGTAACAGTCCCTAGGTTTAATATTCGAGGAAGGTATGGTGGGGGCAGAAGAGGATTATAAAAGAGAGAAGTGAGGTGACAGAGAAAGCTTCACAGAGGCACCTGTCATAATCTAGGGAGAAAAAAAATTGGTTGCCAGGGGGAAAAAAAGCCACAATCAAAATAGACTCAGATGGCTGAAGACAACATTTAAAAATAGAATCTCCACAGAGAAGTGTAACTTTCCACTATCACCTGGCCAGAATAATGAGCTTACAAAAAACACATAAAGAAATAATTTGGTATTTGAAATGGATACTAATAAATGCCTTAAAACAAACAAAACATCTCTAGAAGACTCAAAACATGTAAAGCGAGAAACTTCAGTGGCAAACACAAAGCATGACATAAAGAACAACTGTAACAGCAACCACAATACACACTTCCACAGAAGATACAGAACTTCCCATGTTCCAAGTGTGAAGCGCTTTACATACATCAACTCATGTAATTCTCTCCACAATCTTCTGACGTATATGTAATTCTTATTATCTTGTCATTTTATAGACAAAACCATTGTGGCTCACGCCTGTAATTCTAGCACTTTGGGAGGCCATGATGGGAGGATCACTTGAGGCCAGGAGTTTGAGATGAGCCTGGTTAACATAGTGAGATCCCATCTCTAAGGAAAAAACTGTTTAAAGATGAGGCTCAAAGATGTTAAGTAACTCAAAGATTAAACAGTGAGTAGGAAAGCTGGGATCTGGATGGGACACTCTGGTGTGGTTTGGATCACATGGGTTTGGATCTATAGGATATTGTTGTCCAGGTAACACACAGATAAGCATTCATGAGACACTTTACTTCCACACACAAATCACAATTTCTACTGGAATGATTAAAATATCCAAGTGAATGAACAAATTATGTAAATGTCTGAAACAACTTGCTTAAATGAGTTTGTAATGATTTTTCTAATTGAGGAATTGTCTGAATACAGAACTTCAGAAATGTAATACTGAGACCAGCGTAAAAAGGTGAGTGTTATTTACAAATTATTCATTTGAGTGCAACCTTAAATTCGTAAAACAACAATCATCAGAACCTGACTGCTAAAAAGTACTATACAAAAATTATGAACATATTTTGAAATTACATATTTGCTCATCTATTTGGAGGGACAACAGGATTGTAAAAAACAAAATACTCTAGCTGGAAGACATTACTCACAGGAAGACTACATATTGATCATGACATTCACATAATTTTAGACTGGAATGTGGAATAAAAATGTAGTGTAGGTAACAATATAAATGATTACTATTGACAATATTGGTTGGGATTTACTGACTACCTACAAAGCTCTAGGCACTATGCTAAAGATTTTACATGTATAATCTCATTCAATGTTGAGAAGTGTATTAGTCTCCACAAAAACAGGTGAGGGGCAAGTGCTAGGAGATTTTAAGTAACGTGCCTGAGGTCACATAGATAGTAAGTGGGAAAACTGAGGCTGGTTCATTCTGCAAATAGCATTATGTTTCCTCACTATCACATGCAGCTCAATTTCTAGTCAAACTACATCATAATACACATGTTACTAAATACTTTGAAGTTAATAAAATGAATTTAAATAATGTAGGTTTATAAAAGTTTTTTTTAAAGAACCTGCCAAAATTTTTTTAAATTTCCATGATTTCTCAACCTAAATAAGTCATTTCATTGCCACAGAGGTCTAATGATCATTTCTGTCAGGGCAGATAAATAATTAGGGGAGGAGGAGAGGGGCACTAAGGGGCCCAAATGTGAAGAAACAGTAATGCAGGCTCAACCCATGGTGGAGGTTGTATACCAAAATAACAATAAGAAATTTAAAAAGCAAGGAGGCACATTTTCCCTAATGTTTGCTTATTTATCCCAATTCAATCTCCCATTTCCTTTTTCTGTTCAAATGTAAGTAACTTAAGAGACTGAATCTTGTTCTGTTACCCAGGCTGGAGTGCAGTGAAGTGATCACAGCTCACTGCAGCCTCCAACTTCTGCACTCAAGCGATCCTCCCGCCTCAGCCTCCTGAGAAACTGGGACTCTGGGCAAGTGCCACCATGCCCGGCTAATTTATTTTATTTTTTTGAGGCAGCGTCTTGCTATGTTTGCCCAGGGTGGTCTCGAACTCCTGGTCTCAAGTGATCCTCCCACCCCAGCCTCCCAAGTAGCTGGAATTACAGTACAAATAAAATTTTCACATGAATCTATGGTTACATTAATGAGAAATATCAAGTTTAAGTAATGAGAACAGAAGTCAAAAATGTTCTTAGTTTCACTTCGGTAATTTTTCTTAAGTAAAGCTACCTTAATAGAGGCTGATTATAAACCATTTCTAATAGGTTGTATGACACTTTTATTTTGAAATAATTTTAGATTTACAGAAGAGTTACGAAAGTAGGAGCAGTCCACTGAGTGCTGCGGCTCGTGCCTATCATCCCAGCACTTCAGGAGTCTGAGGTGGGAGGATCACTTGAGCCCAGGAGTTTGAGACCAGCCTGAGCAACACAGGGAGACCCTGTCTCTACAAAAAAATGTAAAAATTAGCCAGATGTGGTGGCACATGCCTGAGTCCCAGCTACTAAGGAGGCTGAGGTAGGAGGATTGCTTGAGCCTGGGAGGTTGAAGCTGCAGTTATCGGCGATCACATCACTGCACTCTAGTCTGGGCAGCAGAGCAAGACCCTATCTCAAAAAATAATAATAATATAGTTCCCATATATCCTTCACTCAGCTTCCACAGTATAATTATCAAAGCACAAGACTGAGATTGGTACAATACTATTAACTAAGCTACAGACCCTAGTTGAGTTTCACCGTAACAACTATTGTATAAAAGTAAGCAACTTTTAAACATCAGCTTGACTTTTTAAATTAATAATATTTGTATTATTCATTAGGATACTCAGTGATATGACTACAAAAACAATCAGGTTGTAATTTCCCAAGTGATTCTTCACTTAATGCTAAAGGCCTATCAAAGGAAGAAAAGCATGAAGTAGTTTGGCTCCCTGACCCCCACCCCAAGATAATAACTATTAGCACCAGTAGTCATAGGCCAGAAAGCAAACACCAGGCACAATACTATGAAGTGGCTGGGAGTCCAACCCCAGACCAGATGTCTTCTATCTAAAGTACAGCATGAAGAGAAGGCTTTGTTTTTCACTTTTAAAAGACCCACCCAAATAAGCACTATTGTCTTATGAATAACAAACTGAAAATAAGTGTGTTGGCTCCAGTGAACAAAAACGTACAACTTAGGACTTCTTTAGCTGCTCTATTCAAAAGCAGTTATATCGCTTCCAACCTTACAAGATGATGATATTTTACTACATGCTTTTTATGTATGTAGTAAACCCATTGACAACATGCATTTTATGCATGTAGCAAAATAGGTATGTGCACAGAATCATCTACTCAATTCCAAAATTAGCAACATCAGATGACAAAATTTAAGACAATGGAAAGGAAAATGCTTAGTTTTTTCAAACCTAGGCTTGCTCTGGATATCATCCTCTGGGTAGGTCTCACTGCTGTGAGTTTACCACCAGAAGTTTATAACAGATTACAGACAGCAGACAATGATTTTCGTGTAAATACCTTCCATGCTGTTGTTGATCAAGCTATTGCGTAGCTTTTGCACATATATTTTTAAAAACAAAGCAACAGCTGCCTATCATTTTATCATTCAATCAGATGAACCATCTCTCTGTGAAGTACTCTCATACTACTAAGGCTACAAAAGAGATTTCTAAAAGCAAGTTGTGAAACTGAAAACAATATCAAACATAATGGGAACCACAATTCGGCTTTCATTCGGCCACACCGTAGCTCTTGCAATACACACTGGTGGCTAAAAGGCTAAAATAAATTTTTCATATAGCACTACTTTTCATAATTAAAAACGGATATACCTAACAGATAATTAGGAATCCCTTACGGTATACAGGCTGATTTGGGTTATAATGGCAGCTAGACTGAAACTGTTCTGGGATGTGCAAGCAGCATCATTTTTATATGCGTTGATCTGTACTTTGTTTTTGGCAATAATATATGTTGGCTAGTTGAGATATTTAGATATTTGCATTCTAGATAAGTTAGTAAAGATAGTAAGAATTTATATGAAAATCTTGAACTAATGATTGTGCTGGTAATTACAGGCAAAGACACTGATTATTCTTAAGTAAAAGCAAGATGGACTAAAATGCTCAGTTTGCTTACTACTATTTAGGTTTTAGAATTTATACAGTAATATTTTTGGATATGTGTGGGCCAGATTTTAGATATGTGGGGGATATTTATTCTGACTGGGGATTCTCTGAGCTTTCTATTTGTGGTTCTTATTAGTTGTATTAGTCCATTTTCACATTGCTGATGAAGACATACTCAAGACTGGGCAATGTACAAAAGAAAGAGGTTTAATTGGACTTACAGTTCCACGTGGCTGGGAAACCTCACAATCATGGCAGAAGGCAAGGAGGAGCAAGTCACGTCTTACGTGGATGGCGGCAGGCAGAGAGAGAGCTTGTACAGGCAAATTCTTGTTTTTTAAAGCTATCAAATCTTGTGAGACTCACTCACTGTCATGAGAACACAGCAGGAAAGACTTGCCCCTGTAATTCAATCCCCTCCCACTGCATTCCTCTCCAACACATGGGAATTGTGGGAGTTACCATTCAAGATGCGATTTGGGTGGGGACACAGCCAAACCTTATCATTAGTCTTGGGTAGGGTAAAACCCGTTGACAACATCTAAATATATCACTGAGTAATAGTCATGATAAAACAATTTGACTGATGCTCATGACATTGATTATGAGTCACTAAGAAAAGGTGTGATTATTTTTAATAATTTTGCCTGCAAAAGAACACTTGGTTTGCTGTGTTTAAGTATGGGACAATCTTTTTAAAAAGATTTTTTATCAAAAATGGTTAACATAAAAGAGCTGAAGGACTTACACTGACAAGCCCTATTTATTGGAAACAGATATACTCACAAGCCTTTATCCTAAAAAGCACCAGAAAAATATTTTAAAAGAAAGTAGTCACTTGTTTTTTTCATTGCCCTTTAAAAGCTCTCTCATCTCACCTTTGATTCTAAGGGAGAGGGACGTCATTACCTTCATCTCTGGAGTCCCCACAGGGCCCTGCACAGTTCCTTACATAAAGAAGGCAGGTAAATGTTTGGTACCTACATGAATACCTACCATGTAAGTTGTATTTCACCATTTTACCCTTGTGTAAGGAACAGGAGAAAACATGAATGGGCCAAACATCACAATCCCAAATTTCATTCGTGGTTCAATAAATAACCCTATAAATCAGGAATGGCATTTACTGGACTGGACAAGGCTTTCTGATGAGCTGTGCAAAGATGGTTTCCCAAGTTTATTTAGGCTCACTTGGAATGAAAGCTACGATCAACTGGTAAAGCCTACTGGGGCAAAGCAAGACCTAGAGGCAGCACACGCAATATCATACCGCATATTTAAACCAGACACACTAAACAAACCTCCGAAATGCTCATAAATAACAAGTAAGCAGGTCTCAAGAACAAATACAAACAGCTAATACTTTTTCTTCCCCCCATTTGCTAAAGGAGGTTACATGTAAATGTATAAATGAGTCCCTTGAAAATCATACACTGTCAAGGTCTTCTATTTCCAAAGAAATGAGGAATCATTATAGGCATTTTAAGTGCTTCTAAATATATATATATGTTTGATAATCTGATTAAATTCAAGTGTGGAAAATTCTCTTTTCTCACATTTTGTCTCAGCAAAAAAAAAGTCGATATGACTCATCCCAAGAACCTTTTATCTTGATGGATTCTATTTATCTCATTTCAGTTACAGACTTGCATAAATAAGAGAAAAATACCTAAAAGAAAGAAATGACAAATTCTGGTGTGCTTTTTATTGTTTTCTGACAAACAACCTAGCCCACTACCTCCAGGTTATGGCACTCATAAGCCATGGTTAAATCTCACCTTCAGTTTACAAATAAGAGAACCTGCAAGGAATGTGCTGGGTGTTATTAGTTTGGCTCCAGAACTGTAACCACAGCAGGATGCCTGGGCAGCTGGGTACCCAGCTCTAACTGAGGAGCTGGGAGAGGGAGCCTGGGCTCCGGGAGCCACAGCCTTTCTTTCCTTCCATCTTCTTGGGCCTTTGAGATACATGATACTCTTCCTGCCCTACTTGGTCTTCTTAGTCAGCTGTTTTTTTGTGTGTTTGTTTGTTTAAACCATCTGTATTTATCTTTTCCTTGGCCAAATTATGAAATACAAGCATTTCCTAAACATTTTGTTTACTCACTGAATTTCACCTAAAACCCAAGGAGTTTCATACTTTTCCAATTCTTATATTCCTTATACGGATCTCTCTCAATTGCTCTAGAAATCAGAAAATTTTGCTTCTAACTTTTATAATTTGAATGCAAGGATGCTGGGGAATTCTCATTCTTTTTCTATTAAGTGTCCCATACTTTCTAAGATGCAAATTAAGAATTCAAATTTTCTTATAGTTTTTGAAATGTTAAAAGATGCCTGTTTCATCACGTGATTTTGCTAAAATTTTAAACAGTACTTAGACTCTGATTTGACTGCTAATCTGGAAGTTTAAAATGTACTTTGTTCTTTTTTTTTTTTCTCTGAGACAGGGCTTTGCTCTGTTGCCCAGGCTGGGGTGCAGCGGTGCAATCTTGGTTCACTGCAACCTCTGTCTCCTGGGTGCAAGCAATCCTCCCACCTCAGCCTCCCAAGTAGGTGCGCACCACCACGCCCGCCCCGCTAATTTTTGTCTTTTTTGTAGAGACAGGTTTTCACTATGTTGGCCAGGCTGGTCTCGAGCTCCTGACCACAAGTAATCTGCCCACCTCGGCCTCCCAAAGTGCTGGGATTACAGGCGTGGGCTACTATGCCCAGCTTACAATGTACCTTGTTCGTATTTTCAGGCAGTTTTCTTCCATACTGACATGTTATATTTAATTTTTAATACTAGCTTATTGTGGTAAAAATCACAGACACACAGACACACAGGCATTTTTTTTAGTCTGTCCCCACTCCTTTCAATCTTTGCAATGCTTTTACTGGAGGCTATGTTCCGAGCAAACATGTCTATGAAGACACCAGATTCTCCCAGTCTCATGAAATGGTATAACTGCAGACCCTGAGCACTGAGCATCTTCTAATTCTTATCTTGTTTATATAACTAAAAGTATGAGAGAAATTTGTTGTGGGTAGGGTGGTGGTAGACATTTTCACTACTATTAAAACAAGAATCAACAAGAAAAAATGCTATTTACTCTTAAACTTGAAAACATAGCTTTTATGTAGTACTGCACGTTTAAAATACTTATAAAACATAAAAGAGAGATCTAATTATTATATACATTGAACTATCAATACAAGTGAAGTGATAATGCATTGATCCCTGATTTCTGTTACAAAGCTATGATTTCATCTTAGAAAAGCATAAGCATAATGTTGCTGTCTTACAAAACCAAACTGATTTTCTTTTCATTTTGCTTTAAATACTGCTTAGCTTAAAGATTACATCTTATCTAGCTACTGCTTTGTAACACCTTGTAGCTGTAAGCAAAATCACTCGGACCTGACAGTATTCTTAACAGTTCTCCACACTGCAATATAAACTGATGTCTCACACTAAGAAAATAGAAAAAAAAAAATGCATTCTCACAGGAAATTTTATCATATCCTTTCATAATATGCTTACTTTTGACTTAAAGCTTGGTAAGAAAAGATCTGTATGGTTAAAAAGGGAAAACTCTTTTATGGCTGTGAACATACCTCTAAAAGAATGTATAAATAAAACAGTTAATCTAGATACAGTTATCCAACTTTGCATTCAACTTGGAAAAGAACGCTACCCTTCAAACAATTAGCAAATAGTTACATAAACACCTGCTGTGTAAAAGACAGAACCATAAAGAATAAACAGAAGACACAGTTCCTTACTCCAGTAAGCACTGTCCTGTGGGGAGTTAAACACAAGTACGTGGAAAATGCAGTTCTGGCTGAACTCATTAACTGTGAACTTATCTGTGCTCTCCGTGGTTGGTCTCTGAGACCTGACTCAGTGAGCACAGTTTAATCCCTGCCCAAGCTCAGCAGATGCAATGGATGCTTGGGAGAGGTGGTCTAAGAAATATGCTGGCCAGACTTTCCTAAGCTACATGTCACCAAGTTAAGGAATCAATGCAATTTACAGAAATGCCTTCAATGAGTGGACTAAATATGACCTAAACTTTTTATCAACTTTTGAGTATACAAAACTGCAAAAACATGGAAGACATCATGTGTGGTGTGTATAATTACATGTAAAGTGATTAAGAATATCAAGTCTGGAGTTAGATCTGAGCCTGAGTTCAAATCCTGGCTGTACCCCTTAGTACTCCCATGGCCTTAGGCAAGGCATTTAAACTCTCCCTCCGTTTTCACATCTACAGAACGAAGACCAGACCAGCACCTACCTCACGGAACTGTCATGAAGATGAACAGGAGAAGATGCGTGGAAAGTGTTACTACAGTGCCTGGCACATTGTAGCTTTGAAAAATGGTGGCTGTTCTTGCTTTTATTATGGCTGTTACCATCACTAAAAAAAATCACCTGCTAACCTGAGTTCCCCGTCTGCCACGCAGCACACAGTAAAAGGTGCTCAGGCTACCAGGTGAAAGACAACCTCCTCCAGCCGTGCTTCCCTGGTTTTAAGGTGGGGATAACAACAAGGCCCACCTCTTTGGGTTGTGTGTGGTGTGAAGATGACAGTAATGAATTCATCATGCTTAGCCCAGAGCCTGGCACACAGTGTCTGCTCATCACACCATGGATGTAGTGAAGAATCATTCCAATGATGTAAGTGCATAACTAAACAAACTAAGTTATTAAAATACCAGTAAGGAAATAAATAGGTGTTATGATTACAGAGGAGGGAGAAGGGGAAAGTCCTACTTTAGAGAGGGGTACACAGGGAATGTCTCTCTGAGGTGACATGTGATCTAAAGCCTAAGGAATGGGGAAAGAGGAGACATGAGAGAGGAATGGGGAAGAGGGATGGAGAGAGGCCTAGGGAAAGAGCTGGAATGAATGCTCCATGGGGTCAGTTATTTGTGTCAGTCCTCTTCATCACTGTATCCCCAGACCCTGGAAAATGCCTGGCACATAGTAGACACTCAGTAAAGATATATACACTATTTATATATCTCAAAACATCATGCTGCACACCTTAAATATACAGATATTATTTGTCAGTTTTTAAAAATATGAAAAAATTAAAATTAAAAAATGATCACACACATAAAAATGATGTATACAGAATGAAGGAAGAAAGAATATTTCTAGCAGGGAGATCTACAGATGTAAAGGCCCTGGTGCATCTCAACAACAAACAAACAAACAAACAAACCGAGGGGAGGTGGTAGGCAGCAGCACAGTCAGCGCAGCGTGGCTGGGCACAGCGGGTGAATGGCATGGGGTAAGGCTGAGGCAGACAGAGGCCAGATTACACAGGGCCTTGTCACCCGAAGCTTAAGCTCTGGGTTTATTTTTCTTTTAAAGAGATGCCACTGACAGGTTTTAGCAAGGAATGGTATGGTCTAATTTCTTTCTTTTTCTTATTGTATTTTTTTAAGAGACAGGGTCTCACTCTGTTGCCCAGGTTGTGAGCTCAAGTGAATCTCCCACCTCAGCCTCCCACATAGTTGAGACTACAGGTGTGCACCACCACTCCCAGATAATCTTTCTTTTTTTTTTTTAATTTTTGTAGAGATGGAGTCTATGTTGCCCAGGCTGGTCTCAAACTCCTGAGCTCAGGTGATCTTCCAGCCTAAGCCTCTCAAAGGGCTGGGATTACAGGCGTGAACCACTGGGCCTGACCTAATTCATTTCTTTAAAAGATCACTCTGGCTGCTGTGTGAAGATATTTTGGGAAAGCCTGAGGGAAATGAGGGAGACCATTGGAGAGACCAGCGGAGCAATTCAAACAAGGGGTGTCAGAGGCTTGAACTAGAACAGCGAACTTGTTGATGGCCTAGATGATAAGGGATAAAGGACAGAACTCTGGAATCATTCTTAAGTTTCTATTTGAGCAAGCATAAGACAACTGTGCTATTTACTGAGAAGCGGACAACTAAGAAGGAACAGATTGGGAAGAAGGCAACTGAAAACTGACAGTTCTATTCTGACCTAGCCACCCAGAAACATCCTGAGTTAGGATGTCAACTAGGCAGCTGGTCATCCGAGGCTGCCACTCAGAGGAAGGGGCTATAAACATGCAAGGTGGTAGAAAGATGGTATCCAAAGCCGAGGGATAAGATAAAATAACAAGCTACAGGTCTTTGTCAGGTAATAAAAACCATGAAATCTATCATGCTTCTCTTCTTGTTGGGCTGCCAGAAAGTTCCAAAGTAAATATCGATCTTCAAGGAAAATTATCTTCTCTAAGACTTTGGATATGATGAACTACTGCTTTTGCTTCCCCATCTCTTTATGGCGTCTTGTCCTCTTTCATCTAAAATATGCTTTTGTAAGCATAAAGTATAATGAAGAAAAGAAAAACAAAGGAAATGATGTAGCATAGTAACAGGATTTGGGTAGCGAGTATTCTGCACTTAGAGACACATTAAAGGTATCAGCGAGTTGTGTGCTGCTCTGATCGACTCTCAGCTCCTCAAGGGCATTAAGCCACTTCTTATTCATCTTTGCATTCTTGTGAAATGCAACCATGTCCAGCTCAGAGTAGACAGGTACCAGAGGTGCAATGACAGCAGGTATCATTTATTTGTAAATTGAAGGGGTTAAGGCCTTATCCGAACACTGTTAAGATGTTTTAAACACAATATGGTGGGTGATTAAATACGAGTCAGTGACACAGACAAATCTGTGGTAAGGGCAACTCTTCAAGGCCTCGATTAGAAGACTTCAAGCAGGAGATCAAACACTGAACTGAGCTTTGAATGCGGCATCTCTTTTGGATCCTTGGAAGCATACTTCAGAAAGGAGTCAGAGAACAAGGAAGGGGAGAACATATTCAGAGGCA
This sequence comes from Papio anubis, assembly GCF_008728515.1. Lineage (NCBI taxonomy): Eukaryota > Metazoa > Chordata > Mammalia > Primates > Cercopithecidae > Papio > Papio anubis. Next base: position 73,956,782 of record NC_044977.1, read on the forward strand.
GTAAGGAGGCTATTCTGGCTGGAGGGAAAGAATTTTGTACACACACACACACACACACACACACACACACACACACACACACACACAGTATAGGGTAGAAGCTCAAAAAACCAGGCAAGGACACAGTGTGGAGAACCCTGAGTTCCAAGAACTTCACGTTTTAGAGTTTTAGAAAGTTATATGTTCCTGAGAACCTAAGTGTTACTGAAAGAGAAGTTTAAGGAAGATCAGACACATCCAAAATGTAGAATGGATGAGAAAGAAGGGAACCTACCAGGATGTGGGCAAGCATAAGGCACTAAGAATCAGGTGAAATGTGGCCACAAATTCCCAACAGTCAAGTCAACAAAATTTGTTGAGTAATGTGATATGGAGAAAGAGAAACTCGGGAATCAAATTTTAATCGGAGATTTGAGAATAGGTGGCCAGGAGAATACTGATAAACAGAAACGGGAGACAGCGGGAAGACATGATTTTATACGAAAGATGATGACTTTTATTTTAGACAGAGTTGAATTTAAGATAACAGTGGCTACCACCTCCAGCCCCTTACTCCCTGCAGTGCCATATGTATGCAATCTGCTAGTCTTGGCTAAGAAAAACTTCCCTGAATGGTATTCCCACATAAACACAAATAAACACAGTGGAGAAATCCTTTCATATAATATAATCTCCTTCTATAACTGCAAACTCAAATTTAAACAGATAAAATTGTAAACACAAAAATAAAAAAGCTCCAAAAATTGTCTACTTCTACAAAAGTATTGTGATTGTACATTCAGATGTTTAAAAAACAGTATTATATGAAAAGATGCTCAACATTATTTAGTCATGAGGGAACTAGAAATTAAAACCCCAACGAGATACCAATTCACAAGTACTAGAATGGCTGGAAAAAAAAATTTTAATCTAATAGTAACGAGAAATGACATGGATGTAGAGCAACTAGAACTCTCATGCACTGTTGGTAGGAGTGCAAACTGGTACAGCCACTTTGGAAAACACCTTGACAGTTTGTTTCTTAAAAAATTAAACATATACCTTCTGTATGACCCAGGGATGCTACTCCTGGCCTCTTACCCTAGAGAAGTAAAAACCTATGCAAATATTTACAACAGCTTTATTTATAATAATCAAAAACTGGAAAACAAGTCAAATGTGTATAAACTAGTGAATAAATTGTAGCATATCTATACACATATGGAATACTACAAAGTAAAATAAAACAAACTACCAGTACAAGCAACAACATGAAAGAATCTCAAAAATATTACATTAAGCAAAAAAAGCAAAGCATAAGATGGTATAATAGTACCCTGTATCTATTTCTACGATGTTCTGGAAAACAGAAGACCACAGAACAGTGGCTCACAGGGGCTGTGGGTAGAGGAAGGGCACTGACTACAACGCGGCATGAGGGAACTTTCTGGGTTGATGGAAATACTCTATTTTGGTTATGGTGGTGGTTATAAACATTTATTGAAACTCATAAAAATGTACATGTATAAAGGGTGAATTTTATCATATGCAAAATATTCCTCAAGAAACCTGACTTGATAGAAAAAAAAATTGCAGCATCTTAACATTTGCTCAAAGAGAATTTTTAAATCACAGCATTGTCATCTATGATTACTCTGAAAAATTCTGGACATTTCTTAACTAGCTAGAATTCTACAAATGTCCTTAATATTGAAAAGAAATAAACACTATGCTTTTTCCTTCTTTAGGCCTTGAAACATTCCTTTGCAGAGTTAGGGCATAAGGATGTTAGAGTGTGCAGAAGCTGTGTGAATGCTGGTTATTGAGACACTAATAAAGTAAGTCTTGTTTGCTGGACAGCTGTTGGCTTCATTGTTCTTTTGTCACACACTAAAAAGGAGAGCTGTTATGCTAATGGAATGTGACCTTCTCATTGGATAGCTGTTACATCATGACCTGAAACGCTGCCCGAGAACTCTATTTTCACCACGCACCACATAGGAAACGGTAAAACAAACAAAACAACAAAAGAGCCAAAAAACTATATTAAATGAGCAATACTCCTTAAAATGAGATCACTTATAAGAAATACTTCTCAATACTTAACATCCCATAATTTACTTTGCTAATGACTGTTTTTTCTCAATTTAGTATCATTTAGTATATAACCTCAACAATTTATTTCTAAGTCCAAATAATTTTTATGATACTCCTCAAAAGGCATTTTGTATGAGCACTCCATGACTAGTAAATCTATTAAATTGTGAGAGTAATTTCTTTATTTTTGTATTAGCTAATGCCTACCTAGATTATTTTATGGCCTGGTCATTTATGAACCATCTTCACTAGAACAAGGGCTTTCAAAGTTTCTGGACCATTATCCACAGCGAGAAATACATTTTACATTGCAACCTAGTACAGATACATGTGTGTGTGCATGCATACATAACACTGAGGTCTTACAAAATAAGACTTACTCTTACCATTTAAGATGCCCTCTACTATATTCTTCTTTATTATTGTCTTTAAAATGCTGACAAAGACCCACACAATTCATATCACGGCCCACAGTTTTCAGTGTCACTGCACCAGAAGGTGAAACACCAATGCAACGCCTCTGCATGTTTTGAATATAGGCTTTTTAAAATGTGTTTTTTTGTTGTTGTTTTTCAAGTTCCAGGGTATGTGTGCAGGATGTGCATGTTTGTTACACAGGTAAATGTGTCTCATGGTGGTTTGCTGCATGTATCAACCCATCACCTAAGTATTAAGCCCAGCACGCATTAGCTACTTTTCCTGATGCTCTCCTTCTCCCTCCCAGGCCCCTGTCATTGTGTGTTGTTCTTCTCCCTGTGTCCGTGTGTTCTCCTTGTTCAGCTCCCACTTACAAGTGAGAAGACGCAGTGTTTTTTTTTTTTTCTGTTTCTGCATTAGTTTGCTGAGGATAATGGCTTCCAGCTCCATCCATGTCCCTGCAAAGGACACGATCTCATTCCTTTTTTATGACTGCATAGTATTCCATGGTGTGTATGTACCACATTTTCTTTATGCAGTCTATCATTGATGGGCATTTGGGTTGATTCCATGTATTTGTTATTATAAATAGTGCTGAAATGAACATACGCATGTATGTATCTTTATCACAGAATGATTTATATTCCTTTGGGTATATACCCAGTAATGGGATTGCTGAGCCAAATGGTATTTCTGGTTCTAGGTCTTTGAGAAATCGCCACACTGTCTTCTACAACGGTTGAACTAATTTACATTCCCACCAACAAAAGTAAAAGTGTTCCCTTTTCTCCCAAGCTTCATCAGCATCTGTTGTTTCTTGACTTTTTAATAATCACCATTGTGACTGGCGTGAGATGGTATCTCACTGTGGTTTTGATTTGCATTTCTCTAATAATCAGTGATGTTGAGTTTTTTCTCATGTATTTGTTGGCTGCATGAAAGTCTTGAGAAGTGTCTGTTCATGTCCTCTGCTCACTTTTTAATGGGATTGTTTTTTTCTTTTAATTCGTTTAAGTTCCTTGTGGACTCTGGATATTAGACCTTTGTCAGATGAATAGGTTGTAAAAATTTCCTCCCGTTCTGTAGACAGTCTGAACGCTCTGACGATAGTTTCTTCCACTGTGCAGAAGCTCTTTAGTTTAATTAGATCCCACTTGTCAATTTTGGCTTTTGTTGCAATTGCTTTTGATGTTTTCCTCATGAAATACTTGCCCATGTCCATGTCCTTAATGGTTAAAACATGTTGTTTTTTATAAATAGCTCACTGACCTTCCCCAGGGTTGTCTCACAACTCACCACACTCTGCTCTTTCCCTCTGGAGGCTCCTAGTCCTGGCTGGAGTGAGCAACCAAGATGGAAGGGACAGTCAGAGCCCTGAGACCCTGCTGCTCCCCATCCGAGTGGTCCTTATATAGGGTGCTGGGGGAGCTGGTCCTTCTTAGTCTTTAAGTATTCAAGGCTTTGCATTTTTCCTCTCCCATTTACCCTCACTGTTAGTCTTTGACTTCTAAACACACACACACACCCAAAGCAAAATGAAATTTAACGGTGGAGAAAGAATGGCAATATGGAAAAAAGTAAAGCTAAGTTTTTTTTATTATCTATGGATTTCAGTGCCACCTGCTATGCCTATTTCCTAGGAGCACAGCCACCTGAACAAGTTTAAAAGGCTGAAATTGCATGTAAATCACACATAAAATGTATTTTCTTTTTTTTTTTTTTTTTTTGAGACGGAGTCTCGCGCTGTCGCCCAGGCTGGAGTGCAGTGGCCAGATCTCAGCTCACTGCAAGCTCCGCCTCCTGGGTTCATGCCATTCTCCGGCCTCAGCCTCCCGAGTAGCTGGGACTACAGGCGCTGCCACCTCGCCCGGCTATTTTTTGTATTTCTTAGTAGAGACGGGGTTTCACCGTGTTAGCCAGGATGGTCTCGATCTCCTGACCTCGTGATCCGCCCATCTCGGCCTCCCAAAGTGCTGGGATTACAGGCTTGAGCCACCGCGCCCGGCCATAAAATGTATTTTCAACTGCTAATAGGTTTCGGTTGCTGAACTTCTAGTCAACATTATGTTCTACTCTTTCACACTCAAACTATTAGGTATGTTATAATTAGAGATAAATTTTATGTGAAGATTGAGAAACTTACTTTTAAGGACTCCCATAAGGGAAACTGGACCAGAGAAAAAGGAATCTGAAGAGAGAAAGAAAAAAAATCAAATAAATTAGGCAAAAAAGAGCCAAGTTTGCCTGTATGACTATATGAGCCTGTAATTATTACTTCAACTTTACAACAAAGCTAATATCAAACAAATTCACAGTTATAGTAGACATAATGTTTAGAAAAAGAGTTAAAACTGTGGCCTGTGGATTTTCATTTTTTGCTGAGATGAAGTCTCGCTCTGTCACTTAGGCTGACAGATCACCACCCTCGACCTCCCAGGCTCACGAGATTTTTCCACCTCAGCCATCAGAGTAGCTGGGACTACAAGCACACGCCACCACACTCAGCTAGTATTTGTATGTTTTCTTTAGAGGTGGGGTTTCACCATGTTTCCCAGGTTGTTCTCAAACTCGTGGGCTCAAGCAATCCACCTGACTTGGCCTCCAAAAGTGCTGGGATTACAGGCGTGAGCCACTGAGCCTGGTGATCTTCTAAGTTTTGAGCCCAAGGGACATAAAATGATGTTGTGAAGCCCCTTTGAAATGGAAAGAGAAGCACAACAGTCTGGCTACTGAAATGACAAAATAAATATTTCCCAGCATAATGAAAACACTTTAGGACTTGACATTTCTGTGCTTAAGAGCCAAGGCTGTCTACTCCTTAGCAGGCAAAGTGTTAGGATTTAAAGGAGAAACCCAGAGGAGAGAGAAGAAAGGTAAGGTAGGGGGAAAAGTGTTAGGGGAATGAGGAGACAACAGTGAGGAAAGAGGGAGCAGGAAGAGAAGGGGAGAGAGAAAGGAGTGGAAGAAAAGGAAAAAGTGGAGAGCAGAAAAGAGGCGGGTAAAAAAGGAAGCAGGAAAGGGGAACAAAAGCAGGGAGGTAGAGGGTGCGGGGGCAGAGAGGAGGAGGACAGAAGACAGAAAACAGAGGGCAGAGAAGGAAAGAAGAGGGAGAAAAGAGGAGGGAGGAGGCTGGAGGGCAAGGGTAGGTGGAGGGAAGAAAGAGGAAGCAGACAGAGCTACCTACAAGAGTCAAACTTGAGAAACAGGACTCCAGGAACGGAGCAGCCAGTGTGGGAGTGGGAAGCCCACACCCCTCAAGGAAGGATCACCAAGTCAGTCAATGCTGGGGGACTGGAGAGGTTCTAACAAAACACAGCGGGACGTGGGTTTGAGCGCTGATCAAGTCCCAGGCACAGCTGGGGAGGGGAGTCATCTGTAGTAATGAAGTATGAGCGGTCAAGAGAATCGCCACACTTAGAGTTAGGTATTTACAATGAGCTGTCTAACAGTAAGGGCTAGAACCACCAACACTTCTCATGTGCCAGATATCTGCAAATAAGCACTCTGTAAGCTTCATTTCACTGAATCCTCATAACGCATGCTGAGACAGTTAAGTAGTATTACTTCCTTCATTTTATAGTTGACGAGAATGAGGTTCAAAGACGCTGTGTAACTTGCCTAAAGGCAGTTAGGAGGTAAGAAGCCCAGACAATCTGACTCTAGAGTTTTGTCTAACTACCACTATCCCCAGGAGACATCTAAATTATCTGCATATAAATTCACCCACAGTACAATCTGTTATTAATTTTCTGAAATTCAAACTTAAGACACCCATGTCATATTTCCTAAGATAAAAATGTCTTCACACCAGTGGACCCCACCCAGCAGCTGAAGTAATGTCCAGTCACAGCCCAGGGGACCAGTGCTGGTGGTGGTGATGCCCATGGGCACGCACACGCCATGGGCCCAGTACTGGCATTGCACAGGCAGCCCAGCTGCAAGGGAAAAGTAAATGTGGACTTTGAACATTATCACTATCACTACATGTGGGTGGGTAGGCGTGGCTGTAATGTCCCAGTTTCAGAGGAATTAATGGGTATTTACCTTCACGTGAATTGAGGGCATTCTTTCTTTCTTTCTTTGTTTTTTTTGAGACAGTCTTGCTCTGTCGGTCAGGCTAGAGCACAGTGGCACGATCTCAGCTAACTGCAACCTCCGTCTCCCAGGCTCAAGCAATTCTCCTGCCTCAGCCTCCCAAGTAGCTGGGATTACAGGCATGTGCCACCACACCTGGCTAATTTTTGTATTTTTAGTAGAGACGGGGTTTCACCATGTTGGCCAGGCTGGTCTCGAACTCCTGACCTCAGGTGATCCACCCGCCTTGGCCTGGCATTGTTATTTCTTAAATATTTATATTTAATCAGAAATTTAAAGATTAGCATCATCTGTCTTACTCAGCTACAGCAAATGATGGCCCCAAATTTGACAGACAGTGACCACAGAAAGAAAATCTGTCTACCATTCAGGAAGGAAATGTCAACGAGAAAAAAGATCAATGTCAACAGCCTGGGCTAATTTGACAAGCTAGAATCTCAGAGAAGTTTGTTATCATCATAAACAGGCCGCCAGCCCACCCTGAATGTCAAATTTCCCTAACAGTAGTTAAATTTAGTTTTTTATTGTCACAAAAACATAAAAGCATCTGACACCATCCATTCTGAAACTCGTGTTATATTTCCAATTAATTATCAAAACAATAACTTGACTGTGTAATAGGTTTCTAAAAGCTTTTCTAAATTTTTTAAACTCTATAATATGTAATAAAATATGCCCCAAAAGACAGGTAGTATGATTATGGATTAGTAGGAAGATAAATATTTCACATTTATAAGATGAAAAAAGCTTTAAAATTCACTCTAACGATCCACGTTGGCATCATTCACTTCTCAATTAAAATCACCTACAAATTGCATTGAGTGTTATCTACACTTATTTGGTACTTAATACTTTAGATTTTGAATTCCATCATTAAACATTTTTCCCATTTCCTCTACTGAAAGTTACTCATTGAGCTGTTCCTTCAGTTTAAAGAAATAATTTTAAAATCACACATTTGGAACGGTTGGCTGTACTATTCCACTGGGTACTTATTTTAAAAAGAGGGCCGACAGTAAACCCCAGCTTTACTCCCTAAAACAAGATTGACAGTCTAAAGTAATTAAATATGCTATAAATGCCTAAATAATTAAATTTGCTTCTGACTTCTAGTAGTGAAATATCCCTCATAAATTCCTGCTGTGTGAAAATTTTTCAAATATTCTTCAAGTCAAAATTGTATCACACACTTGTTGTCATTTACAATATGAACAAACAATAATAAAAATGTGTTCCACACATGTGAAAGATGGGCTGCCAGCAAATACAGCTCCATAGCTAAAACAAACACTATTCCCAACGTCTACAGAACGCGGGCCCGTCAGAAAGCAAGGTCCCTCCCCACGTCTGCCTTGAAGTTACATAACAGTGATGTTTCTTCAAAATGTGGAATTTTATACCCCCAAACAGATGTAGGCTGTTATTCTAAAATGTTTTATAGATGAAGAAAATGAATAGCTGTACTCAGAGGTCTTATATTCCAAAACACAACATACCCATTTTATTGCACCTAAAGTTACAAAATGGCTCATTGTTGTGACCTGTTTAATGCCTCCATTTAAGATGTTTTGTTTGAATAAGGTTGTTAAGACCCAGGGCACTAATAAGTGAGTGGCAGTAAACCCAGCTACCATCAAAGACACAGATGGAGGGGGAAGAAACCTGCTAAAATTCAACATGGATTCCACTTAGTAATAAACAGAGCAATAATTCTATACAAGAGTGCATGTGAGGATTCCAGGTGAAATAGGGATAAAATGAAATCTGGGTGTGGTAAACAGGAAGGGCAAGTTAGGCATCACTAATGAAATAAAGACAAAATTATATTATGAGCACATTTCACCTATCACAAAGTGTGGGACTAGAATTATCTTTGAAGCCAATCAATGCTTCTAACCCTGTGGTCTTAAAATAAATGCAATCTAATGGTCCTTTAATAGCAAAGTGATTTATAATACAACTGAAGAGACACAAGATATGATTTCTAAGGTATCATTTAGCCCTAACATTCTATTTTTCAATTAAAAAATTACATTACAATACCAATACATTTTTTAAAAACTTATAAGACTTGACTGTAAGCTACAATGAACATAATGCCACCATGGGTGATCTAGGAAGCCTAAAGGACCAAGAAAGTCCATTTAAAAAGCTGTAAAAGCTTTTGTAATTGGCAGAAATAACCAAAAACTCTCTAGCGATAGATTTAAAAAACACAGAAACCGTGTGCAAGACCTCTAGTTGAATGAAGAACAGCATGGAATTGGTAGGCTTGCCATGTATAGCAGAGTGGATCCAAGGACTGGCCCACTGCAATTTTCAAGAGATCTACAAGTGATTCACAGAAGAGTCTCCTTTTTCTTGCATGACAATTTCCAAATTCTAGTGGTTAATTTAGAGTTTTCCATTCTACTGTCCCACCGACAACAAAACCATTCTTTTAAATACTCTGAACCTTTTCCAATTCAACCCCAGGGGTAACCAAGGACAAATGAAGTTGAAGACCTAAAAATTCCTTGTACCAAAGTGATAATTATTCTTAAAAAAACAACAACAGAAGTGAGAACCATTCAAAGCTAGTCTGCTAGTATTCAACATAGCGGGAAAGAATTCCAATAGTAAATACATTCTGATTTTTTTAACAACTACAGTTCATTTATTTATACTGTACCTAAGGAAAAGAGCATATACCCAATAAAAGAAATTAACCTAAAAGGGGGAAAATTGAAAGTGGGTTACTCCTTAGGTTAATAAAAACTAAAGCATCTTTCCAAAGAAAACATTTAAAAAAAAAAAAAAAAAACGAGCAACAGAATCTAATAGAGAAAAGGAGATGAGTGTGAACAGTTTGATTCTTAAGTAAATCTTTCAGATTTCAAGGCCAGGGGCATTAGGAGTATCTCCAAACACAACTCAGTACATTAGTCGTAAATGCTATCACTGAAGGTAATGATTAGATTTTCTTTTTCTACATTCTACAGAATCATCACAGTAATTTTGTGTAGATGGAACTGGTTCCTAATGTATCAATTTACATGTTAGAGTGCCAGTTATATAACACTATTTTGTAATGAAGATAATGACAATGTCAAATTAGTCTGTAATTCACTATACTTCTGAAGCCCTGGAAACAAGTTTCACTGTTTTTCAGAAGTATTTAAATATTTGACACCAACTTATGATAAAAATGCTCATCAAAATAAGAATGGAAGGGAACTTCCTCAATCTGATAAAATATACCTCCAACAATGTATGGCTAATATCATTCTTAGTGGTGACAGACTAAATGCTTTCCCCTTAAGATCATGAATAAGGTAAGAATGTTTATTTTCACCACTTCTATTCAACATTGTGCTGAAGGTCCTAGTCAATGCAATCAGGCAAGAAAAAGAAAAAAAATTAAAAGAAATAAAAAGCAAAGATTGAAAAGACGTAAAACTGTCCCCATTTACAAATGACATGATTGTTTGTGCTGAGAATCTTAAGGAATCAACACACACACACACACACTCTCTCTCTCTCTCCCCCAACATAATTTCTAAATACTAGCAGCAAATAAATGAAAAACAACTTTTTTCAACAAAAAATTATATTTACAATAGTATCAAAAGCTAATTCTAAAAGTTACATAAAAATGCCAAGGACCTAGAATAACCAAAACAATCTTGAAAGATGAAAGAAAGGTGGAGTACTGACAATATTTGATTTCAAGATTTACTCTAAAACCACTATAATCAAAACAGTGATCAGAGTAACCAGGCGTAAGGATAGACAAAACAATGAAATAGAGGAGAGTGCTCATAAACAATGATTTCAATAAATGGCACTAAAACAACTGAATATCCACAGGATAAAAATAAGCCTTGACTCCAACCTCAAAACCCTACACAAAAATTAATGAGAGCTGGATCACAGACCTAAAGATAAAAGCTCAATCCATAAAGCTTTTAAAAGAAAACAGGTGCAAACTGGTGATCTGTGGATAGAAGGAGATTTCTGGGACCACAAGACGCAATAACCACAAAAGAAAAAAAACTTTTGAAAAATTAATTTACATCAAATTTTAAAACTTCTGCTCATCAAAAGGTTAAGAAAAATCCCAATGGCATATTCTGCACAAATAGAAAAATCCAAAATCCACCACCAAGATTCATGTGGACCTCAAGGTACCCCAATGAAAGTTGGCGGTCTCATACTTTCTGATTTCAAAAGTAGCTACAATGAACAAAACTGTGTTGTAGTGGCATCAAGACAGACAAATAGACCAGTGAAATAAAACAGCCCAGAAATAACGCTTTGCATATATCGTCAAATAATCTTCAACAAGGGTGCCAAGACCATTCAACAGTGAAAGGACAATCTTTTCAACAAACGACACTGGGAAAAATGGATGTCCAGATGAAAAAGAATGAATCTGGACCCTTACCTCATACCCTATATAAAAATTAAAGTAGAAGAAGGAACTAAACATAAGACCTAAAACTACAAAACCCCCTGAAGAAAACACAGGGAAAATCTTCATAACATTAGATTTGGCAATGATTTTCTTGGATATGACACAAAAAGCAAGGCAACAAAAGCAAAAAGAAATAAATGGGACATCAAAATTAAAAACATGTGCATCAATGAATGCAATTAACAGCATAAAAAGACAACCTACGGAATAAGAGAAAACATTTGCAAATCATGTATCTGATAAGGGGTTAATATCCAGAATATATAAAGAATTCAACAAAACAACCAGATTTTAAAAGAGCAAAGGATTTAAATTGACATTATTCTAGAGAAGATACACAAATAGACAACAAGCATATAAAGAGATGTTTATCATCACTATCATTAGGGAAACACAAATAAAAACCATGATGAGATATAAACTCACACCCTTTAGGAGGGCTACTAGCAACAAAAACGGAAAATAACAAATATCCTTGCTGGCAAGGGTATGAAAAAAATGAAACCCTTGTTCACTGTTGGTGAACAAAGGATATGCAAGGCTGCAGTCACCTGAAAACAGTATGGCTCTTCCTCAAAAAAATCAAGTAGTAGAATCAGCATAAAATCCAGCAATTCCATTTCTAGGTATACACCTAATAAAAAGGCAAGCCACAGAGTGGAATATTTGCAAAATGTGTATTTAACAAAGGACTTGCATTCAGAATATAAAAATAACTTTCAAACCTCAACAATAAAAAAGAAAGCTTGATTTTTAAAATGTGCACAAGACTTGAACAAGCCCTTCACAAAGGAAGATAGGTAACATAAGCACGTGATTCAACATCATTAGTCATCAGGGAAATGCTGAATAAAATCTATTTTTTTTTTTTTTTTTTTTGAGACGGAGTCTTGCTCTGTGCCCCAGGCTGGAGTGCAGTGGCGCGATCTCGGCTCACTGCAAGCTCCGCGCCCCCGGGTTCACGCCATTCTCCTGCCTCAGCCTCCCAAGTAGCTGGGACTACAGGCGCCCACCACCTCGCCCGGCTAATTTTTTGTATTTTTAGTAGAGACGGGGTTTCACTGTGTTAGCCAGGATGGTCTCGATCTCCTGACCTCGTGATCCGCCCGTCTCGGCCTCCCAAAGTGCTGGGATTACAGGCTTGAGCCACCGCGCCCGGCCGAATAAAATCTATTGATAAAACAATTTGATGGTTCCTTAAAAAGTTAAACATCGAATGACCTTATGATCCAGCAATTTTGCTCCTGGGTATACAGCCAAAATAACTGAAAACAGACTTAAACAGACACTAGTATCCCAGCTTGCAGTATAAGTCACAATAGCTGAACAATCTAAGTACATCAACACACAAATGAATACATAAAATATGGTATATACATACAATGGGATGGAGTATTATTCAGCCATAAAAAGGTATAAAGTTCTGATACATGCCACAATATGGATAAACTCTGAAAACACCATGCCAGGTAAAATAAAAGGACGAATAATGTATGATTATAATCATATGAAATATCTAGAAAAGGCAAATTCATAGAGATAGAAGCTATATTAGAAGTTGTTTGTGGGGGAACTGCGTTCGAAGCTGTAGCCTGGCTGGGGGAAGGGTAAGCAGGAAGCTCTGTACTTAATGATACAACCTTTCTGTCTGAAGTGATAAAAAGGTTTTAGGAATAGATAGTGATGACTGTTACACAACACTGTGAATGTAATTAATGATGCTGAATCTTACACTTTAAATGTTTAAAATGGCAAATTTTATGATTATGGTAGTGGCAATTTTCCCACAATTTTAATTTTTTTTTTTTTTTAGAAACTGCAATGAGGTGCCATTATCCACTAAAATGGCTGAAATCAAAAGACTGAGAAAATCAAACAACAGAAAAGATATGGAGCAACCACAACTTTCATACTTTGCTGGTGGGAACTTAAAACTTTCAAAGGTGGTTGCTCAGGTTTTAATTTGAACGAGAAATTTTACTCCTAGGTATTTATCCAAGAGCAACAACAATATACGTCCACAAAAAGATTTATACATGAATGTCGTAACAGCTTTAATCAGAACAACTAATGTCCATCAATAGGAGAAGGGCTAAACAAATTGTGGTGTATTCATATAAAGGAATATTAGTAACACAATGAAAAAAATTATTGATACATTGCTGTAACATTGACAACCCTTGCACAGGTTATACTGAGCAAAAGAAGTAAGAAACAAAAAGAGTGCAGATTATATGATTCTATTCGTATAAAATTCCAGAAAAGGCAAAAATAAACTGGGTAGGCAGAATGAGACTGAAGATGAGAGAACTTTCTGTGAATAGGGAAACATTCAATATCATAAGGATATGGATTACACAACTATACATTTGTCAAAAGTGTACATATATAATTTGTGCATTTCAATATATATGAATTTTACCTAAAAATGTACTGTAAAAAATATAATAGTAGTCAAGGTGAAGAATGAGAGTAGACATAAATGAAATAAAAACGGCAGAATATTGATAGCTTTTGCAGGTTGGTGATGGGTACTTCATGGTTCATTATATAATAAATTCAATTTACTTTGTGTACATCCATAATAAAAAATAAGTATATGTGTAAAGCATGACTACATTTGCATTAAAATTAATATACAGAAGTTCAACCAAAGTTAACTGTCATTAACAATTTGGAATAAATCTTCTGATTTATCTCCACGCATTTAGTTTTAGGTTTTAATTTCAGGGGGTTTGTTTTAAACATTAGTATGTGTTCCAAAACTTGATTTTTTCCCCCAACATTATCTTAAGTATTTCCATGTTAATACATTAATAGATCTATCATTCTTTCTAATGCACAGAATTTCATAATATTTAACTATCCCTCATTGATGGGTTCTTTCCATTTTTCTTCCTCATAAAACACAACTTTGTTCAATCATTTCATTTTAATCAATCATTTCTAATGTGTAGGACATTCTAACTGTATCATACAGACTGTAAATATTCCTCAACATACCTCACACTAACATGGTAGACTAAGACCCAGCGTTAACATTTCCACAGTACAATCATCCATAGAAAACGCCCAGTGTGAACGGCTGGGTGTATCAGAACACAAAGAAATCTGCTTTTAGGTATCAAGTTTAAAAAATCAATCAAAATGAAAATTACAAAATCACACCAGCTTTCACAGTTGAAGTGAGTGATTGTAATGCAAAATTCAATATAAACCAATCCCCTAGCTAAAGTTCAGTATTTGCTTTCAGATTTCATCCTACTTCCAGGAGTCTGTAAGCATTACTGATGCAGCGCAATTATGGCATCAAGATTTTGCAACACATGTCTGATTTAGCAAAATATAAATTATGATGTCACAGTTGATACAAATTGTACCTCACCTAAAAACAAAGTGCTAAAAAGGAACAATTTTTGCTCGTTGAGGTTCTTAATAAAATCAGGAACACCTGAAAAGTTTTTTAAAATCTATTACTAATTATACACACACACACATACACATATGTTCCATTTTTTCATTGGCTTCCTGGAATGAACTCTGCATCACACCACAATTTTTAAAATTGTCACTCGGCAATCACGATGATTCTTGTTTATGAAACCTGAAAACTTCTTGTAAGAAGCAATCAAAGAAGTTCATTTTTGGTTCTTCACAGTCATTTCCAGTATGTTAAGCAGTATTGACTTAAGTCCTTTAAGAAAACAGCCACGCAGTAGTTGAGGAAGGTAAACTTAAGACTCAGAAATTTCAAAACCAGAATTCCTATCAAAATGTTAGAACTTGCACAGGATCAGGAAACAGCTGTTCTTAGTTAGAATTTGCATGCAACTTTAATCTTTTATCAAATATAATCCGGTTGCCTTAAGATTTTTTTCCTGCAGCTGAGAATGACATCACTGTGTACAGTTCCATTGTCTTTCCCACCCCCAACTTTCCTTCCCTTTCAGCAGCACATTTTAGCATCTCTTTACTGAGACAACAACAAAGAGGGGAGAGGAAAAATGAGTGACCAATGCCTCAAAAACATAACAATAAAAGGTAGATTTTATTTTACTTATTAATTTATCAAATGTCCTTTTTAACAAAGGCATATGCTTATTTATCCAGGCTTTCCCTATTTTTGAGCAATTTTTCTGGTACCAAAGATGTTTTAATTGATGGTTTCCCAAATTCTAAAAAATAAAATTTTAAAACCTAGCCAGGAACAAGAAAGGTTCTCATCTAATATTCAAATCATTTGTATAGATACATCCTCTGTGCATTTATGCAAAATTACAATTAGAAAAGAATCATGAAAAACATTAATAAAAAGCAGCTTGTTGGGTGGTTAGGTCCTGTGAACAGCTCCCTAGCTTCCTCCTTTCCTACTTGCCTACTCATCTACCCCCCTTCCTTCCTCCCTCCCTCCTCACCACCCCAACTTTCCCAAAACAATCCAGTATTAAAAACACCTTTGAAAGCAGCCCTGTTAACAAAAGATGGCAACGAGGAGGCTTAGCAGTAATGCAGCATGGACCAATTTATACTGCTGTATGGCTGGAAGACAGAAGGGCCTAAAGAACAGAAGAGAAGACGGTAAGCTTGATGAGGGAGGCTGGCTTACTTCTCACCACATCTAGCATCTCACCTAACAGGACACTCGATACATATTTATTACATCAGTGAATGGAGGAAAGGCAAAGGAAGGGACGAAGAGAAGGGAGGGGATAAGGCTAAAAGAGTTATGGGAGAACCCGGGTCTTCTGGCTCATGGTCCAAGGAATAATATTACTGTTTCAACTCATCTACTGCTAATTTATAATATTTGTTAGAATAGTGTTTTGAGAGCAGAATAATAAGACAAAAGAATATCAATTATACACAAAAAGGATAAAACACAAAAATAAATCCCATTCTTTACATTTGTTCTTCAGTTAATCCAACAGGCCAGATAAATACGCACATATACACATCCCAGGAATTCCCAACTCTGGAAAATCACTCCATAAATGCTTTCCCAATTAATTCTTATTTATGATAATAGAAAACAGCACCACCATCCAGATGTTGAGATCTACAAATAATCTGCTTTATACATTCAGAGAAAAGCCATGCTTCTACAATCATAATTTGGAACAGAATTTAGGGCATTCAATAAATAGGCAATTAACAGCCACAAGACACTGCCCCCAATTTACTGCTTTTTTCCCCAGTTGTTACACAGGTTGGAACCTACTACATAACTTATAAACACTCTACCACAAGTAATCAGTGTTTGACTCTAATTACAATAGTTCATTTATATCAGCCAATTAAGAGATAAATCAGGAGAGAGAGAAAATAGAATGTAGGATCTGATACAGATTTTTTAAGTTGGTAGGAAAAATATGTATCAGCTAATAAAAGGAGAAACAATAAATTAAACCAGATTTTATCAGTTAGCTTGCTGCAGTAACAACACAACCCTCAAATCTCAGTGGCATACATCACACGTGTATTTCTCAGTCACATTACATGTTAGCCCTGGGTTAGCTATGGCTGCCCTCAAAGCTGTGGCTTTTGCCCTGAGTGTCTTCTTTCCCAGAATCCAATCCAGAAGAACAGATCATATTTGGGACATGCTATTCTCAAGGTAGAAGGCAGAAGCAAGAGGGATGACAGAAATCTACTATATCTCCTAAAGCTTCCGGTCAGGGCCAGGCACAGTGATTCACACCTATAATCCTAGCACTTTGGGAGGCTGAGGCCAGTGGATCAGTTAAGGCCAGAAGTTTGAGACTAGCCTGGTCAACATGGCAAAATCTCGTCTCTACTAAAAATACAAACAAATTAGCCAGGCATCGTGGCGCACACCTGTAATCCCAGCTATTCGTGTGCGGCACAAGAGGCTGAGGCACAAGAGTCACTGGAACCCGGGAGATGCAGGTTGCACTGAGCCAAGATCATACCACTGCACTCCAGCCTGGGTGACAGAGTAAGACTCTGTCTCAAAACAAAACAAAAAAACAAACAAACAAAGAATGCTTCTGTTCAGGACTCGTATACTTCCACAAATACTCCATTGGCCAAGTCATAAAATCAAGCCTGACTATGGGACAGGAGACACAACAAATCAATCACACTGCAAGAGACAGGGAAGTATCATCAATCTTCTCAGAGAGAAAGAAGCAAAGAGTTGAGAACAGTAATATATTACTCCTATAGGTCTACTGTTGTTAAGTCTAGACAAAAGATCCACAACTGTTAAGGGAATGAAAACATAAAAAATCCAGGCCCAAAAAGATTCCAGAAAGAGTCAGACACAAACTCACCTTCCTTGACCTCCACTACCATTTTCAATCTGTCTGCTGTAACAGAACACAGCCCTGGGACCTGCAGACAGCTAAATGGAAGTGAAGGCTTGCACTCTCTGTAATACAGAGGAGGGAACTGGAGTGTGTGCTTTTTTTCTCTCTAGGTTCTGGGCAAGTATCTGGAGACAAGTCTCTTGGAATCCTAGAACAAGGACCATAAACTAACAGTTCTAAGAAAAGCCTGGCCCACAGAGATCTGATGACCCTTGGGTGGGGAACAGGAAAGGCAGCACATCTACATCTCCTTGAATCATTAGAGGCCAAAATCAGACCTGGGCCCTCATGAGCTGACCAAGAAAACACGACAACACATAAAGAGGCTAAGCATCCAGAAAGACGGGGTCAAGATGAAGGGAATAAACCCCAAATGAAATAGAGCTGCTTGGAGAAAGAAAGGCCAACATGAGTCAGAAAAATTAAGGGACGCTGGGGAGATTTAACTACAGCAGAGAGAAGCTTTCCCACATCTAAAAACATGATTTTCCAAATAAACCATGTAGTAGATTAAATGAAGGAAAGAATGGCTTATGATGAAGATCCAAATTTGTGGTGTGGAAGGTCAAATGGAAAAAACAGCTCAAAGCAACAAAATAGAAATGACGATAGAAAAGATAAGAGACTTGGAGGACAGATCTAATAAGATGAACAGCAGTACCAGCTGAAGAAAGATGAAAAGACAGAGGAGAGGCAGTAATAAAGCAGAAGAAAATTTGCTTGGGCCAAAGAAAGACCGTGGTCTGCAGATTAAAAGCGCTCATGTTATTCTACACACAGATCTTGACACATCCTACTAAATTCCTGACTCTATGAGAAAATATTTTTACAAGCTTACAGGTAGGTAGAACACAGTACTTCGGAAAAAAAATCAGAGGCATCAGACTTCTCACCTATGACAATGGAAGCCATAGCAATGGCTCTAACAAACTACTGAGAGAAAAGTAGCAATCCCCAAACACAACACCTGTCACTTGTCCTGAAAAAAATGTATGGATGGATACTCAGAAACTATACCACCCACATGTGTCATATAGAAAAATACCTGAGAACGACCTCTGATTGAAGAACAAATGAATTAAAGATCTCTGGGGAAGGACAAGAGAGATAAGAGCAGTATGAAATAAACCCTGTCTGTGCCTGCACCAGCTTTCTCTATAGACACAGTTTCATGTATCTGTATCTATTCCACCAGATAGATAATAAAGTTCAAGCACTGGCTGGGCATGGTGGCTCATCCCTGTAATCCTAGCATTTTGGGAGGCCAAGGCAGGTGGACAGCTTGAGTTCAGGAGTTTGAGATCAGCCTGGGAAACACAAAGAGACCCCATCTCAAAAAAAAGAAAGAAAATCCAAGTGCTGCCAAATTACAATTGTAAGTCTAATTCTAGAAAATCATCAATTATAAGGCACATCTCAATTCCAGAGGTGCTAAAATGCAAAAAGTGCTTCAGTTTTATGAAATATGGTAGTTGTATACATTCAATCTCATTTATAAATGAGTAATATTAATTGTATGGCAACTGTAATAAATTCTAATTAAGAATACTTGAAACAAAACAGATGTTCGGCAAAGTATTATCTGCTAAGGATTGAACTGAAAGTATGTAACTGTCTCAGGAATATCAAAGCATTGGAAGAAGGCATAAACACAGTAGGAGTAGGCGCATGCTAAACTTCTTGGCTGGAGGCAGGGCGTGGTGGCTCACGCCTGTAATCCCAGCACTTTGGGAGGCAGAGCAGGTGGACCACCTGAGGGTCAGGAGTTCCAGAGCAGCCTGGCCAACATGGCGAAACCCCATCTCTATCAAAGATACAAAAATTAGCCAGGCTTGCTGGCGCGTACCTGTAATCCCAGTTACTCAAGAGCCTGAGGCAGGATAATTGCTTGGACCCAGGAGGCAGGGGCTACAGTGAGCCAAGATCGTGCCATTGCACTCTAGCCTGGGAAACACAGCAAGACTCTGTCTCAAAATAAACAAACAAACAAAAACAAAACAAAACAAAACAAAACAAAAACTTCTTGGCTGGGTGTGGGTGTGGGGGTGGGGGTCGCAGAACAAGAGAAAGTGAAAATATTCCAAAGTTATCACCTTACTGAGGAGGGATGTATGCAGGAGACAGAAGTTATTATAGCAAAGACAAGTTGGTGGGGAAAGTCACATGTTTTATTTTTAAATAACAGCATATAAATGTTTCTGAGTACAAGGAAAGAAAAAGTCGCCATTAATAGAATGGAAATACACGGTAGAACTTCCAAAGTAACAAGAGATTTGAAAAAATAAAAAAAATAAAAAAAAATAAATTGATCAAACCAGCAAAAATCAGATATAATAAACTGCAAGTTAAAATATGCAGCAAAGAAAGCAAGAAAAAACTATATGACACATGAATAAAGTAAATTATCCACTAAAAGACATCTATATTCCATTTAAAAAAACACACATAAAACAAAATAAAGAAATGTTGGAAATAAAAGGATAGGCATGGAAATGAGATTTAAAAGGTTAAAGTGACAAAATGGGATTTTTTAAAGGGTATTAAGTAATGACAAAAGCCACGTTTTATGAAAAAAGTAGATCACAAACCAATATTCAAACTAAAATACAGCAGTTAAATGAAATACAAATTCAAACTAGATAGGGATGTCTACTGTTTGCAGTATCAATCAACATTCCTTAAAAGTACTGGTGAATACAGTAAAAGAAAAAATGACTTGGTGGAAACACAGGAAAAGGAAGGGAGGAAGGGAGAAAGAAAACACTTTTCTTACTCTCATACAATGACTTTTGCCCTAGAAAACCCAAGAGTTTAGATATAGCATAGTACCAGAGTTATATATAGATATATAAACTAAACAATAATTAATAAGCACTTTAAATAAGACTCTCTTGAGATGTTTCCATATATGTAAATAATATCTAAATTATAATAATAATAAATCTAAGGTTTAAAAAATTGACTGAGATACACAAACTCTCACAAATCACCACCCAAGAAAAGAGGTAACCAAGAAGATTTTCCCATGGATTCTGTTCTTGAAGGACAAACAGCCATAGGCTGGTAGTTTATCTTGGATCTGATTCCTTTCAAATGAGTTTGGTTCTTCCAGTATCAAAAGAATTTTCTTATAAGAAAGTTTCATATTTGAGGAATTGTTGCTTAAACAATTTATAGACAGAATCATCCACAGCATTCATTTAACTTTTTGAATGGGCAAAAATTTGTGTGGGTGTTTCAGCAGTTTACAAACTTTGTGTATTCTGCTGACAAAAAAAAAAAAAAAAAATGCCTACCCACTCCCCCCATCCACTATATGTCTATTTATTTAAGGATCACTTATATAGATACTATCATTGTTAGCTAGCATCTCAAGGCACAAGTCAGGATAAAGCACACAGCCTACAATAGAGGTAGAATACACAGAAATATGTAGATGAAGATATGAACAGACACACATGAAATATATTTTATATATATCCTACTCCTGTTGTAGACTAACATTTAACACACACACACACACACACACAAAACATACACAACATTTAAATAATCTTGATAATTGCGCAAAATTCTGGCTGACCTCTTGTCACATCTGATGAGAACATCAGTGTTTTTCCCTATCTACTCAACATTCCCATTAGGTTGTCTAATAGGTATCTTAAACTAAACATGTCCAAACTCAACTTGTATAACCTTCTTCCCAAACCTGCTCTACCTACAGTTTCTCCATCTTAAAGATGACTACATAGGCCCAGTTGTATAGGCCAAACCAGACCCTGGAGTCAATTTTGACAGCTCGCTCCTTCACAGAAACCGCATCCTATCTGCCAGGCTAACTTACTGGAAGCTCCTGATGTCAAGAGTGTACTGAAAGACAAGCAGAAGGCAGAAAGTTAAGGATAGGGTGGGAGTAGGATGTCCTAATGAATCAAAGCCCCTAGAACAGCATCTGGCACATAGGAGGTTCTCTGTAATTATTTACTGAATGAAGGAATAGATCCCTAGAAAAAACATACTAAAGCAGTTATAAAGATAAATACCACAGCTTTTAAATCTAGAAGTAAATTTACAATCTTTACCTACATCAGTATTAAAATGAATTGGGGAAACTGATGCCTATAATCCCAGCACATTGGGAGTTTGAGGCAGGAAGATGGATTGAGGCCAGGAGTTCAAGGTAACAGTGATGGAGCAAGGCTCTAGCTCATAAACAAATAAGTAAAACTGAATAGAGTAGGAGGAAAAAAACTGGAACAATCTGCCACAAAATACTAATGGTCTTTTAGTGTTTGTTACTGCCTTTCTTCTTTCAATTTTCTTACATTTAAAAATGTAATAAATATCCAATTCCTTTATAATGAAAAATTTCTTTTAAAACCCTAATGGAAATTCACCTCAACTTTGTCTACACTTATATTCATTCTTGGGGGTAAGGAAATAGGGGGAAAAGAGGGAGAACTAGTTAAAAGCAAATTGATCACAATGTTTTTCATTATTAAGCAGGCACACACTCCAGCTTGCTCCTGGGGTAAACAATCCTTTGCTTTTCCAATTCAGTACCACTTACATGCATAAAATTTGAATGACTTTCTAAATGTGTTTGGTTAACAGAAGGATGCAGAATTTTAAGAAAATGAAGAGGTCCTTAAGTATGACACGTTAAAAGGAAATCTACAGAGATATTCCAAGAGGAGAGAAATAAAAATTATGATATTCATGCAAATTAAATATGAAAATGGAAAATGTTTTGCAGAGAACTTTACAGTAAGCTATTATTTTACTGAACGGGCCACCAACTTAATATGAAATTCTAATGTAAAAACCAAAAAGTCACATCTCCATATTTCACATCTTTAAAATCAAGGTAAGAATAATAATGGCAAACCCTTAGTGCTCACAATGTGCCAGGTGCTG
Source organism: Papio anubis (assembly GCF_008728515.1). Lineage (NCBI taxonomy): Eukaryota > Metazoa > Chordata > Mammalia > Primates > Cercopithecidae > Papio > Papio anubis. The sequence goes on from NC_044977.1 coordinate 73,979,072, forward strand.
TCCAAAGCACTTTACATACTTCACAAATATGTCATAATACATAACTAATTCTAATGAAACTTTTAAAAAGCTAGGTGGCACATATTTTGGATTTTTAAAAAGGTTGGCCAGGAGAAAATAATACTGTAAATCACCTGCTCAGAGGGTAGTTTTTCCTTAAAGGCATGTTCTCCTAATCCAATAAGGAAACATTAAATTTCTTAGAACACTTTAAATGGTGCCATTTAGGCAACAAATAGAAAATTAAGGGCACAAGTCTAAATGCAAGTAATTATAAAAGAAAATCTTATAAAGAGAAACTAAGTGTTTTACTGCTAACTAGGAAATGTTCAAGACACACAAGCTTTATTGATTAAAGAATGTATAATACTTCTATAAAGATGCCTAAGTTATTTCTCGAATGCTGAGAGACTTTTAAGTTAAAAGATCTTTTAATATAGATGACTTTAGCAGCTGTCGATGAATGGAGGTACTGTTAAACAGGAAACAGAAGTGGATCAGCTGACAGACCTTTTAGAGTCCCATCTTCAAAGGAAAGAGGATGAAAATAAACCATTTAAAAATATGTGAGCTGACGGGGAAATCTAGAGTCCACAGCTGATCTCCTATTTATTAGTAGGTAATGTGTTAGCACCACATGCTCTGAGTTTATGACCATGAAGGTCTAACACTGATTCACGTGAGGAGTGCCTCATAGAACCAGCTTTCATATTAAATCAAGTTGTATGGGGAAAATGGTTGAAGTCTAACTATAAAGAAACACCTTCCGTATGAAATAACCTGTTCTTTGAATTTGCATCTTAATGGGACTTTTATTCTCTTTTCATATTATTACAAAAGAACGCATCATCATCACAATACTAAACAAAACACAAAACAATCTGTACAACTTTTTAAAGGGAAAAATGTGTGTACTGTTTATTACACTGAATAATTCTGACCACCAACAACCAATGGCAGGTGGGAGGGAATAACACAGACTATAAAACCATCTTGCTTCTTAACAAACTTTCCTCCTCCACTTTAACATTCTTGAGGATTCTTTCCCAAACCTATTAATTCCATATCATGATGGTTACAAATTTTTCAATTCCGCCACTCCTTTCAGCACGTTATTTTTTTTGTATCTTCATTAAAGTGGCAAAAAAAAAAAAAAAAAAAAATCCCCTACTCGTCATAATACAACAATGTTGGAAACGGACATTAAAACACAGGACAAGTGAAAAACAGATCTGTCCTAAGACTCACAGGACTATAAATTTAGGAAGTACACAAAAAATTAAAAATTAAACTCAATTTGATACACTAAATATGTGTAGCTTTTTGTATGTCAATCATACAAAAAGTGGTTTTAAAACAAATGATCCAACCCATACCACCAACTAATGAAGAAAAAAATAAGCAAATGAATCATGAAAAACAGAATCATCCTTTTTGGATTAATCCTTTCAGTTAAGATCACTAACAATTGTTTGCACTGCAATGTATACAGTTCCCTAAATATAACAGATGAATTATTTTATATACGTTTCATTTTTATTTTTGGAGAACTGGTTAATAAATATATTTTAAGTTCAATGTATTATATATTTATAAGTGGGAAGCAACCTTAAACATTTTTAACAGCAGAAATATATAAAACAATTATAAGTGGAAATAATACAGACAAAGTGCCTTGTGTTTTTATCCTGGAGTCAAACCATAGAAATCTTAGGTTACTAAGAAAATTTTGAAAAACATTATTTTGAATATTAAAAATCATGCGTTTTGGGGAGGGAGAAAATTAACGGCCTTTCTTTGCCTTAAAATACTTTACAATTTATGAAATATCCAATTGGAATGGAGCAACTCCTAAAATAATCAGTATTGTGAGGAGGGAAATTGAGCACAGACACAAACTACTATTTCTTCACTCAACCCATTCCCAATGCCCAGCTGAAGTTCCCGCCTAAAAGAGCAGAAGTTATTCTATTTTAGAGGGGTAGTGTGAATGACTTTTTCTACGTATTAACTAGAATTAAATAGTAATTTGTAAAATGCTTTTCCATTTTTAAACATGAGAGTCTCTATCTGAAACCACAAAGCAGCAGGCATTGCCACGGTCTTAGGCTAACATCTGCAACCCACCAGTCTGCATGGCCTAGAAGCAGGTGTGGAGAGGACCAGAGTTGACCTGCCAGCAGCACCATGGACTCAACTGTCCAGGCTTTCTGCCATTACCAGAGATGTGCCCTTTTTCTTGCTATTCTTTTTCCGTTGGAAGCTTCTGAAGATCTTGTTCCTGTGAACACATCTGGGGCTCAACATATTGTCTGCAAGGTGTGGGGGTGGAAAACTGGAGGCAGGAAGCGAGAGGCATGCATGCACTCACTCTCCCTTCCTGCTTCTCGGGAACCCAGGCTTGTCCAGCATGAAACTGGAGGTGAACCCAACCATTTGTGTCTGCAGGGAGACTTCTCCCATGGACCACATGCCGCTTGACACCACTCTTGTGGAGATTCCATTCACTGCCTCTGGCATCCCTGCCCTGGCTGCAATTCTGGCCCAGGAGGCCAGCGAAGCCTTTGGGGCAGAAATTGTCACCACAACTGTATTAACTCCTTCAAGGAGAGCAGCAGACTCTGCCAGGGCAGGCAACCCCTCCTCAGGAAGAAGAGCCACTTCGGGAGGACGCATCTTCTCAGAACTTTGCAGAGACGTTTCCCTCTTTTCCACCTTTGATTTTTTTTCATAATGACTTCCACATTCTGGCCTCTTTTTTCCTGTGCTAGGAATATCCTTTTGATTTGGGTAAGTAAAAGAATACAGGCCCTTATGTGCATCTAATTTCTGGTCTTTGTGCTCAGCTTTAATTGGTGGTGCCAGGCCCACAGAATGTCCCAGTGAATCTGATTGACAGGTGGCAGTTTAGAGGGAAATGGAGGGATTGGTATCGTCTTCTGAGGTTCTGGGTTGTCACTGCACTCTGCCTTCTTCTTTGGACAGAGCGTTTGGTCACCTTTAACAGATCTCTTTCATTTGATCCCCTTCACTGATGTTCCCGGCAGAGCAATTGTACTTGGTGCAACATTTCTTTCTAATTAAAACGTATTAAACAGAAACAAGGAAAGACCAAATACTCTAAGAGCATAAAATACACTTTTAAAGCATATTAATTCTGAATAAAACACAGTACATTTACTGATAGAGATCAAGGCACATATTTGTGTTATGCGTATTTTTCAATTTGACACAAAATCAAAATATAACTGTATAAATACTTGATTTTCAAAAAAAAAAAATTGTTACATGTTAATTTCTTTCTTTCTCTCTCTCTTTCAAGAGTCTCGTTACGTTTTGGGCTCAAACTCCTGGACTCAAGTGATCCTCTTACTCCAGCCTCCTGAGTACGTGGGGCAACAGGCACGCTACCACACCCAGCAATACCTTTCTTTCTTGATGACTAAATCATTACTTACCTTTCCATTATTAACTTAGATAAGAAAAAAATGAATGGATGGAAAGGACAGTCATAACAGAATGAACCAAAAAAACCTAAGAACTCTTTAAAGAGTATCAATTTTTTATGGAAAGTCTCTAAGTAAAACAATATGAAAGTTAAAAGAAAATCTTGGTTTAATTCAATCTCCACTAACACCACAAATATTAACCGAAGGTCCGTAAGTGCCCAATGCTAAGGTAGACTCCAGAGATACAAAATGATTAAAACAAGGTATTTGGCCCCATAGAGCCTACAATCTAAAGGAATCTCTTTTTTAAATTTTTTAAGAATAACATGTGTCTCTACTAAATAGAAGTTAATGCCTTCATATCCCCATGACTATGACAGTGCCTGGCCCACTGTGGGCATTTAATAAGAAACTGCTGAAACAGCTGAAATGAATTACAGCATAGACTGAAATGGCACTAAAAGTTCAACAGCACTTAAGTAGAGGCTGGCTGCCTTCCCTCTCCTAAAGGTTAATCCTTCTCAAACTCCAAAGCTGAGAAAACCATCAGATGTATGCTGAAGTTCTGTGGACTCCACCCTGACCTCCAGGCCCCACCCACAGTTGCAGAAGCAACTCAGCAGAAGATTCTGAAACCAGTTCTGTGGTGCCCAAGGAAAAGTCAAAGCCCATGTGAGCTGGAGAGGGGCACAGGCATGGTGGTGGCTTAGGAAAAGACCAGTCAGGAGGTTCCTGCCACAGAGTTTGAGTGCATGGGAGATGGGAGACTGAGCTAGGTTAGGAGGAGTAGGATTTGGAGACAGAAACCAGCATGTGAGGTATTTTAGAAGAATAGCTGGTAGAGCTTTGGCAATTAAATGTGAGGGTTAAAAGAGAAGTCAAACATGAGAAGAACAGCATATATTGCTACAGAGAAGGATAGGGAGTTTGATATTTGGGCTACAGCTTGCTTTTCATATTAATAGGATGGGTGACCTTGATATCTTTTTTTTTTTTTTTTTTTTTTTTTTTGAGACAGAGTTTCACTCTTGTTGCCCAGGCTGGAGTGCAGTGGCACGATTTCAGCTCACTGCAACCTCCACCTCCCAGGTTCAAGCGATTCTCCCGCCTCAGCCTCCTGAGTAGCTGGGATTACAGGCATGTGCCACCATGCCCGGCTAATTTTTTTGTATTTAGTAGAGACAGGGCTTCACCATGTTAGGCTGGTCTCGAACTCCCGACCTCAGGTGATCCACCCACCTCGGCCTTGGCAAGTGCTGGGATTACAGGCGTGCGCCACCGTGCCCAGCTGACCTTGATATCTTTATTTCCTTATCTACAAAGGAAAGTTACCAGACACGAAGATTTCTCAAGTCCCTTCCAACCTTAACATTTTGCCATTCTAAGGTTCCAAAGGCTTTAAGTTTTGTTGGCTGAGACAACTATGTACAAGTCACTGACAGGGACGTTCAGAGGTATGATAATGAAATAAAGAATATTTCACATTTGTGTGGGACCACAGATGCTTAAAAAATGATTTTGACTACAGATTATTATTTTAGTTTAACTGTTTTCTGGACTGCAACAGGATGAGTGGAAACAGCAAAAGCTATGAAGCCTAACAGATTCTCATTAGAATCCAGATATACCAAATGACCTTGGGCAGGCTACTCAACACTCCTGCACTAACTGGGAAAACAAGAGACAAGAAAGAGCTGGGACTTGTGTTCGCTGGCAGCTTCTCTTGAGATGGCTCTGCAGAGTCCCTCATTTTAAGGCTTTTATCCTCTCACTTTCCTTCACTGCTGCTGCCATCTAAGATACTTTATTTAAAACTTTAGGAAGAAAAGGATTTATTAGCATCATCTGTGGCAGTTGAAGATTTCTGTTTATTGGACATTCCAATAAAAATTTTAAGACTCACAAAGCTGCTGAACCCGAACAGGTTTTTTGTTTGTTTTCCCCCAATACCATCAGATATCTCTCCAACCCAGACAGGTACTCTAGAGCTCCTGATCCATATGTTCCAGTCTCCACTCAGTACCTTCACTTAGCTGTCTCACAGGCACTCTGTATGTCCTGCAATCTAGCCATAGGCTGGAGCCCCAGCCCACAAAGCCTAGCCTTCTCCTGGGTTCCCGAGCTCAGTCAATGTGGTCACTATGCATCAGGTGGTTGTGTCAGAAATCTGTGGGTCCTTCTTGGCACCTCCTTTCTCTTCACAAGCTAGCAGCCAATCCAATCTTGTGAATTTTCTCTCCTAAATATTTCTTCAATCTGTTTTTCCCCAATGTACTCTTAGTCTGAGCTACTATTACTTTTCACCTGGACAACTACAACACCCCAACTCATCTCTGTTCAACCTCTTTTTACTCCCCAACCATGATCCATTCTCCAGAGGAGCCAGAGGCAACATTAAGAAAACAGACCAAACTGATCACCTTCTGTTTATAAAACCTTCAGTGATTTTCTGTTGCATTTAGGATGAAGGAAAACGTCCTTCCATGGTCTTCGAGGCCCTACATGTGCTGGCTCATTTCTAGCCACTGGCCCCTCCTTCGTGCTTTATGCTACACTGGCCTTATCCCCGGGGCCTTCTTACATATGATTCCTCTGCCTGGGCTGCTGGGCCTTCCCTGCACCCCCTTTTCACCTAGTTACTAACTATTCATAAATCAGAACTCAGACCCAACAGCATACCCTCAGGAAAATGCCATTAACTGGTCCACACTAGATCAGGTGTCCTACTTAGACATTCTCATACCACCTATAAAGCACTCATTACACTCTAATTAAACAATGTCAGTTTCATTTACCAGACTGTGAACTAGGCAAGAGGCAAAAGCAAGGCCCATATTGATCTTGTTAACAGATGTTTCCCCTATGCATAGTACCTGGTACATATGAAAGATTGAATACGCATTTGTAAATGAATGCATGAGCTAACCATCTATCCATCCATCAGTGAATCTGTAAAACCTCATTAAGTTACTATATAAACAAGATAGGTGTGCATCACCTCACCTTTCTTTAATTTTTATTTGATTTTTATTCTGGCTATCTTTTATTTTTCACTGAATATACGCCTTATATCTCCCATAAACAGAAGCTGCATGAATGCTTCTGAGGGATGCTTATACTAGAATTGTGGAAACATTGAAGGAGACCAAGATAAGGCAAGGGTTAAGTCAATCCTCCAACAAAAAGAAAAATCCAATCTGAATTTCTCTCAGAAGGACCCTCTCCATCCCCTAATAAGATGGTATATAAGCCCAAAATTCAAATTGCCTATTTGAGTCACATTTATTTGTGAATTCCTGTGTGTATATATATACATACACAATCAAATCTATTTTTTTCTCTTGCTACTCTGTCTTTTGTCACTATAATTTGTAGGCTCCCAGCTACCAAATATAAGAGAGTAAAGAAAAAAGTTTTTTTCCTTCTCCCAAAAGGCAGAGAATATAAGGCAAAAGAAAAAAAAAACAGTACTTATAAATGAACTCTAATAATGAAACCACCTTTGCAAAAATTACGACAGTGAGAAAAACCTGACCTAACCAACTCCATCTTGCTTCTAACCTCCCAAGCTGCCCTTGTTAATTCCTGGGTGTAGGCCAAACTAACTTTGGGAGGAATTTAGTTCATAGTTTAACTTTGAAATAAAGATAGTAACAGCCCCTCCCAGAAATAAACTCCCTCCTTGCTTAGGGACCAGATCCCCTTTGTAAAACTAACAAATTAGCCACATGATTACAAATTATGGCTCAGGAATCATATAGCCAGAGGCCACAAGATGCCTAACCTCCCCAGTTGCTCCCACAGATAACATTACTATTGTAAGACCTAAGACTGGTGTTCGAGGTATTTTTCAGACTCTGCATTCTGATAGACCAGCTGGCCTCACTCAGACCAATAAAATCTGGCTCAACTAGTTTTGCAATCCCACTCAGGAACAGAAGATGGCAAGAAAAACCAGCTTCAATGCACTATGATTACATCCCTGATTCAACCACCCAGCATTCCCCATTCCCTAGGCCCCTGCTGTCAAACTACACACACACACACACACACACACACTTTTTTAACAAATAGGAAGTCTTCTTAAAAATATACATATTTTTTTCATTGCCCAGGCCAGAGTGTAACGGCTATTCACAGGCTCCATCCCACTACTGATCAGCATGGGAGTTTTGACCTACTCTGTTTCCAACCTGGGCCAGTTCACCCCTCCTTAGGCAACATGGTGGTCCTTGCTTCGAAGAGGTCATCATACTGATGCTGAACTTAGTGTGGACACCCAATTGACATACTGCTTTACAGCCCAGACCTCCTGGGCTCAGAAGATCCTCCTGTCTCAGCCTCCCAAGTAGCTAGGACAACAGGCACACACCACCACACCCAGTATATCAAACTATCTTTATTTTATTTTAATTAATTTATTTTTTGAGACAGGGTCTCAGTTTGTCACCCAGGCTGTAGTGCAGTGGCATAAACAAGGTTTACTGCAGCCTTGACCTCCCAGGCTCAAGCCATCCCTCACCTGAGCCCTCCAAGTGGCTGGGACTACAGGCACGCACCATTAGGCCTGGCCAATTTTTGTTTTTTTTTGTTTTTTTTTTTGTAGAGAGAGCATCTCAACACGTTGCCCAAGCTGGTCTCGAACTCCTAGGCTCAAATAAACTGCCTGCCTCAGCCTCCCAGAGTGCTGGGATTACAGGCCAAACTATCTTTAAAAATCCCAGTCTCTGAATTTTTGCTGAGACTAAGGAATAATAAAACTCCAGTCTCCCATTTACCCAGCTCTACTTGTATTAAACTCTTTCTCTATTACAATTCCCTCGTCTTGATAAATTGGCTCTGTATCGGCAGCGGGCAAGAACTTGCTGGTGGTTACAGTAACTGATATAATACATTATTTTAGACACAGTACATTACTTAAGACCAGAGTATTATTTTTATCACTATAACGTTGATTGGAAAATGTGGTTTTCGTTCAGTCAAAGCCTGTTACAGGCAAGACACTCAAATACCAATATGGCATCTATTAACCCTCTCTTCCATCACCCCTTCCATTGCCACACCTGATCTGAGGAAATGACCACATTTACACACATCCAGTAGCCTCATGCTGTTCCACCTCAGAGACAAAAGAGGAATCTCCACTATGCCTATTTCTAATGCTCAGAGCAGCTACTATAGTACATTCTTACTTCAAAAAGACTCATTTTCAATAGACACCTTTGTAAAGAAATGAGTTTTATAATACCTTACTTATCTTGAAATTTTCATTTTGATGCAATATAAACTGTCATGCGCGTCTGTGTGAAGAGACCACCAAACAGGCTTTGTGTGAGCAACATGGCTGTTTATTTCACCTGGGTGCAGGCGGGCTGAGCCCGAAAAGAGAGTCAGCGAAGGGAGATAAGGGTGAGGCCGTTTTATAGGATTTGGGTAGGTAAAGGAAAATTACAGTCAAAGGAGGGTTGTTCTCTGGCGGACAGGAGTAGGGGTCACAAGGTGCTCAGTGGGGGAGCTTTTTGAGCCAGGATGAGCCAGGAAAGGAATTTCACAAGATAGTATCATCGCTTAAGGCAAGGACCGGCCATTTTCACTTCTTTTGTGGTGGAATGTCATCAGTTAAGGCTAAGGTGAGGCAGAGCATTTGCACTTCTTTTGTGATTCTTCAGTTACTTCAGGCCATCTGGGCATATACGTGCAAGTCACAGGGGATGCGATGGCTTGGCTTGGGCTCAGAGGCCTGACGTAAACCGTAAAAATTAAAAACCAAGAAGGTAAAAAAGAGATTGGGGGAAATTTGCTCCCACTTGATCACAAAACCTAACTAGAAATGTTCTATTAAAAACTTGCAGAAAATTGTTTATATCAACGATCTGCGGTCTTCAATATCAGACACCCAAAATAACTGAAGTCTAGAATGAAAAAGTCCATCTAGCAACTGATAAATTATTTACCACTGACTGAGTGCTGAGCTATAAATTGAGTTAGAAGTTTAAGTCATGGCATATGTATAAAACTTCAAATTCTAAGTCCATATTCATTTGGCCATGTTTGTTATTAAAACCACATGTTGTCACTGAATCATTTTATGGTTCATTTGAGACAAACATGCAGAAAATTGTGGGAAACAAATAAAGCCCCAGAAGTCTGTTAAAGGCAAGATACTCAATGCCATTAGAACCTCAGTTATGAGGCTTTGTGAAGCCTAAGCTAAAAAGTGTATCTGTGGTTGAAAAGCGGTCTTAATAAGAAAACTCCACTGCAGCTGTAATGAGATTGAAACTGTAGCAACCACTGATCGAATTTTTATTTTTATCCCATGAACTACAAAATATGAATCTCATTGCTTAATGAGAAAATGTGTGCCAAAACTTTAAATATCTTTAGTCACATATTTAAACTTCACAGGGTAAAAGTGTCCTATTTTTTAAAAATCTAAAGCATGTATCAAACTAGTGAATTAATAACAAAGGATTTCTTCCTTAAAAGACACTTTCCTATATCCTAAAAGTGAAAACCGAAACATCTCAGAATCTCCCCACACTCATTTTCAAAGTTCATTTCACACCTTATAAGCATTTTAAAGCAAATTTGCTACGATTTCAATGTGCCCCCCAAAGTCCATGTGTTGGAAATTTGATCCCCAATGTGGCAGTGTTGAGAGGCAGGGTCTAATGGAGGTACTTGGGTCATGGGGGCACCACCCTCATGAATGACTTAATGCTGTTATCTCAGGAGAGAGTTCCATATAAAAGGGCGAGTTTGGTCCCCCAATCTTGGACTTCCTAGCCTCCAGAATAATGAACAGGTAATTTCTGTTCATTATAAATTACCCAGTCTGTGGTATTCTGTTACAGTAGTACAAAACAGACTAAGATAAAGTTCCTCCTGATAATTCTGAATTCTAACTAGCATACACCACTCTTAAAATAAGAAAGAAAGAAAAAAAAAAAGCAGGCAGAAAGCTATATAACAAGAAAGGATAATACCACCCCCAAGAAAACTTTTCAAAAAAGTAAACTCGACTTTTGCCATTGTTTTCACAACCCCATGAATCAAGTAACAACCTGCTTCATCTCTACTTCCCTATAATTACTTTATGTACCCTGTCCCCCACCCGCTGGGCACACAATTCAACTGAACAAACTTTTAAAGGACCTCTACAGTTTGCTAAGTATGATGGTTTATAAAGAAGTAAAAGAGATACAAATCCCTAAACGGAAGGGTTTCTCAAACCGGAAGGAACATCAGACCAACTATCAGCACTCCATACCAGCGCACTCTGAGAGCCCAGTGCAGGAGGAGACAGGGGGAGGGGGAGCCTTTCCAGAAGGGACAACACTGCAACTGCGCCAAGATGCATAGACTCTCATCATGCTATAAAAGACAAGAAAAGAACTCTAAATACAGAGAACGCTTTAAACGTTAGCACGCATCATAATCATCTGGAGGGCTTGTTAAAACACAGATTGTAAGCCCTAGCCCCAGACTTCCGATTTAGGTAGGGCCTGAGAATTTGCATTAATATCAAGTTCCCAGGTTATGCTAATAATGCTCTTAGTCTTTTCACTGTAACATTACGTGATCAAAGGGGTGGGGGGGGTGCGCTCTCTCTCTCAGGTGTTTTTTATAAAGATGCTAATCCCATCATGGGGGCTTCCACCCCGAAGATCTAATTCACCTTCCAAAGGCCATACACCTCCTAATACCATCATCTTGAAAGTTAGAACTTCAACGTAAGAATTTTGGGGGAATACAAAAATTCAGACCATAGCAATTATATAAATGTTTTAAAATACAACAATTTTTTTAAATTGTTGAACTCAGGGCACTTTTAAGCAAAGTTTAAGTATTTCATAAACAAATCTTAAATTTACTTTTTAAAATGCAACTGGTTTATACTGTTTCACATCTATTCGTATGACTATAATTTAAAAACAAACAAAATAACAAGTGGTGACAAGACACTGGAACCCTAATACATTGCTGGTGGGAGTGTAAATGGTTCAGTCCCTGTGAACAGTTTGGGGCTTCCTCAAACAGCTAAAACTAGAATTCCTATATGACTCAGCAACTCCACTTACAGGTATACAACCAAAAGAATTAAAAGCAGGAACTCAAACAGAACCTTGCGTACCACTGTTCACAGCAGCCTTATTCACAACAGCCAAAAGGTGGAAACAACCCGGGTGACCATCAACAGATGAAGTATATCCATGCCATGTAACATTATTCAAAGAGGGAAAGGAGTTCTGATACAAACTACAACATGGATAAACCTTAACAACACTGAGCTAAGTGAAATCAGCCAAACGCAAAGGACAAGTATCACGTGGTCCACTGATATGAAATAACTAGAACAGGCAAATTCAGAGAGACAGAAAGTGGATTAGAAGTTACTAAGGGCTGGGGTGAGGGGAGAGTAGGGAGTTATTGCTTAATGGTTACAGAGTTTGTATTTGCAGTGATGAAAACATTTTAGAAATGGTGATCATGGTTGCACAACACTGAATGTAATCAATGCTATTAGGCACTTAAAAATGGTTAAAACGGCAAATTTTAGTTTATATATTTTTATTAACCACCACTATAAAAAGCTCAAGCTTAATTACTTCAAAGTTTAGTCTCAATTATTTGTCTAAAAGCCCACTAAAGATTAAATTGCTGTCCAGCACTTTGGAAGGCCAAGGCAGCGGATCACCTGAGGTTGGGAGTTGAGACCAGCCTGACCAACATGGAGAAACCCCGTCTCCACTGAAAAAAAAAATACAAAAAAATTAGCCAGGCGTGGAGGCATGTGGCTGTAACCCCAGCTACTCGGGAGGTTGAGGCAGGAGAATCGCTTGAACCCGGGAAGTGGAGATTGCAGTGAGCCGAGATCACACCACTGCACTCCAGCCTGGGCAACAAGAGTGAAACTCCATCTGAAAAAAAATAATAATAATAATAATTTAATTGCTGTCACACAGTACTTTGATTTCAGTTTAGCTGACCCCTTAAGTTATGCAGATGTATCATTTTGGTTTAGTTTTGTCTACAGTATTTATATGCTCACAAAGAAAAACTGTTAATGGAAGATCAGACAATTTTAACCAAATTTAAATCAACTTTGAAAGGCAGAAATAGTCACAGTAAACAAGCTCACTAATAATAGATTAGGAAGGTATAAGAATGCTAGATAAGCAACTGTTTCAAAGGTAAATTATCTAATTTTGTTTTACCCAGTCATATGAAAAATAAACCTTCTAATAAAAGCACACAAAGTTTTTTAATGGGATAAAACAGACTAGCAGGATGTATTATATACTGGTATGGTATCTTTGCCTATAGTTATTTTCTTAGCCATAATATGAATTTCCCAATGAATATAATCTCACTTGTATCTGGCACACCCTCAACTTTCAATACTTTGGTTACTTAAAAACACAGAAAACAAACAATTATATCACGAGGCTCCTAATATACAGGAAATGTGTAATGAGCTATGCCATCATATACACTTCTCTACTTCAGTAACTTTGGTTCTACAAACTCTAACTTGATTTAAGTGATGCTGACTCCTGATTTCTCATCTCAAAACTAAGTTTCTCAAGGGTGGCTGTGACTCTGCCTTTAGTGTTTGTTATATAGCCTTAGGCATTTAGAAAATATCGGTGTCCAGTGAAAGTTGTAAGAATAGCGTAAGTCACAATACGGGTAATGTAACTCAAATCTGTGAATCTAAAAGTCCTTTGAGGCTGGGTGTGGTGGTTCATGTCTGTAATCCCAGTACTTTGGGAGGCCAGGAGTTAGACACCAGCCTGGGCAACAAAGAGAGATCCCATCTCTATTAAAAAAAAAAAAATGTAAATAGCTAGATGTGGTGGTGCATATCTATGGTCCCAGCTACATCAGAGACTGAAGCATGAGTAACCCTTGAGCTCAGGATTTCGAGGCTGTAGTGAGCTATGATGAGACAGTGCACTCCGGCTTAGGTGACAGAGTCTCCCAGCCTGTCTCAAAAAACACACACACACACACACACACACACACACATATACTTAATAAAAAAAAGTCAGGAGCAGCCAAGAAGGCTGAATAGAAACAGCTCCGCTCTGTGGCTTCCACTGAGAAGGATGAAAATGGCGAGTGAATTCTGCATCTTCAACTGAAGTACCAAGGTTCTCTCACTGGGACTGACTAGGTGGTTGGCATGACCCATGGAGAGCAAGGAAAGGCAGGGTGGGGCAAGGGCCCATCTGGGAGCTTCATGGGAGGGGAGGGGGCAAGGGAGCTCCCTCTCCCGGTCAAGGCAGGCAGTGAGGGATTGTGCTACCCCTCCCTGAAAGCCATGCTTTTCCCACAGATCCTTGCAACCCACGGATCAGGAGGTACCCCTCGTGAACCCATGCCACCAGGGCCTTGGGTCCCAAGCACAGAACTGTGCAGACTCCCAGCAACTGCTCAGGAGGGTGGCCTCTTGGGCAGGCACTGAGACACAGGAGAATTTGCATACTTCAGCTCTCGGAAGGCCAGTGAGGCAGGAGATCTGTCCACTCCCATGGGAAGGGAGCTGAAGCCAGGGAGCCAGGTGACCTCACTCACAAACCCCAAGACCTAAAATCCACTGGCCTGGAATCCCCAACCAGCATACCAGGCCTGAGACTGCCTAAGACAACCGAGTTCCTGGGGAAAAGGGGCAGCCATCACTGCAGCTCCAGTTGGCTGTTTCCCCCTGCCACCAGTGCCAGCAAGATTGGGTGGTCTGGACCAGGAGCAATTCCCCACATCACAGTACAGTCGCTGGGTCAGTTCTTGGGCAGACTGCTTCTTTAAGTAGGACCCTGATCCACTCCTCCTCATCCGGTAGGGTCTCCCTTCAGGAATTTCAGCATCCCCAGCCAGGGGCTTATGGACAGAACTCTGATATCCCTGAGAGGAGCCCCTAAGAGGAGGGGCAGCTGTGGTATCATGGATAAGCAATCTTAGTCTTTTATGCCTGCTGGCTCTGGAGAGTCAGGGCAGCCTGGATGAGGGGGACTCCCCCCAGCGCAGCACACCCACTCTGCCAACAGGCAGCCAGAATGCTTATTTAAGTGGGTCCCTGATCCCACTCCTCCCGATTGGGTGAGACCTCCCGACAAAAGCCTGCAGACACCTCATACAAGGGTATTCTAGCCGGTATCAGGTCAGTGCCTCTCTGGGACAGAGCTCTCAGAGAAAGGAGCAGGCTGCCATCTTTGCTGGTCTGCGGCCTCCGGTGATTCCTCCAGGGGTGGGAGGGGCCCAGGAGAACAGGGTCTGGAGTGGACCCCCAGCACACTGCAGTAGCCCTACAGAAGAGGGGCCTGACTGCTAAAAGAAAAACAAACCGAAGGCGGCAACAACAACACCATCAACAAAAAAGACCGCACACAAACCCCATCCAAAGGTCAGCAGCCTCAAAGATCAAAGGTAGATAAACCCATGAAGATGAGAAAGAATCAATGCAAAAATGCTGAAAACTCAAAAAGCCAGAGGGCCTCTTCTCCTCCAAATAATCACAGCATGTTTCCAGCAAGGGCACAAAACTGAGCAGACGCTTGAGACGGATGAATTGACAGAAGTAGGCTTCAAAAGATGGGTAGTAACGAACTTCGCTGAGATAAAGGAGTATGTTCTAACTCACTGCAAAGAAGTGAAGAATCACGATAAAACATTACAGGAGCTGTTAACCAGAATAATCAGGAGATGAACCTAAATGACCTGATGGAGCTGAAAACCACAACATGAGAACTTCACAATGCAAACACAAGTATCAACAGCTGAACAGACCAAGTGGAAGAGAAGATAACCGAACTTGAAGACCATCTTGCTGAAATAAGACAGGCAGACGAGATTAGAAAAAAAGAATGAAAAAGAATGAACAAAACCTCCGAGAACTATGAGACTGTGTTAAAAAACCAAACCTACAGCTGATGGGGTACTGGAAAGAGACTAGGAGAATGGAATCAAGTTGGAAAACACACTTCAGGGTATCATCCAGAAGAACTTTCCCAACGTAGCAAGACAAGCCAACATTCGAATTCAGGAAATCCAGAGAACCCCAGGAAGATACTCCATGCAAATATCAACCCCAAGACACATAATCATCAGATTCTTCAAGGTTGAAATGAAGAAAAAAGAAAAAAAGAATGTTAAGGGCAGCCAGAGATAAAGGCCAGGTCATCTTTACAGAGAGGCCCATCAGACTAAGAGCAGACCTCTCAGTGGAAACCCTACAAGCCAGAAGACATTGGGGGCCAGTATTCAACAAGCTTAAACCAAAGAATTTCCAACCTAGAATTTCATATCTAGCCAAAGTAAGCCTCATAAGCGAAGGAGAAATAAAATCTTCATCAGACAAGCAAATGCTGAGGGAATTCATCAGCACCAAGCCTGCCTTGCAAGAGTTCCTGAAGGAAGCATTAAATGTGGAAAGGAAAAACCATTACCAACCACTATGAAACCACAAGGAAGTACACAGGCCAGTGATGTTATGAAGAAACAACATAAACAAGTCTGCAAAATAATCAGCCAGCATCATGATGGCAGGATCAAATTCACACATAACAATAGTAACCATAAATGTAAATGGGCAAATGCCTCCAATTAAAAGGCACAGAATGGCAAACTGGATAAACAGTCAAGATCCATCAGTGTGCTGTATTCAAGACACCCATCTCACAAGCAAAGACACACACAGACTCAAAATAAAAGGATGGAGGAAAATTTACCAAGCAAATGGAAAACAGGAAAAAGCAGGGGTTACAATCCTAGTCTCTGACAAAACAGACTTTAAACCAACAAACATCAAAAAAGACAAAGAAGGGCATTACATAATGGTAAAGGGGTCAAATCAATAAGAAGAGCTAACTCTCCTAAATATATATGGACCCAATACAGGAGCACTCAGATTCATAAAACAAGTTCTTAGAGACCTACAAAGAGATTTAGACTCCCACACAATTATAGTGGGAGACTTTAATACCCTACTATCAAGGATAGATCATCGAGACAGAAAATTAACAAAGATATTCAGGACTTGAACTCAGCTCTGGATCGAGTGGACCTGATAGACACCTACAGAACTCTCCACCCCAAAACCACAGAATACGCATTCTTCTCAGTGCCACATGGAACTCTAACATTGATCACACAAATGGAAGAAAATCACTTTTCAGCAAATGCAAAGGAACTGAAATCATAACAGTCTCTCAGACCACAATGCAATCAAATTAGAACTTAAGATGAAGAAACCCACCCAAAACCACAAAACTACGTGGAAATGGAACAACCTGCTCCTGAGACTACTGGGTAAATGATGAAATTAAGGCAGAAATCAAGAAGTTATTTGAAACCAATAAGAACAAAGAAACAATGTACCAGAATCTCTGGGACACAGCTAAAGCAATGTTATGAGGGAAATTTTTAGCAATAAATGACTACATCAAAAAGTTAGAAAGATCTCAAACTGACACCCTAACATCACAACTAAAACAACTAGAGAACCAAGAGCAAACAAACCCCAAAGCTAGCAGAAGACAAGTAAAAACCAAGATCAGAGCAGAACTGAAGGAGATAAACATGAAAAACCCTTCAAAAACAAACAAAAAAATCAAAGAATCCAGGAGCCGGTTTTTTTAAAAAAGTTAACAAAAATAGACTGCTAGCTAGACTAATAAAGAAGAAAAGAATCAAACAGACACAATAAAAAAGTGATAAAGGGGATATCACCAGTGACCCCACAGAAATACAAACAACAATCAGAGAATACTATAAACATCTCAATGCAAATAAACTAGAAAATCTTTAAGAAATGGATATATTCCTGGACACATAAACTGTCCCAAGAATGAACCAAAAAGAAGTTGAATCCCTGACTAGACCAATAATCTGTTCTAAAATTGAGGCAGTAATAAACAACCTATCAATCAAAAAAAAAAAAAAAAAAAGGCCCAGAACCAGATGGATTTACAGCTGAATTCTACCAGAAATATAAAGAGGAGCCGGTACTCTTTCTTCTAAAACTAGTCCAAACAACTGAAAAGGAGGGGCTCCTCTCTAATTCATTCTATGAGGCCAGCATCATCTTGATACCAACACCTAGCAGAGATACAACAAAAAAAAGAAAACTTCAGGCCAACATCCCTGGAGAACATTGGTGCAAAAATTCTCAATAAAATACAGGCACACTGAATACAGCAGCACATCAAAAAGCTTATCCACCACGATCAAGTTGGCTTCATCCCCAGGATGCATGGTTGGTTCAACATATGCAAATCAATAAACGTAATTCATCACATAAACAGATCCAAAAACAAAAACCACAAGATTATCTTAACAGATGCAGAAAAAGCCTTCAATAAAACTCAACATCCTTTCATGTTATGTCTCAGTAAACTAGGTATTGATGGATCATACCTCAAAATAATAGGAGATATACAGAACAAACCCACAGCCAGTATCATACTGACTGGGCAAAAGCTGGAAGCATTCCCTTTGAAAACCAGCACAAGACAAGGATGCCCTCTCTCATCACTCCTATTCAACATAGTATTGGAAGTTCTGGCCAGGACAATCAGGCAAGAGAAAGAAAGAAAGTATTCAAACAGGAACAGAGAAAGTCAAATTGGCTGTGTTTTCAGATGACATGATACTATATCTAGAAAACCCCACTGTCTCAGCCCACAAGCTTCTTAAGCTTTTAAGCAACTTCAGCAACGTCTCAGGATACAAAATCAACAAACAAAAGTCACAAGCATTCCTATATACCAACAACAGGCAAGCAGAGAGCCAAATCATGAATGAACTCCCATTCACAATTGCTACAAAGAGAAAAAAAAAATAACTAAGAATATAGCTAATAAGGGACGTGAAGGATCTCTTCAAGGAGAACTACAAACCACTGCACAAGGAAATCAGAGAGGACACAAACAAATGGAAAAACATTCCATGCTCATGGATAGGAAGAATTAGTATCACAAAAATGGGCATACCACCCAAAGTAATTTACAGATTGAATGCTATTCCCATTAAACTACCATTAACATTCTTCACAGAATCAGAAGAAACTATTTTAAAATTCATATGGAATGAGAAAAGAGCTCATATAGCCAAGACAATCCTAAGCAAAAAGAACAAAGATGGAGGCAACATGCTACTGGACTTCAAAATACACTACAAAGCTACAATAACACAAACAGCATGGTACTGCTACAGAAACAGACACATAGACCAATGGAACAGAATAAAGAACTCAGAAATAAGACAGCCCATCTACAACCATCTGATCTTTGACAAACCTGACAAAAACAAGCCATGGGGAAAGGATTCACTATTTAATAAATGGTGCTGGGAAAACTGGAAGCCATATGCAGAAAACTGAAACTGGACGCTTTCCTTTTTATAAAAATTAACTCAAGATGGATCAAAGACTTAACAGTAAAACCCAAAATCATAAAAGCTCCAGAAGAAAATCTAGACAATACCATTGAGGACACAGGCACAGGAAAAGTTTCATGACAAAATTGCCAAAAGCAATAGTAACAAAAGCAAAAATTGATAAATGGGATCTAATTAAACTAAAGAGCTTCTGCACAGCGAAAGAAACTATCATCAGAGCAAAGAGGCAACCTACAGACTGGAAGAAAGTTTTTGCAATCTATCCATCTGACAAAGGTCTAGTATCTAGAGTGTACAAGGAACTTGTATCTACAAGAAAAACAAAAAACAAAAAAACAGTGGTATCTGGCAAGATGGCTGAATAGGAACAGCTCTGGTATGTAGCTCCCAGCAAGGGCAAAACAGAAGGCAGGTGATTTCTGCATGTCCAACTGAGGTATCTGGTTCATCTCATTGGGACTGGTTAGAAAGTGGGTGCAGCCCACAGTGGGCGAGCAGATGCAGGGTGGGGCACTGACTCACCCAAGAAGCACTAGGGACCAGGGAACTCCCTCCGCTAAACAAGGGAAACCTTGACGGACTGTGTCATGAGGAATGGTGTATTCCAGCCCAGATACTATGCTTTTCCCACAGTCTTCACAACCCACAGACCAGGAGATTCCCTCCGGTGCCTACGCCACCAGGGTCCTAGGTTTCAAGCCAAAACTGAGTGGCCGTTTGGGCAGACAGAGCTAGGTGCACGAGTTTTTTGTTTGTTTTTGTTTTTCTTTTTTTCGTATCCCACTGACGCCTGGAACCCCAGTGAGACAGAACTGTTCACTCCCACGGAAAGGGGGCTGAAGCCAGAAAGCCAAGTCATCTTGCCCAGTGGGTCCCACCCCCACAGAGCCCAGCAAACTATGATCCACTGGCTTGAAATTCTTGCTGCCAGCAAAGCAGTCTGAGGTCGACCTGGGGTGATCGAGCTTGGTGCAGGGAAGGGTGTCCACCATTATGGAGGCTTGAGTAGGTGGTTTTCCCTCACAGAGTAAACAAAGCTGTGGCGAAGTTCGGACTGGGCAGAACCCACTGCAAAGCCACTGTAGACAGACTGCCTCTCTAGATTCCTACTCACTGGGCAGGGCATCTCTGAAAGAAAGGCAGCAGCCCCAGTCAGGTGCTTATAGATAAAATTCCGATCTCCATAAGACAGGGCACCTGGGGAAAAGGGCGGCTGTGGACATGGCTTCAGTAGACTTAAACCTTCCTGTCTGTCAGTTCTGAAGAGAGGAACGAATCTCCCAGCACAGCACTCAAGCTCTGCTCAGGGACACACTGCCTACTCAAGTGGGTCCCTGACCCCCATGCCTCCTGACAGGGAGACACCTCCCAGCAGGGTTCAACAGACATCTCATAAAAAAGAGCTCCGGCTGGCATCTGGCAGGTGTCCCCCTGGGACGAAGCTTCCAGAGGAAGGAGCAGGTAGCAAGCTTTGCTATTCTGCAGCCTCCGCTGGTGATACCCAGGCAAACAGGGTCTGAAGTGGACCTCCAGCAAACTCCAGCAGACCTGCAGCAAAGGGGCCTAATTGTTAGAAGGAAAACTAACAAACATAAAGCAATAACATCAACATAAACAAAAAGGACACCCAGGCAAAAACCCCATCCAAAAGTCATCAGCATCAAAGATCAAAGGCAGATAAATCCACGAAGATGAGGAAAAACCACCAAAAAAAGGCTGAAATATCCAAAAACCAGAATACCTCTTCTCCAAAGGATCACAACTCCTCACAAGCAAGGGAACAAAACTGGACAGAAAATGAGTACGACAAACTGACAGAAGGCTTCAGAAGGTGGGTAATAACAAACCCCTCCGAGCTAAAGGAACATGTTCTAACCCAATGAAAGGAAGCTAAGAACCTTGATAAAAGGTTACAGGAATGGCTAACTAATCCATCCAGGTTAGAGAAGAATATAAATGACCTGATGAAGCTGGAAAACACAGATGAGAACTCCGTGAAGCATACACAAGTATCAATAGCCAAATCGAGCAAGCAGAAGAAAGGATATCAGAGACTGAAGATCAACTTAATGAAATAAAGCAAGACGACAAGACGAGAAAAAATAATGAAAAGGAACGAACAAAGACTCCAAGAAATATCAGACTATGTGAAAAGACCAAACCTACGATTGATTAGTGTACCTGAAATTGACAGGGAAAATGGAACCAAGTTGGAAAACACACTTGAGGATATTATCCAGGAGAACTTCTCCAACCTAGCAAGAAACGCCAACATTCAAATTCAGGAAATACAGAGAACACCAAAAAGATACTCTTCGAGAAGATCAACCCCAAGACACATAATCATCAGATTTACCAAGGTTAAAATGAAGGAAAAAATGTTAAGGGCAGCCAGAGAGAAAGGTTAGGCTACCTACAAAGGGAAGCCCATCAGACTAACAGCAGATCTCTCTGTAGAAACGCTACAAGCCAGAAGAGAGTAAAGGCCAATATTCAACATTCTTAAAGAAAATAAGTTTCAACCCAGGATTTCATATCCAGTCAAACTAAGCTTCATAAGCAAAGGAGAAATAAAATCCTTTACAGACAAGCAAATGCTGAGAGACTCTGTCACCACCAGGCCTGCCTTACTGAAGGAAGAGCTACTGAAGGAAGCACTAAATATGAAAAGGAAAAACAGGTACCAGCCACTACAAAAACATACCAAAATATAAACCAACAACACTATGAAGAAACTGCATCAACTAATGTGCAAAATAAACATCTAGCATAATGATGACAGATCAAATTCACACATAACAATATTAACCTTAAATGTAAATGGGCTAGATGCCCCAATTAAAAGACACAGACTGGCAAATTGGATAGAGTCAAGACCATTGGTGTGCTGTATTCAGGAGACGCATCTCACATACAAAGACACGCATAGGTTCAAAATAAAAGGATGGAGGAATATTTACCAAGGAAATGGAAAGCAAAAAAAAAGCAGGGGTTGCAATCCTAGTCTCTGACAAAACAGACTTTAAACCAAAAAACATAAAAAAGACAAAGAAATGCATTACATAATGGTAAAGAGGTCAATTCAACAGGAAGAGCTAACTATCCTAAATATATATGGACCCAATACAGAGCACCCAGATTCATAAAGCAAGTTCTTACAGACCTACAAAGAAACTTAGACTCCCCACACAGTAATAGTGGGAGACTTTAACATCTCACTGTCAATATTAGACAGATCAATGAGACACAAAATTAACAAGGATATTCAGGACTTGAACTCAGCTCTGGACCAAGTGGACCTAATAGACATCTACAGAACTCTCCACCCCAAATCAACAGAATATACATTCTTTTCAGCACCACATTGCACTTATTCTAAAATCCACCACATAATTGGAAATAAAACATTCCTCAGCAAATGCAAAAGAACGGAAATAGTAACAAACAGTCTCTCAGACCACAGTGCAATCAAATTAGAACTCAGGATTAAGAAACACACTCAAAACTGCACAACTACCTGGAAACTGAACAACCTGCTCCTGAATGACTATTACATAAATAACAAAATTAAGGCAGAAATAAGTAAGCTCTTTGAAACCAATGAGAACAAAGGCACAACATACCACAATCTCTGGGACACATTTAAAGCAGTGTTTACAAGGAAATTTATAGCACTAAATGCACACAGGGGAAAGCAGGACAGTTCTAAAATCGACACCCTAACATTGCAATTAAAAGAACTAGAGAAGTAAGAGCAAACAAATTTGAAAGCTAGCAGAAGACAAGAAATAACTAAGATCATAGCAGAACTGAAGGAGATAGAGACAGGAAAAACCTTTCAAAAAAAAAATCAATCAATCCAGGAGCTGGTTTTTTGAAAAGATTAACAAAATAGATAGACTGCTAACTAGACTAATAAAGAAGCAAAGACAGAAGAATCAAATAGACACAATAAAAAATGGTAAAAGTGATATCACCACTGATCCCACAGAAATACAAACTACCATCAGAGAATACTATAAATACCTCTATGCAAATAAACTAGAAAATCTAGAAGGAATGAATAAATTCCCGGACACATACACTCTCCCAGGACTAAACCAAGAAGTCAAATCCCTGAATAGACCAATAACAAGTTCTGAAATTGAGGCAGTAATTAATAGCCTACCAACCAAAAAGAGCCCGGATGGCTCAGAGCCGAATTCTACCAGAGGTACCATTCCTTCTGAAACTATTCCAAACAATAGAAAAAGAAGGACTCCTCCCTAACTCGTTTTATGAGGCCAGCATCTCCCTGATACCAAAACCTGGCAGAGACACAACAAAAAAAGAAAATTTCAGGCCAAAATCCCTGATGAACATGGATGCGAAAATCCTCAATAAAATTCTGGCAAACTGAATCCAGCAGCACATCAAAAAGCTTATCCATCATGATCAAGTGGGCTTCATCCCTGGGATGCAAGGTTGGTTCAACATATGCAAATCAATAAACATAATCCATCACATAAACAGAACCAATGACAAAAATCACATGATTATCTCAATAGATGCAGAAACGGCCTTCAATAAAATTCAACACCCCTTCAGGCTGAAAACACTCAATAAACTAGATACTGATGGAATATATCTCAAAATAATAAGAGCTATTTATGGCAAACCCATAGCCAGTGTCATACTGAATAGGCAAAAGCTGGAAGCATTAACTTTGAAAAATGGCACAACACAAGGATGCCCTCTCTCACCACTCCTATTCAACATAGTACTGGAAGTTCTGGCCAGGGCAATCAGGTAACAGAAAGAAATAAAGGGTATTCAAACAGGAAGAGAGAAAGTCAAATTGTCTCTGTTTGTAGTTGACATCAGTGTATATTTGGAAAACCCCACCGTCTCAGCCCCAAATCTCCTTAAGCTGATAAGCAACTTCAGCAAAGTCTCAGGATACAAAATCAATGTGCAAAAATCACAAGCATTCCTATACACCAATAACAGATAAACAGAGAACCAAATCGTGAGTGAACTCCCTTTTACAACTGCTACAAAGAGAATAAAATACCTAGGAATACAACTTACAAGAGATGTGAAGGACCTCTTCAAGGAGAACTACAAATTACTGCTCAAGAAAATGAAAGGACCCAAACAAATGGAAAAACATTCCATGCTGATAGGAAGAATCAGTATCATGAAAATGGCCATACTGCCCAAAGTAATTTATAGATGCAATGCTAAACCCATCAAGCTACCATTGACTTTCTTCACAGAATTAGAAAAAAAACTGCTTTAAATTTCATACGGAATCAAAAAAGACCCATATAGCCAAGACAATCCTAAGCAAAACGAACAAAGCTGGAGGCCTCTTACTACCTGACTTCAAACTATACTACAAGGCTACAGTAACCCAAAACAGCAGGGTACTGGTACCAGAACAGATACATAAACCAATGGAACAGAACAGAGGCCTCAGAAATAACGCCATACATCTACAATCATCTGATCTTTGACAAACCAGACAAAAACAAGCAATGGGGAAAGGATTCCCTATTTAATAAATGGTGTTGGGAAAACCGGTTAGTCATATGCAGAAAACTGAAACTGGACCCCTTCCTTACACCTTATACAAAAATTAACTCAAGATGGAAGACTTAAATGATAAGACATAAAACCATAAAAACCCTAGAAGAAAACCCAGGCAAAACCATTCAGGACATAGGCATGGGCAAAGACTTCATGACTACAACACCAAAAGCAATGGCAACAAAAGCCAAAATTGACAAATGGGATCTAATTAAACTAAAGACCTTCTGCACAGCAAAAGAAACTATCATCAGAGTGAACAGGCAACCTACAGAATGGGAGAAAATTTTGCAATCTATCCATATGACAAAGGGCTAATATCCAGAATCTACAAGGAACTTAAATAAATTTACAAGAAAAAACAAATGACCCCATCAGAAAGTGGGCAAAAGATATGAACAGAGACTTCTCAAAAGAAGACATTTATGTGGCCAACAAACATACCAAAAAAAGTTCATCATCACTGGTCATTAGACAAACGCAAATCAAAACCACAATGAGATACCATCTCACGCCAGTTACAATGACAATCATTAAAAAGTCAGGAAACAACAGATGCTGGAGAGGATGTGGAGAAATAGACACTTCCACACTGTTGGGAGTGTAAATTAGTTCAACCACTGTGGAAGACAGTGTGACAATTCCTCAAGGATCTATCTAGAACCAGAAATACCATTTGATCCAGCAATCCCATTACTGAGTATATACCCAAAGAATTATAAATCATTCTACTATAAAGGCACACGCACACGTATGTTTACTGCAGCACTATTTACAATACCAAAGACTTGGAACCAACCCAAATGCCCATCAATGATAGGCTGGATAAAGAAAATGGCACATATACACCACGGAATACTATGCAACCATAAAAAAGTATGAGTTCATGTCCTTTGCCGGGACATGGATGAAGCTAGAAACCATCATTCTCAGCAAACTAGCACTGGAACAGAAAACCAAACACCACATGTTCTCGCTCATAAGTGCGAGCTGAACAATGAGAACACATGGACCCAGGGAGGGGAACATCTCACATTGGGTGGGGGGCAAGGGGATGGATAGCATTAGGAGAAATACCTAATGCATGCAAGGCTTCAAATCTAGATGACAGGTTGATGCGTGCAGCAAACCACCATGGCACATGTATACCTATGTAACAAACCTGCACGTTCTGCACACGTATCCCCAGAACTTAAAGTATTTAAAAAAAAAAAAAAAGAGACAAGAAAAACAACCCCATTAAAAAGTGGGCAAAGGACATGAAAAGACACTTATCAAAAGACATTCATGCAGCCAACAAACCTAAGAAAAAAAGCTCAATATCACTGATCATTGGAGAAATGAAAATCAAAACCACAATGAGATACCCTCTCAAGCCATTCACAATGGCAATTATTACCAAGTTAAGAAACAGGCCGGGCGCAGTGGCTCATGCCTGTAATCCCAGCACTTTGGGAGGCCGAGGTGAGTGGATCACGAGGTCAGGAGTTTGAGACCAGCCTGGCCAGCATGGTGAAACCCCATCTTTACGAAAAGTACAAAAAATCAGCCAGGCATGGTGGTGCACACCTGGGTTCCTAGCTACTCAGGAGGCTGATACAGAAGAATTGCTTGAAATCGGCAGGCAGAGGTTAAAGTGAGCCAAGTTAGTGCCACTGCACTCTAGCCTAGGCAACAGAGCAAGACTCCATCTCAAAAAAAAAAAAAGAAAGAAAGAAAGAAACAACAGATGCTGGTGAGGGTGAGGTTGTGGAGAGACAGGAAGGCTTTTATACGGTTGGTGGAAATGTAAATTGGTTCAATCATTGTGGAAGACAGGGTGGCAATTCCTCAAAGAGCTAGAACCAGAAATGCCATTTGACCCAGCAATTCCATTATAGAGTATACACTCAAAGGAATATAAATCATTATATTATAAAGATACATGCATGCCTATGTTCACTGCAGCACTATTCACAATAGCAAAGACAAGGAATCAACCCAAATGCCCATCAGTGATAGACTGGACAAATAAAATGTGGCACATATATACCATGGAACACTATCCAGCCATAAAAAGGGATGAGATCATGTCTCAATGATCAATGGATGGTGCTGGAAGCCATTATCCTCAGCAAACTAACACAGGAACAGAAAACCAAATACCACATGCTCTCACTTATAAATGAACAATGAGGACACATGGACACAGGGAGGGAAACAACACACCCTGGGGCCTTTCACAGAGTGGAGTTGTGGGGAGAGGAGCATTAGGAAAGATGGCTAATGTATGCTGGGCTTAATACCAAGGTGGTGGGTTGACAGGTGCAGCAAACCACCATAGCACATATTTACCTATGTAACAAAGCTGCCCATCCTGCATATGTACCCTGGAGTTTAAAATTAAAATTAAATAAATAAATAAAAGTCCTTCAATCCCTAATAGAAAAAAATTTGGTATCTGTTAACATCACCTTTTCAAATCCTAACCAGGAGTTCCATTTTTTAAAACATTGATTAAAGTACATAATGTTACTCTTAGAGAAACACCTTAGAAGAAAAATATGCAGATCCATTTGAGAAAAAAGACATGTTCTCCTGTTGTCTTTAAATTACAGCAATGACCTTAGTAACAGAAAAGAAATTCATTTCCTAAATTTAGACACTGCTTCTCCAAACTTCTCACAACCATAAGAACACCAAAGAAAGGCATGAGAAACTAACAAACTATAATGAGCTTGTCCATTATTATTTGAGGGGAATGGAATGGAGATGATTTAGAAATGGTTTTGGCTTTTGGCAGCTCTAAGTTCAGTTCCTAGAAAACTGTCAGTTGCTAATAAAGAATCTCAGAACTCTAACAAGCGCTATCACCGTGTTATAAAAAACAAACAAACAAACAAACAAAACACAAGATATGCTTTTTGGTGACAAAATCTCTTGAGTTTAACATTATGGGGTAAAAGTGCTGAGTTTAACAGGTCTTTTTGGCCCTATAAATCACAGTACATGCTATAAATCATCCTCTTAATACTAATGTATCAATCTTCATCATAATTCATTTGGTAAACAGGAGAATTCTGCAAAGTATTGAAAACTGCAAAGTTCTGAGCCAGCAACAAATTAGATTTCTGCCCACACGGTGGTTAATCAGTTCCATGTAGAGAGAGAAAGGAAACTGGATATAATGATTCTAAAAGCATTTTAAAGAATGTATTAGTGAACAAATCCTGAATGTCTGACACCTCAATGATTTCCTGAAAGCACCAGTGAACCATGCAGTGTATATCCCAGTTAGAATGTTCAGCAATCAGGGGTTGTTACAGAGTATACCAGTACAACAGCATATATACAAGCCACACACAACACCTCACAGAAGCTCAGAAGCCATCCCACACCTTTGACTCTAATCCTCCTCCTGCAAAAATACAAGAAAAAATATGACAATGGACGTGTGAACACAAAACTGAACAGAAAAGGGAAGTTGTTAGCTTAGATATGAGACATAAGAAAAATTATGTTCCAGAATCTTTTTAAATCAAAAGGCATTGTGGGAGGCCCCCAAGATTCCCACTCCCTGGTGTACCTGCCCTGTATAATCCTCCCCCATCAAGTGTGGATGGGACTGTGAACAGGACGAAAAAAAGTCCTGTGACGAGAGTACATTCAATGACAAACATGAATGGATTCTGCAGATGTAACTAAGGTCCCCCATCAGTTGGTTCTGAGCTTATCAAAAGGGAGATTATCGTGGATGGGCTGGACTTCAAAGGTGAGTTCTTAGAAAAACTAGCCCCTTCCTAACAAGATCTGAAGTGTGGGAGATTCTCCTGCTGGATCTGAAGAAACAAAATTTCATGTTGTAAAAGGGCCTATGGAGGGGGCCACATGGCAAGGACCTGAGAGCAGCCTCTAGAAGTCAAGTGTGTTCACCATCCGATCGCTAACAAGAAACAGGACCCTCAGTCATACTGCCACAAGGAAATGCCATCTGCCAACCGCCCTGTGCATTTGGAAGAGGACTCCAGCCTCAGATGAGATCACAGTCCCTGCAACACCTTGACTGCCGCTGTGTGAAACACTGAACAGAGAACTTGGCCACGCGGTCCTCAGACTGCTGCTTTAGAGACCCATGAGATCATCAATATATGTTACCTTAAACCACTAAAGTTGTGGTAATTCATTACACAGCAACAGAAAGCTAACAATTATCTACTGCACCTCTAGACGTTCCCCTGTGTGATCGTGATGTTACATGACACTTGAAGTTACTCATTTCAATGGAGTGAAAAATGTGGGACATTCTAGTTAAGCGATCTTGACTGGCAGTTAAAGTTTCAGAAGTCCTACAGTGTTTTCTGACTGACAGCCTAATCTTACCTGGAAGGCATCTTGCTGATTATCTGATCCAGCCACCTCACTTTCTAGCCAAGACTAAGACAGGAAGCTAGCCTCCCCAGGTTCACAAGGCTAATGAGCAGCAGAGGACGAGCCACAGCCCAGTTCCTCCAGCACCATTAGCTGTTCCCTCAGAAGTCTTTCCTTAAAGGTGGCTGCTCCTTAAAGATACAAGCAGTTGTGCTTGACTAGAGAGGGGGAGAGAAGTGTATCTCCTCTCTGATACTGTAGTAAAATGGCCATAAAATAAATACCGCATGCTTTAGAAAAGTGGAGTATAAAGCCAATATTTCAAAGGACTCAAAGACTAAAAGCAACATTAAAGATGTCAACAGTGACTAGACCATGATAACTACTATATAATGTCTTCTGCGTCTTTCTACCTCCCAGGGGACATTCAAATTGTCACTACTCAGGGGAGGTGCTCCTGGCATCTAGTGGGTAGAGGCCAGGGATGCTGCTACACAGCCTGGAATGCATAGGGGGGTCCTCTTAAACTCTGCTTTAAGGAATCAGTTATCTCTCTTTATCCCTGCTTAACCCCTAGCACTGGGACACTGAACACATGGCATGCCCCACCTGTGCTCCCTTACACACTCAGAAGGCAAAGCTCTCCCATATCCCAATTGTCTTTGGCTTGGGCTTTAATCACTTATCTTTGGTTTGAACTTAAATATGGGCTAAACTTTTCACCATGTTGTATCCAGCTCTAATACACAAGCACACCTGCTCAGCTCAATGTTCCTTCTGACAGACAAAGCCAAGACACTATTATGCATACTTGATTTTAACAAATCTATGTTTTACACATGGATCAAAATCTGGTGACCTACCAGCAAAGGAATAGTGGAGTATGAGTATATAGAACACATAGTGGAGAACCACTGCTTACTCTAAACTGCTGGCAGCAAATAAGTATTACATGGCCCAAACAAATGATATCCATGACTAGAATGAGAAAAGTGTCAAAACAACAGGAAGTGGCAGGGACTCTGATGAAATGGAGAGCACGGTTTCTGTCAAAACAGGAAGCCGCTCTGTTCTAGACAATTACTGCCATGCAGAAATGTAGGCCCACTATGACCAGATATCCAGATTGTCCAAGAAAACTTGGATATCTGAAGTTGTATATGAAACCACTCAATTTTAACATGTTAGCTTATAGTTTTCAAAAACCTTGAGTCCAACATTTTGGGTCACCTCTTTGAAATTTATGGTCTAGAGATTTTAAGAGCAAATGAAGAGGTGCCAAGTGGGCAAATTCAGAGGGAGAAAAGTTCAGGATATACTCTGTACAACAGATGGAGTATAGAGACACGGGATAAAGCTAAATGATAGGCCTTGGATGAGGCCAACAAGTTTCAGAAGAGCTGCTAGTGATATTACCATCATCATTATCATCACAACAATAATCATAAATCATAACATTTATATAGAACTATATATCAGGCACTGTCCTAAGCACTTCATATGTATGAACACATGTAATTTTCCTGACAACCTCATGAGGTTGGTATTACTGTTACTCTCATCTTACAGAGGTAGAAAATAAGACAGTTTAAATAACTTGCCTAAAGCCACATGGCTAAGTACTGGAGCTGAAATTTGAACCCAGATAGGCAGCAACCCTCGGAGTCCATGTTTCTAATCATCCCCATCAAAATTCTAATGCTTGTATCTGTAGCCTTTTAGCTCTGTATCTCTGTAACTACACATAAAATATGTTCCATCCACCTGAGTTCTTAATGATAACATGTAGACAGGAAAAGACTAAAACAACGCTCAAGGTACTCTGTCTAAACACGTACAGAAATGGAAGCATTTTTCCCAAATGAAAATGTCAGCCCCTGCTCTCTATAAATTATGTTCGCCTAGTAGGGTTCAGTCCTTCTTGTTAAAGCTTTACTTTCTAATGATATTCTTGGCTTCTGCTTACATAAAAATACTAACAAACAGATGCAGAAGTCACACTCTCTGGCATGTAAGTCAAAAGGCATAGATGAATTGGTTGTGTCCTCCAACCAGAGTGGGAACTGTAGCAAACAATTCTAAAGCCCATCAAAGATGTAAGGCATGAACTTGTCCTACACACTGTGGCAGCGTTATTACAAAAATTCTTTTAAAAGTCTGTATAAAAATCCGTAACAACTTGGCAAGCAAAATTACACTTCAAAGCAGCTAGTATGTAAATTAACTTCACATTTCACTTCATTTTAAAACAAGAGACCTTGTTATAACAAATTCAGGGAAACTGGCAATTTTGAGTTGAATATAAAAAGAAAAGCAAATTTTCACCTTTGTATGAGCTCTGCTATTTGTTCTCCTTCATGAACCCTGTCTTCCATTTCAGGATCCAATTCTTTGAGGATAGAATGAGTTCTATCATTTTATTCCAGCAGGTCGAACATTGGTCCAATATTATAAAAACGCAGACTTTATTTAGACATAAAAAGCAACAAAGTATTTTCAATGCCATAATTCCCAAATCTGCTTAGAAATCCAAACAAAACGTAATCTTTAAGTAGAATTTTAAATTGTGTTGGAAAAACTAAAAAACTTTGCACATACAGAAGCATAAATACAGATTAACAAGTGAATTTAACAAGATACTAAAATGTAATACACATGTGTTAGCAATCATTTTGAAGAAAGCACTAAAAATATCAGTACTAGTCCACCTCCCTTTAATATATGCTACAGTCTAAAATATTTATATTTCCTTCTTTCTAGAAAATTATACTGTTCAAACTTTTTTACATGAAGCAAAAATGAAAAAGTCTCTCTCAAAGTGCTATGCAAATATGCAGAAACCCTGATATTATCTCTAGGAGGATGTATGTAAATCCTCATTCTGTTATGGATCTTAAAAACAGAAAACGAGCATCAGCGACACCACCACCAAAGGACTCTTTTAAAAAGTAGTTTTAAGATTTTAATTGTTCAAAACTGTTTAAGATGAATAGGAAAAGATAATTTGAAATATATGCAAAGAACAAGAAATTTTACTTGTGGCTAAATCAATTATTTCCTTTGGAAAAGAATAAAGTTCAAATCATATTGCCAATGTCACTAGAACTAAAATCTGGCCATTACAAAAGGTCTCCCAAACTACAGTCAATGGTCTGCTCACTTCAAGTAATATTGGTAATGGCTAAATTCCAATATAACACCAAAAAAAAAAAAAAAAAAAAAAAACCCTAGCCTAGAAGTCCACTGGAGTTCACTGTAACAGGATTTAAGCTATAATTAAATTTGATTAGCTTGGTTCAAACCTCAAGTTCAAAAGAATTATCAGCATGAATGGATGAAAAGCCCTTTTACACGGGCATTTTGAAAATATGAAAAGGGCTGACACAGCAAGCTTCAAAGACTTTAAAAGCAATTGACCCTTCCCAGAGCAAAGGAGAAATGCTAACAGCTGAAACTCAGATGCTGCATGCAAAGAAAATAAAGTTCCAGATGGTTCAAAAGCCTGGTAGTTTATTAAATATTAAATACTATTATTTTTAACTGGATTTTGCCAGAGATAGCCAAATAAGTCATCCACAAAATGTGAAAAAGCAGTATGATACCATCCCCTGAAAAACTGAAGCAAATAAATATTCCCCTTTTCAAAAACTACCCGCATGAGGAAGCTTCTCAAGGAGTTATACAAACAACCATGATGACAGTCAAACAATCAAGACATTTAATAAAAAACAAAAACATCTACAGCCTAAAAATCCAAATCAGTTTGTTTCGAGACATTTAACTATTACTCTATAAACACACACCCCATGCACACATACCTCCCTTGGATCATATTATATTTTTCATGCATTAGGAAAGGAGAAAAGTGAAAGAAGCAGTAATAAATATGGCCTATGGAACTGTGTTAGTGACTGAGGGTTAACACAGATTTTAGAAGTAGTTAAAAATGAGTATTAGAGGATTACATATGCAAAAGTTTGTTCACCGGGCACAGTGGCTCACACTTGTAATCCCAGCATTTTGGGAGGCTGGGTGAGCAGATCACTTGAGGCCAGGAGTTCATGACCAGCCTGGCCAACAAAGCAAAACCCAGTCTCTACTAACACAAAAATTAGCCAGGCATGGTGGAACACATCTGCAGTTCCAGCTACTCAGGAGGCTGAGGCATGAGAATCACTTAGAACCCAGGAGGTGGAGGTTGCAGTGAGTTGAGATTGTGCCACTACACTCCAGTCAAGGAGACTTTGCCTCCAAAAAACAGTCTGTTGTACGTATTCTTTTAAATATATACATAGAAATAGGTGCATACACATGCACATCAAATGAACTATATACATACACATATAAACACACAGTAATAAATACATACACAGGTACATATTCATGTGTACACATACATAAACACACATGAACCAAAGGTCCCTTTTCAACAAAACAAAGTTAGTTAACTCAGTTTATACATTGAGTTTTTAAATGGCACCTTCAAGTGAGTTTTTATGTTAAAATTTTTCCCTTGTTAGCATACTGTTTCTATATAACTTGGGATCTGGGGGAGGGAAAAGACTGTTTTTCATGAAATGGAAACATTCTATGCCAAATGAAGCAGGTGTGAGATATCTCAAAGATGAAAGCAATTCTCCAAATAACAATGTCATCCTGTAATGCTTTCTTGACATGTACAATTTTGCTATTCCTCTTTTTGAGATTTATTACAAAGCACTGTGTTTGTGATCTTTCCTAACACAGATCAGTAGTGTGATTGGTGCTCATTTCTAGCAGCTTTTAGCACTGAGGAAAAAGTCAATTCAACACTGATGTCACTAAAAATGGGGAAGAAATCCAGCTACAGCAGAGAGGCTGCTGTGCCCCTTAAATGCTCTTCCTTAAAACATTTATTCACAAGCAAATTAATTCTTAATGTAATTCTTTTATTCTGAAAACTGTTTATTATAAATCATCAGTTTTGAAATAAATCAAAGTGATCTCCCACCAAGAAAAGAAAACCCCACAAAGAAATTAAACATATTTACTTTTCTGTCCATTAAAAATATGCTGAAGGTGACACAGATACACCTCTCAGAAATTTCTCATTAAAAATTATCCACAATTTATGACAAACAGTTTGACTAGAGAAAATATTAATTCCACCAGTTTAGTAATAATATCAAACAATATATTTTCCTCCTGATGTATCTACCAAATGGTTTTGGTATTTAAGCTTTTTTTTCAAAACAGAAGAAGAAAATCGGTTAACTGAACTTGGTAACACCTAGTCCAGTGGTTCTCACACTTCAGAATGCATCAGAATCATTCAGAGGGTGTGTAACACAAATTCTGGGCCTCACCCCAAGTTTCTGATTCAGAAGGTCTCAAGTGGGAACTTAGAGTCTGCATTTCTAACAAGTTCCTAGGGAATGCGGCTGCTATTCGTGGAAGGACTGTACTTTGGGAACCAATGATCTACTCAGTATTTTCCTTCTTTTCATAATTTGCAAATTTGATAACAAGGAAATGATATGCTATATCCTTTAAAGACAGACAGACTTTGAGAGCTTAGAATTAAAGAGAAATTCACAAAAAGGAAATCTACTCTAAGGCATCGCACAGCCCTCAAAGATGATCTAGTCTAGGATTCAGCAAACTTTCTCTGTAAAGAGCCAGACAATAAATAGTTTAGGCTTTATGGTCCATACAGCCTCTGTCACAACGACTCAACTCTGCCATTGTTGTGTGAAAGCAGACAGACAATACCTAAATGAAAGAAAGTGGCCGCACGCCAATAAAGCTTTATTACAAAAACAGGCTGTGATCTAGATTTGGCCCACAGGTCATAGTTTACCAACTATTTTTAAAAGGAGGAAATCAATACCCAGAGAGATTAAACAACTTCAAAAGGCACAAGATAGTAAGTGGCAAGATTGCAACTAGACCTTCAGTGTCCTGATGTCTGATGTACTAAGGAAGCTACTGTTATAGTAATATTTTGATAAAGAACAGCCACAAATGGAATGCATTACAAAACCTCATGTAGTTTAATGATCAAAAAGAAAAAATGACTTTACTAAGCAAAAGAGCATCTCAGTTCTAGAATTAATGCCAGACATTGTTTTTTTGGTTTTTTTTTTGGTTTTTTTTTTGAGAAGGAGTTTCACTCTTGTTGACCAGGCTGGAGTACAATGGCACGATCTCAGTTCACTGCAACCTCCATCTCCCAGGTTCAAGCAATTCTCCTGCCTCAGCCTCCCGACTAGCTGGGATTATAGGCACACACCACCATGCCCAGGTATTTCTTTGTATTTTTAGTAGAGACGGGAGTTTCACCATGTTGGCCAGGCTGGTTTGAACTTCTGACCTCAGGTGATCCACCCGCCTCAGCCTTTCAAAGTGCTGGGATTACAGGCGTGAGCCACTGCACCCGACTCAATGCCAGACATTCTTATTCCTATTATTACTTATAAATGGGAGGCGTACACCATTGAACGACAATCTGGACTCTCGTCACATTGCTTCCTGCAGCCTACACTATTAGGGCCTATGCCAATCAAGCCTTCTGACCAGGGAGTGTGGA
Source organism: Papio anubis (assembly GCF_008728515.1). Taxonomy (NCBI): domain Eukaryota; kingdom Metazoa; phylum Chordata; class Mammalia; order Primates; family Cercopithecidae; genus Papio; species Papio anubis. The sequence goes on from NC_044977.1 coordinate 74,014,409, forward strand.
AAACAGAATCGAGGACTTCTCAGTTCTTACCCTCTTGGTCCTGCACCTTTCTCATCCCATCTGCCATCCATTTTATGCCATTCGTTAAAAAAGTTCTTCCCCCTACTAAAATTTTGGTTAAGAGCCAAAAAAGGTAGTAAACTATGACACTTACGTTAAAAACAATGTTTCTGTTCAGTCTACAAAGTTTTATTTTCATTCTAGTGATTAAGCAATTATTAAGTTAAATAGAATATTTAGCTAATAAAAGTAAAGCAGACATTTATCTTCACTACTTAGATACCTAAAAGTATATTATGTGTACACATATAGTACACACACATGTGAACACATACTCCCTATGCTTTCACAGTTGCCAAAGCTTTTACTCTTAAAACTGATTATTTAAATAAGCAATACATTTTAGCAATTAATAAAGCAAATTTTATGTATAGCCTTACCTATTTTATGCCAGTTTATTTTTTAAAATAAAGCAAATGCATGCATATCAGGAAAATAACTTGATTTTAAGTATCTGAAGTTTTGAACATGTTTGATATACTCTACACCATGCATGAAAAAGCATCTGTTATTTACAGATCAAAGCAAACCTAAGTATCCTAAAACAACTAGAGTGAAAAATTCCCAAATTTAATTTCATCCCTGTCCACATGCTTCTTTGAACTAATAATTCAGAGAACTGGTCAGTATGTTGAACTAATTAGCATGCTTAATGCTTGCCAACTTTGATGGTTCCAATTCTTTAAGAAATTGAATTTTTTTTTTTTTTCCCGAGACGGGGTCTTGCTCTGTCACCCAGGCTGGAGTGCAATGGCGTGATCGTGGCTCACTGCAACCTCCGCCTCCCAGGTTCAAGCTATTCTCCTGCCTCAGCCTCCTGAGTAGCTGGGATTACAGGTGCCTGCCACCACACTTGGCTAATTTTTCTATTTTTATTAGAGATGGGGTTTCACCACGTTGGTCAGGCTGGTCTCAAACTCCTGACCTCATGATCCACCCACCTCAGCTTCCGAAAGTGCTGGGATTACAGGCATGAGCCACTATGCCCGGACAAGAAATGGAATTTAAAAAATAGTTTTAAAAACACACACACAGCCAGGCGTGGTGGCTCGCACCTGTAATCCCAGCACTTTGAGAGGCCAAGGCAGGTGGATCATGAGGTCAAGAGTTCAAGACCAGCCTGGCCAACATGGTGAAACCTCATCTCTATTAAAAATACAAAAAATCTTTGGGAGGCTGAGGCAGGCAGATCACGAAGTCAGGAGATTGAAACCATGCTGGCTAACACGGTGAAACCCTGTCTCTACTAAAAATACAAAAAACTAGTTGGGCATGGCGGTGGGTGCCTGTAGTCCCAGCAACTCGGGAGGTTGAGGCAGGAGAATGGTATGAACCAGGAGGCGGAACTTGCAGTGAGCCGAGATCACACCACTGCACTCCAGCCTGGGCATCAGAGCAAGACTCCGCCTGAAAAAAAAAAAAAAAACACACACACACAAAATTAGACGGGTGTGGTGGTGTACGCCTGTAATCCCAGCTACTCGGGAGTCTGAGGCAGGAGAATTGCTTGAACCCAGAAGGCAGAGCTTGCAGTAAGCTGAGATCATGCCACTGCACTCCAGCCAACAGCGTGAGACTCCATCTCACACACACACACACACACGCAAATTTGAGAAAACGCAAAAGCCATCCAAGTTGACAAGATCACATATATTGAATAATGCTTCAAGATGCCCCAAAACATGAGTGATGCCTGTTTAATATCCTCTAAACTACAAAATAGGTTGTAAATTGTTTGGGGTTTTTGATTTGCATGAGATAAATCAACTTTTTTTCTGTATCCAAGCAGTTTTTATGAGATTCAGCGTATGCCTAACTTTAATATAAAGAACATCAGTAAAGTGTTCTTGATAAGAGTTTATATTTTTTAACTGCAATGAGAGTAAATTCATTTGAGATCTTTTAAATGTAATACTACAACTAAGAGCCAAAAGCAAAGTGGATTCTTTACTGTCCACACATTTGAGCATCATGGCCATTTTTGCTACAAAGATTTTCCTAACAATCTCGTGTGGTAATCAATAAATGACCCATAGTAAATAGGTTACTACATAGCAGACAGAGTGTTAACTAGCTAATTACACTTTTTTTTGGTCCTACTACTACATGGATTTTTTTAAGTTCTATTTTATTCTGATACTCTAAGACTACTCATTTCTGTAATTTATATGAGAACATCACACAGAGCCTTCCAAACAGATTCCACCTTGGCTTGCAATTTTATTTTCTCCCTCTAACTTGAGGAAAGAGTTATGCATAAAATAAATAAATAAATAAATAAATACTACATGATTATCTCAATAGATGCAGAAAAGGCTTTCGATAAAATTCAACACCACTTCATGTTAAAAACTCAATAAATGACATGATCGTATATCTAGAAAACCCCATAATCCCGGCCCAAAAGCTCCTTATGCTGATAAACAACTTCAGCAGAGTCTCAGGATACACAATCAACATACAAAAATCACTAGCATTCCTATACATCAACAGGCAAGCCAAAAGACCTATCAGGAATGAACTCCCATTCACAACGGCCACCAAAAAACCCCCAAAATATCTAGAATTACAGCTAACCAAGGAGGTGACAGATACTACAAGGAGAACTACAAAACACTGCTCAGAGGTATCAGAAATGACACAAGCTAACGAAAAAACATTCCATGCTCACGGGCAAGAAGAATCAATATCGTGAAAATGGCCATACAGACCAAAGCAATTTATATAATAGATTCAACCCTATGCCTATTAAACTACCACTGACATTCTTCAAGGAACTGGAAAAAAACTATTTTAAAATTCATATGGAACCAAAAAAAGAGCCCAGATAGCCAAGATAATCCTAAGCAAAAAGAACAAAGTTAAAGGCATCACGCTACCAGACTTCAAGCTATATTACAGGGCTACAGTAACCAAAACAGCATGGTACTGGTACAAAAACAGACACACAGACCAACAGAACAGAAAGCCCAGAAGTAAGGCCACACACCTAGAATCATCTGCTCTTCAGCAATGCTGACAAAAACAAGCAATAAAGAAAGAAAGGATTTCCTATTGAATAAATGGTGGTGGGATGACTGGCTAGCCATATGCACAAGATTGAAACTGGACCCCTTCCTTATACCATATATAAAAATTAACTCAAGATGATTAAAAACTTAAATATAAAACCTAAAAATATAAAATCCCTGGAAGACACCTAGGCAATACCATTCTGGACACTGGAACACACAAAGATTTCATGATGAGGATGCCAAAGGCAATTGAAAACAAAGCGAAAATTGACGGGAACTAATTAAAGAGCTTCTGCACAGCAAAAGAAACTGTCAACGGAGTAAACAGACAACCTACAGAATGGGAAAAAACTTTTGCAAAATATGAAAAACCCTCAATATCACCGATCATTAGAGAAATGTAAATAAATCAAAACCACAATGACATGCCATCTTACACTTGTCAGAATGGCTATTATTAAAAAGTCAAAAAATAACAGATGCTGGCGAGGTTGGAGAGAAAAAGGAACACACACACACTGTTGGTGTGAATGTAAACTCGTTCAACCATTGTGGAAGACAGTATGGTGATTCCTTAAAGGCCTAAAATCAGAACTACCATTTGACCCAACAACTCCATTACTGAGTACATACCCAAAGGAATATTAATCCTTCTATCATAAAGACATGTACACATGTACGTTCACTGCAGCACTATTCACAATAGCAAAGACATGGAATCAACCTAAATATCCATCAATAAAACACTGGACAAAGAAAATGTGGTACATATATACCATGAATACTATAGAGGCATAAGAAAAAACGACATCACTTCCTTTGCAAGAATATGGATGATGCTAGAGGCCATTATCCTTAGCAAACTAATGCAGAAAGAGAAAACCAAATACCACATTTTCTAATTTACAATTGGGAGCTAAATGATGAGAACACCATAGATCCACAGAGGGAAATAACAGACACTGCAGCCTATCAGACAGTGGCGACTGGGAGGAGGGAGAGGATCAGGAAAAAAAAAAACTAATGGGCACTAGACTTAGTACCTGGGTGACAAAATAATCTGTACAACAAACCTCCATGACACAAGTTTACATATATAACAAACCAGTACATGTACTCCTGAACCTAAAGTAAATTTAAATTAAAAAAAAAATAATTAACAAAAATCCCAACCCCAAAGGGGTATTTGGTGCATGTGATTTCATGAAGAAAGTCCAAGCTCAATGTTTCAGTACCACTCAAAGTACAAGTAAAAAATACTCCTTAAAAGCAGTTAAGCACGCTTTTTAAAAAATAATGCTTTCCATGCTCGCTTCAGCAGCACATATACTAAAATTGGAACAATACAGAGAAGATTAACATGGGCCCTGAGCAAGAATGAAATGCAAATTCGTGAAGTTTTCCATATTTTTAGAACTTCAGGAAGCGTACACAAATATCAATAGCCACATAAATCAAGCAGAAGAAAGGTTATCAGGGACTGAAGATCAACTTAATGAAATAAAGTGTGAAGACAAGATTAGAGAAAAAAAGAACGAAAAGGAACAAACAAAGCCTCCAAAAAATATGGGACTATGTGAAAAGACCAAACCTACATTTGACTGGCATACCTGAAAGTAACAGGGAGAATGGAACCAAGTTGGAAAACACTCTTCAGGATATTATCCAGGAGAACTTCCCCAACCTATCAAGACAGGCTAACATTCAAATTCAGGAAATATAGAGAACGCCACTAAGATACTTCTTGAGAAGAGCAACATAGTCGTCAAAATTCACAAAGGTTGAAATGAAAAAAAAAATGTTAAGGGCAGCCAGAGAGAAAGGTTGGGTTACCCACAAAGGGAAGCCATCAGACTAACAGCAGGTCTCTCTACAGAAACCCTACAAGCCAGAAGAGAGTGGAGGCCAATAGTCAACATTTTAAAATAATTTTCAACCCAGAATTTAAAATCCAGCCAAACTAAGCTTCATAAGGAAAGGAGAAATAAAATCCTTTATAGACAAGCAAATGCTAAGAGACTTTGTCACCACCAGGCCGGGCTTACGGGAGCTCCTGAAGGAAGCACTTAATATGGAAAAGAACAACCAGTACCAGCCACTGCAAAAACATACCAAATTGTAAAGACCATAGCCACTATGAAAAAACTGAATCAATTAATAGGCAAAATAACCAGCTAGTATCATAATGACAGGATCAAATTCACACATAACAATATTAATCTTAAGCAAACGGGCTAAATGCCCCCAATTAAAAGACACAGACTGGCAAATTGGATGAACAGTGAAGACCCATCAGTGTGCTGTATTCAGGAGACCCATCTCATGTGCAAAGACACACATAGGCTCAAAATAAAAGGATGGAGGAATATTTACCAAGCAAATGGAAAGCAAAAAAAAAAAAAAAAAAAAAAAAGCAGGGGTTGCAATCCTAGTCTCTGATGAAACAGACTTTAAACTAACAAACATAAAAAAAAGACAAAGAAGGGCATTATATAATGGTAAAGCGATCAACACAACAAGAAGAGCTAACTATCCTAAATATATATGCACCTAATACAGGAGCACCCAGATTCATAAAGCAAGTTCTTAGAGACCTACAAAGAGACAGCCACAAAACAACAGTGGGAGATTTTAAAACCCCACTGTCAATATTAGACAGATCAATGAGACAGAAAATTAACAAGGATATTCAGGACATGAACTCAGCTCTGGACCAACAGGACCTAATAGACATCTACAGAACTCTCCACCCCAAATCAACAGAATATACATTCTTCTGAGCGACACATCACACTTATTCTAATATTGACCACATAATTGGAAGTAAAACACTCCTCAATTAATTTGGGAGCTGATGTTTTGAAAAGGTTAACAAAATAGATAAACTGCTAGCCAGACAAAGAAGAAAAGAGAGAAGAATCAAACAGACACAATAGAAAATGATAAAGGGGATATCACCACCGATCCCACAGAAATACAAACTACCATCAGAGAATACTATAAACACCTCAATGCAAATAAACAAGAAAATCTAGAAGAAATGGATTAATTCCGGGACACATACACCCTCCCAAAACTAAACCAAGCAGAAGTCGAATCCCTGAACAGACCAATAACAAGTTCTGAAATTGAGGCAGTAATTAATACCCTACAAACCAAAAAAAAAGCCCAGTACCAGACGGACTCACAGGCGAATTCTACCAAAGGTACAAAGCTGGTACCATTCCTTCTGAAACTATTCCAAACAGAAAAAGAGGGGCTCCTCCCTAACTCATTTTATTAGGCCAACATCATCCTGACACCAAAACCTGGCAGAGACACAACAAAAAAAGAAAATTTTAGAACAATATTCCTGATGAACACGAATGTGAAAATCCTCAATAATACACTGGCAAAACAAATCTAGCAGCACATCAAAAAGCTTATCCACCATGATCAAGTCACCTTCATCCTTGGGATACAACGCTGGTTCAACATATGCAAATCAATAAATGTAATCCATCACATAAACAGAACCATGACAAAAACCACATGATTATCTCAAATGATGCAGAAAAGGCCTTCAATAAAATTCAACATCTCTTCATGCTAAAAACTCTCAATAAACTAGGTATTGATGGGATTTACCTCAAAATATTAAGAGCTGTTTATGACAAACCCAAAGCCCATATTATACTGAATGAGCAAAAGCTGGAAGCATTCCCTTTGAAAACTGGCACAAGACAAAGATGCCCTCTCTCACCACTCCTATTCAACATAGTATTGGAAGCTCTGGCCAGGGCACTCAGGCAAGAGAAAGAAATAAAGTGTATTCATATAGGAAGAGAGGAAGTCAAATTTTCTCTGTTTGCAGATGACATGATTGTACATTTGGAAAACCCCATCGTCTCTGCCCAAAATCTCCTTAAGCTGATAAGCAACTTCAGCAAAGTCTTAGGATACAAAATCAATGTGCAAAAATTACAACCATTCCTATACACCAGTAACAGATAAACAGCCAAATCATGACTGAACTCCCATTCACAATTGCTACAAAGGAAACAAAATACCTAGGACTACAACTTACAAGGGATGTGAAGGACCTCTTCAAGGAGAACTACAAACCACTCCTCAAGGAAATAAGAGAGCACACACATAAATGGAAAAACATTCCATGCTCATGGGTAGGAAGAATCATTATCATGAAAATGGCCATACTGCTCAAAGTAATTTATAGATTCAATGCTATTCCCATCAAGCTACCATTGACTTTCTTCACAGAATTAGAAAAAAACTACTTTAAATTTCATATGGAATCAAAAAAGAGCCTGCATAGCCTAGTCAATCCTAAGCAAAACGAACAAAGCTGGAGGCACCACGTTACCTGACTTCAAACTATACGACAAGGCACAGTAAACCAAAATAGCATGGTACTGATACCAAAACAGATATATAGACCAATGGAACTGAATAGAGGCCTCAGAAATAATGCCACACATCTACAATCATCTGATCTTTGACAAACCTCAAAAAAGCAACGGGGGAAGGATTCCCTATTTAGTAAATGGTGTTGGGAAAACTGGCTAGCCACATGCAGAAAACTGAAACTGGACCCCTTCCTTACACCTTATACAAAAATTAACTCAAGATGGAAGACTTAAATGTTAAGACGTAAAACCATAAAAACCCTAGAAGAAAACCTAGGAAATACCATTCAGGACGTAGGCATGGGCAAAGACATCATGACTAAAACACCAAAAGCAATGGCAACAAAAACCGAAATTGACAAATGGGATCTAATTAAACTAAAGACCTTCTACACAGCAAAAGAAACTATCATCAGAGTGAACAGGCAACCTACAGAATGGGAGAAAATTTTTGTAACCTATCCATCTGACAAAGGGCTAATATCCAGAAGCTACAAGGAACTTAAATTTACAAGAAAAAAACAACCCCATCACAAATTGGGTGAAGGATATGAACAGACACTTCTCAAAAGAAGACATTTATGTGGCCAACAAACATATGAAAAAATGCTCATCATCACTTGTCATTAAAGAAATGCAAATCAAAACCACAATGAGATACCATCTCATGCCAGTTAGAATGACGATCATTAAAAAGTCAGGAAACAACATATGCTGGAGAGGATGTAGAGAAATAGGAACGCTTTTACACTGTTGGTGGGAGTGTAAATTAGTTCAACCATTGTGGAAGACAGTGTGGCGATTCCTCAATGATCTAGAACCAGAAATACCATTGTACCCAGCAATCCTGTTACTGGGTATACACTCAATAGATTATAAATCATTCTACCATAAAGACACATGCACAAGTGTGTTTATTGCAGCACTATTCACAATAGTAAAGACTTGGAACCAACCTAAATGCCCACCAATGATAGACTGGATAAAGAAAATGTGGCACATATACACCATTGAATACTATGCAGCCATAAAAATGGATGAGTTCATGTCCTCTGCAGGGATATGAAGTTGGAACCCATTAATCTCAGCAAACTAACACAGGAACAGAAAACCAAACAGCACATGTTCCCACTTATAAGTGGGAGTTGAACAATGAGAACACATTGACACAGGGAGGGGGAACATCACACACTGGGGCCTGTTGAGGGGTGGGGGTGGGGGGTAGAGGAGGGATAGTATTGGAGAAATACCTAATGTAGATGACGGGTTGATGGTTGCAGTGAACCACCATGGCACGTGTATACCTATATAACAAACCTGCTGCACATGTATCGCAGAACTTAAAGCGTAATTTAAAAAAAAAAAAATGCTTTCCAATGTCAACATATCAATTCCATTATTCTACCCTTCCTTTTTCTAAGTTGTCTAAAAGGACTGTCCAAAATTCACCTCATTCAGAGACATTCAAGGATTCACTCCTTGAGTGTCTGTTCGTATCTTGCCAGCACTCCAACATTTTTAATATCCAACTACTGAATGTTCAACTACTAATGAACTGCTTTACAAATATCCATGCATTTCCACACACAAATAGGAGAGGCTGTCTAGGGGTAGAATCTCTCTCCTCTGTCCCATCCACACATGGCTAATTCTATAGCTCTGTACCCTACACTCACTCTATAAATGTTTTCTGGTGAACTAAAAATTACTGGGTCACCACTTCAGTAACAATATTATTCTCAAAACTACAGTAAACATTTAGTGATAGTGTACAAAGAAAATTTCTATAATCTGTCCTCTGCATTAAAAACTTCACATTAATTCCATGATTTTTAGAGTTTCAATTCTAAGAAGTCAGTGCTACAATAAGAAGTAAATAATTTAGGTTCTAGGTTTATTTCAGCACAAAGTAAACAGTAATCTTAGTGACTCACTTCAGATTTTGTATTTTATAGGATATTGTAAGGAAGACAACTCAAAGCAAAGAAGGTTCGTGCTTGAATAAAACAAAATACACAGCGCCTTTTCCTCCTTCCAGTAGGTGAATGTTGAGACTATTTTTACTACATGATAATGCAACAGCAAGAATTTTTAAAACGGCACGATCTATATAAGGAATTAATAGTAACTATACTATGAATCAAAAAAGAGGAAGAACTGAGCTTCTAATCCACTGTCTACATATTAACAGTATAGTAATGCAAGAGAAAATAGGCATTTTCAGAAAAATAAAGACAGAAAAAAGGTGAAAGATACCCAATTACTGAAATGTAAAAACAGTGACTAAAAAGTCAGTCCTTTCTATCACTTAAAAAAAAAAAAAAGGAACAAAGAGATGTCGAGAGAAAAAGGCAGACGATTAATTTGAGATTTTCTTTTGAGAGATGGAGTCCGGCTTGTTTCCTCTCCCAGGCTGGAGTGCAGTGGCACAATCTCAGCTCACTGCAGCCCGGCCCTGTCTTTACGCCGCATTCCTCCTGCCCAGGCTCTCCTGGAGGCAGCTGGGACTACAGGCGCCTGCCACCATACTCCAGCTAATTTTTTGAGACGGGAGCCTCGCCTCTGTCACTCCATGCTGGAGTGCAGTGGCCGGATCTCAGCTCACTGCAAGCTCCGGCCCGGATTTACGCATTCTTCCTGCCTCAGCCTCCCGAGTAGCTGGGACTGCAGGCGCCCGCCACCTCGCCCGGCTAGTTTTTTGTATTTTTTAGTAGAGACGGGGTTTCACGGCGTTAGCCAGGATGGTCTCAATCTCCTGACCTCGTGATCCGCCCGTCTCGGCCTCCCAAAGTGCTAGGATTACAGGCTTGAGCCACCGCGCCCGGCCTAATTTTTTGTATTTTCAGTACAGATGGGGTTTTTCTGTGTTAGGCAGGATGGTCTCAATCTCCTGACCTCGTGATCCGCCAGCCTCAGCCTCCCAAAGTGCTGGGATTACAGGCATGAGCCACCATGCCCAGCCCCCTTTGAAATTTTTTTAAGATAGCCATCATATCAATTAAGAAAACAAACAAGCCAGGTACGGTGGCTAATGCCTGTAATCCCAGCACTTCAGGAGGCTCAGCTGGGCAGATCACATGAGGCCAGGGGTTCAAGACCAGACTGGCCAACATGGTGAGACCCTGTCTCTATTAAAAATATAAAAATTAGCCGGGCATGGTGGTGCATGCCTGTAATCCCAGCTATTCAGGTGGCGTTTGAATCCAGAAAGGAGGCTGCAGTGAGTGAAATTGTGCCACTGCACCCCAGCCTTGGTGGCAGAGCAACACCCTTGTCTCGAGAAAAATAAAATAAAAAAACAAAGGGAAAGGTCTCAGAAAATCAAAACATCATCTTTCAAGACTGCGATGTTCAAAAATATGAAAACAAACACCTAAATAAAGAAAAACAAAGACATTACTTGGAACCTATATACACAGGTTCCTTAATATATATATTTCTTCCAGATACAGACTCATACTAATCTGGCCAACTGATTTTTTGAAAAGATGCAAAAGCATTTCAGTGAGGAAAAAAAAATAATCTCTTCAACAAATGCTGTTAGAACAACTGTACATCTACATATGGAAAAAACAAACCTTGAGCTAAACCTCACCCCTTAAATAAAAATCAACTCAAAATGGATCATAGATGTAAATATAAAACATAAAGCTATAAAACTTTTAGAAGAAAATATGAGAGAAAATCTTAATGACTGAGAGTTAGGCAGAGTTCCTAGAGATGACATCCAAAGTACGATTCATAAAAGAAAAAATGAATTGAACTTTACCAAAATTTAAAACTTTTAACTTTGCAAGTAATACTGTTTTAGAGAAATTACGAGTTACAGATGAGAAAATACTGCAAATCACATAAGAGTAAAGGACGAACATCCCAAATATATAAAGAACTTTTGAAACTCCAAAAGAAACCATACAATTAAAAATGAACAAAAGACTGAACAGATACTTCACGAAAAAAAGATGCAAGGATGGCAAATAAGCATATGAAAAGATGTTCAACATCATTAGCCATTAGGGAACTGAAAAGTAAAACCATTATGAGACACAGCATCAACTCCTGGGAGTAGTTTGTTGGTCTTCCCTGCATTACTTCCCCTCTACTAAGGGCAGGGTGGTTGTTTCTGTGGTTAGCTCCCAGAAGGGCAATGTGGTTCGTTCCAGGCCTCAGAAACACCAGAATACACCTGGCTTCAAAAATAACAAGTTTTGGGCCAGGCATGGTGGTTCACGCCTGTAATCCCGGCACTTTGGGAGGCCAAGGCAGGCAGACCACTTGAGGTCAGGAGTTGGAGCCCAGCCTGGCTAACAAGGTGAAACCCTTTCTTTACTAAAAATACAAAAATTAGCCGGGAGTGCTGGTGGGCACCTGTAGTCCCAGCTACTCAGGAGGCTGAGGCTGGAGAATCACTTGAACCTGGGAAGCAGAGGTTGCAGTGAGCCAAGATTGCACCACTGTACTCCAGCCTGGGTGACAGAGTAAAACTCTGTCTCAAAAAAAAAAAAAAAAAAAGCACAAAAAAACCCCCAAGTTTTGAACCCATGAAGAGGAGTCTGCAGTGAGCTGAGATCATGCCACTACACTCCAGCCTGGGTGAAAGAGCAAGCAAGACCCTGTCTCAAAAACAAAAAACAAAACAAAAAAAAACACCAAGTTTGGTAAGAGTGTTCAGACCAAGAAAATAAACGCAAAATTTCATGATGGGATATGCCAGCTCTGTAAAGAAGTTCCTGAATGGCATGCATTAATAAACTATAATAAACACAAACCATTATCAAAACCTAAAAAAATGTGTTAAATGTTTATAAATGTCAGTGGAGGATTCTTATCACATAATGTGTAGACTATGTGCCTATGAATGTGAAGTCTGCACAAAATGTAGAAATGAAGAAGTCACTATTATTCTGTTTAATAAAGAACCAGAAAAAACCAAAAATTACTGAAAATAATCTAAGTTCTAACCACCGAAGAAACTGCAGAAAAAGTTAAAGTGATGATTTAGATTTTGATATTGATTTAGATGACAAAGTAGAGTGAATTAATATCAACATATTACAAGTCAATTTGAGAATGTGAAATTCTGACCAACTTTTGACTTCCAATTTTCACAAAAAATACTGTGAAATCATGAGAAAATTTGAAAAAAGCTATTGAAAATAGGCAAAATTTATACATGAACAATATAAATCATGTATGATATTTCAACAAGTATAAGATTTTCATCCATTGTGTTTTTGGATATGTTTTTTTGAGACAGTGTCTCACTGTTACTCAGGGCTCCAACTCCTGGGCTCAAGTTTTTCTTATAACAATTTTTTAAGTTGCATATGTTAGAATAGCTACCAAAATGAGTATGAGGGTATCATACTGCAGTTCATAGGGATTATTTAAAAGAATCTATTACCTAGTATTACCAAACTAAACAAGATTCAGAATTGATGGCTGTGTAAGAACTACCTTAGTAAAAGTAAGATGACATTATATTGGTAGCCTCAAAAATTGGTCCTCAGTAAGTGCCTTTGATAAATTTATGTCAAGTAAACGACTCACATAGCAAAAATCCCCTTACTCACTTCACTTGTTACAAAGCAAATGCAGGTTTTAAAAAAATAATAATGTTTAACAAGTGTATAGCAATCTTTCTTTGAAAGCATTTTCATATACCTCATTACATTGTTTTTACCTTTTTTCTCCTGTGAAATATGTATATCAAAAATGCATAGAATTCATATGGATAGTTTAATAGATAATTATAAAGGAAAGTTCACACATTTACCCAGGTAAAGAAATGACCAGCACCAGAAGACCCTTGCTAGGCTCTTCCTCAGCAGAAGTTCATCCTTCTTCCCAGAGTTGGTACTGTTCTTAATTGTAGTATTTTCTTATCATTTTACTACCCGTGTTTATACTCCAAAACTACATAAATTAGCTTTATCTGATTTTTAACCCTATCTTTTTATATTGAAAAATCTCAAACCTACAAAATGGTAACAAAATAGTTCAATGAATTTTTGCATATTCTTCACCCAAATTCTCAATTAACTTTTAACCATGTTTTCTTGGTATCTCAATAGATGGATATATATTTGCTGCACCATTTGAAAATGTGGCAAGCCCTGCTTCTGAGTTCTGTATGAACACTTACACTATATATTACTTTGCATCTCTTTTTTGTTATGAAGTTTGTTGAGACTAATCCATGTTGTTGCAAGAGCTGCAGTTTGTTCTTTTCACACTGCTGTGTATTATTCCATGCACTTCCATATCATAGTTTATTTTTCTTATATTAATATTTATCTCAAATTTTTCCTATTATAAACAATACTGATATGAACACTGTTGCATGTGTCTCTTGGTACACATGTGCATTTCTGTTAGGTATATATATACCTGCCAGTGGTGGAGAAAATCAGCTTTTATGGATCTTCAGTTTTACTTTATCATATGAAACTATGTTTTCAGGACTTTTATTCCCTTTCTGATAGCAGATTAGAGTTCCAGCACTCAGCAGTTTTTCTAACATTGCTCTGTTGCCCATACTGGAGTACAGTGGCATAATCTAAGCTCACTGCAGCCTCTGCTTCCTGGGCTCAAGAGATTCTCCCACCTCAGCCTCTCAAGTAGCTGGGACTATGGGTGTGCACCACCACAGGCAGCCTTTTTTTTTTTTTTTTGTAGAAACTTGGTTTCACTATGTTGCCCAGGCTAGTCTCAAACTCCTGGGCTCAAGTGATCCTCTCACCTCAGCCTCCCAAAGTGCTGGGATAACAGGCATGAGCCATCATGCCCAGCCTATACTGAAATATTTAAGTGTGTAATATCAATTTACTTTAAAATATTTTAGCATAAAAAAGTGAAGACACAGATAACATTTCAGTGGCATCAGAAAATATTACCTAGGAATAAATCAAAAAATAATAACAGTCAACAAACTTATAAAGTATTTTCAAAACATTAAAGAAAATGGAGATTAAAGTAAATGGAGATACCATGTTCAAGACATAGAAGTCTCAATATTCTAAACTTTCAGTCTTATAGAAAGTTTCTCCCCCATAAATATGTGTGGTTCTATTTTGCAAATAAATTTATTTTCTGGACTATTTAACTTCTGTGATTAAAGACTCAACTAAGGTTAAAACAATAATAAATAAATAAAACCATTATGGGGTATCACTACACACCTACTAAAATGACTAAAATAAAAATCCTGACAGTATGAAGTGCTAACCATATACTGCTGGTGGGAATGTAAAATTGTACAGCCATTATAGAAAAGAGTTTGGGCCAGGTGCAGTGGCTCATACCTATAACACCAGCACTTTGGGATGCCAAGGTACGCAGACTGCTTAAGCCCAGGAGTTTGAGAACAGCCTGGACAACATGGTGAAAACCCATCTCTACAAAAAATACAAAAATTAGCCAGGTGTGGTGGTACATGTCTGTAGTCCCAGCTTCTCAGGATACTGAGGTAGGAGGATCGCTTGAGCCTGGGAGACAGAGGTTGCAGTGAGCCAAGACTGCGCCACTGCACTCAGCCTGGGTAACACAGTGAGACCCTGTCTCAAGAAAAAAAGAAAAGAGTTCATGGTTTCTAATAAAGCTAAATATACACTCAACATACAGCCCAGCAAATCCATTCCTGAGTTTCTACCCTAGAAAAATGAAAATGATGTTCACACAAAAA
The DNA here is from genome assembly GCF_008728515.1 of Papio anubis. Taxonomy (NCBI): domain Eukaryota; kingdom Metazoa; phylum Chordata; class Mammalia; order Primates; family Cercopithecidae; genus Papio; species Papio anubis. Next base: position 74,029,573 of record NC_044977.1, read on the forward strand.
CTTGTACATGACTATTAATAGCAATTCTCTTCATAATGACCCCAAAAGAACTCATATGTCCTTCAACAGATCAAAGGATAAACCATAATTTTTGTATTCCACTATACGTCCTAACAATGGAATACCACCCTGCAATAAAAAGAAACTATTGATACATGCAATGATCGGGATGAATCTCAAAGGCATTATGCTGAGTGACAGAAGGCAACCTGAAAAGGCTGTATATTCTGTAATGCCATTTAAATGACATTCTCAAAAATAAAAAACTATAGTGATGGAGAACAGATCAGTAAAGCTGCCAGCAGTAAGAAGCAGGGAAATGAGTATGACTACAAAGAGTAGCACAAGGGAGTTTGGGATGATGGAAATGTTTTGTATCTTGATTGTGATGATGGTTATACAAATCTATACATACACTGAATTCACAGCACTGTACACGGGAAAGACGTTTACAGTATAATTTTTTAAATAAATCATAATTCTGTGTTCTTCTTGCCTGATGTAAATATATGAAATGGGAAAGATGACATAATTTCATTTTTTTTCTGCCCAATAAAAGAGCCTAGATGCAATGATACACCTATAGCTTCTAAACACCATTCCCCACCAAAAGGAATCAAGGCCCCGTTGGGGAAGGGCTGACTACAGGACTGGGGCAGGGAGAGTACAAGGTAAGACTAAGATACCTTGCTACACCAGCAAGGAGGTTCTCAAAGACTAATGGGGGCTGGGCACGGTGGCTCATGCCTCTAATTCCAGCACTTTGGGAGGCCAAGGTGGGCAGATCACTTGAGGTCAGGAGTTCGAGACCAGCCTGGCCAACTTGGTGAAACTCCATCTCTATTAAAAATGCAAAATTTGTTGGGTGTGGTGGTGCGCACCTGTAATCCCAGATACTCAGGAAGCTGAGGCAGGAAAATCACTTGAACCTGGGAGGCAGAGGTTGCAGTGAGCCGAGATCGTGCCACTGTACTGCAGCCTGGGCAACAGAATGAGACTGTATCTCAAAAAAAGACTAATGGGGAAATGTCACATGAACACAGAAGTAGGCTGAAGAGGCTCCCACTGGCCAAATTTGGGACAATTTAAGGATCAAAAGAATAATAATAATAATGGTAATAGACTATGATTCCCAAACAAAAAAGAATCCATGACTATGGTGGTGATTGCACATACTTATGGATACACTAAAATCCCTTGAACTGTCACTTTAAATGAGTAAACTGTCTGGTACATGAATTGTATCTCAATTAGGCTATGTTTTAAAATCCATGAGTCCATGGGGATTTTTTTAAAAGGATCTGGAGGGCAAGGGAGGAAACGCTTCCCTACAGAAGAATGCCAGCTAACAAATTCATAGAAAAATGATAGTATTAGGAAAATCATTATTTTGCAATCACCAATGTAATAAATGCTTAAGACAAGAAGTATCCACAGATGTTAAAACCACTAGGTGAAAGATTATTGGGGAACAGGATAATTATGTGTCCTCAAAATATTACCCCATAGATTGCTGCTTAACATCAAAGGATAATTGAACCTTTAGTGTATAAAAAACTAGAAAACAACATAATCAAACAATTAAACTCACCAAGTATAAGACTTTTTGTGCCTCCTGGTACAATTCAATGAGAAACACCCAAAAATACTTATCCATGTAAAAACAAAAACAAAAACAAAAACAAAAAAAAATAAAACAAAAAAAAAAAAACAATTACCCTGAGTCTAATAATAGGGAACTCACATAATCCAGATTATGGGACCGTTTACAGGACAAATATCTTGGACTCCGCAAAAGTCAACGACATGGAGGAAATAAAAAAGGTTGGGGACGCTGACAACCAAATGCAATGTATGATCCTTTACGGCATCCTGAGGAAAGAAAGAAGTTATAAGGCTTTTATCACTGGGACAACAGGGAAATTGACCACATATTAGATAATATTAGTTAGTTAATATTAAATTTCTTGGGTGTGATAATGGCATTGTAGTTATGAGAAGTTATGACTCCATTCTTAGGAGACATACTGAAATACTGAATAAGTATCAGATTGTCTGCTACTTACTTAAAATATTTCAGAAAAAAAAAAAGAGGAAAAAAAGGGGCAGAGCAGACAAAGCAAAATGTTAATTGGTGAATCTTGGGGGAAAAAATACACGTTTTACCTTTTCTGTAAATTGTAATTTTTCAAAATAAAAAGGTGGAGAGGCAGGAAAAAAGAAAAAGGTGGTGTTACTACTCATTTCAAACTTCCTCACTCATACCTCAAACAGCAGAAAGGAAATACATACATTGTTACGAGAAGAGCTTTAAGAGTTCAAAGAATTCAGAGCCCAACTCTGCCTTCCACTAACAGTGTTTCTTGCTTTACACAGATCAAGTTACACCACCAAGGGTCAGTTTTCTCACTGATATTAAACAGAGAAACGTCTGTTAGCATATAAAATGGTTTACAAGGTAGATGAACATTAGAGATTGAGTGGGAATCATGACAAGGTATTAAAGAGGTACATACTTTCCAACTATTCAGTTGGCAATAATGATTGAGAATTATTGTGAGGATTAAATGAAAAAAATATATATGAAAAGTACCTAGTCTGGCATATGGCAGATGCTGGATAAATTCAACGTACTTTCTCCTTCAAATACAGAAAAATAATGTGGTAAGAACTTACCAGTTACCAAGAGGCAACTGTATACCAAACCTTTGGTGTTTTCACTCCATCAAAACTTAATGATTGAGATTAAGATTAAGACTGAGATTAAGATTGTTCTCACTACTTTTTCAAACTCATATTAAAGGTCTATAAGGATGAGACAACCTTGGCAAACAATTGTGTGAACCAAAAGATAAACCAGCCGAGAGTCTAATTATCACAAGATCTTTGTTAGTCAACATGAAACACAGTATAGATGACTGTGAACACAGATACTATTGGTATCTTCTACCAGGCAAATGACATGTTTGTCATTTACCCTATGAAAGATAATAAATTTTGTCCCGAAGTGATTTTTAACTTAGTCATCATTCCATTCTCTAAAACAGAAGTATGGAAAAATTCACTGATAATAGGAAAGACTTAAAATACGTGGATCAAGACATAGGCAAGCTTTATCAGAAACTTGGTAATCCATTTGTAAGACTACCACAGATCAATTTAACCACTTATTTCCAAAACATAATTAGGATACACACTAAACTAATAAGATCAAAATGCTTTTCTAAGAATCATAACATTAACATAATTCCTTCCTACTATTAAAAAAAAAAATCAATGAAACACATTTGAGGCCAAAGAATCATTAGAATGGTTATCATCGGCTGTCTTTAATGAGAGATTTGTAAAATAATAGACACTAGAGAAAGATAATTACTTGACCTCCCCCCAAAAAATCAGGATCAAATAAAAGCCTTCAAACAAATGAACTATATTCTTATATTTATCATATCTTAAAGCATTTTCATTCGATGAGGACACTATAGCACCAAGTATAAGCTTAACAGAGGCAGAGCTGTCGGCAAAACCTAGGCTGCCTGACCACAAAGCCCTAGTCTGAACCACTATGCTCTGCAGCCTTCAGGAAACAGCAAATCTGACCCAAGAAGGCCATGAATAGAAGCCCAGACACAGTGAATTATAACACAGGATTAGAACAGGAGAATGAAGGATTCCAAGATTCCCAGGGGAAAAGGGGACTCAGGACAAAAGACAGTATGTTTTCAAAGTTGTTATATTTAAAAATAATGCAAATAATGCCTTTTTCACATAGAAAAGGCAATTGGAAACTCCAAGAAAAAAAGATAAGCTCAAGCCCCAAATGTTGTAAATTAAATTGTAGCAACTGATAGAGTGCAAGAAAAGAAGGTCTATTTGATTCTGATGCTGACACCATCTCTCAGGGGGTAAGTCCCACACACACACAAAAATACAGCCTTAGCACACTATGTGGTCTGATCATTCATGAAGTCTTCTCAATAATACAAACACTAGTTCACCAGTACTACTACTTTTGGAATCAATACAGAAAAAGTATGAAAGAAGTGACTGAGGGTAAAAGGATGAAATCGTCAACCCTCTCGACAATGTACAATGAAAGTATAGCTGAGAGAAGTCTTTCCAGAAAGTGAAATTTGCAGGTTAAGGAGGACAAGGCAGCAAAAAGAAAGCAACAGCCTCATCATGTCAAGAGAAAATTGTTAAGATGCTGAAAGTTTGTAGGATAAGAAATAAACAAATATATGACTTGAAGTTTCTAAAATGACCAGAGGAATGAAATTTATAACTGGAATGTTAGAATGAAACAGGGTTGAGGAGGAAAATAATGTGAGCTTAATCACATTTTCCACCCCAAAGACTCAACAGACTTTATTTATTGACAAATTTTAAAACAGACGTTTAAATATATTATCTGAAAGTACCGATGAAATAGGAACTAAAAATAAAAGTTAAAATTAAAAAAAAAAAAAAAAAGGCTACCTCTAGAGAGTGGAACCAGAATGGAGAGGGATGGGCAGGAGACTATTGTTTTTAATCCTAAGTCTTTCTACATTATTTGGGTTGTTACTAATTGCATATATTATTTTGATATAAGTTAACAATAAAAGAAATTAAATTTTAAATTTAACTTGTCATTATTTTAGAAGATGACTTTAAAATTATGTATTTCATACAATGTCCAAATCTGGCATTTTAGTTTTTTGGTTTTTTAAAACAAACTTTCATAAAAGTTGCATAAATAGTAGAGTTCACATATACACTGACTTCTCTAATGTTAATAACTTAACCAGAGTACCCTTACCAAAACCAGCTACCAATTTTGCTGCAATGCTAATAGCTAAATTACAGATTTTGAATGTTACCAGTTTTTCCCAAAATCTTTTCTGTTCCAGGATCATAATCTAGGATTCTACACTGCACTTACTTGTTTTGTCTCCTTAGTCTCCTCTTATTTGTGACAGTTCTTTCACCTTTCTTTATCATGACTTTGACAATTCTGTAAAATGTCTCTCAATTTGGGTTTGTTTGATGTTTTCTCATGAACACATTGAGATTATGCATCTTTGGCAAGAAGACCAAAGGAGTTACATTGTGTCCTTGGTGCATTATATTAGGGATGTATGATGTTAATATAATCTTATTACTGGTGATGTTAATCTTTATCACTTGGATAAAATAGCGACTGCCAGTCTTTCCAAATGTAAAATTACTATTTTCCCCTTTGTAAGTGATAAATAGCTTTGGGGAAATACTTCTAAACTATGATACTCATTTTTTAAAATAACTGACAAATAAAGATTATATATATTAAAGTGAGCAATATGATGATTTGATACACATTGTGTAATGATTACCACAATCCAATTAATTAACACATCCATCACTTTTCACACTGTACCTTAAATACTTGTTGATCCTATAACTGATAATTTGTACCCTTTGACCAACATCTCCCCATTTACCCACTCCCTAACCCCAGGGAACCATGGTTCTACTCTCTGCTTCTATGAATTTGACTTTCTTAGTTTACACATATAATACAGTATTTGTCTTTCTGTTATGACATTCATTTTTATACATTATATTTACAGTTATCTTTTAGAGATGCATAGTGACATATTTCTGGATGAAATCACAATGTCTGGTATTTGCTTCAATATCATGCAGACGTGTGGGAAGTAGGCTTTGGTACAGATGGAACAACATGGCTCAAGAGCTGGTAATTGATGAGACTACAGGTATTCATTTTATTAATCTTTTTTGTGTGTCTTTAAAGTTTTCCATGGTAAAAGTTTTAAAAAATTAGAACCCAAATAAATACAACTCCATGCACATATGTATCAAAAGATAACACAAATTTACCCATTCAGGTATCTTGATCAGAAAACACTATTATGCTTAAATTTTCATTTTCTAATTTGAATCTTTTTTTCCCCCCCCCCAAACAGTGCCAGGAAGCAACTCCCAAGTTCATGCTGAGGTTTTTGCCACCAACGTTTAAAACACAGGCATTGTGCGCCCTCTAGTGTGATCTTCTGTAACGTGAGTTTTGCACTGAGAAGTTCAATAACAAAAAGCAGAGTATATTCAAAAAGGGGAAAAAAAAATTCTCTTCTCACAAAAATTTCTGCTTCTCCACTAGTCAATAAATTATCTGCTAGTTATTTGGCTATGTACCAAAACCACTTCAAGTCCAAAGATTATCAACGTTTTTCCACCTACTCTACTGTTTCTCAGAACATATCATGCAGCTCAGGGGAACCAAGGGCAGGAAGACACAATCCAGTCAAAGCTTATTTTTTTTTTTTTTTTTTTTTGAGGCCAGTCTGGCTCCTCGCCAGGAGGGCTGGGTGCAGTGGCCCGGATCTCAGCTCACTGCAAGCTCGCCTCCCGGGTTCGCCATTCTCCACCTCAGCCTCCCGAGGCCTTGGGACTGGCGGCCCTTCCGCCGCCAGCCAGCTAGTTTTGTATTTTTTAGTAGAGCGGGGTTTCACCGTGTTAGCCAGGATGGTCTCGATCTGCTGACCTCGTGATTCGCCCGTCTCGGCCTCCCAAAGTGCTGGGATTACAGGCTTGAGCCACCGCACCCGGCCCAGTCAAAACATTTTTAAGCACCCTTCATAAAGGCCAGATGAAAAAGGATGCGGAAATCAATATTAACGGCTAATTTAGAAGCCTCTCATTGTGTTCTGCCCATATAAACGGTTCCATTTCTATCCTTTAGAATCCTCTAACACTCAGAAATTGTGCTTCACTTCTCACTCAGGTCAAGATTTGGTTCACGTCTTGCAGATCTCCCATCACGTTATTTTCTTAGGATTTACTGAAAAATTCTATCAGTGAATTTATCTGTAAGACACAAACAGGAGGCAAAGTGTAACGAGAATCACAGGCTTTGGAATTATGCAGACTTGACCTCCAATTCCAGTCCTGCCACCTCCTAGTTGTATTACTTAATTTTTCTAAGCCTCCGCTTATGATCTGTACAAATAGGCTAATGTCTTACAGTTTAAGGATTAGGAAAATATATGTAAAGTAAATGATCATAATTAGTATTCAAATTGTAACTATTTTCATTATGTGATCCCAAAGTAGTCTGCAGCCAAGCAGTCGAACCCACAGATAAACATTTTAATTTCCTTTGAATGATTCCAATCACTATTTTTGAATTACACAATCTAAAAAACTAGATTTGACCTTCAAATTTAGTTTTCTTACATATATAGTTTCTTAATACTCCATATAAGATGGTGTTTATTCAGACAATAAGACAGTATACAGTAATGAGAACATCAAGGGTAATTGCTGACCCACACGGTATTCGCCAGAGACAATTTGCACACACCTGATGAAGGATCTTCTTCATAAGTTGTTTTATTATTTTCACGTATCATTTCAAAACCTGTTTTGAATATATGAAACAGTTACAGGAGTAACTATAACTAGAAATGACAAAATTAAAATAAGAGCTATCTGTGGACAGCAGTAAATACGATAAGAAAAGAAAATCTCAATGGAAGTACAGAGAGTTTATCTGGTAGAAAACCATTAGCTTGTATAGGAATTAAGTGAGAACTCCACAATTCTTGCTAAATGTATCTGCAGATCTTAAATATCTAAGTACTTAAAACTGGTCTGCTTTTGAGAAGCAAGTATGATTAAGTCATCGGTTTGTGAAATATTTTCTGAGTGTGCTATGTGCCAGACACTCTTCTACGTGTTGGATTAAGAGTAGGAAACAAAGTGGGAGGCATCTGCCCTCCTGATGCATACATTCTAGTGGAGGGAAGACAGCAGTAATTAATTTTTGAACAAGAAATGAAGGTAATTTCAAACATCCGTGCATGAAAAGGTAACAGGTGAGTGATCGGGTAACAGGTGAATGATCTATTTTAGCTGGAATGATCACAGGAGGTCCCTCAGAGAAGAGGCACGTGAACTAACATCTAGATAAGGGAAAATCATGCAAACATGTGATAATACGCACTTATAAGCCACAGTTCTTCACGAACACTTCCATCAACACAGATTCCTTACACTTGCTTATTTCCTCTAATTAATTTATTTTTAATATCATGTACACTTCCAGTTTCCCCAAACTCCTGGCACTAACGCCTATCTAAAGGCTTAAAGACTACAGATATAAATATGATTATTCATTTTAAATATGTATTTTCCTCCCCAGAAAAATGTATCTGTTAATAAAATGTAAAATACACAGCTCACCATAAAGGTTAAGTTCATGGATTCTGGAGTCCTCTGATCTCTTCCTTACCGGTAGGAGACCCTGGGCCAACCACAAACTTACCAAGCTTTAGTGTCTGTCAAGTAGGGATCGTGTTTTGGGCTACTGTGAGGATTATGTGAAATAATGTATGTAAAGAACTTAGCACAGTGACTGGAACATTCTAAGTACCTGGTAAATGTAAACATTTATTTCCATTTAAAATGACACACATTTTCGAGGTGTTTACATATGAATATATCAATATAAGAGGGATTCTGAGATTTTAACTTTAAAATCAAAACTATATATAAAAGCAAATAACTCAGAAGTAAATTCATGTCTTCAAAATAATTTCAGTGAGATCACCAAATGATTTTTAAAGATGAGTTTCTATACTGGTGCCCAAAAGAACAAAGGCAGCAGAAAAAAAAAAATGAACAGACATTTCCATTTACAAAGGAGAATGACCAAAAACAAGTACTCATGGATGCCCACATGTGGGCTGAAGCTACAGACGTATGAAATGGTCTTCTCTCTGAAGAGATGAAACTTTAGCTGGAAGGGTTTGAAGGGACAGAATATGGCAGATCCTGTGGGGTGACTCAGTAACGGTAGTCACACTGCCCCCAGTCCACCCTTTGCCTCACTTCATCTACTACACTGAAAAGCTCATACTCAACTTCCCAATCCCCATGCAACTCAGAAAGGCCCTGATATACCGTCTGTCCCAGGAAAGTTTTTGTTTTCGAGATAAACAAAAGGACAGATAAAGTTAGTACTGCCTCATGCCCTTCCCCTTCTTCATGTCTGGAATGGAACTATGATGCCTGAAAGCAGAGCAGACATTTTGTGACCATGAGTCAATTAGCCAGAGCATTAAAGTTAGCCAGGCAAAATGAAAAAGCTGGATTCTCCTTGCCCTCATCTAATCAGTACACCAGCCTTAGAATGATCATCTTCAGATTTGTTAGAAAAGGAAAAAACAGAAAACTTCTTTGGTGAAACTACTGCAGTCAAATTTTCTGTTATTTGCAGCCTAAATGCAATCCAAATGGACTCACGAAGATGAAGAAAGAGGATATTTCACATGGGATGAAAACCACAAAGGAACAACAACAAAGAGCTACTTCTCAACACTATGGTTTATGATCACAACGTTTAAATAAAGAATTAAGAGATCATTTCCACCTGTATCCAATAGCTTCCAATGTGTTTACAGTGAAGCATCATACTATTGCATTTACATTCCACACACCATACACACAGGAACTGGTGCCCCTTTAGGACAACATGGCCAACATGCAACAATGGAAATATGCAGCATTTTCAAGTCACTTCACAGCATAAATGAAATTTGTCCAAGGAATGAAAAAAGTAAATAGCAGCTGGTTTCATGTAAACGAAACATGAGAAACTATGCACTGAATGGCTAGAGTAATACTTCCACATTAAGATAATTTTACTCAATTGTTCTTCCTAAAAATGTTTGCTTATTTAAGAGATGATGAAACACCAGAGGCTAAAGCCCAGGTTTGAGGAGTAATGATTTTAGGTTCTTGAATTAAAGAATGAATCAAATGAACCAGCACTCATTCTTCATAGAACATCTCTCCAGTAAAGTTACAATAATGTAAATGCAATTAAGTGACTCATTTTATAAACCTCTATGATAAAAGAGGAAATTTCATTTTCATTTGTTTAATATTTCCATCAAAAAGAATGTCTCATTACACATTTACTGAAAGCCTGAATAATAAAACAATGGACAAATTCCAAGAGCAAACAGGGACTTTTTTCTTTTCCCATGAAGCTAGCATTATGGAATTTTAACAGATGTTCTATTTGGTCATAGTTAATAAAATGAATTATGTAGGATTAACATAAGGTTCAATATGTTTGCATTGGATTTTAACTGAAAAACAATTTCACATTAGAAGTTTGGAAAGATTTTGAAACACTTTTTTTCCTTTTTAATAGAAGTGCTAAGATGAAGAAAATAAATGAATAATTATAGCACTTACTGCTTTTCCAATAAAATCAGACTTATAAAAACTACTTTTTCAAGGTTTAAGAAGACTGGAATCTTAGAAAAGTATATACCCTTTGGTATTTCATCACCCGTCTCATGCAAAGATCATAGTAATGTAGCATATCAAAAGCCTGATTCAATACTCTACATAACTCCAAGCCCTCTTAGAGCTCCCTCACCTTTCTGAAATGATCATGATGTCAGGCAGCTTCTGAACAAAAATAAGTCAAACTTAAAGCAGTGAAGAACAACAAGTATTCACTGAGTGCTCACTGTGTAGAAGATATTATCCTAGAGTCTGTGCACCCTACAAGGAGGTAAACACCCAGTGGCTGTTTTCAAGAGGACTAATATGCTATCTGGAAAGATAAGCCACAACCCAATTCTAAGGACAAACTGAAAGAGAACGAGGTAAATCAAAGAAAACAATTTCACACAAACATACACAGAGACAGATACACAGCACTGATACAAGGAGGGGGAAAACTCTCCCTTATGAGATAGGACTGTTTTTTTTCCTCTTTTACAATCATGATAAGCAGGAAATAGCACATAGAGCCTTAAGGACAGTAAAGATGCAACAGAAGTTCTGGTGATAGTTGGTTGGTAACATTTTTCAGTGGAAAACATCCAAGTGGTGCAATCTCCATAAGAATAAGTCAAAAATGAACAATCATGGAATTTTCCCAATGCACTTCCATTAGGAATCTTGATCAGCTCAATCATCAATTAGGGTAACTTTACTTCATTATACCAGTATGCTGTTTTTCCTACAGAAGTAGCCAGTGAATATAAAATCAACTGCAGGTTGCAGTTTGTTACAATTATAGAGATGCCTCTCAATAAGACATTTGAATACAACACTTTCATTATAGCTGGAAAGCTTTACAAGCAGGAACAATTGTCTGGCCTCTCATTCAAACACAGCAATTGTTAGTCATCAACACCTCTGAAAGCAGACAGATCAAGGCTGCATCCCCGTTGAAGAACCTAACAACCTAAAGGCAGGTTTAATTTCCGAATCTCCTAGCAGGCTATACTGCTATCACAGCCGCCTTCTAGAACTGCTGTAAAGGTACAAAGGTATCAATGAGAACAGTCTATGCAAAGTTCCTAGCACAAATGGGCAAACCGGCACTCAGATTAGTAAACTTGTCAGGATCAGATGGCTGGTAAGGGACAGAGCTGCATTCCACACTTAGGTGTTTTATCAGTCCATTCTCACAATGCTATAAAGATACTACCTGAGACTGAGTAATTTATAAAGGAAAGAGGTCTGCCTCACAGTTTGCATGGCTGAGGAGCCTCAGGCAACTTACAATCATGGCAGAAGGCAAAGGGGAAGCAAGGCACGTCTTACATGGCAGCAGGAGAGAGACAGTACGAAGGGGGAACTGCCAAACACTTTTAAAACCATCAGCTCTCGTGAGAACTCTCTCACTATCATCAGAAGAGTATGAGGGAAACCGCCCATCCAACCACCTACCATCAGGTCCCTCCCCTGCCACGTGGGGATTACAATTCAAGATGAGATTTAGGTGGGGACATAGAGCCAAACCATATCAGGTGTCCTTCACTGTTAATGCTCTTTCAGTTACCAGAGTACTAATCATCCTAGTTAACATTTCCTGAGCACATACTATGTGACAGGCACTATAGAAAGCACTTCCCCTGGATCCCCTCATTAAATTCTCACAAGAATTTGGGGAAGTTTCAAATCATCAGTTCACAGGAAAGTAAATAAGATTGTTCTCAGATATATGTTACTATGTCCACTCTTACTTGTAATTAAAATTAGAACTACAATGACATCATTTTTTTATCTTTAAGACTGCTAGTCCATAGGTGAGGCAGGGGAAAACAGAAAGCTCCTACGTTGTTGGCAAGTGTCAATTGGTACTTCCCTAAAGGGCAATTTGGCATTATCTACCAAAATTACAAATGCCCATACCTTTCGTGAAGTAATTCTACTTTTGGTATGTAACCTGCAAACATTCAACCATGTATAACATGACACAGGAACAGTATCACTCACTGTAGCATGTCTGTGATGTCCACCAATAGGGAAATGTTAAATAAACTATGGTTTGTTTACACAATGGACTACTATGCAATCATTATAAAAGACAGTGCTCTTTGTGAAGTGATATAAATCATCTCCAAAATAAAGTAGGTTAGAAAGCAGCAACAAAAAATACAGAAGATCTAGGATAGAGTGGCTCTGGAAAAACACTAAGGAGACTTATATAACATGAGTGTTTGGGGGAAAGGCACTGAGCAGGCAGACAGCAGAACCGGGAAGGAGACTTTGGAGGACAGTCCCTGAAGCTTGATTCCTGAAGGTTCCCGTTTCCAGCCACTGGATTTAGGGGAATCCCTGCTGCTTAGCATGAATATTAAGGGAAAACAAGTCTGAAAAGCTGCTATATCCACTTTTGAGTAAACTAGTAAGAGTGATGATTTTTGCACCTAAAGACTGGGGGCTTCAATGAACTTACTGAACAGATTGAATTACTTGTTTGGCGTACCTGACTGCCTGCAGCAAAACTAGGGTGGGGAGAATAACCCTCACCTATCTCAAAACTCTTTAGGAGCATCTACCAAAAAGAAGCCAGGAGTTATTTGTTATTAAAATGGCTACATCTTGCCATTTGGACAGCGCCAACCAGCTTCTAACCTTCAGGTTTCTGCAGACAGGAGTCAGACACCAGCAATTTATCCTCCAGACTCCAGGGGACACATGCTGGGCTCTTTTAAGGGCGTTTCCCAAATTCTCCACTCCAGTCCCTGGCAAACAGCTGAGAGCAAGAGGTTCAACTTCTCCCCCAGACAACTACCCCACTTTGTGCTCTCTTGAAGGCCCTCACTTGGCTTGCACTCTCTATGGTTATGAAAACCCCAATTCTGCTTCAATAAGCAAGCCACACACATGTACTCTCACACCCTTGTGGTTCTGCTCTTGCTGTTCTGCCTATATCCTTAACTACTTCTAACTGCCACTCCTTCAACAATTAAGAGGCATTTTATGCTAATTGAGCACCACTCAAGCATTGCTCCTTCTGTAACCCCAGCTGCATCTTGTATATACTTATCATTACAGTGCTTATGACACTGCACTGTAAAGTGTCTACTTCCCTCTTTGTTTCCCTGCCAGAAAGTGAATCCTTCAGGGCAGAAGTGCTCCTTGTAGTGCCCCAAGACCCAGTAGGCACTCCAAAAAGGACTGCTGAGTGAAATTTGTGGACAAAAAACATTTGCTAAGTTTAACTGATTCCCACTTCTTTTGAAACAATTTGCTTTACTCTGCTTTCTTCCTCTATAAAAAGTCCTTCTAATTTATGTCCAAGAGTATGAGGCTGCTCTCCATAAAATTTTCAGGCCAACTGCATCTGAAATCATCCTGGTTATGAAAGCAGCTATGATTTTGCTCCCCACTTTCATCTTACTGCAGTAATAACACTGCACCAGCATGCTTGAGCACATTTAATTTGGCAAAGATCATGAGAAAAATGAACACTGAAAGGATGAGGTAAACAGTGTAATCTGCTGACCTTGCTTAGACTCCATCTAAAATGCACAGTAACTAAAATAATTTCAGAGAATGTAAGGGATAAGCATGCAATCTCCACAAACATCAAATGCAGGGGGAAAAAAAAAAAGTGTGACAACATTCACACAATCTAAAGAACACAGAATCTATCTTATAATGCATGGACTCAAACTTCAATCTCATTCTAATGGGCAACTGCTAGGGAGATAAAACTAGTTTAAGGAAAAAATTGCATACAGAATAAACATATACGTTTCCAGGTGATTCTCACTAAGGTTTTTATGTATTTTCTTATTGAAACAACAAACACGCTCTTGGCAAAAAGATTTTATATTGGTGCCAGAATAAAGTAAGAACCTAATGCAAAAAAATTCTGCTTAAAGCAGATGTTATCACTTCTTATTTTTCTCATTTTGAGAAGCAGCTATGTTTCATTCGGCAATAATTCTTCTCTCATTCTATCAGAGAATCTGTACAAAAGCAACACCTCAACTAAAATCAAGTCTGAAGGATCTTTTATAAATATGCATAATGCAGAAGACCTCAATTAAATTTCCAACAAAACGCTGCCATTTTGAGTAAACAAAGTCATCTCAGTAAGGTCACACTACTTTCAAGGATTGCAGGCTAGAAATTAATTACTAGCATGATATATGTCAAAACAAATTTTTTAAAGAACAGAACACAGCTGCAACCATGTGTTTATCTGTTTGTATGCAAAACCAGTATTCACCAGCATGTAAATATATTCATTTATTCAGTATCTCTCAGAAAAATAAAAAAGGCTTATTGCCTCTCTCTTTCCTGCACCCAGGTGAAATCTGAGTAAGTAACACGTTTAGAAAGAAACTAAGTACAGAGTGTATATACAGTATGGGTGCTATTTCTCAAAGGCACAAGTCATCGCCACAGAATTAACTAATTTTGAAACATTAAGTTTGCCTTAAAAATAAGTTCTTCAAAGATCTACACCAAGTAGATTGTGAACCTGTGAAAACCAAAGCTTTAAGTCACATGTAACAGTGTTGGTATGTCATAAAAAAGACTGCACTCTCTAGTTAAAAACAAAAAACTACCTGAGAATAACATGAGGGATTTCAATGAATTTCAGTATTCAGTCAAATACGGCAATATTTAACTATTATGTTTCAGTATCCCAGAACCTCCAAAAAGAAAACGCAGACACAGAGCAGACGTATGCAGGTTCTCACTTATATTTTCTCTAACAGAAAATTGTGTCCCAAACCAGACTTCTCTTATACCTCATCTATCTGAAAATGAACTTTTGAACTTCAAGATAGTCTCTTCTATGTGAAGCAAAGATTATAACACACTTCTTTTTTTTCTTTTTGGAGACGGGGTCTGTCTGTCACCCAGGCTGGAGTGCAGTGGCACAATTACAGCTCACTGCAGCCTCAACATCCCAGGCTCAAGCAGTCCTCCCACCTCGGCCTCCCAAGTAGCTGGGATTACAGGCACCACCACGCCCAGCTAGTTTTCATATTTGTTATAGAGACAGGGTCTCACAGTGTTGCCCAGGCTGGTCTTAAACTCCTGGGCTCAAACAATCCACCCACCTCCACCTACCAAAATGCTGGGATTACAGGCTTGAGTCACCATGCCTGGCCTATATCATGCTCTTGCAGTAATATACTGAAACTACTTACTGATTGTAAACTTTTGCTCTTTCAACCAAACAGAACAAAAGAAAATTTCCCATGTGCTGAATCACAGAAATTTAGAGTTAGAAGGCAAAGAGAGGTGAAGTGGCTTCCCCTGGGGTACACTGCTCTCTGAATCACCTGCAGTGCCAGGACTCCAGTCCAGACTGAACTTCCCAGCTCATCATATTTTGTTATCAAGAAGCCAAGGGCTCACTGCCTGATACGGACTTTTGAGACACCCACCTCTTAGACCAGCGGTCCCCAACCTTTTTAGCACCAGGAACAGGTTTTGTGGAAGACAATTTTTCCATGGACCAGTGGGGTGGGGTGGGTGGTTTCAGGATGAAACTGTTCCACCTAAGATGTTCCACCTCCAATCATCATGCCTTAGATTCTCATAAGGAGAACACAACCAAGATCCCTTGCATGCGCAGTTCACAATAAGGTTCGTGTTCCTATGAGAATCTAACGCTGCTGCTGATCTGACAGGAGGCAGAGCTCAGGTGGTAATGATCACTCACCTGCTGCTCACCTCCTGCTGTGTGGCTCAGTTCCTAACAGGCCACAGACCAGTACCAGTCCACAGCCCTGGGGTTGGGGTCCCTGTCTTAGAATGCTTATTTCATTACAAATTTTTCATTAGTTCCTCATAATTCAGTAATTAACTTGATATCTTACCCTCAGTAGTTCTTTTTTTTTTTTGGAGACAGAGTCTCGCTCTTGTTGCCCTGTTGCCCAGGCTGGAATCCAGTGGCACGATCTTGGCTCACTGTAACCTCTGCCTCCCGAGTTCAAGCAATTCTCCTGCCTCAGCCTCCTGAGTAACTGGGATTACAGGTGCCCGCCACTTGGCTAATATTTGTATTTTTAGTAGAGATGGGGTTTCGCCATGTTGGCCAGGTTGGTTTCGAACTCCTCACCTCAGGTGATCCTTCTGCCTCGGCCTCCCAAAGTGCTGGGGGTACAGGCATGAGCCACCACACACGGCCTGAAGTTATTTCTTAACACATCAACTGTAAGAGACATTTTTTAGCCACCCTGGAATAACAAGTCAGTTACATCATGGGCCATTCTGACCACTGAAATTGCTCTTCCGCCAAACCCGTTCTACTCATTCTTTCAAATGTAAAAACTGAGAAAACTTAACAGAAAAGCGACAATAATTTCCCTTTTTGATTTTTTAAACCAAGTTTCTCCAAATATATTTCTAACTGTTAAGTAGTGTAAATTTACCGAACAAAGCACATCATTCTTTTGTACTTCAATATTGGAAAGTAAGTGACTTACCTCTCTTAAAACTGTGCTTTTATAGCCTCGATACAACCCTTGGATACCCTGAAACAAACAAACAGCCAAGAGTTCAGAAAGAATGGCAGAGATTTCTGAAGGACGTTCTGTATACAGCAGATCTACCTGCTCTTGTTTGAGTTCTAGAACATTCACAATTGCCACAGTTCTATAAGAGGTTAATGATTCTAAACTGGCCTAAGGTACATAACTTATACCTTATATAACTTATATACCTCTATAACCAGCTCCTAAGGGAGCTCAGATTAGCTTCCTTTGAAATAGGAACATCTCTAACAATAAAACTGACTACATATTTACTTACTTTTAGTTGCTATTATTCTACTAAATATTAATTATATAGTACTTAATTGCTGTAACATGTCTTCTCTTGAAAAAATATTTGAGATGCTTTAAATACATTTCCAAAAGCAAATGCACACAAATGCCAATTATCCTTTTGTATATAAACAGAATTATATTTATAGCTTCAAACATCAGAAAGTCATTCATAATCTCCCAAAGTAGTGGTCAATATTTCCAGACAAACCTGTATTAACCATCCACATATTTCATTAAGGAAGCTATAGTAGCTTCATCTCATTTGTACAATTAATATTCAATGTCTCCTCACCTAGGTAACAGACTATTACAAATAACTTTTCTAAAATCAACACTCATTGAAAATTTCCATGTGATTCTCATGTTTTTTTTGTTTTTGTTTTTGTTTTTAAAAAGACTTCTATAAAAACTATAAAAGAAAGCAACTAAATGCTCTCTAGTCACATGGCCAGGAAAAACAATTTCTGACTGACAGTTTCAAATGCATCAGTAAAAGAAGCTACATTTTGGTATAAACGTTATGACACTGGTTACTGTCATCAGTCCAGTACTATATCTCTTCCATGGACCTAAAATACTATAGTGATGTTTTAATATAGTATCTTTCTTCATTTTACATATTTACAATTTGTTTCACATCTGATTCCAGAGGAACTGCAGGAAGATTACAATTCAGGACACATATACTGTGGAGACACTCAATGTTATGCTTAGAAATTTGAAAAACATTTAAATGAAAATACTCAAAAACCAATAAAAGGCAAAGATAATCTTAGCAAAAAATTACTACAACTGGACATTAAATTTAGCTCTAAAGTTTTCTCTCAGGCTGTCAGGATGAAGTCCACAGTGCTCATATGAGCTACTATAAAATCTTAATAAAGAAAAGAAGAGCTTAAAAAACACATCTCACCTCTTCATATAAGATGTTAGAAAAAATCTGAAATGTTCTTGTAGAAGCAGATACCTGTGCCCTCTGCTTAACCACTTCAGATGGAACTCGAATCAGGCAGGCAACCTAAAAGACAAACTTAATTATATCCTAAAAAGTAAATAACTGCTATAAAAACTGAAATTTTTTGGTAAGCAAAAATTATAGTAAAAAGGTATAATATGGAGGCTTACTGCAAGATGTCAAAAAACCTTGTCAAAAAACCTTTCCTGGCTTGTCCTATATAGATTCTCCCACCTCCTGCCAGATGTTCCAAGAACATTTGTCTATAAGCCTTCCAACGGTGAGAAGCACATTTACTCATTTCGAATCCCCAACGCCCAGAACTGCATCTGGCACATGACATTTCAAACATGAGTGATGAAAGATGAACCAGAGGAACCTCTGCTTTACTGGAAGTAATGCACACATCCGCAGAGGCAAGCTGACCATCAGCTGGTACCCACCCTTCCATCCCTCACCAACTCCAGCCCCCACAACTCTCGATCATGCAGCAACTGAAAAGGGACTCCCAGCACTCTTGTACACTCTCCTCCAGCATTCCAGCAGACGTGGGTCATCCTCACAGCTACTGGCCAATATGTGATTCTAATATCACCCTTGCTGACATGCTGAGGCCGAGTATATGTCACCTCAAATCCACACTGCCAGGATTTTACCTTACCCTATATAAAGGTAATTTACTTATTTTCAGAAAGAGAAACAATAAAAAATTCATCAAACCCCAAGGAACTCTGCCCACAAAAGGAAAGAAGGCAAGGTTGGAGAAAGGGTGGCAAGGTACAGGGAGGGAGACGTGTAAACATATTTTAAACATTTTAATGGAAGTCCTGTATTCAAGCCTCTATGGACCTAACAGTCTGCAAAGATAAAAACTTTTTCTGCAACTTAGATTTCACACATGTAACCTTGAACACCAAAGTTATGGCACTCGGGAGGCTGAGACAGGAAGGTAGCTTGAGCCCAGGAGTTCAAGACTAGCCTGCAAGAAACGTAAGAAAGCTGTCCCACCAGGCCGGGCGCGGTGGCTCAAGCCTGTAATCCCAGCACTTTGGGAGGCCGAGATGGGCGGATCACGAGGTCAAGAGATCGAGACCATCCTGGCTAACACGGTGAAACCCCGTCTCTACTAAAAAATACAAAAAAACTAGCCGGGCGCGGTGGCGGGCGCCTGTAGTCCCAGCTACTCGGGAGGCTGAAGCAGGAGAATGGCGTGAACCCAGGAGGCGGAGCTGGCAGTGAGCTGAGATCTGGCCACTGCACTCCAGCCTGGGCGACAGAGCAAGACTCCGTCTCAAAAAAAAAAAAAAAAGAAAACTGTCCCACCAAATAAGAGTACACAACTCAAAGAGGTTTGTCCCTTCTGATCTGTATTCTCCTGATTCCTAATCAGAGATCAGTACTCAATTTGGATATTACATAAGGCTTTGTCTGTCCAAAACTAAATGGTTCTAAAGCAAGGCTCTACAGCAAATTTATAATGTAAAAGACCAAGTAGAAAATATTTTACAGTTTGCAAGCCACATGGTCTCTGTCGCAACTGTTCAGCTATGCTGTTTTAGCACAAAAGAAGCTATACATATATATAATGTATATATATGTATAGATTAATATATATATTAATTTATATATAATACATAAATAGTTTGGCTATGTTCCAATAAAATGATATTTACAAAAACAGGCGACAGCTTGCCAACCCCTACGCTAAGGGAATTAGCCTTGGCAAAAGCAGACTGGGCACAGAACAGATAAAAGCCCCAGCACCCCATGACAAGTGGGACAAAGATGCCATGTGACGTGATTTTAGACGTCATGAAGTCAGCTAACACGGGCATATCGCCTCTAAAGCTAGGAAGTAACAATGCTTCATGCTGATGCATTACAACAAAGGGTATGGTTATGGTAACAAAGGATCCATTACTTGAAGTTATTTTTCTACCAAAACTGACAAGATTTACAAAACAATATAATCTGATTTCCATTTCTACATTCATCGAACATTTGAATGCTTCTTATGCATAAAGCTGTCTATAACTTGGGCCAACATATCTTTCCACCCAGTCTCCCTTTAAACTTATCTAATTCAGTTCAAGAAATACATATGGAGCCAGATACTACACAAGCCACTCCACGACAAAGAAGACTAAGATGATGCCCTGGCCTCAAAGAACCCATAAATACATATCAATAATTTCAATAACATATGGCCAAAAAGCGCGGGGGGGGGGGGAAGAAAGATTATGGGAAATGTGGAGGAGGGGTATTTAGTCCAACCCCCACATTCAGAGAAACTGCCCAAGATTACGCCATTATAGAACCTTCCAGATGAGCCAGAATGAGCTGGTAAGAAAGGTGGGAAGGTCACAGTGGGAAGAGTGAACAATAAAAGAAAGTACATAAATGGCCAGGCATGGTAGCTCACGCCTGTAATCCCAGCACTTTGGGAGGCCGAGGTGGGTGGATCACAAGGTCAGGAGATCGAGACCATCCTGGCTAACACGGTGAAACCGTGTCTCTACTAAAAATACAAAAAATTAGCCAGGTGTGGTGGCGGGCGCCTGTAGTCCCAGCTACTCGAGAGGCTGAGGCAGGAAAATGGCATGAACCCAGGAGGCAGAGCTTGCAGTGAGCAGAGATTGCACCACTGCACTCCAGCCTGGGCGACTGAGCGAGACTCTGTCTCAAAAAAAAGAAAGGACATAAATACAAAAGCAGGGTGTCCAGGGGCATCAGCGGCAGCCCCACCAACACAGTATTCCAAAGCTGGCAGCCGCCCACATGGTTCCGTATTACCAAAGCAGCAAGTGCAAGGTCAGGAGTAATGACAAGTAAGACTGGACAGACAAGGCCCTGTATACCACGCTAAGGGGCTGGAACTTCATTCCATAGTCAGTGGGAACATTGAAAAAGCTGAAGCAGAGGAATGACGACGTGTGCTTAGGGAGATCCCTCTGGCCGCAGTGCACAGGACAGCTGGAGGGTGGAGTGGGGAGGAAGGCAAGAAGCAAACTCGGACCAAGAGCCAGAAGGCAGGAGATGGGTTACAAGATTGCTATAGCAGTTCTATAAGAGGTCTGGAAATGAATATGGCTCAGAGAAGATCAAATCTGAGGAAAAATTCAGGAGTAAAATGCACTGGACCTGGTCACCGACAGGAGGTTAAGGAGTGAAGAAGTAGGGAGACAGTAAGATGCTTCTGTTTCTGGTTTGGATAATGGGCATATGGTGGTCCCATAACATGAGATTAGGAGTCCAGGGAAGAAGAGGGGAGGTAAGTTCAGACTGGACAACGCTGAGTAGAAGTCTGGGGGACACGTAAGGGGCTATGTCCAGTCAAGTAATGAAAATATAGTTATAAAACTAGAAAATAACAGGGTTGCGAAAATAGTAACACCCAAAGAGAGAGCCAAAAAGGAAGATCAAAAGCCAATAATGGGACCCTGGGAACATCAATTTTTGAAGGGCAAGCAACAGTGGGAGGGGGTACATGGTGTTGCCGGGCACATCTTCCTTCTCTGGCTGCCCAGCTTCTGACTCTCATGTGTTGGGGGCTTCCCAGTTAGGAAAAACAAAGGGAGTCAGTCTCTCCCCTCCTGCCCTGGCAGGAGGACCACAATCAGGTGAGTTAGGTCCGACTAATCAAACACTCCTTTCCAGGGGTCTGATTCTAGAGCTATGCTGGCAAATATGTAGGCCACTAGCCCATGAGGCTATGGAGCACTTGAAACGTGGCTAGTACAATTAAGATGTTCTATAAGTGTTAAATGACAGATTTTGAAAACTTGGTATAAAAAAATGAATGTAAAATATCCTGTTACTAATTCTTTAAAAAAAAGAAAAAGAAAAGAGAGATGAGGTCTCACTATGTTGCCCAGGCTGGCCTTGAACTCCTGGGCTCAAGCGATTCTCCCACCTTGGCCTCCTGAGTAGATGGTGCCACCATTCCCAATTAATAATTATTTTACATTAATTTTACAGTGAAATCTAAATACCAAGGATGTGTTTGGTTTAATAAAAGATGTTATTAAAGTTCATCCCGGCAGATGTTTTCACCTTTTTTAATGTGGCTATTAGAAAATATAAAATTTCACCTGCATCTTACATTATGTCTCCATTGAACAGTGCTGTTTGGAGCGACTGGGAAAGCTAAACATTCATTTACAGAAATAACTGCTTTTTTAGATGCAAGCACCAGGACCATGACTATAAATGACATTTAATTGTCACTTAAGTGATTTGGTGACAGGCAGTTCAACTTTTAGTCCAGAACCTCAAAGTGAACAAGAAGCCAGGCTCTTCCTATCCTTCTGCCCAGCCACCCAGCTCCCTGGCTTCTCCATCCTTAGGCCTCCTGACTCTCAGATAAAAGACAGCTGTTATGTCCCTCAGTACCACCTCATCACACAACAGAGTTCAAGGCAGGAAGAAGAGGCCTCCTCTCTTTTCTCAGATGCCCCCCAGCAGACATTTCCTTGCATGTGTTAGCCAGAGTTGTATGATGTGGCCACCCCTTGTTAGGGAGGTGGAGGATATCTAGATCTAGCAAAGCGTTAGGAACATGGGACACAAACCAAATCAGCATTCTGTGGGCAAAGGAGAAGTGGAAGGCAACAGTGTCTGCCAATCTTCAAAAAAATATTCTTCATTCCATAAGTTAGCCAGGATCAATGTTGATGGCAAGCAACCAAGCACCCTACTTGATGTGCAAGGGGGCCAGAAGCCTCAAATGGAGATTGGCAGAGGAATGCATCAAGAGTCTCCAGCAGCGCACATATGAGGGTTTCCAATGTTCACCAGTATTGTTCCCATAGAGTGGATGGGGTGGGAGATCCATTATGGTCAATTCATAAGGTATTGAGGGAGATGAGCAAGTGTAGACTACCGTCAGGGGAAGGTGGCTAGGTGTTAGGAGATGGGTTCAGAGTGAAGAGGGCCACAGGGTCAAGGAATAGTGTGGTTTTACTTAAGACAGTCGATATTTGCACATACGATGGGGGAAAGTGCTCTCAGCAAGACAAAGGTTGATAACCTAGGAAAGAAGTGAAATAATACATGAAGACCCCACAGGAAATAAAAAAAGGCAGAGTCAGAAGCCCGAGCCCATGCCTCTCCATCTGTGACTACCTCCCTTTACCAGGCCCACCCCTCAGCCTCGGGGCCACTCCTGCATCAAAACTGGATCTTTCATTCAGGGTTCAACTCCAGGGAGGAATGAGCAGTGGTCTGGCTGAGGGTCTGCAGCCCTAGACTGTGTCCCCAGTTCTGCAAGTGAATTCCTGAGTGTTTCCCTGGCCTTCCAGGTCTTTTTTTTTTTTAATTCATTTCAAAATTAAGAAAACTGACAAATAATAATGCATATATTTATACAATTAGATGCATATATGTATAATTTTTCTTACTTGACTTGGACCAAATTTTTATGGTATCTTTTTAGGTCCTTATTTCTATAATTCTTAATTTTCCAAAATTATACCTTATCTAACCTCAAAAGATTCCCTCCCTTCTGAATTCTTAATTCCCAAATAAGCTTTCTTATCTGACATTTTTTACTTATTAACTTACACCATATAGTTTGTAAAATATATTTCCTCTTCTACTAAACCGTAAGCACCCTGAGAGCAAGAAGACGGTATGCACCAAACTTACTAATCAGCTGGTGTATTATTTTATGTTGAAAGCAAATGAAACTAGCCAGGAGGAAAGGAATCAGCAAAAAAAAAAAAAAAAAAAAAAAAAATCAATTCCACAGAAATGACTTCTCCATACTTTAGAATTTACATATAAATATACATAGAAACAGGGTGTCGTTCTGTCACCCAGATTGGAGTAAGGTGGCATGGTCATAGCTCACTGAAGCCTCAGTCCTGGGCCC
Source organism: Papio anubis (assembly GCF_008728515.1). Taxonomy (NCBI): domain Eukaryota; kingdom Metazoa; phylum Chordata; class Mammalia; order Primates; family Cercopithecidae; genus Papio; species Papio anubis. Next base: position 74,053,499 of record NC_044977.1, read on the forward strand.
AAGAGATCCTCCCATCTCAGCCTCTTGTGGAGCTGGGACTACGGATGTGCCACCACTCCTTGCTAATTTTTTCATCTTTTGGTAGAGACAGGATCTTGCTATGTTGCCCAGGATGGTCCCAAACTCCTGGCCTCAAGTGATCCACCTGCCTCAGCCTCCCAAAGCACTGGAATTACAGGCGGGAGCCACCACATCCAGCCTAATTTTTTTTTTTTTTTTTTTTTTTTTGCCTCTACACATACTTATTGTCTATACATATACTTATGTAAAGAGTAGGGAAAAAACAGAGTAGAATTACAGATGTTTCTTTTCTACCTACCTATATTTTCTAAATTCTCTACAATTCACATTTATTATTATTTCATAAGTTTTTAACGTAATTTCAAAGAAAAAAAGTATTTATTATGGACCAAAGATTTTAAGTGAGAGAGAAAAATAAAATAAAAGGGCTAATTTAAAATATGCTTTTAGATGGCAACCTATTAGCCTTGATAAAAATTACATATTATAAATTTAGTAGCAATAAATCCACAAAAACAGATTAAAACTGCTTACCAGTAAGGCCTAAAATTGGGTATAAGTCCAATGAAACCTACATGAACCTAAAAGGACAGCTCCCAGCATCTAAAACTCATTAAAGAAATGAAAATAAATAAATAAGAGAAAGAAAAGGGTATACTAACTCTTTGCATTTTTCAATTCAAGAGGTCAAGAGTGAAATCCGACCCCAATATGTCAAGAAAATAGGAATTGTCTACTTCTGTGGCTTGGTATAAATATTTATGGAACTTCATGCTTCATAACCCTCCATGTTCTTACTATTATGTTTTTAGTTCTTAAAAATACAGATGCAGAAGAAAAACCTTGAAAAGGCTCTCTGATTAAAAAATCAATCTAACTAGTCGAGGGGTACAAAGCACCCAGCATGGCTTCCTGACTTCTGCTGGGTGACAACTGCAGCATCAGAGACACGCTACAAAGTAACGCTTCTGCTTCCTCCAGTACCTCCGGAGCCTTCCATTTGGTTTTCTATTAACTCTGATCCTTCTTAGATTTGAATTTGAGCTACAACAGAGTATTTCACTGCACAAGAACAAAAACATGTTACAGTATTATGGTTCTATGAAAGGAAATAAAGGGAATGTCACCTGTGGGTCTCTTGGTAAATTCATTCTGCAGAGCATTCTTTCCTCATAAATCAGGGGTTCAGTATGAATCCATGACACAGGAATGGTGACATTTTCACTAAACCCAAGAATGTTTTATATGTTAAAGTTCTATCTAAAAACAAGAACTACTAAGGTTTTCCATAAAAAAAAAAAAATCATGCTCCCTCCATACTTTATCAAAATCAAAATGCAATGCTGGCCTCCTTCAACACGCCAAAATATGATGAAACCTTAGATTAAAATGTTGATTAAATCATGATGCTGCTACCAAGATTTTTCTTCCTTTGACATAAATAAAACCTTTTCTGCTGTTTTTAACTGACTGCTGCAACCAAGGACTGAATGTTTCCTTTTGGTATTTATTAAATGAAACACCAAGAACCAGGTGCACCTGCATGCTGTCCCTGCTACTCAGGGAGGTAAAGACAGGAGGATCACTTGAGGCCACAAGTTTGAAGCCAGCCTAGGCCACCTATGAGACCCTGTCTCTTTAAACAAAAACAAAAACCCGAGATGCAACACTACAAATCATAAAACTAAGTGTCTGAAAAGGAAAAAATTACAGTGAACTTTGGCCTCACTTTAGGTATTGAGTGGAGGAAGAGAGAGATGGATGCTACTAAAATCTCTGGTTCTTTCATTGCCATAGCCAAGTTCCCATCCTTCAGCACATCACCACTGGGGTTTTACAATTGCACCCTGTCCTCTCGCTCTGGAAATGCTCTTCAAAGTCCCTGAGTATCTCCAATAATACCTTTTATTAACATTACATCTTCTCCCCAACTATTTCAATATAGTTCACAAAAAAAATCTGATTTAAGATTTTTCTCCCAGAAACTCCATCAACTACCTGCAAATATTCCTCTGATATTAGAAGCTAATTATGTCAGCATTTTACATATAAATCAATCTGAGATCACAGAAGTTGCTGAAGGTCAGAGAGCTACTTAGCTCAGGAAGTATGGGTGAAACTCAAGTCTTCTGATTATCATCTCCAGAATTATTTTTCAATAAAGATGTCATACTTACACATATGTAATGCACTTAAAGGTTCAAGGTTTAATTTCAGCTAATGCTTCTTGTTTCAACAGGCAACTCTATAACCAATTCAATAGAAATTTAACAATGCACTGAACAGAGCCAGTCAAAGCTTCATCATATTCAAAGCAAAAGCTACTCTGGACTTTACAGAGCAAACTCAATGTGGCAAATTAGTAAGACGGGGGTCAGGGAGAGACCCCAGGAAACTATAAAGATTTTTGAAATGCAATTTGCTTACTTGTACTTCATTTCCACATTCTCTTTGTAATTCCCAAAATTCTCTTTAGAAAGGTTTCCAATTAAGAATATTTAACATCTCTTTCTATACCATCATTTAAAAATCAAAAACCTCTACAACAGTTCCATTTGTGTGTCAAGTCTGCCATCTTCTGCTGATAAATGGAATTACAGCTGTTGACAAAACCAATTTACAAATCCTAACTTACACTCCTTTGATTTTAATTTTTACCTACTTACATTGGGACCTATGTTCATCAAACCTTTCTCCCTTATAAGACTCTTTCTAATCACACAAATAAGTTCAATCATTGTAGGTATTAGTCTTCCCTCGCCTGACAAGACTGCTGTCGCGGATAATCCAGACTACACAGGGAAGTCTTCTCAATGAAAATAACTCTACCAACGCTTAGCCCGTGTCTAAAATTTGTTCACAGAATTTTACACAACCCAAAAGATAAGCCTTAAATGGCTTTTTTGCTTTTGTACTTTTCCATAACAGAAATGAGCCATGATTTCACAGGAGGTGACAAACGCCCCATGGATGGATTTATAGATTCCCACCAATACAAAAATCTGAACGTGGAGGAGGTGGCAATGGTGACTGTATTTGCTTCCTACTGTTGCTCTAACAAATCACCACACATTTAGTGGCTTAAAACACAAGCTTATTGTCTGTAATTCTGAAGGTATGAATTCCAAAATGGGTCTTCCTGAGCTAAGATCGAGATATGTCAGTCAGGCAGTATGCCTTCTGGAAGCTGCAAGGGAGCGTCGGCTTCCTGACTTCTTGGGCTCCCCTGTACTCCTTGATTTGTGGCCCCTCGCTCTATCTTTGGACCAGTCGTATAGCGTCTTCAGCTCTCTGACCCCCGCTCCCCTCTCCTAAGGACCCCAGTGATTAGACTGGGTCCACCTGGATAATCCAGAAAAGTCTTTCCACTTCTTTTTTTTTTTTTTTTTTGAGACGGAGTCTCGCTCTGTCACCCAGGCTGGAATGCAGTGGCCGGACCTCAGCTCACTGCAAGCTCCGCCTCCCAGGTTCACGCCATTCTCCTGCCTCAGCCTCCTGAGTAGCTGGGACTACAGGTGCCCACCACCACGCCTGGCTAATTTTTGTGTGTGTGTGTGTTTTTTTTTTAGTAGAGACGGGGTTTCACCGTGTTGGCCAGGATGGTCTCAATCTCCTGACCTAATGATCCACTCGCCTCAGCCTCCCAAAGTGCTAGGATTACAGGCCACCATGCCCGGCCCCTACCTCAACATTCTTAACTGTATCTGCCAAATCTCTTTCTCATGTATGGAAACACGTTCACAGATTTGGGGACCAGGACATATTTATTGGGCAGGGGGGCATTATTTTGCCTACCACAGTAACCAATGGCAAATTTTGGAACCTAATGTTTTAAGAAACCAGTGATGCGAATCCTTACTGCACAAGTAGTATACTTATCGCTACTTCTGCCATTTTTTAAATACTACACGAAAAAGAAAACAGAGGTGCTCCTTGAAGTACACACAGAGGTATTTATCTAATTACTTATTCTGCAATGGCGTTTTATTGTTAGCTGGGAATAATAATAGCTGGGAAACTAGGAGCACATCACTAAACTTCTTTGAATTTCAATTTCCTCTTCTTCTGAATTGATATCCTTCCCAAAACCAGGAAATTCTAAAAACGTGCCACATTCAGCAACTTGTGTGAAATGGGGCTAGACCCAATGTTTATTCAACATTTAGTGTGTCAGATGCTAGGCTGGACACTTTGTAAGTGCTGTATAATTTCATCCTTGTAAGAACTGTGACTGGGATGGCATTAATCCTATTTTTCCAAGATGAGGAAAACAGCATTTCAGTGAAAGCAAGTAAATAGCCTACAGACAAATACATGGACAAGTCACAAATCTGACCCTGATCTGTGTAACCTGACGGCCCATGTTCCATACCATGCTACCTCCCTACAGACATCCTCAAATACTCCCTAGTTATTTAACAGATGGATCCAACTAACTTATATGCTCCTCAAAAACAGGGATCAAATTTCTTATCTGGTGTCTCTTAGCACCTATTAATAGTATTAGATATACAACAGGCACTCAAATATTGAAAAGCACACAATCACAAACCAAAGCAAATAAGTGACAGCGGCATTTAGCTCAAGAATCCTCATCTTAACAAGGCAATATTTTAGGAAATAAAGGTTTGTCGGTCGGGTGCGGTGGCTCAAGCCTGTAATCCCAGCACTTTGGGAGGCCGAGACGGGCGGATCACGAGGTCAGGAGATCAAGACCATCCTGGCTAACATAGTGAAACCCCGTCTCTACTAAAAATACAAAAACTTAGCCAGGCGAGGTGGCAGGTGCCTGTAGTCCCAGCTACTCGGGAGGCTGAGGCAGGAGAATGGCGTGAACCCGGGAGGCGGAGCTTGCAGTGAGCTGAGATCCGGCCACTGCACTCCAGCCCGGGTGACAGAGCGAGACTCCCTCTCAAAAAAAAAAAAAAAAAAAAAAAAGGGTTTGTCACTGACAAGAGTTCAGGCTTGCTTGGAAGTGGCTAATCCTAACCTCCTTTGGTATTTTGGTCCTTTGAGAGCAGTATTCAGTTTTTCCATTTACAATGTAGTGGCAATAACTGACCAAGTTTCACTCCTGTGGCTCAGAAGCATTTCTTCAAGTGCATCATCCTGTATGAAAATCATATTGTGTCTATAAAGCTCAACTTAATTGTGTTCTATAAACTGATGCAGATCTTAAATAAAAAGTTAACAGAGTTTCCCTTCCCTTTTGTCCACTAACTAAATAAAACAATCAATGAAATACTCTCTCCCAGATCATGAATCAATATCATCTGAACTAACACTGCATACTATATTAGAAAAAGAAAATCCATACAACAGAAAACAATCTGAAATATGTTAGAAAAGGAAGTCATCGAGAAACTGGGGGTGGAGACATAGATGGGGTACGATGTTCCTTTCTAAAGGCCTCCCTGATAAATCTCTTCAGCACATTCAATAGATGAATAACTACAAGCAAGGTCATCACCACACACAGATAATGCCAAGCCAGGGCAAGCCCTGACCCTCCCCTGTCCTGACTGTCTCTCTCTTTCGTCTTCTTCCCCTCTCTGTGTGTGAGCTCAGCGTCAGATGGCTGGGCCCACTGACAAGATGGGGCATGCTTATTCAACTTAGCTCGGCAGATTCCATTGGAGAATTCAAGCAGGTGCACAACACACAGAGACACAACAAACTAAAAGGAAAGCAGGATGAAAAACGCACTGAAGGATGTCGCTGGAAGGGCTCCTGAAAGAATGATCATCTTTCCGCCAGCTCTACCTCTTTAACATCTCTTGAATTCACTCTCTCCCTCTGCATCCCTCTGCCCAGGCTGTGGTTCTCTCCTGGGGATTCCTTTAATAGCCCCTTATCTCCACAAAGCTGCCAGGGGACTCTCTTAAAATTACAAGTCTGATCAAAAGATAAAAGCCCCAATCCTTACTATAGCAGGCAAGGCCCTATAGCTCTCAGCCCCTGCTTCACCTCAGGGTGACCCCATCACACTGTGCTCCAACTATATGGAACTTAAAACTACCTAACAAGGGCTTTTCAGAACTCCAATACTCCTCCTTGCACCCACCCACCTAACAAACTATCCTATTCTAAATGCAAGATAATAAAGTTGTACTATAACTGAGACTCCTGCTGAATGAGTAGATTTTTGCTGCCCTGCCACAAAAACAAAACAAAAAGAGTAATTATGTGACATGATGGATATGTTGACTTACTTCACTGCGGCAACTATTTTATCTATATGTATCCCACATCGTGTTGTATACCTTAAATAGATACACAATTTTTTTAATGAATTAAACGCAGCTTAAAGGCTGGCTATTCTGTGACGTTTTTTCTGAATTAATACCCATCCATCTACCCCAATCCAGAGAAAACCAACCACTCCTTCCCTTCAGCCTCTCACTCTACCTTGTACAGATGCTCAATTTATGACAGGGTTATATCCCAATAAACCCATCCTAAGTTGAAAACATTTCAAGTTGAAATTGCATGTGATACCCCTAACCTATGGAATATCATTGCTTTAGCCTCACCTCCCTAAAACTTGCTCAGAATACTTACACCAGCGCAGCTGACTGGGACGTGCACCGTCCAGCACTGCCAGAGAGCATCTCATCACCTATTACCACTTATCGCTAGCCCAGGAAAAGATCAAAATGCAAAATCTGAAATACAGTTTCTACTGAATGCATCTCATTCTTGCACCATCGTAAAGTCATTTATGTAGAACCATCGTAAGTCAGGGACCAACTATAGTTCCTTTTCTTAAAATGCCTGTAACACTTTAGTGCACTTACATATCCATCTCCGTTTCTAGACAGCAAGCCTCTAAAACGCGGTATCTTATCCTGTCATTTCATCTCCAATGCCTGGAACATATTAGGGACTTCAGATCTACATTCACACCACTAGGTAAGGACAATAAAAGTGGTGAAGGAATCTAGGATGAGCAGAACAAAAGCAACCTATTACAAAAAGGAACCAAAGACGTACAAATGAGGAAATAATACAAAATAAAAGGAGTCTGGAAAACAAGCTGTTTTTTATACTGTTGCGATAATTTTTCATGTAATTCTGATGGTTTAGGGTTGCTAAGAAGGAATTTAAAAGTCTGCCTGCCTTATGTATTTAATGCCCTGAAGGAAGACTCCCAGACACACTGAAAAAGGCAACAGACAGGAAAACAGGGTGAAAGGTCCCCATAATACATGGATGTGCTTAGATACATCAAACAAAAAAAGTGTTTGAGTGCACTCAGGTATCTGACAGTTCTATTTCAGCTTCTGTGTTTCCTGGTAGTAGTTATACACTCATACCTTCATTCATCTTTATATACAAGCAATTACCATCGTCAGCTACACTTCACTGTGGCCCAGGGCAGCCATGTTATCTTCCACTCCACCTATCCCCCATGACTCAATTATACAACTGTACAGAGATGTGGCAAAATATTCCAATTGCAAGTGAGAGATAATCTGTATTGACTGATGAATATTTCAAAAGCATGATTAATTCAAAAGATAAAACACATTTCAAAAGTTGTCAACCTTTCTTCTATTATCTTGCTCAGTGGTTCTTCTTAGAAAAGGCCAGTGAAGATCATGAAAAACACTACATACTCATTTTTAAAACATGATATTAAGTACATAAACAAAACAGCTTAAACCCCCACTAGAGAAAAACTCAGTAACATGTGCACCATGCTCTGGAGCTGACAAACACCACACAGCATCTACGCATCCCATCCTTTAACCAGTGGGAAAGCTGAATAAAAACATGTTTGCCCCATATGCTGATACCAAACAAGACCCTGGAATGAACTGTGTGGTACAAAGGGGGTCCAATGGCCTTGTCAGTTACTAAAGGAGCTAAACCGCACAAGTTGCCTTCACCTACGAGGCTCTATGACAGCATGGGCCTTCAAGAAAATCTCAGTGAGGTTCCAACTCATTCTAACTCCAGTTAAATCCAAATCTACATGTCTGAGTTCACTGTCACACTCAAAAATAACCAGTTTATTAAACTAGCCTTTTTAGGTCTAAAATATGTCATTTTAAGGAGAACAGAAAGAATAACACATTTGATCTACAAGTGGTAACACCACACCCAGTGTCATGCACCTACTAAAATATTATGTAGGGAACTACTGAGCCAATTCAGTAAAAATATTTACTACTGGGGTATAAGTTCAGACGTTTTATGTGCCTAGATCAGTGGCATTTAAATATTGGTGAGTTGCACAATCATCTAGAAATTGTGATTAAAATACAGGAACCCTGGTGTCATCTCCAAAAATCCCTATTTGTAACTAGCTACCTACGCAACTGATGGTGAAGTACGGCCTGATGCTCGTCGGGCCTTCTTGGGGAAGTACTGTTAGAGGCTGTCAGAAAAACATTTACAAAACATGATATCATTTATTTCCTAGCTTTCTCAATCCCAAGTCAGAACAGGACTGTAAAGGACACTTGAAAAGGACACTCTACCAGCATGTAAGTGTATGAGGACATGTACATGTCACCTATGCACACATATTACATTCACAGTGTTGCTGCTTTCAAGGGTGAAGAAATTTCAACGTTTTTTTCATTTCTGACAATATAAAGACAGACAAAAGTAGGATAAGATACAACAAAAGTCAAATCTTCAAACCTTTCAAGAAAAGAAAATCATTACCACTAGAACGTTATAGCATATGTAGCGTTAAAGTAAACCTGCCCCAACCTTTGATCTAATTACAGATTCTACTTCCCAAAGGGCCTTTTCTGTGTGTGATGAAAACTGAGCTGTAAAATTATTGAGGTAGGGATTTAGAGATTTGGCACAGCATTCTTCCTAATAAAAACGGCACAAGTGAGACCCCTCTTGCTATTGTTACATGTTAAATCTTATTTGATTGATTTTACTGTATTCCAAATTGCAAACACAAGGTAGAAGGTTGTAATTATAATTTTATTGATTCATCATTAAGTTTTAATCAAGCTGCTGCTACAGGGAATGGTTATTATTTTGGCAGTGCTCTTTTGTTTCTAAGTTTCTTTAATAGTTGCTACAAGAAAGTAACTGTGGCTATATTCAATACAAACAAAATGTTATTGTTTCTAAGGAATCTAACATAATAATCTTCTATCAAAGCAAATGTGTTACAGAATGATTGCACTAAAGTATTTCTTATAATCTCTATCTAGCTTACTATGCCTTTCTGACCATTGACAGCTATAAATGTTTTCTATTCCTATTTATTTTTATTTTACAAACGAAAATTTATCTCCTCTACATTCACCTGTTGGTTTCTCTTAATCTCAGCAACCACACTTGCATGAATCTGAAATCCAAAGTTTATCTTCTATGAGACTAAAACAAGTTATTTAAAAAAGGAGTAATATGTATATAAGCATTTATTGAGAAAATCGATACTGAATGGCTTCAGGAAGTTTTTTTTTTTTTTTTTTTTTTTAAGTTCAAAGATTATTAGAGCATCAGAACCAACATTTCCACAAACTTCATAAATTTGGCAAACTTCTCAGCATACTAAACCGTAACTGAATTTAAAGTCCATTTAAGGTCAATATTGGCAGGGTGCAGTGGCTCGTGTCTGGATTACAGTACTTTAGAAGGCCACAGAAGAATTGCTTGAAGCCAGGAGTTCAAGACTAGCCTGGGCAACACAGTAAGGTCCCATCTTTACAAAACTGTTTTAAAAAATTAGCCAGGCATAGTGGCACTTGCCTACAATCCCAGCTACTCAGGAGGCTAAAGTGAGGATCATGTGAGCCCAGAAGTTACAGGCTACAGAAGCTATGATCACATCACTGCATTCCAGCCTGGGTGACAGAGTGAGACCCTGTCATTCATTCATTTGTAAGAGAGTGTGTGTGTGTGTGTGTGTGTGTGTACGTGCATATATATATACACACACACATATGTATATATACTTATATTTTTATTTAAATAGTCAACATCAAGAAGTATTTCATGTGGAAAGTCCTCAATCTATGTACCCACTGCTGACCAACTGTCCTTTTAAGATTCTCTAGGGGCCAGGCCCGGTGGCTCACGCCTGTAATCTCAGTACTTTGGGAGGCCTAGGCGGGCGGATCACGAGGTCAGGAGATCGAGACCACCCTGGCTAACACAGTGAAACTCTGTCTCTACTAAAAATACAAAAAATTAGCCGGCCATGGTGGCAGGCGCCTGTAGTTCCAGCTACTCGGGACGCTGAGGCAGGAGAATGGCACGAACCCAGGAGGTGGAGCTTGAAGTGAGCCGAGATGGCGCCACTGCACTCCAGCCTGGGTGACAGAGCGAGACTCCATCTCAAACCAAAAAAAAAAAAAAAGATTCTCTAGGAATTGCCAGGCCTAGTGGCACACACCTGTAGTCTCAGCTACTGAGGATCCCTTGAGGCCAAGAGTCTGAAGCCAACATGGGCAAATTACCAACAGCCCAGCTCCACAGAAACTATAAACAGGTGTTTCATATTTGGCCTTACCAGCTCAGGGACCACAGAACCCCCAAGAGACACAGTGCAGGTACAATGTCTTCATCTGTTGTATCTCCAGTCTCATGGATACTTGTTTCCTAATTCTAAAATCTATCTACCCCACCTCTCAAGCCTAACAGTCCACATATCAAATGTTATGACATAATATTTGGAAATCTTAGAAACTTGGAGCCTTTTCCAAGGCTCCAATTTTTTAAGATATTAGTTACAGATACTAGGAGCATTAGAATATACAAGACTTTCTACAAACAAAAAAGATGTATGATTAACATGAGAAATCTAATAGCTACTATTTGCCCTACCTATTATATCACTTTCTATTTTCTTAGACAGAAAGTTTACAAACTGAAGCAAGCCTGCCCTTCAACATGGCAAACTAGCTTTCAGGCAAGATGGCCCCAGGTGAAATGAAGTGGCCAGGTTCTTTTTTTGTTGCTTGCTCTCAACAACGTATCAACAAATTTAAGTATATATACTCCAAACTAACTGCCTGTAATAAGACTGTGTGTCAGGACATAATCACCAAAAATAATTTTAAAGAAATGAAGTACTAACAGATGCTATAACACGGATGAACCTGGAAAACACTAGAGTAGCTGAAAAAAGTCAGTAACGAAAGATCACATATCATAGGATTCCATTTATACCAATGTCCAAAACAGGCAAATTCATAGAGACAGAAAGCATACCAGTGGTTGCCTAGGTATGGGGAAGGTTGGGGTGAAATGGGGATTATGACTGCAATGGGTAAGGGCCTCCTTTGGGGAGTGATGAATGTTTTAAAATGGACGCTGGCAATGGTTGTACAACTCTGTGAATATGGTGTAAACCACTGAATTGTACACTTTAAATGGGTGAACTGCATAGTATGTGAACTATATCTCAATAAAGCTGGTTTCTTTAAAAAAAATCTTCTTTAATTTTTACTTTTCTGTTAACTCTCTTTTCCATATCCCCAATTCACTATATTCTTAAGCAAGGAATATTAGGTTACTAAGCAGTTTGTAGATTCTTGTTCAAACTTCCTAAAGAAAAAAAGTACATCAAAAACAAATTCACAATATAATACAATTTTTTAATGTAAATGTTATAAAGGTTAATTCATTTCCCAAGTTTCCTATGTAAACATATGCCATTACTTTTCTAATTACAAAGAAAAGTGTGATTTGATAAAAGGCTTACAAACTTAAGACCTTTTTCTTCACTGTGTTGTCCATTTCTGTTATGCCCATCACAAGACTGGCGATTTAATAAGTCTGCATGAATACCAGGCTGTGCGATTTGAAAATAGTGTAACAAGCAACAGACAAGGCTGTCCCTCAGCATTGTGCAGAAGGGGTAGGGAGAAAGTAAGTTAATGAGGGGAATGAAGAAACTTTTATTTGTATTATACATTTCTCCTCTGCATTCGTTTTGAGTTTTTTTTTTTTCTTTAATCATAACTGTGTTTATGATTTTGGTTTAAAATATCACTTTTGACCAGGCACAGTGGGTCATGCCTATCACCCCAGTACTTTGGAAGGCTGAGTCAGGAGGACTATATGAGGCCAGGAGTTTGACACCAATCTGGAAAATATAATGAGACCCCCATCTCTTTGAAAATAAAAACAAAAATAAATATCACTTACACTTACCACTCACAGTATTGTGTTCTACTTTGACTGAAATTATTTACAAAAGAAAGTTTGTTTTTTAAACACATGGTAGGAACAGACTGCCTATTTTTTGTCATTGTTTCCAATTTTACTTCATTATAATGATACAACTAATGATCTGTAATGACACTGTCTCTGCAGTATTCACTAAAACTGGCCCTGTGAGCTATTGTTATTTTTATTAAGTTCCAATTATGCTTGAAGAAGTCTATCTTCTTTATTTGCTGGGTGCAAAGTTTAACATATTATCAACAGACCAATCTCGCCATTGTGTTGTTCAAATCTTCTATGGCCTTAGTAAGTTTATGCCTGCTTTGAGAGAGAGATGTGACTATCTCCAACTAAGACTATGGTTTTGTTCATTTCTCCGTAAAATTCTGTCAGTTTTTGCTTTATATGTTTTGAGACTATGTTATTCAGTGCATGTCCAGGCTTGTTATATCTCCTGAAAGAACTGTTCCTGTATCATTATGCACTGGTCTCTTCGTTTTTTGCCTTATGTATTTTTTCCTAATATTAATATTATTCCACAAACTCTTTTCCAATTAGTATTTCTCTATCAGTTAAGGTTTCATCACAGAAGCAAAACCACTATGAGTGATAAGGATAAGGATTATAGAGATTTGACCAGCAATTATGGGAGCTAATTAAGCAGTTTGTATAGGGCTGCTGCTTCTGCATCTAGTGTTGGGAGAGATATCAAAGGGCAGGCAACAGGAAAGGAAAGATGGATGTGAAGTGGAGGAAGAACAAGGACAGACTGGAAGTCACATTTATTTCTCACCAACCTATGAGAGAGAACTTGCAGTATAAGCTGGCACCCTTCATTACAGAGCCCACAAATCTAACATAGAATTTGGATAAGCTGATGGAGAAGAACCAGAGGGAGCTGGAGAAGCTGGAAGTCAAATGCCAACATGGTGATACAGCAAAGTCAGGTGTGTAAGCTGCAACATTGCCTGACCATATACCAACCTTCTGGGCATAAATACAGCTCTTCACTTCTACCTTACAAAGAACACGCAAATTTCTCTTGTGGCTGACCCAAACTGAAAGAAACTACTTTGGAAAGGAAATTCTCGGAGAAGTAGTTCCAGCTCAGTTGTGTGCTGACACAATACAAAGCTGTCACAATTTGAATGGATATTTTCTTCCACTCTTTTGTCTTTTTTCCATTAATTATGTTTTAGATCTGTCTCTTGTAAATTACACATAACTAGAATTCTTCTTCTGTCCTACATCAGGCTCTATCTTTTAGTTGTCAGGCTCTATCTTCTAACTGTCATATTTAATCCATTTACATTTATTGGCATTTATAGCTTTCATAATTTAAAAATAATTTTTTAAAAAATGAAATAAATATGTACTGAAAATATATGCATCATGTGCATTTCTGAAGTATTTTATACACAAAACTTGTTACTTACCACTTCTCCAGCAGAGGCAGCCAACATATGTTTCATAGGTGTCAAATATGAAGATGAATCAGTATGCAAAAACCACTTCACATATTCATAGGTGATAAAAAATGCAGCAGCTGAAATTTAAAACAAGCCAGTCTTTCACAAAGTTTAAACATATATTCAAACTGTTAAGAAACATGTTTCTCAAAAGGTATGACAATAATTATTAAATTATGAGATAACAGAAAAGGTGATAAGCATGTATTTTTTTTCCTACCCTCACTCTTTTGGAATTTACTGAGGTCATGTGATATGCCTGATCTTAGACTTACAGAAATGCAGAAAATATAATGCTTACCCTGAGGGAGCATAAGAGCTAATCTAGCACTTACCGTGTTGTGCTGACAAATTACTTAAACATTTTTAAAGTCAACTTTAGAAAAGGATATGAATTTCTGTGATCCAAAATATCATTATGTATGGCCATAAAACAATCAACTACATTATGAATAAATAGGTTAAAATTGCAAACATACTTTAACTTGAAAGAAAATGTCTACTCTATAATGTTTTATTGCTGGTTACTCAAAATAATCATGGCTATTTTTTACTGCATGAATTCACCTTCACATCAAGAAAACAATCAACCATTTAATTAAAACTGGAAATCAAAATCTCTAAAAAGCTACCCCTATCACCATAAACTAATCGCAGCTGCACATGAGGGCTTTAAAACTTTCTATGTACTGTTAATCAAAAAATGTTTATCAGTTGGATAAAAGATAAGGTACAAGAGATAAAGGAACGACAAATTCATCTTCTGAAGGACATTTGAACATGTCACAAAGTCTGAAACACTGAGGAAAACAGCCTGATAAGTGAAAATCAGTTCTCCAAAGTCAACAAAAGCTTGTGAAGGATCTTCACATGCTAACAAATATGCAGTAGGCTAAAAGAAGAGGCACTCTGTCCACGAATGAATAATAACCAGTTCAGGCAGTTTTACGTGGTTAACACAAGTCTATTCCCATTTGTGTTTCTTCATACGATTTTTCCCACTTCAGCCCACTCACTAAATGTGGAGCTATAATACCTCTAATTGCATTCAGCTGTTAAGTTCTGCCACTCTACCTCCTACCCTCCTAATCCCCAAGAAAAGGGAGAAAGACAGTGGTAAAACTTCCTCCATTTCATGGTTAACCACCTCAACTTCATCTGACTTTATGGCTTCTTTTGTGATCTACAAGGTTCTTTAAGAATATAAGTTCCAAACCTCCCTCCAACCTCCAGGTGGCATCCAAGAAGGCCTCTACTAACTGGAAATGTCAGTACAGTCAGGTTCCAAGTTGGGAGCTGAACAAGTTAAAGCAAAGAAGAGGGGCTGGGTTATCTGATGCCTATAGTTTCTTCTGGCTCTTAACAAACAAACAACAACAACAAAATAAAAAAAAAAAAAAACAACTATGCTTTCTCTACATTCCCTTCGAAACAGGGAGTAAGGCTCCTAAACATGGTCTTCTTTTCACCTCTTTCCATCTTTCGTCCCCTCTAGCCCCACCCCAACCCCTCACTCCTGCAGCATAGGTTACAAAAACATCCATAGCCACTGATGATCAACTACAGTGAAGTTCTGTACTCAGATTAAGACCGTAACCAATAGCAAAAGAAAAAAGACACCAAACACAAAAGTCCAATTCATTCAAAATTTGCAGTAAAACAAGGCTATTTTTGAAACTCTGGTACTCTCACTTTTCCCTAGCATCTCCCATTCACTAAAGTTTGGTGGATGGGACAAAAAAAAAAATCAAAACCACATTCTATAAGTAAACTCCTAAAGGAAGAAGAATGCAAAACCTGTGATCTTAATGACAGCACTATGTAACCCACACACTACAGCTAATTGTACATCTCCCCACAATAATCTTTATGTGCAATATGTAAGAGAAAAAGATCTTCAGAAGAGTGAGTGTAAATGAAGGAGACATCATAAAAAATGGTGACCAAAAGATGGGGACTTAGTGACACGTTTCTTTGCAATTCCCTAGTTCAGAGGTTCTCAAACTTGTCTGAATGTAGCAATCATCTAGGGATTTTTTTAAAACATCCAATGCCCAGGTCACACCTCAGACCAATTAAGTCACAATCTCTGGGGTTGGGTGACAAACACCAGTACAAGTGATCCTTGAACATGGGTTTAAAGGCACAGGTTCACTTATACATGGCTTTTTTTCAATAAATATATTGGAAAAATTTTTGGATATTCATGATAATTTGAACAAACTTACAGATGAACCACATAGCCTAGAAATACCAAAAAATTAAGAAAAGGTGGCTGGCTGGGCACCATGGTTCATGCCTGCAATCCCAGCACTTTGGGAGACTGAGGCGGGTGGATCATGAGATGAGGAGATCGACACCATCCTGGCTAACACGGTGAAACCCCATCTCTACTAAAAATACAAAAAAAAAAAAAAAGCCGGGTGTGGCAGCGGGCGCCTGAAGTCCCAGCTACTCAGGAGGCTGAGACAGGAGAATGGCGTGAACTCAGGAGGCAGAGCTTGCAGTGAGCCAAGATGGCACCACTGTACTCCAGCCTGGGCGACAGAGCAAGACCCTGTCTCAAAAAGAAAAGAAAAGAAAAGAAAAGGCTAGCCGTGCCATGAATACATAAAATATATGTAGATACTAGCCTATTTTATCATTTACTAACATAAAACATAAAAAGTTAAAATTCATCAAAACTTATAAACACAAACCATATAGCACATCATTCATAGTTGAGAGAAATGTAAACAAACGTAAAGATGGGCCAGGCACAGTGGCCCACATCAGTAATCCCAGCACTTTGGGAGGCTGAGGCTTAAGCTCAGGAGTTCAAGACCAGCCTGGACAACACAGAGAAACACCATCTTTACAAAAAAAAACAAATTACAGGTGTTGCCCACACCTGTAATCCCAGCTACTTGAGAGACTGAGGTGGGAAGATCACCTGAGCCTGGGAGGTTGAGGTTGCAGTGGGCCAAGATCATGCCACTACATTCCAGTCTGGGCAACGGAGTAAGACCTGTCACAGGGGGAAAAACAAGGTGTAGTGTTAAATCGTAACTGCACACCAAATTAACTGCAGCACATACTGTACTACGTAGTAATCTCTTTGCCACCTCCTCTCGCTATTATCGTGAGTTCAGATGTTGCCGAGTATCCACTTAAAACGCCATGTGACACTAATTATCTCCACATCAGCAGTTCATCGCCCCAATAAATTGCCTGTCACAGTACAAAAGGATCTCTCCCAGTTCTTATGTATTTTTTGTTGTGGTTAGTGCCATACCACAAACTTTGAATAACACCATAGGACCCAAATGAAGTGCCACTAGTGATGCTGGAAGTGATGAAAGCTCCTAAGAAGCAGAAAGGAGTCATGACATTACAAGAAAAAGTCAAATTGCTTGTTACATACCACAGACTGAAACAGTGGCTGCCAGCCATTTGAAAAGGAATGAATCCAGCTTAATCCATTGTTTAAAAAAAAAAAATGAAACGAAACTCATTAACCCATTGCCACAGCTATGTCAGCAGGCATGAAAACTTTGCACTTCTTGCAAACTACCTTTTTTCTTGTTTTGAAAACGCAGCTTTTATGTGGGTAAAGGATTGCTATAATAAAGGCATACTTATTATGTCTAAAATCATTTGAGAAAAAGCAAAGTCATTTCATGACAAGATCAAACAAAAGGAAGGTGAAAAATCTAAAGCTGAAGAAGTTAATGCCAGCCAAGGATGGTTTGATAATTCGAGAAAAAGATTTGGCTTTAAAATGTCAAGATAACAAGAGAAGCAGCTTCTGCCATCCATAAGTCAGTAAACAAGTTCCCAGCTGCCATTAAGTAAATTATTGAGGAGAAAGGACATCTGCCTGAATAGGTTTCTAATGTAGATGAAAGTGCCCTATTCCGGGAAAAGAAAAATGTCACAAAGGACATTTATTAGTAAGGAAGAGAAGCAGGCAAATCCTTCACAGTATTCATGACAGAGCCAATCAAGAAAACCATAAAAGAGATTGTGGATGTGGGGGGGGAAAAAAAAAGCTGGGGGTGAAGGGTTTCAAAATATAAATCTTAAATTCAAGAGCTGACACCACACCAGAAGAATTAACAGAAGACAACTTAGTGAAGATGAGTGCTTCCAAACCAATGTCAAATGACAAGGGAGAAGATGTAGAAGAAGGAGTGCCAGAAAAGAAAATGACATCAGACAATCTAGCAGAAAGGTTCTGATTATTAAAAACTGCTTTTGACTTCTTTTATGATGAGGACGCTTCTACAATATGGGCACTGAAACTAAAGCAAATGGTGAAAGGATTGGTACCATATAGAATCATTTTCAGAGAAATGAAACAGCAAAAAAGTGAGACAGAAATTATGATATATTTCCACAATATTACACCATGTGAGCCTGCTTCTCTTGCCTCCCCTTCCACCTCCTCTACTTCTTCTGCCTCTGCCACCCCTGAGACACCAAGACCAGCTCCCCTTTTTTCTCCTCTTCCTCAGCCTACTCAACCTGAAGACCTTTATGATGAGCCACTTCCACTTACTGAATATACGTTTTCTCTTCCTTACAATTTTCTTAATATTTTTTCTCTAGCTTACCTGATTGTAAGAATACAGTATATAAAACATTTGCCGGAAGCAGCGACTCACGCCTGTAATCCCAGCACTTTGAGAGGTCAAGGCAGGCGGATCACATGAGGTCAGGATAACATGGTGAAACCCTGTCTCTACTAAAAATACAAAAAATTAGCCGGGTGTGGGGGCGTGTGCCTGTAATCCCAGCTACTCAGGAGGCTGAAGCAGGAGAATCACTTGAACCCAGGAATTGGAGGTTGCAGTGACCTGAGATCACGCCATTGCACTCCAGCCTGGGCAGTGACACAGCAAGACTCTGTCTTGAAAAAAATAAAAAAATAAAAAAATAAATAAACACATAAATATATGTTAATACATATCTTAACACACATACAAAGTATGTGCTACTCAACTGTTTATGCTATCATTAAGGCAGCAGCAGGCTATCAGTAGTTAAGTTTTGGGGAAGTCAAAAGTTATATTCCGATTTTTGACTGCACAGGGCGTTGACACCCCTAACCGCCACATTGTTCAAGGGTCAACTGTATTTGTTTAAGCTCTTCAGTAATCAGGTGATTCCAAAGTGGACAAACTGGGGAACCCATGACCCTCTCACATACTTAAAACTATGCTTGGCATGGAGTGGATGCTCAGTTAACGACTTGTTACAATTACTCAAAGTATTAATATACACAGAAATGCAAGGATGACCAAAACAGTTTGCCATTCTAATGATGGCTGGGGGATGGGGAAGGGCAGGAGAAAAAAAGAAACAGAAATACTATTTTTCTCTTTGCACTACAAATCTTTGTATGAATGCTATGCTCACAGATTGAACATTTAAATGTCAGGTTAACATAAGAGAAAAAAATTCTCATGAATCATCCTGTGAAAAATGAAAGCAAACCCTAGAATTTAAGAATCTTCTAGAGCTATGGTTTTGTGGGTGTGTCTTATGTGTGGTGATTTTTTTGTTTTGTTGCTTTAGTTTACTTTTGGAGGCCACTAGAGGCATCCAACAGTAAACAATTAAAATAAGTATCTGCAAACAGTATACCAAGAAGCAGATTAAACAAAACAGATTACACTGACTAAAGGGTAAGAGCGTCATAAGTCACATAACATGACTTTAGAACCAAAACAAATGACACTGGAAGGAGAGTATCCAGGAGATCATTAGTGAGAAACACTTGCATCATCTAAGAGCAATTTAATTAGGATAGAAATGTTTAATGCCTGCTCTCTAAGATGCTCCAAAGCAGCTATCATCAAACCTGACTTCACATCGGAGTCACCTTGGAAGTTATTAAAACTCCTGATACTCAGGCAAAGCCTAGACCAATTAAACTTCTAGGGTGACACAGGACATCAGTACTTGTTAAGGCTTCCCAGTAGATTCTAATGTGCAGGCAAAGTTGAGAATGATTGTTCTGAGGAATCACAACATTAAAATAACACTTTAAGGATTCTAGCTGGAAATTTTAACAAAAACCATTTTTTAAAGATTGCTTTTTTTTTCCTATTACAAATATATCAAAATAGAATCTATAACACTATCTGAGTCAAAAATAATGGGTTAGGCCCAGCACAGTGGCTCATGACTACCATAATCCCAGCCTCTGGCAGCCCAAGGTGGACAGATTGCTTGAGCCTAGGAGTTCAAGACCAGCCTAGACAACATGACAAAACCCATTCTCTACAAAAAACAGAAAAATTAGCCGGGCATGGTGGTGCACGCCTGTAGTTCCAGCTACTTAGGGGGCTGAGGTAGGAGGACGGCTTGAGCCTGGAGGTCAAGGTTACAGTGAGCTATCATCTCACCACTGCACTCCCACCTGGGCGACAAAGTGAGACCCTGACTAAAATAAATAAAAAATAATAACAACAGGTTAAAGAAGTAAATTCAGAAGATAAGCTTCAACACACAAGGAATTCTATGTGGGTAAGACCACACACCATTCTGAAAATCCAATCTTATCATGGCTTTACAGAAGTGAGAATATAATTTTTTACCATTAGGAAAGGATCCAACAGCAGCAGAAGGAACACCAGCATATATTCCACGAAAACCACCAGCCTTATTAAATCCTTGGGGACTCTGCAGCCTGGTTTTAATGGTATCCAGAGGAAATAATATCAAGTCAACAGAAACACCTGCTACCCCACCAGCCTTTGAAAACAAAAGAGGGAAGAAAAAGAAAAAAAAAAAAAGGTTACAACAAAATAAGCCCTCTGCCACTTGGGGGCAAAGATAGGAAAAAGACAGTCTTTAAAGCACATTTCTCATTCCTTTCAGTCCACAACTTCTACAGCACAAAGGACCTTCAGTCTAAATCTAGAAGTTTTCCTGAGAAAATAGCCATTATTGTGCTATATTTTTAAGTTGTAAACTTTATATTAAATTTTCTTTTTAAATCAAATTTTAATAAAAAAATTTTTAAACAAAATTTAAATTCATTGTTAATACAGTACTCACATGGTTCAAAAAGCTAAAAAAAAAAAAAAGCCAGATGTAATGGCTCATGCCTCCCAGCAGTATGGGAGACAGAACTGGGAGGATTACTTGAGGCCAGGAGTTCGAGACCAGCCTGTGCAACATAGTGAGACATCATCACTACAAAAAATAAAAAATTAAGCTGGGGATGGTGGCACATGCCCGTAGTTCCAGCTACTTGGGAGGCTGAAGAACAAGGATCACTTCAGCCTAGGAGTTCAAGGGTTCAGTGGCTATGATCCTGCCACCGCACTCCAGCATAGGTGACAGCAAGACCCTGTGTCTTAAAAACAAATAAATAGCCAACAAGAGCAACAAATAAACTTCAAAAAAAGGTCAACAGCTCAAAGTCTCCTTCCAACCTTGTTCCTAATAACTCAGGTAAACCACTTTTATTGGTTTCTTGCTGTATACTTCCAAAGTTACTTTAAACATACACAAGCATGTATGAACATATAGTTTCATTTTCTTTAAAAAGAAAAGATGATGTACAATATGCACTATTCAGTACTTTGTTGTTGTTTTTTTTAACAATTTATCTTTATCTTTTCACATCAGACCAAATGTTATACTGTTGTCTTAACCAATAAGCAGTGAATCCGAATTGACTCCTTTCAGACTGGAATTTTGAAACAGCTTATGAACTCTGTGAATCTGGATCTGTATTTTAATAATCACACATCTAAGAACTCATATAGTATTCTCTTCGGCTTTAAATGTCTTTGAAAATTCCTTGATAATTTTTTAATCAAGTGAATAAATTGATTTTTTTTAAAGAGCTAAATTTCTGAAGCAAATTAAAATCTGGCCCAAACTAGTCATCTCCCAAGAGATACCATGTTGCTTTGGGGAAGCTGTACTTTAAAAACTGATTAATTCCTGCTAAATGGATTTTGGGGAAAAAAAAACTGATTAAGAACTAACTCTGTACCTCATGATTATAGTGACACGTATGTAGAATATGTTTAAACTCATTACACCTTAGTCAAAGAAAACAAATTGAAAAAATATGAACACAAAGAGCATCAAAGAAAGGCTAATACGTATGAATCCTTACATGTGTGATTATTAAAATACAGATCTAGATTCACAAGGATCATTAGTTGTTTCAAAATGTAGGTCTCAAAAAAGTCAATACACATGCACTACTTATTAGTGAAAAAGACAAAAACACAACATTTGTTCTGATATGAAAAGATCACCCAGATCTAAAGGCATCATTTAAAGATGTGAGTTAAAATCAGTTTACAGTAGGCAGACAAATGCACTATAGAGGAAACTTTCCTATACAATTTTTTAACTGAATTGCTAATTTTTGCTATATTTTGAAATCAGAACCATGTGAATTCAAATTCAAAAAGTAAAAATATACATTTTTAAACTATACATTTCATGACAAAGGAAAAAAAAGAATCAGTATTATTCAAACATACAACCGAAGTTTAAACTGATTGTTTCCATCCTTTAAGTTCACAAAGCTTAGTACCTAGCAAATACTATCTGCTTTACTTACCGCTCACCATAAAACCATCCCAGGAGTTAACTGGAAAAATGAAATACTTTAATGATAAATCCAATACCTATTTTCAAATTAACTAGCACAGGTTATTAAAAATTAATTTACACTAGACAAGTACATTACTACAAATGGTAATACTATACTTCACGATCAGCCCAAAGACATGAAAGAAGCCCAAAGACCCTGAAGTTCTACTCTGCAAATTACCTAAGAAGACATCACCCAAAAGGGCACAGAGATGTGCCAGTAGAGAAACCAAGTAGTACCAAAAGAATATCCAATAATGTGGGATTTCTTTCTGGACATAAAGGTGGCCTTCCCTAAGTTACGGCAAAAAGTTCACAAGTAATGCAGGAAAGCAAAAAGGCCAATCGTCAAAATTCTTCTTACTTCTTGTTTCAGGATTTTTATAAAATTCAGTAAGTAGAGCCAGGCACGGTGGTACGTACCTGTAATCACAGCTACCTGGGAGGCTGAGGCAGGAGGATCGCTTGAGCCCAGGAGTTTGAGATTACAGTGAGCTATGATTGTGCCCATGAATAGCCACTATGCTTGCCTGGGCAACACAGGGAGACCTCGTCTCTAATAATAATTTGGTAAGTAAACATTTTGCCTGCCTCTTCGTTTTCTCAAAATACAGAGAGAATAGAATCCTGGTGAAAATGTCTCATGTGACTAGATTATTTAAAAACATGCTGCACTTCCCTCTCATTTTCTCTTTAATCTTAGGAGAGGATTCAGAGAAACACTATCTACTGCTAAATTTTAATCAATAATTACTCTTTTAATCCAGTTGGCTACTTTACATGTATTGATTATCTAACCTTTCTTTCATCACAATTCTTAACTTCTGAGGAAAAAAATGACCACATTCAATCTACTTGTCTGGTAAAACATGACTCAAGGATTACCAATCGCTTCTATCGATTTCAAACTTCTATTTAACTCAAATGTCATTTAAATTCATGAGACTGAAAAAAAAAAAAAAAAACCGGCTAACAGAGAACCTGAAGAATAAGAATACCTATATATTTAGCCACACAACCACATACTTCAGATTTAAACAAAAACCTTAATGCCTATATCAATATTGTTTTGTATGTAAATAAGTAAAAAATATATAAGCCAGTAACAACCTAATTATAAAGAACTCTATCAAACTCTTATTCTTTGGCCTGAAAATTTTATTTTGTTATAATCATTTATCAGAAAGTTATCAGGCAAGTGATTCGTTTCATAATTTATGATAGCTTATACTGAAAAATTCTAACTAGAAAAAATCCAAAGAAATAGGACATAACCCAGATAACCAGCAAATCTTGCTAGAGCATCACAATGTATTGAGACCTCAATATCTTATAGATAAAATACATGTCTCTACCTTAAGTTAATAAATGTATGAAGTGTTGGCAGGCTGTAGAGAGGAAGTGCCTAATTAGTGCTCTGCAACTACTCTGAGAAGTGATAGGTCGGAATTACATGCCATAAAACTTTTTTTCTCAAAAGGAGGAGGGCACACCATAAAAACAGCATCACCGCTGTCCCTCTAGGACAAAACCGAATCATCTGCGTAATTTAAGCAAAATCAACACAGGTCACGGGCCTAAATGACAGCTAAGAAGAACCAGCCTTAATATTAACATGGCTTCTCAAGGGAAACACTTCCCTGACAGTCTCGGTTTCCTTCACAATGAAGTGGCCACCCATGACCTGAGTCACCATCTTCCTCACTGCAGAACTGCCACTTCTGTTTTCTGACATACTTGTCGCCTTCCCTACTGCCCATTCCTTCTCCCTGCAGTGCTCGCTGCCTCTCTGTACTAATCATTTTCATAAAATCCAAATTTCATCTTGCCACTCTCCAGCCTATAAATCTTCCAAACTTTCCAACAGCCCCGAGGATGAAGAAAACCCTAGCACAGCCTTCCAGGCTCTGGAAATTCTGGAGCCCCTCCAGCTCCCAAAACTTGTAGTATGTGCCCTTTGCTCAGTCCTTTCTTTCCACCTGGATCTTTTCCTCTAAATCATCTGATCTTCCTCATTTCAAGGACTTCATACAGATGTCCCCTAATCTCCAATTCAGGTTTAGATCCTCTTGCCAAGCACTGAACACAATTTTAATTACATAGTTTTGTCTCTGACCATTTGTTCAGTACCAGTCCAATTAAACCATAAGATCTTTATCTGCTTTGTTTACTAATATGTTCCCAGCACCAGCACATATTAATGGGAGGCACTCAATGGCTCTAATAAAGGGTTACTATCTATATTTTAGAAGGCACTAAAAAGGTACACTGAACTTTTTTAAAAAATAGCAAAAGACAGGATCAGGCAATTCCCAAAAGAAAAATATAAATGACTAACAAAAATTTGAAAATATGATTCTCCATCATTAATTATCAAATAAAAACAAAATGTTTTCCCAATTAGAAAAAATTTAAAATATGAAGAATGGGTATGGGCACTGTTAATAAAAACATTACCATAATCTACTGGAGGACAATTTGGCAAAATGAACATTTTAAATTATCAAACCCTTTGACCCAGTTAATTTTATTTCTAAGCATTTCTTCCATAGAAATAAATGCACAAATATACAAGAATGTCTACTACACCACTTCTGTAATAATAAAAAAATTGAAAACAGCCTCAAAGTCCATCCACTGGGGTCTTGTTAAGTAAATTAAGTTATACACAAATAATGAATTGCTACACAGCCTTTAAAAACAACAAGGTAGGCTGGGTGCAGTGGCTCATGTCTGCAGTCCTAGCTGCTGGGAGGCTGAGATGGGATGCTCACTGGGGCCCAGGAGTGTGAGATTGCAATAAGCTATGATCACGCCACTGCCCAGCACTCCAGCTTGCGCAACAGAGCAAGATCCTGTCTCTAATTAAAAAAAAAAAAAAAAAAAGGTCAATCCATACTTATTGGCACAGAAACATACACTATATTCTTAATCAAATTAGCTATAAAACAAAACATGCTATATAATCCCATCTTAAAAAAAGTGTAACTATTTGTATATGCATAATTAGAAATCTGGAAGCATAAACAGTAAATTGCTAGAAGTTATTGCCTCTGTGGAAAGACATTCAGGATGAGAAATATTATTACTATCTTGTTAATCTTTTATTTGCTCAAGTTTTGTAATGAATATTACAAATATATAAAAGCTAAGCCATTCAAAATTAATGCTTCCCCTGGAAAAAAAAAAAATCTCTAATTTACTGGTTGTACTTGATACATAAAAGCCACTCAGCAAATGGTAACTAAGAACCTCAACCCACTGACCCTAAGCTGCCTCCTCTGCAGCTTCACCCTCTATAGACCTTGGAGTTTTCAACCAATCTGACTACTCGAACATCTCAAACATGTCCTGAAACAACTTCTTTGAGATGGAGTCTCGCTCTGTCACCCAGTCTGGAGTACAGTGGCATGATCTCGGCTCAGTGCAACCTCTGCCTCCCAGGTTCAAGCGATTCTCCTGACTCAGCCTCTGGAGTAGCTGAGACTACAGGCACACACCACAATGACTGGCTAATTTTTATATTTTTAGTAGAAGCAGAGTTTCACCCTGTTGGCCAGGCTGGTCTTGAACTCCTGACCTCAGGTGATCCACCTGCCTTGGCCTCCCAAAGTGCTGGGATTACAGGCATGAGCCACTGCACCCAGCTGTTTCCTTAAAAATTCTCATTCCTGTGCTTTTGCTTAGGTTTTTCCCTCAGTCTAAAATTCCTTCTTTTTTTTTTTTTTTTAGACAGAGTTTCGCGCTTGTTTTCCAGGCTGGAGTGCAATGGCACGATCTTGGCTTACTGCAACCTCCACCTCCCAGGTTCAAGCAATTCTCCTGCCTCAGCCTCCTGAGTAGCTGGGATTACAGGCATGAGCCACCACGCCCGGCTAGTTTTTTGTATTTTTAGTAGAGACGCGTTTTCTCCATGTTGGTCAGGCCGGTCTCAAACTCCCAACCTCAGGTGATCTGCCCGCCTTGTCCTCCCAAAGTGTTGGGATTACAGGCATAATCCACCACGCCCGGCCTAAAATTCCCTTCTAATCCTTGTCTCCTGCCTGTTGCAGCCAGTAGACCACCATCACCTCCACCTCAATACATACACACATGCACACACATGCCCCTGACAAAATCCTCTTGGTTCTTAAGCTGCAACCCAAAGCCACATTCCTCATAAAGCCTTTCCCAATTTTCCAGTCAGAATTAAATGCTATGTCCTTGACTCTAGCATACAACGTTGTTTATATTTCGCTTTTGGTACTAACCATGATGTCTGACATGAAGATCCTTCAGAGTAGAAACCAAATCAGTCAGTCACCTCTGTCTTCCTAAATATCTAACCCAGTGTCTCTTACGTAGCAGGGTTACTAAAACAGAAACGTGGGATGATGAGATAACACTTTGTAAAAAGATGAAATGTTCAGAAAAAATCTTGCAGTCAAGCACTGCTCGGTGGTCCCTGTTCTGGTCTGCCACCGCACCTGTGACAACCAAAAGCCAGGGTTAGCTACTAGCTGCTATTCTTCCCAGCATTCCCCAGCCGCCCTGACCACTTTGTAGAATATTCAGGGGGACTTCTCCAGAAACCTTTGCTTACTATTACCTCCTAATGGAAAGAACTGTGATTGCTCAGTTTTGTTTTGTTTTGTTTTAGTGAGAGTATTCTCAAGAATACAATAATAATGGTTCCAGAATCTGACTTGATTATTCTTCCATTTCTCCAGGAATTATTTCAAATTAAGTACTGCCTAAGAACACAGCTTTGGCATCAACGAGATATAACTTCATTTTCAACTTGGTCTTTGTATTAGTCTGCTCTCACACAGCTATGAAGAAATACCCGAGACTGGCCAGGCGCGGTGGCTCAAGCCTGTAATCCCAGCACTTTGGGAGGCCGAGATGGGCGGATCACGAGGTCAGGAGATCAAGACCATCCTGGCTAACACGGTGAAACCCCCGTCTCTACTAAAAAATACAAAAAACTAGCCGGGCGAGGTGGCGGGCGCCTGTATTCCCAGCTACTCAGGAGGCTGCGGCAGGAGAATGGCGTAAACCCGGGAGGCGGAGCTTGCAGTGAGCTGAGATCCGGCCACCGCATTTCAGCCTGGGCGACAGAGCGAGACTCCGTCTCAAAAAAAAAAAAAAAAAAAAAAAAAAGAAATACCCGAGACTGGGTCATGTATAAAGAAAAGAGTGTTTAGTTGACTAACAGCTCCGCATTGCTGGGGAGACCTCAGAAAACTTACAATCATGCCAGAAAGCAAAGGAGAAGCAGGCACCTTCTTCACAGGGCAGCAGGACACAGTGACTGAAAGAGGGGAAATGCCAGATACTTATAAAACCATCAGATCTCATGAGACTCACTCAACATCATGGGGGAAATCGTCCCATGATCCAATTACCTCCACCTTTGGTCTCGTCCTTGACACATGGGGATTATGGGGATTACAATTCAAGATGAAATTTTGGGTGGGGACACAGCCAAACCATATCAAGTCTTCTTAGTAGAACTATTTAACTTCTCCAAGCCTGTGTTTCTTGACACATGAAACAGGGAAAAGAGTACCTACACTTCACAGTTTTTGAGAATTAAATAAATGAGAACTAAACACAATTAGATGAACCTGTTATACGGTTAGCAAAATGCCTGGCCCTTAATCAAATATCAATAAACAGGAACTATTATTTTTAGAATTATGTTACTATAAACATCCTTCAAAGCTTGCTGTTACCAATACTGACATGCAAATACTAAAAACCATGCAAAAGCCTAGAGTACTTTACCAAAGACTGAAGATGACATTCCTATATTCAACTCAACTGACAAATTCATATATTAAAATCTGTAAATCCAAATTTTCACTAGCAATAATGAATTAAAAGCTCTTTTCAAATTCTGCTCTCTGGACAAGAATCCCCAGTGAACTGACTCAACAGAAACCAAATCATGCAATGCATGACAGGAACATTCAGCATCAACTTCAAAAACTTAAGAGAAATACTAGTGTTCAAATTGCTTTATGATTCTTGTATTCAAACTTATATGTTAATTTTTTAAGTAAACTATAAAATTGTACCTATATGACCTCAGCTATGAAAAAGTTGCATACACACTTTTAAAGTGCTCAGTAAACAGTTAAGTTTTACCAGCAAGTGGAATTACATAATTAAGTTTTGTATAGCATCTGCCCCCTACTAGACTCTAAATCCATGAAGGTGGGGGACCATATTTTTGAGGAATTCAACTCCAAATAACAGAGCAAAGGCCAACAAATGTATCTGGTTAGGCGTGTAAAAGCTGCCTTGTGGGGGGTGAGATAATTGTGGGTGAAACTTTTATCTTTCCTTTATTTGGAATTTAATTAACGTTACTCAAATTTTGTATTACAAAAGATTTAATATTTAAAGCAACTTTCAACATGTAGTAGTAAGGTTTGGAAGTGGTAACAAAAGCACATTAACAAGTCACTTACAGCTAAGTTATCAAATACTAAAACTTCCCAAGTATGTCTTTCTTAAACAGGAAGAAAAATGAGAAAAAAAAGGTAGTCCCATCTCTGGGTACTAGAGATGCACAAAAAAATGCCTCCATCACAGCGGTGGTTCTCAACTGTGGTCCTTGCATATTGGTGGTCTCCAAGCAGTGCTTTGCATGCTCCACAGGCTGAGCAAAATTTGGAATATACTTGTGTTTAGATAATTTCTTGCTCAACACAAAAGCAAGTAAAAAGGGAAGACTTGCTCACTCTGACATAAATGCCAAAAAGAAACAAGTCACACAAGTCCTGAGAAAGAGAAGCATAATTCTCAATTTCTTATAAATTTGGAGATAATCTTTACTTCAAAGATACCCTTTACTACAAATTGAAAACTAGGAGGCCACTATCCAGAAAAGATATGAGGCAAAACAAGAACAACAAAAAAACACAGAAAACCTCTTTTAATAGTATACCCAATACTTCATTCATATTACCTTTCTTCACTCCACCCAAGAACCCCTCCCATCATAACCCATATTGTTCTCAAGTCTCCTACTGCCTGCCAGTGGTTCTCAGCAGAAGTGTAGGTCCAGTGAGAAGACACCCAAGTATTATGAAAAAGTTCCCCAGATGACAGCCAAAAATCATCTCACTAAAAACAGGAAAAAGAAAAAAAAAAAAAAAAAAAAAACACTACAAGTGGTCCTCACTTTGCATGGTACCTACATACATTAATTTCAGCTACCATGATTTACTTAAATAACATGAATCTCCCAACAAACCAGGGCAAATTTCAGTTACCACAGCATATTAACTATGAGTAACTGGATAAAGTGTAAATGTTACCACTTGTTCAGTCTACAAATCACAATGCAATTAACAGAAGTCACTGCATATTACTCAGTTCATGCACAGACAGCAAAGTAAATAGTTGTGTTACCTCATCTCCTAGTAATAAATGTACAGGGCATTTTATAAAAATAGATAGAAAATTGATGAACAAAGATGAAAATGCAAAAACAAAATGCAAAGTGGTAACACAAAGTTAAATGAAAATCAAACATAAATAGTGTTACAGAAGAAACAGCTGGCCATGGAAATACTCACACTGCTGTCATTAATCTAGATAAGTAACTAGAAAAAATAAGTGAGAGCAAACTTAACATAAATGAGGAAAGTAGTTGCAATGAAAAGGATGAAAATGTCCCAGAGTAAGTTATGCCAGCAAGTCTTCACAATAAAGGAACTCACAACATGGAAAGCACAAAAAATAAAATGTTAGAAGTTGATCCGAACTGAGAAAGCAGTATGACAACTTGCCAAGGCATAAAAAGATGCTTCATCTGTAATACATAATGAGAACACAAGCAAATGTTCAAACTACTATTGATAAGGTTTTGTCCAAAAAATTAAGTTATTAATGTTTCTAATGTTTTTAATTACAGTGTACTAAGTAAATATCAGCTTTGCAACTTTTCCCCTATATATTTACAACCAAAGCGTTTTTAATGTTTTGACAAAAATTCTTAGGGTCAGCCAGGTGTGGTGGCTCATACCTGTGAAACCTCTCTCTACAAGAAACCTCTGCCTACAAAAAAAAAAAAAGTTCTAAAAATTATAACAACAACATGGGCTGAGCTCAGTGGCTCATGCCTGTAATCCTAGCACTTTGATGCCGAGCCAGGAGGATTGCTTGAGGCCAGTAGTTCAAGATCAAATCGGGTAACATGGCAAGACCTTGTCTCTACAAAAAAAGAAACTTTTTAATTAAAAAAATTAGCCAGGTGTGGTTGGTGCATGTCTCTAGTCCCACCTACTCAGGAGGCTGAGGTGAGAGGATCACTTTAGCTGAGACAGCGCCACTGCACTCCAGCCTGGGCAACAGAGCAAGACCTTATCACAAAAAAAAAAAAAAAGAACACATATGAAATGGTTTGGCTCTGGGTCCCCACCCAAATCTCATCTTGAATTGTAGCTCCCATAATTCCCACATGTTGTGGGAGGGACCTGGTGGGAGGTAACTGAATCATGGTGGCAGGTCTTTCCCATTCTGTTCTGGTGATAGCGAATAAGTCTCACAAGAACTGATGATCTCATAAAGGGGAGTTACCCTGCACATGCTCTCATCTGAAGCCATGTAAGACATGACTTTGCTCCTCCCTTGCCTTCTAGATTGTGAGGCCCCTCCACCAGCCATGTGGAACTGGAAGTCCATTAAACCTCTTCCCTTTATAAATTACCCAGTCTTGGGTATGTCTTTATCAGCACTGTGAGAACAGACTAATACAGTAAACTGGTACCCAGACTAGGATGCTACTATAAACATACCTGAAAATGTGGGAGTGACTCTGGAATGGGTAAAAGGCAGGGTCTGGGACAGTTTGGAGGGCTCAGAAGACAGGAAGATGTGGGAAAGTTTGGCACTTCCTAGAAAATTGAACGGCTTTGACCAAAATGCTGATAGTGATATGGACAATAAAATCCAGGCTAAGGTGGGCTCTGATGGAGATGAGGAACTTGTTGGTAACTGGAGTAAAGGTCACTCTTGCTATGCAAAGAGACTGGCAGCATTTTGCTCCACCCTAGAGATTTGTGAAACTTTGAACTTGAGAGAGATGATTTAGGGTATCTGACAGAAGAAATTTCTAAGTGGCAAAGCATCCTAGACGTGACAGAGCATAAAAGTTTGGAAAATTTGCAGCCTGATGAAGTGGTAAAAAAAGAAAAACCCATTTTCTGGAGAAAAATTCAAGATGGCTGCAGAAATTTGCATAAATAACCAGGAGCCAAATGTTAATTGACAAGATAATGGGGAAAATGTCTTCAGGGCATGTCAGAGACCTTCATGGCAGCCCCTCCCATCACAGGCTCGGAGGCCTAGGAGGGAAAAAATGGTTTCCTGGGCTGGGTCCAGGGCCCTCCTGCTATGTGCAGCCTCAGGACTTGATGCCCTGTGTCCCAGCCATGGCTAGAAAGGGCCAAGGTAGAGCTCAGGTCATGGCTTTGAAGGATGCAAGCCCCAAGCCTTGACAGCTTCCACGTGGTATTGGTACTGTGGGTGTGCAGAAGACAAGAACTGAAGTTTGGGAACCTCTGCCTAGATTTCAGATGATGTATGGAAACGTCAGGATGTCCAGGCAGAGGTGTGCTGCAGGGGCAGGGCTCTCCTGGAAAACCTCTACTGGGGCAGTGTGGAAGGGAAATGTGGCTGTCCCAATAGGGGAGTCCCCACCAGGACATCACCTGGTGGAGCTGTGAGAAGAGGGCCACTGTCCTCCAGACCCCAGAATGGTAGATCCACCGACAGCTTGCACCCTGTGCCTGGAAAAGCCACAGACACTGAATGCCAGCCCATGAAAGCAGCCAGGAGGGGAGCTGTACCCTGCAAAGCCACAGGGGCAGAGCTGCCCAAAACCATGGGAACCCACCTCTTGTATCAGCATGACCTGGATGTAAGACATGGAGTCAAAGGAGATCATTTCAGAGCTTTAAGATTTGACTGCCCTGTTGAATATCAGACTTGCATGGGGCCTGCAGCCCCATCATTCTGGCCCATCTCTCCCATTTGCAATAGGTGTATTTACTCAATACCTGTAACCCCACTGTATCTAGAAAGTAATAAACTTGCTTTTGATTTTACAGGCTCATAGGCAGAAGGGACTTGCCTTGTCTCAGATGAGACTTTGGACTATGGACTTTTGAGTTAATGCTAAAATGAGTTAAGACTTTGGGGACTGTTGAGAAGGCATGATTGGTTTTGAAATGTGAGGACATGAGATTCAGGAGAGACCAGGGGTGGAATGATATGGTTTGGCTCTGTGTCCCCACCCAAATCTCATCTTGAATTGTAACTCTTATAATTCCCATGTGTTGTGGGAGGGATCTGGTGGGAGGTAACTGAATCATGGGGGTGTGTCTTTCCCATGCTATTCTGGTGATAGTGAATAAGTCTCACAAGATCTCATTGTTTTATAAAAGGGAGTTCCCCTGCACATGTTCTCCTGTCTGCCACCAGGGAAGATGTGACTTTGCTCTTCCTTTGCCTTCCACACCATTATGAGGCCTCCCCAGCCACGTGGAACTGTGAGTCAATTAAGACTCTTTCCTTTATAAATTACCCAGTCTTTGGTATGTCTTTGTTAGCAGCAGTAGAACAGACTTACACAATGTAATCCTACCACCAAAAATACTTAAGTGTTATTTTGGGGTATTTCAATCTGGCTTTTTTTCCCCATGAATGGAATAGGTTTTAACATAGCTTTAACTAGGCACAAGCAAATGTACATATATGCAATATTTTCCTCTTAATTTTATCTCATAAGCATTTTCTATGTAATTATAGTACATTCTCTTCACAAGCACTATTTTTTACGGCTGCAGACTAGTCCAAGAAACGGGTTTCCCATTGTTTGCCTAATTCTTCCCCTCTGTCCCATGTTTTAGTAGCTTCTGTCTTTACTGAGTTAAATGTTATTAATATAAATAGCTTTAGGTTGCTAATACTTAGCTCCAGTTGCTTTCCTAAAAGTATACACTGATCAATGTACTATTTGAGGATTTTGTTTCTGGATAGCCCACTCTGTGCTCCAAATGAAAACATCCCAGAGGCTCACTACTTATTCAGTCCTCTTCATGAAGCTTTAGGAAGGGAGCATTTCAATGTCTGCTACTTGCCAGGCTCTGCTGTGCATGTGTAATGTTATCTCATTTAATTCTTCAAATCCAAGTTTCAACACTTCAGCAATCATCTCGGCTTTTCATTCATTCAAAGTAGTACTGAGTGCTTATATAGTGCCAGGTACTGGTAACACAGTAGTAAGCAAAACCAAACTCCCTCAGGAGTGTTCACCCTGTCTCAAAGGCACTCCAAGACATTAAAAAGTAGCCACTCCATTTCTGTACTACTCTGATAACAAAACATTTCAATAGCTTCCATTACACTTCAGAAGAAATCCAAATTATTTTTCCTAGCCCACAAAGCCCCACTTCAGCTGGCTTTGCCTATCCCACCCATACCATCCCCTGCCACGTTATCCTTACCCATTAGGCCTCACCACTTGAATACGCTAAGCTCTTTCCACTTCAGCCATTCCCCATGACTGAACCTCCCACTCTGATCATCAAAAATTCAAGCCCCTTCCCATCTTTTAGGTCTTAGCCGAAATGTCACCTCTTCATGGCTTTCCTTGGTCACTCCATCTAAGAGGTTCACCAATATTTCCCTACTCTGTCACATCTTCAGTTCATTTCTTTCCATAGCACTTATTCACTGCAACTGTTTTGTTGGCCTTTCTTCCCTACTTGAAATGGGGTTATCTGCCACTGTATCCACAAAGCCTACCACAATACCCAGTGGGCAGAATACATGGAAATTCAACCATGTGCTGAATGAATAAAATGTTTTTCCTTTACCTGGAATGATATCTAGTTTCTTGAAACTTCCACCTATTGATCCTAATTTTACTCTCTATAAATACATTGGGAAAAAAGTATACTGCATGTGTATCATACTTTGTAATTAAGTATATACTAAATCCATTATTTTGTTAACTGCAGCACTCACCTGTGTTTTAGCAATTGCAAACTTTGCTGACTTGAGAGTATCAAGAAGCAGATAAGGGCACGACTCCCAAGTGACATCACCTGGGTTAGAATATGAGCTCCAATACTTATACACACGAAATGGATCTCACTTGTGTGATTTTGAACTACTTATCTAACCGCTTGGTATCCCAGTTTCCTCATTTGGAAAATTAGGATAAGACTTCAATTATTGTGAGAATTAAATGGGATAATGTATGTAAAGCGCTTACCCCAGTTCCTGGTACAGGAATGTTAGCTGACAAACTACTACTACTGTCTCACCAGCTAGACAGGAAAGCTCCTTAAAAGCGGTAACATTGGCCGGACGCGGTGGCTCACGCCTGTAATCCCAGCACTTTGGGAGGCCAAGGCGGATGGATCACGAGGTCAGGAGATCGAGACTAGCCTGGCTAACACGGTGAAACCCCCACCTCCACTAAAAACACAAAAAATTAGCCGGGTTTGGTGGCGGGCACCTGTAGTCCCAGCTACTCGAGAGGCTGAGGCAGGAGAATGGCCTGAACCCGGGAGGTGGAGCTTGCAGTGAGTCGAGATGGCGCCACTGCACCCCAGCCTGGGCGAAGAGTGAGACTCCGTTTCAAAAAAAAAAAAAAAAAGGCGGTAATATTATTCTTTATATTTCTAAGACCTACCTTATACAAGTTTCAACAAATCTAGATTTAAAGCTATCATCCTACAAGTCTGGCTAAGACATCCCTACTTCCATATATTCCCCTAACACGCTGAACCTAGCCCACCTGTTATTTATCCCAACAGTCATTTTACTATTTTGTCTCCAACACCTGACCCTTAGGAGCAGGTATATCTTGTTCACCATGCTATCCTCAACACCTGCAACACCAAAATTTGATAATTCAGTGAATAAATCACTGTGGGCCTCCATTTTCCCTATGAAAATCATTTTTAAAATCATTTATTGTCTGTCACTGCCCATTCCACACAATGAAAACGTAGGCAGCCAAACTCTGTCTTGTGAACTGCTGTATCTAATATGCCCTACTGGAGGCTCCAAAATATTTGGTAAAGGTGTTTTTTTTTTTTTTTTTTTGGTTTGTTTTTGTTTTTTTCTGTTAAGGCATGTTGATGCTTGTAGTTTTCTGCTACGGAATTAAATGCTAACCCTGTCTATTGACTCCGCAGCGTTACTGATGAGCTAGCTATGTGTGCTCATCAATATTTCTCCAAAGCCTAGGCAGAAATAGCAGATTATGTATTGAATGAACAGATGGACATGTTATTTTCTAAGACTGAAAAGAGATGCAGCACAATAAGGCAGTATCGAATACAAGGGCTTTGAGCGACTTGAGTAAGGTTTTTGTTGTTGTGTTACAGTTCTTTAATTCCCAAAAGAGTAGTTAACAGTGTATAATAGAAGCTCTTTTTTCTTTTAAGTAAATGAGTGTGCAAAAGACAACGAGTCAAGTACCCCTTCCTTCCCCCACCTGTCTCTTACGACCTGGCAGTGCAGACACAGCCTTGATACCAGGCCCGCCAGTGGCCTGGGAGCCCCGCGCTCCTTCTCAGACCTGGCTACCAGTAACCCGAGGACAGTCCAGCGCGCAAAACCGGAAGACAGCCAATGCTGAGAACCCCCACCGGCTCCAATGCCGGACGCCGGCACTCTGAGCGACCCACCCCACCGCCCCGCACTCACCACCAGCGATGCCATGAACCCCGGCCGGTCCATGGTCGCTCAGACCTCGTCAAGGCTACAATCCAAGCCGGAGCAAAGGCGGATCACGTCCTCGCGCGGTGGGCGTCGCCATCTTTGAGGCGGGCCTATCGTGCACTTCCGGGACCACGTGACGTAGAACCACAACAACTGCACGTGCAACGCCCAAGACCCGGGCCAAGAGGAGGGCCAGAGAGGAGGGGCGGGGCCTCGGGGAGTGTTGTCGAGCTAAGTCTCGGCAATTCTCTCACCTCTGTTTCCTGCGGCAGCGTTGTGTGCAGCTAGACGGAGGAACTCTCGCGAGCAAAAGATCCTCGGCTGGGATCCAGGAGAGAGCAGCCGTAGAATGAGGCCGGGGTGATTCTGAACTGTAAACCCAAAAGAGGCGTGGCTATGGCGGAGGGAGGAGTCGTGAGGGGCGGTACTAACCTCTGGAGGCGCGATTGGGATCCTAATCGGATATTTCATTTTGGTTTATCTCTTAGTTTTGTCAACAAATTTTATCTGAGTTTATATTAAATTAACTCATTATCAGAAGATTATTAAATAAAGATACAGAAAAATACTTAAAAAGTTTCCTGACCGGAGCTAAAAATTAGCATCCTCCATTTCTCTTTACAGGCAATTATTGTACTTAAAATTATTAGTTTGTTCAGTTATTTACCTGTTCATGTTTTTCGCTGTTGTACTCATGTGTACACCTCAAAGCACACGTTATTAAGTACTTAATAAAATTTCTTGGAGTGAACCTGTCTTTATTAAACAAATACCTTGTAAACTTCTGTGTATATTAAGGGCCAACTACATCAGACGTGGTGCTAAGTGATTGACAGACATTTTTTCATTGAATCCTTTCACCAACCCTATGATGTCAGCACGGCTACTGTCCTCATTTTACAGAGGCTCCTGATGCTCCAACAAGTAACCAACTCAGTGTGGCTACAGAGAACATAGCAGAGCAAACACTGAAAATATACTTAATGCCCTCATCATCTTTCCTCAAAACCCTTATAATACCTGAACAGGCTCCTTGCCTGGCCTTCCTTCAATCCCTATTCTATAACACTCTTAGAATTATTCTTATAATTATTCTTATTCTCTTCTAGATAAAATGATCTAGAAATGATTCGCAGAAGAGCTTTAGGTGTTAGATGGAATTCAAATTCTGAGCTATCACCTGCTGGGTTTGGGCATAAGTTTTCCAAGATTAAGTTTTCTCACCTGTAAAGTGGCGATAATGATAGTAACTTTGTCATGCGGTACTATTAATAGATTAAATGAGATAATGCACTCAAGTTCTTAGCCTAGTTCCTGGCTGATAGAAAGTATTCTCTAAAGATGATGGTAATGTCATTTCCCTGCTTACAATGCACCCCTGCTGCCAATGGAGACAGTCCAGCTCCTTAGCATGGTATACACCTCTCAGCTGGTGTCTCCTGTCACTCTTCCCTCTAGCCGGACTACACACAAACAGACTATACACTTTCAAGCCTCCTAATTTTGCCCATGTTGTTCTCTCTACCCAGAATACCTTTCCCTATGCTGCCTATAGGCCCTCTCAAAACATGCTAGTTCACTTTGTCAAGGCCAGCAGAAAAATCTCTGTTGCTGCTGTTTGTGTCTTTCAAAGTCTCATGTGTTTTGGTCAGGCCTACCCAGGATAATCTCCATTTTTATTAACTCAAAGTCAACTGATTAGAGACCTTAATTGTATCTGCAAAATCCCTTTTGCCATATATTATAATATTGTCATGGTGGTAATGTTCTATCATACTCACAGGTCCTGCTCACATTCAATGGGGTAATTATGCAAAACACATTAGGGGCCAGGAATCTTGAGGGCAACCTTAGAATCCTGCTACTTCACATTCCTATAAATCCTCACTGGCAGCCTCCTCAAAGGCCATCAAGGTTCTATCAATAAGCTTTCACTGACATTTCCCTCACAGTCTTCCCACCTTTCACCTACCGCCTGGTGCCAATGGCACTCCCACAGTTTAGGAATTACAGTACTACCCACCCCCAAGTACCAAAATCCATATTATTTGTCTATTTCTGCATAACAAATTACCCCCAAAATTTAACAGACTAAAGCAACAATAAACTTACATTACCTCACACAGTTTTCATACATCAAGAATCAAGGAGTCATTTAGGTGAGCGTTTCAGACTGAGAAATTTTCATGACACTACAGTCAAGATGGTGGCCAAGGCCATATCGTAAGACTTGATTGAGACTGGAGGATCCAATTCCAAGATGGCTCACTCCCATAACTGGCAAATTAGTGCTAGCTATTGGCAGGTAGCCTTAATTCCTCATAGCATAGATCTCTCCACAGTGCTACTTGAGTGTCTTCATGATATAGTAGCTGGTTTTTCCTAGAGTAAGTGGTCTGAAAGAGAACAAGACAGAAACTACAAAGTCTTTTATGACCTGTCCTCATAAGTTACTCAGTTGTCATTCCAGCAATAGTCTATTGGTTACACAGGTCATCCACATTTATCATGGGGCTAGACTACCCAAAAGCATAAATACTGGAAGATGAGGATCACTGGGTGCCATCTTGGAAACTGGTTACCACATCAGGGAAATGCCAGTGAACACCACAATGAGATATGAATACACACTCACTAGGGTGGTTAAAATTAAAAAGACAAGTGTTGACAAGGATGAGGAGCAACTGGAAATCTCATACATTGCTGTTTGGAATTTAATATGGTACAACCATTATAAAATCCAATGCCCCGCTTAGGTATTTACCCAAGAGAACTCAACATTCATACAAATACTTTTACATTATATTTCAAAGCAGCTTTATCCATAATAGTAAAAAAATGAAAACAACCTGAATGTCTGTCAACTTGTGGTATAAACATATTACGATACATCCTTATAATGGAACATCACTCAACAATAAAAGGACATGAA
Organism: Papio anubis; assembly: GCF_008728515.1. Lineage (NCBI taxonomy): Eukaryota > Metazoa > Chordata > Mammalia > Primates > Cercopithecidae > Papio > Papio anubis. Next base: position 74,092,418 of record NC_044977.1, read on the forward strand.
TTACTAATACATGAAGCAACATGGATTAATCTGAAATCATTATGCAATGTAAAAAAAAAAAAGACTACATATATTGTGATTCCACTTAAGTGAAATTCTGGAAAAGACAAAATTATAGTGATAAAAAGTATACAAGTGGTTTCCCGGCGGTGGAGGTAGAGGCAAAGGATTGACTACAAAGTGGGCACAAAAGAATAGTTTGCGATGATGAAGATATTATCTGTTATTATTGTGGTAGTAGTGCATGGGTGTATACATTTACTAAAACACACTGACTTGCACAATTAGAATGGTTGTACTTAGTATATGTAAACTATAAGGCTGGGCACTGGGAGGCCAAGGTGGGTGGATTACCTGAGGTCAGAAGTTTGAGACCAGCCTGGCCAACACGGTGAAACCCTGTCTCTACTAAAAATAGAAAAAATTAGCCTAGTGTGGTGGCACACGCCTGGAGTCCCAACTACTCAGAAGGCTGAGGCAGGAGAATCTCTTAAACCCAGGAGGCGGAGGTTGCGGTGAGCCGAGATTGGGCCACTGCACTCCAGCCTGGGTGACAGAGCGAGACTCCATCTCAAAAAAAAAAAAAAAAATGTAAACTATAGGTCAATAAAGTTGATTAAAATATTACTATCTCACGGGATGATGAGGAATAAATAATACATGCACAGAAAGTTTTAGTTCAGTGCTTGGCATATAGAAAATATTGAGTTTATTCTGTATTTTCCTATTTAAGTTAGAGATTCTGAATATTATGAATGAGAGACTGATAAGTTATCAAGGTGCATAAGTATTTTGTGATACATACTACTACAGCTTCCTAAGTGAAAATAAATCTTATTTCTAGCTACTAATGTTCCTGGAAGTTTTTGATGTCATTCTTTCCCTAAGAGAAAATTTAACCTAGACTTAAAACTTTAATTTTGATTTAATACATCCTTTGAAGTAAAATTAAGAAAAAAAAAACTATTTTCCTCTTCAATGCAATGATTGTCTTTAACTTTGCAAGAAAAAAACTGTGTTGATGTCGTTTTCTGGTAACCTGGAGGGAAATGTAATTTGTCAGGTACCTTTCAAAATCAAGAAGAAATACATATTCTCTCTTTTTATGCACGTAAAGTCTTTACCAGGTATTTCATGATACCACTGGAACCCCTTTAGGAAATACAGATATTACAAACATGACCTAGGGCTTCCTTTTCATGAAATGCTAGCAGAAAAACTCATTACTACTTGTGCATGCTTTTTAAATGGAGTATTTCAATGCATCATCATTATCACTACATTGCAGGCAGCATATGTTCTCAAATCTTTCATTTTAAAAGATACAGGCAATGTGGTAAGCACTGATTTGCATTATACATGTGATATTATAATAATACTGTCTTTCTCACTTAAATCTATCACTGTAAGCCAAGTTTTCTTTTAAACAAGCTCTAAAATCATAATAGTATTTATAAAATTAGCAAGAAATCAAAGACATAGCTCAAAAAATAATTTAAGCCTAGCTCAAAAAACAAAAAAAAAAAAAAGGACATGATCTTCAACCAGGACTAGGCTTAAGTTCCAAGCCCCTGTTACTGTTTTGTTTGTTGTTGTTTGTTTGTTTGTTTGTTTTGAGACAGGTTCTTGTCCTGTTGCCCAGGCAGGAATACAGTGGTACCATCTTGGCTCACTGCAACTTCAACTTCCGGTTTCAAGCAATCTTCCTGCCTCAGCTCTGCAAGTAGTTGGGACTACAAAAGCATGCCACCACACCCAGCTAATTTTTGTATTTTTAGTAGAGATGGGGTTTCACCATGTTGCCCAAGCTTGTCTCGAACTCCTGAGCTCAAGCAATCCACCCACCTCAGCCTAGAATTACAAGTGGGAACCACGGCACCCCACCCCATGTTACTGATTTTTATTGAAAAATACGATAATATTTGTTAAGATCTGAATGTGTCCCCCAAAATTCTTACGTTGAAGCTTAATCACCAGTGTGATAAGAGGTGGGGCTTTTAGGAGGCAATTAGGTCATGAGGGCTTCTCCCTTGTGGATATGATTAAAGTCTTCATAAAAGAAGCTTCACAAAGTATTCATTCAGCCTTTTTTCCCTTCCACCTTTTGCCATGTGAGGATACTGTTCAAAAGTGCCATCTTGGAAGCAGGAACTGGGCCCTCTGCAGACACTGAATCTGCCAGTACCTGGACCTTGGACTTCCCAGCCTCCAGAATTTTGAGCAATACATTTCTGTTCTTTACAAATTAACCAGTCGGTGGTATGTTGTTATAGCAGCACAAATGGACTAAGACAACAGTTAGAATCATTTTCAATAAAAATATTCCTGGAACTATTTCAATCCATCTACAAAGGGTAGTAAATATATATAATGGAAAGAAAGTCAAATGAAAATTTTAAAAGGCCTGTTTGAAAAGTCAGTTTTCCTTTAAGTGATAGAATCAACAGAAAACCTGTCATATGGCTTTATGTTTGCATTTAAAATTAGTGAGAGAGAAAAAGATGACTCTTTCAATAAATGCTTTTGGGACTGTCAGCTAACCATTTAGAAGAAAATAATGTTGGATCTCCATCTTACGCTTTGCCTCCTGAAACAGTTCCATATTTTTTTCAGTGATATAATTAAACTATTAAAATAGTACTGAATCCCAGAACTGCATGAGGCTGAGGTGGGAGAATCACTTGAGTCCAGGAATTCAAGACTAGCCTGGGCAACATGGGGAGACCTTGTTTCTACCAAAAATAAAACAATTAGTCATGCATAGTGGCACGTGCCTGTGGTCCCAGCTACTCAGGAGGCTGAAGCAGGACAAGCATTTGAGATAAAAGGTCAAGGCCGTAGTGAGCCATGTTCATGACATTGCATCCCAGCCTGGGTGACAAAGCAAGACCCTGTCTCAAAAAATAAAAATAAATTTTAAAATTAATAATAACAATAGAACAAAAAGTTAAACAGTTTACATTTTTCTTTTTCTTTTCCTTTTTTTTTTTTTTTTTGAGACAGAGTATCTCTCACCCAGGCTGAAGTGCAGTGGTGCTATCTCGGTTCACTGCAACCTCTGCCTCCCAGGTTCAAGTGATCTCCTGCCTCAGCCTCCCAAGTAGCTGGGATTACAGGCACCTGCCACCATGCTTGAATTTTTGTATTTTCAGTAGAGATGGAATTTCAGCACTTTGGTCAGGCTGGTCTGGAACTCCTGGCCTCAAGCCATCCACCTGCCTCAGCCTCCCAAAGTGCTTGGATTATAGGCATGAGCTACTGTGCCTGATCAAGGTAAACATTTTTCTATTCTTGAGATAAAGAAATATCTTCTATGTCTCAAAAAATATTTTCAGTTAATGGCTTTGTTATTAAAAATTAAAATTAAAATAAATTTGACAGGGAAAATATGTGCAATGTATATAATCACGTCAAATTTTTAAGTGTAAATAGTTCCCATAACTCAATAGAAAAACACTAATACCAATAGAAAAAAATGAGTAAAGATCACAAAAGTAGAAATACAAATAGATAATGAACATGTTAAAAAATATTTTTCAACCCATTAGTAACATTGAAATGAAAATTAAAACAACAACAAAGCATATTTTTTAACATTTTAAATAGGCAAGGATTTTTTTTCTAGAGGGAGAGTCAGAGCAACTTTTCTGTTGAGCAATATGGCCATATGTAATAAAATCTTAATGTGAATCAGTTTTACATTGTTATAAAAGAATACCTTAGGCTGAATAACATATGAAGAAAAGAGGTTTATTTGGCTTATGATTCTGCAGGCTGTACAAGTATGGCACTAGCGTCTGCTTGGCTTCTAGTGAGGCCTCAGGAAGCTTTTATTCATGGCAGAAGGTGGAGTGGGGGCAGGCATGTCACATGGTGGGAGAGGTAGAAAGAGAGCTGCCAGGCTCTTTTTAACAACCAGCTCTCATGTGAACTCATTACTGTGGAGATGGGGCCAAGTCATTCAAGAGGGATCCACCCCCAAGACCCAAACACCTCCCACAAGGCTCAAGCTCCAACACGGGGGATCACATTTCAACATGAGATTGGGAAGGGACAAACAGTCAGACCATATCTAACCCTAAACCCTGACATTTCTGGGGGTTTTTACATTACTGATAATTTTTAATGAATAATTACTTTTTTTTTTTTTGAGACGGAGTCTCACTCTGTTATCCAGATTGGAGTGCAGTGGTACGATCTCAGCTCACTGCAACCTCCGCCTCCTGGGTTCCAGTGATTCTCCTGCCTCAGCCTCCCAAGTAGTTGGGACTACAGGTGGTTACCAGATGTTGTGGGTAGGAGCAATGAACAGGTGAAGCACAGAGGATTCTTTGGGCAGTTAAACTATTTTGTATGATGCTATAAGGGTGGACACATGTGGTTATACATTTGTCCAAATCCATAGAAAGTACAACACCAAGAGTGATTAACCTAATGTAAACTGTGGATTTGGGGTAATGATGTTTCAATGCAGGTCCATTGATTGTAACAAATACACTCCTCTGGTAAAGAATATTGGTAATGGCATAGGCTGTGCATGTATGGGTGCAAACGATATATGAGAAAGCTCCATACTTTCTGCTCAATTTTGCTGTGACTCTAAAACTTCTCTTAAAAAAAATTACATTAAATATATACTTTTTAAAAGAAAGTCATTTTACTAGTTTTTTTTCTCTTCTTTTTTTTTTTATTATACTTTATGTTCTAGGGTCCATGTGCACAACGTGCAGGTTTGTTACATATGTATACATGTGCCTTGTTGGTGTGCTGCACCCATTAACTCGTCATTTACATTAGGTATATTTCCAAATGCTATCCCTTCCCCCTCCCCCCACCCCACAACAGGCCCCAGTGTGTGATGTTCCCCTTCCTGTGTCCAAGGGTTCTCATTGTTCAATTCCCACCTATGAGTGAGAACATGCAGTATTTGGTTTTCTGTTCTTGCAATAGTTTGCTGAGAATGATGATTTCCAGCTTCACCCATGTCCCTACAGAGGAAATGAACTCATCCTTTTTTATGGCTGCATAGTATTCCATGGTGTATATGTGCCACATTTTCTTAATCCAGTCTGTCATTGATGGACATTTGGGTTCGCTGCAATAAACATACGTGTGCATGTGTCTTTATAGCAGCATGATTTATAATCCTTTGGGTATATACCCAGTAATGGGATGGCTGGGTCAAATGGTATTTCAAGTTCCAGATCCTTGAGGAATCGCCACACTGTCTTCCACAATGGTTGAACTAGTTTACAGTCCCACCAACAGTGTAAAAGTGTTCCTATTTCTCCACATCCTGTCCAGCACCTGTTGTTTCCTGACTTTTTAATGATCGTCATTTTTTTTTTTTTTTGAGACAGAGTCTTGCTCTGTTGCCCAGGCGGGAGTGCAGTGGCATGATCTTGGTTCATTGCAACCTCCTCCTCCTGGATGCAAGTGATTCTCCTGCCTCAGCCTACCTAGTAGCTAGGATTATAGGTGCGGGCCACCACACCTGGCTAATTTTTGTATTTTTAGTAGAGATGGGGGTTTCACCATGTTGGCCAGGCTGGTCTTGAACTCCTGAGCTCAGGTGATCTGCCTGCCTTGGCCTCCCAAAGTGCTGGGATTACAAGTGTGAGCCACTATGCCTGGACTGCGCCCGGTCTAATTCTTGAAATTCCCAATGGTACCATTCCTTAGTCACATTTTATCCTCCTTTTATCCAGAGAGGAGAGAGGGAGGAAAGGAAAGAATAGAAGGAAAGAAGGAAAGGACAGTGAAAGGAAAAAAATGAAAGTAAGATGATTTAAGAAAAGGAAGAGATTGTGTCCCCCTGCCGTGTTTAAGAGACACTTTTTCTGCAACCCAAATGTCAATTGACAAATGAATGGGTACACAAAATATGGAATGTACATTTATACATTTGGTGGAATATTATTTACCCTTACGAAGGAAGAAAATTCTGGCACATGCTACAATGTGGATGAAACTTAAAGACATTATGCTAAGCAAAATAAGCCAGTCACAAAAAGACCAATATTATGAGATTCCATTTAGGTGAAGTGTCCAGAGTAGTCAAATTTATAGAGACAGAAGTAGCATGGTGGTTGCCAGGAGCTTAGGGGAGGGGAAAATGGAGGATTCAATGGATACAGTATTGAATCGTTCATTGAATTGTTCAATGGATACAGTAGTTCCCCCTTATCTATGATGGATACATTTCAAGATTCCCAGTGGGTTATGCCTGAAACCTCAGAAAGTACTGAACCCTACGTATACTAGGTTTTTTTCCTATACATATATACTGATTATGAAGCTTAATTTATAAATTAGGCACAACAATAATGAATAATAAAATATGAATGGGCACATTGGCTTGCATTTGTAATCCCAGCATTTTGGGAGGCCGAAATGGGAAGACTACTTGAAGCCAGGAGCCTGAGACCAGCCTGGGCAACAAAGCAAGACCTTGTCTCTATGAAAAAAATTTAATTAGCCAGGCATGGTAGTGTGCACCTGTAGTCCCAGCTCCTCAGGAGGCTGAGGTGGGAGGATCACTTGAGCCCAGGAGTTTCAGGCTGCAGTTAACTATGATTGCACCAGTGCACTCCAGCCTGGGCAACAGGACACCCAGTCTCCAAAAAATAACAGCAATAAGTAGAACAATCATAACAATATACTGTAAGAAAAGTTATGTGAATGTGGTCTCTCACTCGCTCACTCTCTAAAAATATCCCAACATTTTTGGACTGCGGTTCGGTTCACTCTGGGTAACTGAAACCACAGAAAGTGAAACTGCAGATAAGGGGAGATTACAGAGTATCAGTTGGGGAAGATGAAAAAATTCTTGAAATCTATAGTAGTGATGGTTACCCATGTACATTAAGCAGCAAATGTACTCAACGTTACTGAATTGTATGCTTAAAAACGACTAAACTGGTCATTTTTATGTTTTGTTATATTTTACAACAATAAAAGACATACTTTTTCTTGAAATGCTTGTGAAACATTTGTGAAATTTCTCAGTCTCACAAAAAAGCTGACATATGCAATGTTCTTACTTTTTTTCTATTTTTAAATGTTTCTATCAACTGGTTACATCACAGCAACATTCTTTAATCAACCAATAATCAAAGCTCTGTCCTCCCCCTTCAATGCCATTTTGCTTCGTTAAGTCAGAGTTTCTGGATGGAAAGAGAGGGGGAGGTGGCAATAAGTGCAAGCTCTATTAAGAGCTGGAAGACCCCAGATAATTTCCCAGTACGGAAAAGTTTAAAAGAATAATAGGCACGTGAATTTCCATTCACCGGCTCCCTCACCATTACGTCCCACTTTCAGGCTGTTTGCCATTTTTTAACTTCCTCATTGCAAACCTTCCAAAGAGCTTCAGGGCACTGTGGTCTTTTTATTTATTACCTTCTGTCAAACAAACAGCAGGCCTCCACTCCAAAGGGCACAACCCTCTATTCTTCTGAGCTACCATTGTGTATCCTAAAGGAACACAGTCCGCTTAATGCTACAGGTCGAACATAAATCTTCTTGATCTGTCCCCAGGTGAATCCCCTCTTAGAGTTCAAGGATCTCTTATAAAAGATGAGCAAATACCTTTGTTTTGTCATTTCTCAGATCCAATGGTGTTGACATAGCAAAATAGCTACCATTCCCCAAACAATTACAAGAGGACATGTTACCACCTGTACAGTAATGTGTCATGCAGGTGCAGTCCCACAGCCTCTATTAAGTTTTAGTTTTGTGCTATTCACATGTTTTGTTTCTCAGCAGACATGTGTTTGCTTTTAGCCTGAGTGATCTGGCCCCTGACCATTGCTTCAACTTCATAGCTCGCCAGTCACCTTTCCTTGCTGACAAAGCTTTGGCGATATTCGGCTTTTTGCTAACTCAGATGAGTCAAGGCCGGGTGCGGTAGCTTGCACCTATAATCCCAGTATTTTGGGATGAGGTGGGAGAGTTGCTTGAGCCCAAGAGTTCAAGACCAGCCTGGGCAACATGGCAAAAGCCCATCTCTACAAATAAATACAAAAATTAGCCTCAGGTGTTGGCATGCTTCTGTAGCCCCAGCTACTCAAGAAACTGAGGTGGGAGGATTGTTTGAGCCCTGGAGGTCGAGGCTGCAGTGAGCAAAGATCATGCCACTGTACTCCAGCCTGGGTGGCAGAGTGAGACCCCCATCTCAAAAAAACACAAAGAGTCACAGTTGTCCATACCTTCAGCCGCAGGACATTTGCATATGCCAACCCCCACTCCCACATTTCTCCTTATCCTTCACTGACAGTTCAACTTAATGTGATTTCCTAAGGGAGATTGTCTTCTCCTTCACATCACCCCACTCCAGCTTTTTTCCCATAGCATCATATTTTTCCCCAGAACTTCTTGCAATTTGTAATTCTAGATTTGTGGGCTGATGTGATTAATATCTGTCTCCACCACCTGATTATAAAAATGTGTGAAGACAGAGACAATGCCTATCAAGTTCACCACCAAATACTCAGTCCCAGATACGTCAAATAGGCTCAATTGCTGGAATAGAAAAGAGAGAAGGAGGGAGGAAGGAGGAAGTGAAGGAGGCCATACATAGTTGCATCTTTAGCTCCATAACAAAGCTGATGTGCATCAAGAAGGTCCAATAGACATCCGAAACTTCTAGAAGGCTATGCTAGGGGATTGGTATTGCTATCAACATCTTCAGGGTATTCTTTCCCCCAGGAAACTCTTCCATATGTATGTGTGTGTGTGTGTGTGTGTATATATATATATAGAGAGAGAGAGAGAGGGAGAGACACAGAGATATGTGTGTGTATATATACACCTCTCTATATAAGGTGTGTGTATATAAATATACACCTATATAAAAGATGTATATCTATATATACACCTATATAAAAATGTATATATATACACACACACACACACCCATATAAAACCTTTTGGAAGTTTAGAGCAGAAATTTAAAAGGCGAAAGAAGAATAGCTCTCTGGTACAGGGAGGGGTCCCAGAAAAATGGGTTGCCCTGCTTCTATATTTTTGACAGACAAAACACAAAGAATGTCAATTTGAATGTTTTTCTGGCAAGAGCGCACGTGAAATCCATGTAGCAATCTCTTTCCTAATTTCCCTAATCAGGGCCTTTCCCCGACTTCACAGACATTGGCCTGCCATTATTTCCTTTTTAAAAAAAAGGTTCTCTCAGGGACATAACTGATTCCAAGTAGAGCAATGAGAAATCAGTTCTGTTGTGACCCAGTTGGCAATAAACTGGCCACTCCACAAGAGCAGAAAATCATCCCTCTTTTTAAAAGTCATTATGATGAGCAATGAAACTCTATGGTGCTTGCAGAAGTAAAATAGGAAGATTTTTTTTTAAAAAAATCTAGATTTTTATTTTAGTAAAGCTTAAGAAAGAATGAGTAAAAATAAGTTTCCAAAATGTGAGAATACCATTGACTAATCCCTTGGAAACGGAGTCATTTTACTGCAGCGTTTTAACTATATAAAGTCTTTTTCCATGCAATATGTAAGTTGCCCTCAGTTAGTATTTAGACAGCATCGTGCTTGCATAAGTGCTCACAGTTTACTTTATTCTGGTGTATAATGGATATTCAACTCACGAGAAAGCTACCTCTGTCTTGCTGATAAACTGAGTCTGTCTCAACAATAGCAATCAACAATGTACAATAGCAATAGTACATTATCTATTATACCATCTTTCTTTTCCACCTCTATTTCTCAATTTCTTCAATTTCCTATAAAAGAAAGATTAGATGGACAATAAAATTGGCACAGGTGTTACAATAAAGATTTAAAGTTAAGAAATACATTTCTAAAATATATGCTATGTGCCTATCTTCTCTCTCAAGTATTCTACAATTAACAATAAGACTACTTTGTAATGAGAAATAATTTAGTTTTAACTATGCATTTGTTTACATTAAAGTTTATAGCATTTGTCAGTTACTTTGAGCAGGAATTTAGAGATGAGGTCCATTGTTTCATACACATTGTATTCTTTTTCATCGAAATTTATGTAGAATCTTGTGAGTAAAATCAATCAGGCCTGGGCTGAACAAAGACTTGCCTTTAAAACAAGTTTGGAGTCTGTCTTCTCATAATACTGTCTCATTGGAAATTAAGATTATCTTAATATACAATACAATGATCAAATGAAAATTAAGATATATGTGGATGGTTATACCTGGCTTGTTTGCTGTGAAACCCCTAATTGTTGGAACTGCACCAAGAGTGGAAGACCCATGAACTGAACTAGTATGGTCTAAAGGATTGGGGGGAAGACTGAGGCTGTAGTTTCTCTGTGTTAAGATGACACACATGTACCTTGTATTTGAGGCAGCTAGACATGACTTATGTAGGTGAGGAGGGTACTTAGGTAGCATTTTGGTCTCCTAATAAGGCACAGATACTCTACATGTGGTCCTGTATCCATCTAAAAAGCTAAGAAAATGTGGTATTAGGTTTTAAAACCTACTGGGTCTTTTGAGTCTGACTGCCACATAGAACTTGTAACCAGGCCAGGTGAGGTGACTCACACCTGTAATCCCAGCACTTCAGGAGGCCAAGGCAGACAGATGACTTGAGCCCAGGAGTTCAAGACCAGCCTAGGCAACATGGCAAAACTCTGTGTCAAAAAAAAAAAGAAAGAAAGAAAGAAAGAAAGAAAGAAAGAAAGAAAGAAAGATAGATAGATAGATTAGCCAGGCGTGGTAGTGCATGCCTGCATTTCCAGCTACTTGAGAGGCTGAAGTGGGAGGATGGGAGGAGGTGGAGGTTACAGTGACTACTGGAGTACATGCCACTACACCCCAGCCTATGTAATAGAGCAAGACTCTGTCTTAAAAAAAAAAAAAAAAAAAGAACTTGTAACTACTGCTTGCTGAGCGATGCAAATACGTTAACTGAAATCTCCTTTATTCTGAAATGTCCTCTGTCTAATGCTTTATAATAATTTATTTACTCTCCCAAAAATAATACCTACCCTTCATAAGAGGATTTTCTTGCAAAAGAAACAGTATGTACAGCTTTGCAGATTGTGCATTACATGGCTCCAAGGGATGCCAATTATACAGACATCCCTGTGAATGTGTTACAGATTTTTCATTGCCCAGCTCCAGGCAATAATAATTACAATACAGTCTATGTACTTGGCAGTCTTTGGGGTTAAATGGTGTACAACTGGCTAATCCTAAATAGCCATATATGGCAGCCCTGGATCTACCTCAGTCTGAAGTTTGTTGGTTCCAAAATGGACCCTGCCTTGAGGTAGAGAAAGTAAAGATTTTTTAGTAGATGCTGCAGATACACTGCACCGTATCTGCTTGGCTTGCCTGCATTGACGTACAGTTATGGCAGACAGTCCCTGGCACACTGAAAATATCCCAACTTAGGAATTAGTGTCTCTTGTTCTCTCTACCTGAGCCCTCTCTCTTGCACCGTGGGAAGTTTGCAGGCACAATTGAGATACGTGGGTGTATACTCATAAATATCCCAGCCTTCCCTCTGATGGGGATATTTTGTATATGTTTCCAATAGTTTCTCAGAGGTTTCCAGGAGGATTGAGACATAGTTGCTTACGGCACTAACCTGCTCTATTATGCATACTTTATCAATTTTTTCCCTTTTCTTGCCTCATTTTTTTAACTTTCTTATTTGTGCTTCCAGGGATTTTTCCCCCCAGAAGCTACCTGCACCCAAGTCCTTGTCTCAGGGTCTGTGGTAGATGAAATCCAAATTAAGCAGATGTCCTATGAACAAATGGCCTTAGTTGGATGTAAGCTTGAATGGTGGCCCATGGCTAGATATTTGTTAATCGAATAAACAAATAATTCTTCCACAGGGTTAAGGGGCTGCCTCCACTTATGAGGAAGAGGAGAGGCAAAAAGAGTTAAGTTGTGAGTTCTCATACTTCAAACTGCATGTATGACAAAGTGACGGAAAACTGAACTGTCTCCCAGCTATGCAATAAAGTATGCATCATTCCAAATGTGAATGAATCCTGTTTTATATAGCGCTGGCATAGTTTATATTGCAATTCTGAGTGGGGGTAGATACAAGATCCTTGCATTTATGCTGCAAAATATCTCCCTCCACATCTCAAATTCTCTTCATTATTTTAGTAAATTACCTGCAAGCACCCCCATTCCAATCCTAGACTCAAAAACTTAAGATAATCTAGCTTTGGAACACTAGCTATACCTATCAATGCATCTGCTTCCTAACCAGAGAAAGGTACAAGACTCTGGGGACAGGAAATTTTAAATTCATTTCTTTGTTATTTAAAATCATTCTTTTATCTCTAAGCCTCCACTACACCTTTTTCTTTCTAATTGGAAGAAGAATACATGTTCAAGGAGTGTGAAATTAACACAGTACATGCACGATCTCATTAAATAAACACAAAAATCTTTTTGTTGCACATTGCAGGCTTCATTCAATTAGTGAAATGTTAAAACACTGTTGTGTTGCACAGCCTAACCTTTTAATATCAGGAAAACCTAAATAAAACAAATAACTAACAAATAAGAAAGTCAGTGTTCTTAGCCAAACATGGAACCAGCAGAATCTGTTTTCCGAGATTCACGTTTCCATCTTAGAGCCCCATTAGCCCTCCCAGTCAATGCCCTTCCCTACCTGCTAGTTCCATAGTCTTCCTCTTTGCAGTCAGCTGTTTAAAATGTTGGCTGATAGATAAGGCAAGAAGAGTGGTTTAACATTCAAGGCAAACATGTTACAGGCGCCCTAACTTTGCCTACTGTACACACGGCAGACATTGATAATCTGTCACTGAAATGATATTGTACTTAGCAAAGTGCTGCCAGCCTCCATTGGCAATCAGAATTGGTGCAACAAAGTCATTTCTCAACTAATCTTTGCTGAACTTATACTACGTTCCTGTCAATGTTCTGGCTCTAGGAATATGAACAACATAGACAATGTTCTTGCTTTTTATAGGATACTAGCATTCTAATTAATGCTTTTAAAACAGAAAACTGAAAATCCGTAAGGATAAACCTCCAGGAGTTGATGATATTGGCATTTTAGGCTTCACACTTCTATCAAATAGCCATTCTCATTATTTTCATGTAAGTTTCCTTCTGTAAGTCCAGCAATTCTAGCATTGCATCGTTAGGTCAATTATCTCGTTATTAATAAAACTTCAGGCCTAGGGGAAGAAGGTAAATAAACTGCACAGAATATTCCACTCTTCTCTTTGCCTCTTTCCATTACACATTACTGAGTGCCTACTGTGCATCGGGGCTAAATTTGGAATAGGGATACAAGGATAATTTCATTCTCTGCCATTGTAAGGCTTATAGTGTAACAAAGTAGGTAGAAATATAAGCAGATGAACTTAAAGTAACGCTATAGAGTACTAGGACCTGAACTCACTGTGTCAGCTCAACAAGCAGACTCTAGAATGTAATCAATTCATTGTAGAATTGTTGCAGCAAATATTCTGGATGTAATGATTACTTTTATGAACTATACCAAAATAATTAGCATCTTTAAAGTAAGCAATCTTTTCTTTTTTTGTCTAAACATAAGGGCAAAAAGTTAAAAACCATGTTGTAATTTTTAATGAGCATTTATCTCTCATTATTTAAAAAACTTAAAAACACAAAATCAAACATCTATGTATTAGCACCCAAAGGTATTTTTATATTTTATTAGTCTACTGATGTTTTAATAAGGGTAAGTTAAAATTATATTTAGTCAGTAGTTTTTGCATTTTTTCTTTTAGAAATTACAAGCATTTAAGGATAATTTATTAATTAAATTGGGCCTAAGTTTTTTTTTGTTTTTTTTTTTCCTCCTTTTTTGAGACAGGGTCTCACTCTCATCACCCAGGCTGGAGTGCAGTGGCGTGATCACCACTTGCTGCAGCCACAAATTCCTGGGCTCAGGTGATCATCCCACCTCAGCCTCCCAAGTAGCTGGGACTACAGATACATGCCACCATGCCTGGCTAATTTTTTAATTATTTGTAGAGACAAGGTTTTGCCATGTTACTGAGACTGGTCTCGAACTCCTGGGCTCAAGTGATCTTCCCACCTCAGCCTCCCAAAGTGTTGGGATTACAGGTGTTAGCCACTGCACCCAGCCAGGACTAAGTTTTAAAAGTTAGTTAAGAATCTAGAAATTAAAATTTAGTTAATATATTAAATCTTTATGAATTGTATTAATATAAAGTGTTATAAAACTTAACCATTTAAGAAGACAACCACTGTTACGCCATTTAGTTAGAAGCAACGTAATATATGTATAATTTTATGTTTTAAATCTGGTCTTGAGCAAAGCAAAATAATGGTGTCAACCCTTTGTTATGGTAAACTAATTATTCGAGACTGAATGACGTCAGACTTCAGGATTGCCACTCAGATACTTGCCACCAGTTATTTAAATGGTGAACCCAGTGTAACTTAGCAGAATTCCTTCTTTTGTTTGTCTCTTTTCTCATTTTAAAATGGTTTTTTTAAATGGGAGTTCTTAGAGCTGCTGATGTGTGTAGGTCACTTATGGAGTGAAATTAGAATTATTCAAAGATGTGCTGGAGTTCTTACTGTTGAACAAGTATCTCCAGTAATTCTTACAATGAAGCAAACTTGGGACACCTACCCTTGTTAAGGTCAACTTTGCCAAAACATTTTTTTCTTTTCTTTTTATTTTATTTTACTTTAAGTTCTGGGATACATGTGTAGAATATGCACGTTTGTTACATAGGTATATATGTGTCATGGTGGTTTGCTGCACCCATCAACCCTTCATCTAGGTTTTAAGCCCCACATGCATTAGGTATTTCTCCTAATGCTATCTGTCCCCTTGCGCCCCCACCCCCTGACAGGCCCCAGTGTGTGATGTTCCCCTCTCTGTGTTCATGTCTTCTCATTGTTCAATTCCCATTTATGAGTGAGAACATGCGGTGTTTGGTTTTCTGTTCCTGTGTTAGTTTGCTGAGAATGATGTCTTCCAGCTTCATCCACGTCCCTGCAAAGGACATGAACTCATTCTTTTTTTTATGGCTGCATAGTATTCCATGGTATATATGTGCCACATTTTCTTTATCCAGTCTATCATTGATGGGCATTTGGATTGGTTCCAAGTCTTTGCTATTGTAAATAGTGCTGCGATAAACATACATGTGCATGTGTCTTTAGAATGATTTATTATCCTTTGGGTATATCATTTTTTTCTATCTTAAATGATCTTTTGTTGGCAGCTTCCTTGATTTCATGGCTTTGTAGCAGTTTTCATTTACTTCCGCTTTCACTCTTTTGTCCTATGTAGTGTAAAGTACTCTATATTGCAACTGTTTTCTTAGGTTTTGGTAGTTTAATAGTGACACCATCTGTCTTGCCCATTCAGAGCTATAGTGCTTATGGTTACAAAAGAAATAGTCATTTATTATGTTGATGATGGAGCTTAAAACCAACTCAGAAATGTCTCAGCAACATCAATTCTTTATATGGAACATGCAGGTACAGTATCTGTAGTGAAGAATTAAAAATTGTTAACTCACTTGGCAAGTTTAAAATAGTCTATCTATCTAGAAAAGTTTCCTTTTAAAAGCAAATCATTACACCTGTGACCTCAGGACTTTGGAAGGCTGAGGCGGACAGCTCAATTGAGCCCAGGAGTTTTAGACCAGCCTGAACAACATGATGAAACCCCATCTCTATAAAAATAAAAATAAAAAATTAGCCAGGTATAGTGGCTAATCCTGAAAAGGATGCCAAAAGGGTCCATTATGATGGCCATGACACTTGGATCCATATCTGTGAGCCATGAGCCAAGAACTGTGGCCATGTCCTTGTGGTCTATACCCTGTGCCACCCACCATTCTTCACTGCCTGGATTGTGCAGCCAGCTGGCTTATCCCACCCAGCACCTGCCAGGGAAAAGCTAGTAAAGATAAGGGGCAGTGGGTGGAGCAAAGCACAACAGCAGTCTCCCTGGCCAGCCAGGAGACCCTCTTAGGGTGCTAGAATCAGTTTGGAATCCTGGGAAAGTTTACATTTTTAGCCCTCTAATTCATCAACTGCCATAGGGATAATTTGCCATAGTAACAAATAAGAATAGTAATAGCCACTATATATTTGCTTATATTTTTTTACCTCATTGTATTAGACCATATTAACATGAATCAAAGCAGTATATTTGAAAATAAGCAGCAAAAGTTTAGGCAAGTTGGTAAATATACATAATTCTGAAAATTATTTTCATATTGCTAGTTACAAAAGATCTAGATGAAACTAGAATGTGTGTGCATACATCATGGTCAAACTCAGTTTAGTGATGAGGGTGCATGTCACGGTTAGGGTGTAGTTGAAGGTCACAATCAGAGTCAGTGTAGCTCTGGTCAGGGTTAGGATCAACTCTGCACAAGGATCAGGTGTCAGGTGTAGGGTAAAAGTAAGATTCGACTCAGGGTCATAATGAGGGTCAGGGAAAGGGTCATGACAGGGTGAGGTTGGGAGTCAGGATCAATGTCATGGTGAGAGTAAGCTTCAATTTCATGATGAGGGTCAGGATGAAGTTGAGGCCAGTGAAGGGTTTAGTGTCACAATGAAGGTAAAGAAGGGTCAGGTACAGATTCAGGGTCAGTATCAGAGGGTTAAAGTCAGAGTCAGGATGAAGGCTTGTGTACACTTCAGGGTCAGTTTTAGTATAGTGGTCAGTGCCAGGGACAGGGTCAGGTTGAGGACTGAGGTCACTGTCAGGGTCATGGTCAAGGTCAATGGGGACAAGTAAGAGTCAAGGTTCAAAGGAGGTTGAAAGTCAGTGTCAGGGCCAGGATAAAGGTTAGGATCATAGTCAACATGACAGTGAGAGTCAGGTTTAGGATAAGGGTCATTGTTAAGGGAAGGGTAGGGGTGAGAGTCCAAGTCAGGATGAGGGTCAGAGTCAGTTTCAGTGCCAACATGAGGTAAGAGTCCATGCGTGATTTAGATCACTGTCAGGGTCATGGTCAGGGTAAAGGTAGGGTGAGAGTCAAGTTCGGGATAGGGGTAGTGTCAGGGTCAGAGTCAGCATCAGGGTCAAAGTCAGGGTGATGGTCAGAGGTAGGGGCAGGGTCAAGTAAGGTACAAGGATTGGGGGGAATGAGAGACAGTGTCAGGGTGACATCAGGTTTGAGTCAGATTTGAGGGTAAGGATCATGAGAAGAGAGAGGATGAGTATCAAGATCAGAGTAAGGGTCAGGCTCAAGATCTCAGAACAAAGGTCAGAGCCATGGCCATGGTTAGGGTTAGGGTCACATGGAGGATCAGTGCCAAGTCAGGTCAAGGTCAAGATCAGGGTCAGGGCAAGGGTCAAGATACAGATCAAGGTCAATATCAGTCAGGGAATGGGTCAGGGTCAAAATGAGTGTGAAGGTCAGAGTGAGAAGAGAGTCAAGGTAAGGGTCAGGGTCAAAGTGTGCCACTGGGAATGTGAGGGTAAGATTTAGTGTGAGGATGAGGATCAGGGTTAGGCTGATGGTAAGGATGAGGGTAAAGGACAGGTTAAGATCAAGGTGAAGATGTGGGTTGGACTCAGTGTCAGGGTGAGTGTCACAGTGAGTGCCAGAGTCAGGATGTGGGTTGGGGTCAAGTGAGGTGTCAGGGACATGGTGAGGGTGAGTGTCTGGGTGAGAGTAACATAGAGGGTGTGGGTGGGGTCAGTGTCAGCGTCATGGCGAGGAATAGGGTCTGGGTGTGGGTGAGCATCAGGGACAGGTGCAGGGTCAGGATGGACAGCAGGAGGGCAAAATTCTAGGTCAAGGCAAGGTTCTAGTGAAGGTCACTATGAAGGTCAGATGCACATGAGGGTCAAGAGTCAGTGGACATATGACCCCTATGTTCCTGACATTCACCCCATTCAAGAACTACAGTGTCTTGGTGAGGATGAGAGCTACCATTAGGGCAAGAGTCATGTTAACAGACATGATGAAGTTCAGGCTCAATGTCAGGTTCAGTGTCAGGTTAAGTTTGAGGGGTCAACTTGACCCTGACTGTGCCCAGAACCTTGATTATTATCCTATTCTGAAACCACCCTGACCTTGACAGTGATCCTGAAGCTAACTCTGACCCAGATAATACCCTTACACTGACTCTAATCCTGCACTTGACTCTGGACTTTCCCTGACCCTCCCTAACCCTCACTCTGACCTTCACCATGATGCTGGCTGACCTTGACCCTCAGCCTGACACTGACCCTGACTATCAAGCTGACACTCTCTGACATATACACTCAACCTTATCCTTATCCTTATGCTTATCCTGATGCTCTCTGACCCTGATCCTGTCTATGACTATCACTTGACCTTGGCCCTTCCTCTGATCCTCATGCTGATTCTGAGCTAACCATTACCCTGAATCTGACCCTGATTTTCTCTCTGAATTTTATTGTCAGATTCACCATTTTTATAACCATGAGCCTTACCCTTACACATATACTGACTCAGAATCTCCCTCTCATCTCACAATAACCCTACCTTGCACCTGACTCTGACCTTGACCTTCAGTCTCACACTGACCTTACCTCTGACCATGAACCTGACATGTAAACTCACCTACCTCTGGCCCCTAATTCCTATTCTTTCCCTAATCCAGACACTCAAGTTCACCCTGCATTTGACATTACCACTCATCCTATTCTCACATTGACCTTGACCCTTGCTTACTTAGCCTGACAATGATTTCAACCCTCATCCTTAACCTAACCCTGACCCTGACCCCAACACTGATCTTTTCTAATGTTGATACTGACCCTCACCTGATGTTGATCTAACCTTGAAGTTGAGCCTGAGACTTATCCTGATCCTTTCATTGTAACACTCAACTTGATGTTGATCCTTATATTGAAACTTACTCTGAATTTCACCACGACCCAACCTTGACAGTCACTCTTACCCTGAACTTATCTGTCACTATGTCCCTAATGCCTACCCTCATACGGACTCTGACACTGACCTTCACCCTGAATCTGACTGATACTCATTGTGTACCTGACCTTACAGTGACCCTCACCATTACCATGACACCAAGACCCTGATCTAGAGCATCGCTACCATATTCATCCTGACCTTACAGTTGACCTTACACCTCACCTGACCCTAACCCTCACCCTCATCTAGACCCTATTCTGTACCATTACTCTGATACTGTCACCCACACCTTCAATATTACACTGACCCTCACCATGTCTACCTTGCATTTGACCCTGACCCTCACTGTGACTCTGACCCTGATTATCATCCTAACATTGAATCTGACCCTCACTCTCAGTTTAACACTTTACCTCTCCTAGTCCCTGTCCCTGACCTTTGCCCTGAACTTCAGCCTCACTTTTATGCTGTCACTAACCCTGAAGCTGAACTTGATCCTGACACTAACAACTGTCCTTACTTTCACAATGGCATACCCTGGCACAGGCTCCTACCTTGACTCTCGCCTTGCTCTGTTTCTCACGTTCATTTTGACCATCTCTCCCTGAACCTGATTATCACCCTGGTCTTGATTCTGACCCTGAGCTGACTTGACACTGACCCCAACCTAATCTTCACCCTTATCATGATTGGACCTTCACCCCAACTATGATCCTGCATCAAACCCTGGACTTGAGCCTCCCCTAATCCTAACTCTCATCTTCACCCTCTCCACACCCTTATCCATAACCTGACTCTGACCCTAACATTGCCCTGTCACTGTCTCTGAGGTCTCTAACCCTCATACCTACCTGACATGCAACCTGACCTTTACCCTGACCATCCCCCTGAACCTCAACAATATCCAAATCTTGACCCTGATGCCTATACTACCTGAACTTGACCTCACTATACCCTGACTCTGATCATGACCCTGACTTATCCTGAACTTGATCATACCTTGACCCTTATCTTACACTGATACTGACCTTTACCTTTAACCTGACTCTGCCCCTCACCCTGACTCTTCCCTAAACAATGACCCTTACCCTGAGCATGACCCCACATTCTCATCTCATGCCTGATCCTAACACTCATCCTGTTCCTAAAACTAATACTAAGCCTCATCCATCTCTTGACCCATACTTGGTCTTTACTGCAACCCCAACTCTCACAATGCCGCTAAGGAAAACACTGATCCTCAACTTGACCCTGATGTCACCCTGACACGGGCCCTAAGAGTACACTCCCCCTTGCCCTGATTCTGACCTCTATTCTGACACTAACCCTAACAATAAACCCTTCACTGACCATCACCCTTATTTTGACCATGAGTCACATCCTGACCCCAATCCTGAGCCTTGCTAAGACCCTGAAGCTCACCCTCATCAAGACATTGACTCTCACCCTGTCCATGACCCTCTCCCTGACACAAAGCTTGGCCCTGACCTGATCTATCTGCTGACCCTGACCTGAATCCTACCCTCCCTCTGAGCCTTATACTCCCTATCATCGTGAAATTGGCCTGACCCTGACCAGAGCCTGATACTGACCCGGATACTGACCCTGAACCCTGCCATGACCCCAGCCCTGATGCTGAGTATCATCATCACAGAATAAAGTTAAAGAAATATATATGTACACTCTTGTTTTATCTAGATCCCTTGTCATCAAAACAGGAAGTTACTTTTAAGAGCTATGTATAATTCTGAACTTGCTTACACTTGAGCTGTGTGTTTTCAAACATGCTGCTTTGACTTGAGTTAATATGGTCTACCTCAAAGTAAGAAGCTGCAGTTAAGAAGAATGTGCAGTTCTCATTGATTTGCCTCAGATAAAGTATGGGTTCAACTCTGTTAATTCTAACTCATTAAAAATTGTCTTTAGAGACTAATGTTTGGTTCTCAGCTTGATTTCTTCTTTACTGCTTGTCTGTACATAGACCTACAATTTTCAACTATATTTGCTTTACTATATGTGTGTGTGTGTATATATATATATATATTTGCTATATATATCTGAGTTTAGGTTGGCAAACAGAAGTAATTTTGAAAAAAATTCATATTGGGGCAAACCAGCTCAGCCTTCTTACACATTACTCTCAAATGAAACTTCTTAGTGCTTTTTAGGGGAAACTGACATAAACATAAGGACAGCAAAACATACTAATTTCAAAGGCACATTCTTACTAAAATAAAAAAAAATACAAAAGACCACATATAAGCCATATTTTAACCGACCCTTATTACTTAAAATGTCAGTGAATTAACAAAATATGCCTTGGATGATAATACATATATATTTGTATTTGCCTTTCCAAAACTTTTAATCAATATAAGATAATGCTTACTTAAAAATGATGCAGATGGTTTTTAACTTTCTGTCCTCTAGATGTCACTTATGTCTACAGAAAAAGAAAGAAAAGACTGATTAATTCAAGACAATAATTAATGTAGATAGTTGATTATATAGGGTGTAAGAATTACAGAGAGAGTTTCTAATTGATTTCTTATTAGTTTTTAAAAAGTTATTGCAGTTAATTCACGTAACAATTTAATTTGATATAGATTGTTTTGTTTAATATACTGATAAATTATATTTTAAGGCTATAGTTAAGCGGTTTATTATTTAATCATGTGTTGTATATTCACAAAATAGCTAATCTAGAATTAGCTTTACCTTCTAACAACGCCCAGTTTAGAGCAAAACCCTCACTTCCTTAGATCCTCCCCCAAGTCACCCAACAAAAGATCACATTCTATAACAGGTACTTCCTGACACCTTTTTACTGAGACAGCCTGTAGTTCCCAGTGATGTGCATTCTCCCTTAATGCAAGCCATAATAAGACCAATTTATTCATCTCAGGTATGTGCCTAAGGGGTCTTTGACACAAGGACGCTGACAAGTTGAGTGCATAGATAGGCACAGAAGCTGTGAAGTCAGCATGACCAGGGCTGGATCCCTTGTTTTTGTCTTTTTAAAATTTTAAAATACTAGAAGATAAATTCGTATGAACAAATAAGTTGGAAGGTTTTAAACTTTCTGTCCCCTGGGTGTTCCTTATGTCTAGAGAAAAAAACAGACTGATTACTTAATTAAAAATAGTATTTAACGTAGATGTTGATTAAACTGAGTATAAAAACTGCAGAGATAAAAGTCTATGCAGAGTATATATGTATTTTCAATAGTCAGAAACCTATTTTTGTGTTTGTACATGTGTGCCTGCCTAAATTCATACAAATAAATGTATATCAAGAGTTCTTACACTTGATCTTAGCCAAAAGGCGGAGAAACAACATCAATAGTTCCTTTACTACAATTTGTTACATAAATAATGTGCCAAATGAATAATTAGAATTTAGGTCTTCCATGTAAATTTATCAAATATTTTTATCCCCAGATCAATAGAGGTTCCTTTTGTCACCAAATTATTCTGTTAATTCTCAATGCTTTTTGCATATTCTTCAACCATTCTTTTGAGACTCCTTTGGATAGTGTTGGCCTAATTTTATCTGTTCATATTTCAAAATGCCGGCACCTACTTTAATCCAGCCGTAAAATACAGACCACACAACCAGCAGATGGAGACGCCGAGCGCGTGCGCTCCTCGCTCGGCAGCACCACCCTTCAGCCAGAAGCTCGCCCGAGGGCCTGCCCGGCGCAAGCGCACTTGCTGAAATGAACAGGTGGTGGGAATCCGGTTTTTAGCTGAGCCTCCAACCCTGCCTCCTGTGTCCTTATCATCTTCCTATCGAGGAAAGAAGAGGATGCAACAGATCTCCCCGTTAATCCCAAATCCTTGTCAGGCCGCTGCAGCAGGCACTCCTGGGGCTGCCGATGGCTCCCTACGACTGGTTCCTGGAGAACAGCAGTTTGGCAGCAGTTGCACCTGGAATAGTCAGTGCATGCTCAATAGTTGGGCAGGGGGCTTTTCCCCCAAAGGTCAGCACGTCAGCACACGACAGGGTCAAAGGGATTACAGCAGGCGTTTCCTAGCAACGGTGAGTCCTGCCCACTGCAGATTCTGGGTAGGGTGCAGGCGGCGGAGACTACTCTCTGAAAACTTTGCCAAGAGTATTAGTACTGCATAATTGCGAGCATGCGATGGGGAGCAGTGGGAAGGTGACTTATGCCAAAAGAACTAAATTGCAGGATTCTGGGTGCATTAAAAACTTGAAATCCGTGACTGGGTCACTGATAAAGGAGGTGGGATAGGGGTGGGCGGAGAGCTCTGTTGCGCTTCCCTCCCTTCCCCAGCAAGGGGAGGAGTGGGTGAGTGGCAGGGTGGGGACCCCAGGTAGACCACAGGGTCCAACCACCCGTTCCTTTAAGAAAGTTTTGGGCCGGGCTTGGTGGCTCACGCCAGTAATCCCAGCACTTTGGGAGGCCGAAGCGGGCGAATCACCTGGGGTCGGGAGTCCGAGGCCAGCCTGGCCAACATGGAGAAACCCCGTGTCTCTACTAAAAATTCAAAATTTGCTGGGCGTGGTGTCGCATGCCTGTAACCCCAGCTATGTGGGAGGCTGAGGTAGGAGAATCACTTGAACCCGCGCAGAGGTTGCGGTGGGCCGAGGTCGTGCCATTGAACTCCAGCCTGGGCGACAAGAGCATAACTCCGTCTCAAAAAAAGAAAGTTTTCACCCTTGCAGAATAAGGACCCTAGGAAGGGTTGATTTTAGACATGAAGCTAATAGTAATGCTTTCTGCCATGGGAGTTTAAGAGATTTTGAGAGCTTTGTTAATTTTAGTTCTAAAATTCCATTTGTTCTCTCTGTTCGCCTTGAGGACTGCAGATGATAAGGACAGAGAAGTTTCTGTGTAAAAGTACTAAAGTGCAGTACTAGTAAAATGAGCACCTCTGTCACTGGAGAGATAAATGGGAATTCCCCATGTGGGAAAACAAACAAAGCCATCCCCTGAACTTTTTCAATCCCCAACCCAGCATGGAATAGCTCTCCAGCAAGGAAAAACTTCAGTCCACCCTGAGAATAAATGCACAATGAGCAAAACATATTTATAATTCATTGTAAAAGGTATTTGTATGAAGTCCACTTGGAAGTATTTAAAGGGACATAGAGGCTTTGATTCCTGTCCATGACCCCACCTTGGCAGTTTATCAGGATGTGTCACTGGTAGATAAGACATGCTTTCAAACACATCCTTGGCAGCTACGTCTAAAATTAAGCCACCAGTGTTGGTCTAATATTGTTGTCAGCTTATTGTTCCTTTATGGTTATATCATGAAGAATTTTCGTTAAGCTCCATTTTCAAGTGTTGAGGCACACTCAGTTGGCCATCCTGATGATCATCTAACAATCATCCTAAATCGAATTAGAGACTTGTTTCTGACAGTTAGGAACAGCCTCTCTGAACTACTGCAAGACTTTTCTTGTCCGTGTGATGATAGGACTGTTTATCTAGGTTAATATTGTTTGTTTAGCATAGTGGCCAGCCAAAGCATTACCATGGATTTCTAGGTCTTGTCTTTGCAATGACTGTGTTTTTATGATAGCTGTTTTCTTAGGTAATAGTAAAGCATCTAAAAGGTCTTTAATTTGTCATTTAATTGGTGTAAGTTTTTTTTTCAAGGTTACAAACAACTCTGTTTCTAAACAATTCTGAATTTGTGGACTACCCCCCAAACACATTTACTATCAGCATAAATATTTGCTTATTTATTTATTTATTTATTTGTGAGCTGTCAAGCCCAGGTAAGGACACGATGTTAGTTATCTGAACTGATTTAATTTCTGGAAGTTGTCTATGTTTTAAGGGTGAATTTCACTCCATGATAGCATTTTAACTTTGAACAAATAAAATTAGGTCAAGGTTATCCAAGGGAATCTCTGAGGATAGTTGAAGAGAATACAAAAGCAGTAGAATAATGTGTTGACAAGAAAAGGAACCTCTGTTGACCTGGGCATAAAATAAGTCATTTCATACAAAAGACCTAAATTCTAATTTTATTCTTTTGGTATATTATTTATATAACAAATTGTAATAAAGGATATATTCCCTTTTTGTATGCATCAAGATATAAAAATATAAATAGGTAATAATTTAAAGTTTTAAACTATAGCTTTAAAGCATAATTGTCAGTATACTAAATAAAGCAATAGGTATTATATTAAATTTATTATATGAGTGAACTACACAACTTTTAAAAATATACAAACAGAAAATTACATCCTATTTGTATATACCTGTATCTCTCTGCAATCCTTATACCTAGTATAACGAACTTTGTTAATTACTATCTCTAATTAAAGGAATAATTCTTTTCTTTCTTTTTTTCTTCCAGACATAGGAGACATCTAGAGGATAGAAAGTAAAAAACTGCCTAGGTAATTTTTTCATGAGCATTTATCTCATATTAATTAAAAGCTTTGAGAAGGCAAATACACACAAATATGTCTTATTATCCAAAGGCATTTACATATTTTGTTAATCCACTGACATTTTAAGAATGAAGAGGCAATTAAAATTAGGTTTAATAAGCAGTATATTTTTATCTTTTTTCTTTCTAGTAAGAATGTGCCTTTGATATGTATTTTGCTGTCTTTACACTTATCTTGCTTTACTCTGAGAAGCAGTAAGGACTTTTGATAGGAATGCCTGAGGCCGAGCCTGATTGTACTACTACAAATTCTTTTTAATATTGCTACTTAGATTCACTCTCATTTGCTCTGTTGTGTGAGTCAATTCAGGCTGCTATAACAGAATACCATAGACTGAGTGGCTGAAACAATGGACATTTATTTCTCACAGTTCTGGAGTCTGGGAAGTCCAAAATCAATGAGCCAGCAGATCCCATATAACTGTCTTCTCATACCCTCACATGCTGGAGGGTAGAGAGAGGGAGCAAGCTTTGGAATCTCTCTCTTTTTTTTTTTTTTTGAGATGGAGTCTTGCTCTTTCGCCTAGGCTGGAGTGCAGTGGTACGATCTCGGTTCACTGCAACCTCCGCCTCCCAGGTTCAAGCGATTCTCCTGCCTCAGCCTCCACGTAGCTGGGATTATAGGCGCCCAGCACCACACCCAGCTAATTTTTGTATTTTTAGCACAGAGGGGGTTTAACCATCTTTGGACATGCTGGTCTCAAACTCCTGACCTAGTGATCTGCCTGCCTCAGCCTCCCAAAGTGCTGGGATTACAGGCATGAGCCACTGCACCTGGCCTATCAGAATCTCTTTTTATAAAGGGACTAAACCCGTTCAGGAAGGCTCCACTTTCAGGACCTAAAGACCCTATTTCCTAATACCATCAGATTGGGGATTAGAATTTTAACTTTTTTTTATTATTATTTGAGACAGAGTCTTGCTCTGTCACCCAGGCTGGAGTGCGGTAGCATGATCTCGGCTCACCGCAACCTCCGCCTCCTATGCTCAAGCAATTATCTTGCCTCAGCCTCCAGAGTATCTAGGATTGCAGGTGCATGTCACTATTACCTGGCTAATTTTTGTATTTTTAGTAGAGATGGAGTTTCACCATGTTGGCCAGTCTGGTCTTGAACTCCTGACCTCAAATGATCCACCCACCTCAACCTCCCAAAGTACTGGGATTACAAGCATGAGCCACCATACCCGGCCAGGATCTTAACTTATGAATTTGGGGGGAACACAAACGTTCAATCTATAGCGCCTACTTTGAAAAAAAGAATATGCCTTTTAGATGGATATGTGTTTTTCTTCTTACAGTCATCTTAGTTTACTGCAGGAAACAATAAGGAGATATTTTTGAGAGGAATGTCCAGAACTGAGTTTGCTGATACTAATATGGATTCTGTGTGTGTGTGTGTGTGTGTGTGTGTGTGTGTGTGTGTGTGAGGGACTCATTCTGTCACCCAGACTGGAGTGCAGTGGTACAGTCACAGCTCACTGCAGCCTTGATCTCCTGGATTCAGTCAATACTCCTGTCTCAGCCTCCTGAGTAGCTGGAACTACAGGTGTGTGCTATCATACCTGGCTAGTTTTTTGTATATTTGTAGAGACGAGTTTTGCCACATTGCCCAGGCTGGTGGATTCTTCTCAGTACTTCTGCTTAGACTCATCCTCATCTGTTGTCCCTTACAGTAGGGCTGTGCCTTTGCAATGAATGACACATACTCATATGTGCTTATGTTCACCTCAGTTTACTCTAAGAAGCAATAAAGAGTTTCTTTTGAGAGGAATATCTGAAACTGAGCTTATATGCACTAATACAGATTGTTTTCAATGCTACCTCTGTTTGCCTAAACCAAGATGTATTTAAGATTTATTTGACCCCGAAAAACTCAGAAACTCATATTCATCTCAATGACAATTTCTTCCTGT
The DNA here is from genome assembly GCF_008728515.1 of Papio anubis. NCBI lineage: Eukaryota > Metazoa > Chordata > Mammalia > Primates > Cercopithecidae > Papio > Papio anubis. The sequence goes on from NC_044977.1 coordinate 74,119,646, forward strand.
GAATCAGAACAAGATAAGAGGAACCTATGCTATATGTGTGAAAATGAGTTCACATTTACACACTGTCCTCAACAGTAATTTCTTGCCAGTTAAAGTAAATATCATTGAAAATTGTATTTATGTGAACAGTAAAGAAAAAATCAGACAGTGGTTTCTAAAGAAAATTCTGGTCAGGCACTGTGGCTCATGCCTGTAATCCCAGCATTTTGGGAGGCTGAGGCAGGTCGATCACCCGAGGCCAGGAGTTTGAGACCAGCCTTGCCAATATGATGAAACCCCATCTCTACTAAAAATACAAAAATTAGCCTGGCACGGTGGCTCACACCTGTAATCCCAGCACTTTGGGAGGCTGAGGTGGGTGGATCATGAGGTCAGGAGATCAAGACCATCCTGGCTAACACAGTGAAACCCCATCTCTACTAAAAAATACAAAAAATTAGCCGGGCGTGGTGGCAGGCGCCTGTAGTCCCAGCTACTCGGGAGGCTGAGGCAGGAGAATGGCGTGAACCCGGGAGGCGGAGCTTGCAGTGAGCCGAGATTGCGCCACTGCACTCCAGCCTGGGTGACAGAGCGAGACTCCATCTCAAAAAAAAAAAAAAATTAACCAGGTGCGAGTGTGCACACCTGTAATCCCAGCTACTTGGGAGGCTGAGGCAGGAAAATCACTTGAATCCAGGAGGCAGAGGTTGTAGTGAGCTGAGATCATGCCACTGCACTCCAGCCTGGGCGACGGAGTGAGACTCCATCTCAAAAAATTAAATAAAATAAATAAAATTCTTAACTGTTAGAATTAACCTATGCTTTATTTGAGGCAAATCAATGAGAACCACACATTTTTCTCAAATGCAGTTTCTTTCTTTTCTTTTCTTTTTTGACAGGGTTTCACTCTGTTGCCCAGACTGGAGTGCAGTGGTGCAATCTCAGTTCACTGCAACCTTTACCTCCCAGGCTCAAGCTATCCTCCCACTTCAGCCTCTCAAGTAGCTGGAACTACAGGTTTATGCCACCATATTTGGCTAATTTTTTAAAATTATTTTTTGTAGGTGGCTTTTCACCATGTCTCAAACTCCTGGACTCAAGCAATCCACCTGCCTCGGCCTCCCAAAGCTCCAGGATTGCAGGCCTGAGCCACTGCACCCAGCCTCAACTGTAGTTTCTTACTTTGAGGTAAACCACAAATCAAAGCAGCATATTTGAAAAATACAGTAGGCTGGGTGCAGTGGCTCACACCTGTAATCCTAGTACTTAGGGAAGCTGAGGTGGGAGGATCACTTGAACTGAGGAGTTCAAGACCAGCCTGGGTAACGTGGTAAGATCTTGTCTCTATTTAAAAAAAAATAATAATAATTAATTATCTAGGAGCGGTGGTGCATGCCTGTAGTCGCAGCCACTCAGGAGGCTGAGGAGGGAAAGTCGCTTGAGCCCAGGAGTTTGAGGCTGCAGTGAGCCACGATCATACCACTGCACTCCATCTTGGGCAACAGAGCGAGATCCTGTCTGAAAAGAAAAGAAAAGAAAAGGAAGCACACAGTACATGTGTAAGCAAGTTGAGAATTAGTTCTCAAAAGCATATTCTTAATGAGAGCAGTAAGAAATCCAAAAGAAACTAGGGTGTGAGTGTATAAGATTTCATGTTCAAACTAAACTTGGTGATGGTTAGCTCATTATTAGAGTCAGAATCATTATAAGGGTCAGGGTCACAATGAGGGTCAGAGAGAGGGGGTCACAGACAGGGTGAGGTTGAGAGTAAAGGTCATAATGACGGTGAGCTTTAGGATCATGGTAAGTGTCAGGAGCGGTATCACCATCAGTATTAGGATCAGCATCTGAGGGTGTATTTGGGGATCAAGTTGGGGGTAAGGGTCAGTGAGGAGGTTAATGACAGGGTGAGGTGCAGGGGATCTGGTACAGGGTCAGAGTGAGAGTGGGTGTATATTTCAGAGTCAGTGTCAGGGTGATGGTTAAGTTCAGGGTCAGGGTCAACATAAGGGTCAGTATGAGGGTTGGAATAAGAGTGAGGTCAAATAAGGGTCAGTGTATGAATGAAGTTCAAGGCCAAGTGAGGTTTAGGATCAGGATCAAGGTGAAAGTGAAGATGAGGCACAGGCACAGTCATTGTTCAGGGGAGAAATGATGTGTGTATCTAGATGAGGAGTATCCAGATGCAAGTTGGGATGAGGAATTCAATCAGGTTCAGCGTCATTGTGTTCAGCATCATTAAAGATTAGGGTCATTGTAAGGATCAGGCATCACAATAGGGTGAGGGTCAAGTTCAGGGTGAGGGTGGTGTAAATGTCAAGGCTATGGCATCAGTCAGTTTCAGAGTGATGAACAGGGTCTGGTCTGGTTGATTATCAAGGACAGTAATGTTTGAAGGGTAAGGAAGTCAGATACAGTGCCAGGGTGTTAATCATAGTGGGGGTGGGGCTAAGTACCAGGTCAGTGTCCTAGTCCATTTTGTGTTGTTATAAACCTAAACCTGAGGGCTGGGCAATTTATAAAGAAAAGGGGTTTAATTGGCTCACAGTTCTGCAGACTATATGAAAAACATGGCACTAGCATCTGCTTCTGGCAAGAGCCTCAGGCTGCTTCCACTCATGGCAGAAGGCAAAGGGGAGTCATATATGCAGAGATCACATGGAGAGAGAGGGAGTGAAGGAGAATAGGAGGGGAGGTACTGGGCTCTTTTTAACAACCAGATCTCATGTAAACTAATAGAGGAAGAACTCACTGACTCCCCTCCTTCCCTCTGCGTACTCCAGGGAGGGCATTAATCTATTTATGAGGGATTTACCCCCATGACCAAAACAACCTACACGAGACCCCACCTCCAACATTGGGGATCAAATTTCAAAATGAGGTTTGGAGACAAACTTTCAAATCATTGTAGTCAGAAACTTGATAAATATAAGGGTCTAGGTCAGAGAAAGTTTGGGGTTGCAGGTGAAGATCAGTATCAGGATCATGGTGAGAGGTAAAGTCAGGATGAGGGTAGGGACAAGGTCAAGTACAGGATCAAGGACATGGTAAGGTCATGGTAAGTTTGAGGGTGCAGGTTAACGTTTGTATCAAGATTACCGTGAGTGATAGGATTAGAGTGATGGTCAGTGTTAGCTGAGTCTCAGGGTCAAGATGATCATGAGGATAGGGTTCTAAGTCAAGGCCAGAGACATGGTAATAGTGAGGAGGGTCATAGTCAGCATGACAGCCAATACCAGGCACGTGGTGAGGGATAGGTTCAGGGTGAGAATAAAAGTTAGAGTATGGGTTGCGTCATGATGATGTTCAGGGTAAGCTTCAGCTTCAGAGTCTTTTCATTCTTAAGATAAGGGTTAATATTAGATTGAGGGTCAAAGTAAGGGTCAGGGTCATTGTAAGGGTCAGCGTAAGGGCCATGATCAGAATGAGTCTCAGGGACAAGTAAAGGTCCAGTTCATAGTTAAGGTGTTGGTCAGGGTGTGGGTGTGTATGAGTGTGGGGGTTATGGTCAGTGTCAAGATATATGGAAATAAAAGGATCAAAGAGAATATGACTGGTACAGTTAGGGTCAAGGTTGGCATGAGGGTTTCAGAGGAAAGATTAGGTTGACTGTCAGGGTCAGTTAAGGTTCAGGGTAAAGTTCAGGGCCAGGGTAAGGGTAGAGTCAGGGCGATAGCATGAATATGGTATTTGTGTGAGTCACTATCAGGGTGAGGATTACTGTAAGGAGAAGTGTGAGTTTCAAGACGTGGGTCATATGCGGGGTGATGGCCAAATCTGAGTCGGGGTAAAGATAAGAGTTAGATGCAGGTCAGGTTCAGAGTGAGAATAAGAGTCATCATAAAGGTCCAATTCAGGATGAGGCCAGGGTGAGTATATGGTTTGGTCCAAAGTCAGAATCACTTTCAGGTGAGGGTGAGGGGAAGGGTAAGGCTGTGTGAAGGTCAAGGTGAAGGCGAGGATCACACTCAAGATCAGGTTCAGGGACATGATGAGGATCATGGATGGTGTCACAATGAGGGTCAGGGTCAAGGTCAAGATGCAAAACAGTTCAGGGTAAGGTCAGAAAAGCATCTGGTTGAGGATCGAGGTCAGGGTCAAGATTAAGTTTAGAGTCGGCCAAGGTTCTGGGTGAAGTGGAGGATCAGGGCTGATGTGAGAATAGTATCCATATCATGGTCAGCTTGAGTGTCAGAATCAGGTCAGGATGTTGGTCAGGTCAGGGTGATAATCAGGGCCAGGATCATGATAGGGTTAGGGCTAAGTAGAGGGTGAGGATCAGGTAGAAGTTAAAGTTCACAAGCTAGCTCAGGGACATGGTCAGGTCAGAGTTAAGGTTAGAGTAAATATCAAAGTCTTGCTGAGTGTCATGGACAAAGTCAAAGTCAGGCTCAAGGACATGGTGACAGTCAGGGTCAAAGTCAAGTTGAGTGTCAGTTCAGTGTGAAGGTCAGGGTCAGGGTAAGAGTGAGAGTCATGATGTGACTCAAGGTAAGAGTAAGGGTAAAGGTGGTCTGGGTTATGGTCAGTATCAAGTTCAGTCAGCTCAGGTTTAGGGACATGTGAGGGTCAAAAGTGTTTTCATATTTATGATCTGGGTCAGATTCATGGTCAAGTTCAAACTGACGGTCAGGTTTAGGATAAGGATCAGGTTAAGCATCAGTGTCAGGGTAAAGGTTAGGGTCAGGTAAGGTTCAGGATCAATGTCAGAGTGCTGGTCAGGGTCAGAGTGATGATTAAGGTGAGGTTGAGGGACAAGATAAAGGTCAAGTTCAGCAGCAGAGAGGTCAGAGTCAGTTTCAAGGTGTCATCATGGTCAGATTTCATTTAAGGTCAATGGAGAAAGTGAAGATAATGGTCAGGGACAAGTTGAGGATCAGATTCAGAGTCCAATTTAGGGTCAGGATCAGAGTGAGATAGTATCATGATGACGACAGTCAGTATGAAAGGTTGAGGGTCAGGGTCTTCATAAGGGTGGAAATCGGGATCAGTGTGAAGGTCATGTTTAGGATAAGGGACAAGATAGAGGGCCAATATCATGTGGGTTTAGGTTAAGGATCAGAGTAAGTATCAGATGGCAGAATGAAGAATAGGGTCAGGTATGCATCAGGGTCTTGGTTAGTGTCAGGTTTATTGTGAGAATGAGGATCAGAGTCAGTGTCCGGATGAAGGTCAGGGTCAGAATCATGGACAGGGACATGGTGAGGGTCAGGGTCATGTTCTGTGGGAGGATAAGGGTCAGCTTTAGTCTTGAAGTCAGGGTGAATGTGAAGGTAAAATCATGGTGAGGTAAGGGTTAAGTTGAGGTCAGGTTCAGGGTAAAGTTCTGAACAAGATCAAAGTAAAAGTCTAGTTCAAATTTAGATACAAGGTAGGGGTTAATTTCAGGGTCTAAGTCATGGTCAAAGAGAGGTGAAAGTCAGGGTGAATGTAAGTATATGTGTAAGATACAGAGACACGGTCAGTGTGAGGTTGACAGTATGGGCCACCGTCAGGCTCTAGCACGGTGTAAGGACATGATAAAAGTCAAGACAGTGTCATGGTTAGGGTCAGCATGACAGTCACATTGAGGGTGAAGTTCAGGTTATAGATAAGGTAGAAGGTCATTGTTAAGGTCAGGATATAGGACAGAGTCAGGTAAAGTTCAGCATAAAAGATAGCGTCACAGCCACTATGGAAAACGATATGGTTGGTTCCTCAAAAAATTAAAAATTACTACATGATCCAGCAATTCTACTTCTAGGTATATATATAGAAGAATTGAAAGTAGGGTCTCAAAGAGATACTTGAACACTCATGTTTATAGAAGCATTATTCACAACAGGCAAAATGTAGAAGCAACCCAAGTGTCTATGGACAGATTAATGGATAAATAAAATGTGGTATATAGTGAATATTATTCCGCCTTAAAAAGGAAGGGAATTCTGACACATACTATAACATGGATGAATCTCAAGGTTATTATGCTAAGTGAAATGATCCAGTCACCAAAGGACAAATACTGTATGATTCCACCTATATACTTAGATTACTCAAAATTATGGAGACAGAAACTATAATGGTTGCCAGGGGCTGGGAAAGGAAAAAAGAGGGAGTTGTTGTTTAACGGGTACAGAGTTTCAGTTTTGCAAGATGAAAAGAGTTCTGGAGATTGATCGCACCACAATGTGAATGTACTTAGTGCCACGGAACTGTATACTTTAAAATGTTTAAGATGGTAAATTTTATGTTACATTTATTTTACCACAACTTTTTAAAGCCAGACTCAGTATAGTCAGTTTGATGATCAATGTGAATGTCAGAGTCTTGGTGGGAGTCAGTGTCAGGTTGACGGTCAGAGTCAGGGTCAAGGTTGAACTGTTGGTCAGGGTCACGACCAGGGACAGGTTGAAATTTAAGTTTAGGGTAACTTTAGAGGAGTGGGATGGTTAGAGTCAATGTCAGCATGATATCAGAGTCAGAGATACTTTTAGGGGCAGGATCATGGACACAAAATGAGAGCAAGAGGGAGGGCCAGATGAGGGCCAATTTTAGGATGAACATCAGAATAAAGGTCAGGGTCAGGTTTAGAGTGAGGATTTGGTTGAGCATGTAGTACATAGCAAATTCAAGGTGAGTAAAGTCAGGTGAATGTAAAGGTCCTGATGAGGATTAGTGTCTGGCCCAGCTAAAGTGTTAGGGTAATGGGAAAGTAGAATCATTTGATGGTCACTGTGAGTGTCAGGGTCTTTTCAAGGTCATAGTCATGATGAGGACAAGGATAAGCGTCAGAATTTGGGTTAGGTTCAGGGTGAGGATGAATTTAAGACCAGTATGATAGGGTGATGGTCTGGGTGAGGGTCGGGATGGAGTCAGTGTTCATATCAGGGTGAGGGTCAGGGCTATAGTCAGGGTCATAGCTTCATCAGGGTCATGATGAGGGTGGGATAGTCCAAGGGTCAGAGTTATGGTGAGGTTAAGGGTGAAATTCAGTGTCAGAGACAGGTTTTGGGTTAGGGACAAATTCAGAGTGAGGATAAGGGTCAGAATAAGCATTAGAGCTGTGGTAAGAGTGAGGATGAGAAATTCAGAGACAGTGGCAGATTCAGGGTCTCAGTCATGGGGAGGGTGTGGATCAGGGTCTTGTGAAGGATAAAGTTTAGGGTTGGGTTCAGAGACAGGGCCAGATTTATGGTCAGGTTCAAGGTCAGTGTGAAAGGGTGAGGGTAACAGTATGGGTCAACACCAGTGTGAGAATGAAAAGTAGTGTCAGACTGAGTGTCTAGTAGGTTATGGATAAGGGTCAGAGTCAAGATTAGGTAAGTGTCAGGTTCAAATTGAGGTTTGGGAAAAAATTAAGGGTCAGACAAAGCTCAGGGTGAGGGTGAGGATGAAGGTAGAATCAGGGGGAGAGCCAAGTTCAGGGTCAGGTGCTTATTTAGCATCACGTTTAGGGTCAAGCTCAGGTCATGGTCAGAATCAGTGTGAGGTTCAGGTTAAGGGTCAGAGTTCAGTCAGGAAGAGAGTGATGTATCTAGATCAAGGTCAGGGTCAAGATCATGATGAAGGTCAGTTCCAGGATCTGAGTGAGTGTCACGGTGAGGATTAAGGTCAGATTTTGAAGGAGTATGAGGTATATGTCCAGGGTCAACATCAGGATAAAGGTCAACATGAGCATCAGGGTGAGGGGTGGGGTTAAATTGAGACAGTAAGTGTGAGGGTCAGAGTCAGTGTGAGGGCCATAGGGGACATGGTGAAGGTCAGGTTCAAGATTAGGATCAGATTCAGGGTGAGTGTAGGGTCATCCTCAGAGTTAGAGTCTGCCTATAGACAAGTTCATTGTGAGGGTGAGAATCAGAGTCCATGTCGGGGTCAGAGTCTGGGTGAGCATAGCTGAGAGTCATAGTAGTGTGAGAAACAGGGTGAAGGACAAGGTCATGTTCTGTGTCCGAGTGAATGGCAGGCTGAGGCTATGGTTCAACGGGAGGCTCAAAATCAGGGTCAGGGTCAGAGAAAGGATTAGGTTCAGGGTCAGCTTCAGGCTGAGGGTCAGGTCAAGGTCAGGGTGTGGGTCAGAGTCTGGGGAAATGCAAGGCCAAGGGTCACTAACACTTTTGGGGTATTTGTTGTACAGAATAACCAAAACACACCCTATCCCTTAGAGGTGCATTATTTATATGCACCGAAAGCCAACAGCTGCTTCATTGATCCTCCACATCCCTTGCTGTCCAATCTACTACTTTAGGTCTTTGGAAAGACCGACGTGAAGAACCCTGGCTCTTAGAAAGCCATCTAGAACAGCAGGAGTATCTGCTTTTGTGTTCCAAATGCCTCCCCCATTGCATCCTTCAGGCTTATTGAACTAATACCCTGGGGTTGGTCCCAGCCTCCTGAAGGCACATTTTAATTCTCTTTATTACGAGTAGAGGATTACTTGTGGGAGATTCCCTGGTCTTTTCTACTAATATCCCCCCATTGCAGGTTGAGGCCAATGCTGGGCTCAGCCAATCCTGTTATAAGCATTAGATCTTATGCCAGTGATTTATCTTTGTGCCTCAGTTGCCTTATCTGTAAAATAGGGGAGTTGGGTTTTATGGCCTTTTCAAACTCTGTGGGAACCTTTCAAGCATTGACTCCTTGCAACTTTTAGGCCTTGCTTCTTTTCTGAAGACTCTATGAAATAGAGTTTTCCAGCTTTTTAGATTCAAGTCCCTAATGGCCAAAAATACATGGTAATGATCTCAGCTCTCACAATTCAGAGGCCACCTCCTGTTTCACTGGGAATTGCCATAACTCTTACATAACCCTAAAGGTCAAAAAGTTCTGGAGAGCTTTAATTTTTGTAGTTTGTACTATGAGAATAACAGCTTTTGGGGGCCATTTTTCTAAATAAAAAATCGCAATATGAAATCTGCTTTTTCAAACACCCCCCCACCACTCACTCCCTAGGAGAGCCCAACAAACTTCCTCAGGCTGTCATTTTCAGGTCTCTTCTCACCTCCCCTTTGGGAATTTCTGCTCTCAGATCATTTAAAGATATTGATTATCTGCTCCACCACGGACCCTGTTCTTTTTCTTTTTGTCCTAGATGCCTGTGCTTCGTGTCAGTTTTCAGATAAGAAAAGAGAGTGCTGTTAAGGCTCTATTTATAATACGTCCTTGAAAGTCAAGTGCCATCTTTGAGCTAAAACACTGGTAGGTAAGGAGAGGAGACACAAGGCAAGGTCACCCTTAGGGAGAATGAGAGCCCTCAATGCCCAAGTGTGGGCACACAGGCGCTCCCATGCAGGCTCGCACACGCACGCACACACAACATTCCAGGTCCAAACGAACAAGAGAAAAGACACACAGGTCCAGGGAAAGAAGAGGAAATGCCTATAATGTGATAGAAACTCAATACATGTTTGGTAAAAAAAAAAAAAAAAAAAACGACAAAGAAGGGGAGGGGATTTCAGGGAGGGAGGAATTCAGAGGGACTGCAAATTTAGTAAGGAAAGCACTGAAGTTGGAGTCAGGGGATCTGGATTTGAAGCCTGGCTCTACTTTTCTTAGAAATTTGAGCTTGGACAAGTTCCTTTCCTCTCTGAATTTTGGTTTCTTCCTCCCTTGAGTGGGTGTAAGATTTCCTTCCCAACTAATCTCATAAGATTGCTGTAAAAATCAAATGAAATAATGGCTATGGAAGTACTTTGTAAACTGAAACTACTATAAACAAATGAGGTACTCAGTGTTGTAGCTAGCATTTTTTAGGGTGCTGTTTGCCAGCAACTATGACATGCTCTGCATACATTGAAGTATTTAACCTCACAACAGTCTTGCAGATGTAAGCTGTTATTATTACTCTCCTACAGATGAGGAAACATAAAGACACAGAGTAATTTGCTGGAGGTCACACTACTAGTAAGTGATCAACTAGGATTTGAACCAGCCCTACCTTAGTGCAGCAGCCAATCCTTTTAACCACTCCACTACCTGCTAGGCCTTAATATGTATCCAATGCCTTGTCACACACACAAGTGAACTTCAATCTGCCTTTCAGTGTTAAAAGACATTGTATTAGTTGCCTAGGACTGCCATAACAGAATACCACAGACCAAGCAGCTTAAACAACAGAAATTTATTTTTTCACAGTTCTGAAGGCTGCAAGTCCAAGATCAAGGTGCCAGCAGGGTTGGTTTCTGGTGAAGTCCCTCTTCCTGGCTTGCAGAGAGCTGCTCTCTCCTTGTGGCCTCCCATGGCCTTTTTCCTGTGTATGTACACTCCTGGTGTCTCTTTCTCTTCTTATAAGGACACTAGTCCTATTGGATTAGGTCCCCACTCTTGCAAGCTCATTAAACCTTAATTACATCCCTACGGCCCTATCTCCAAATACAGTCACATTGGGAGTTAGGGCTTCAACACATGAATTTGAGGGGGACGCATTTCATTCCATAACAGACAAGCAATAGATAAATACTCCAAAAACCAAAAAGTTTGTCTGCTTCCCCTCTTCGTTCCCCACCCCGCCCCCAGCGAAGGGTTTTTTTTTTTGTTTTTTGTTTTTTTTAAACTCTCATCAGGTCAACAACAGCCACTGCAGCAAAATTTTTCAGCTCTGAGTTCTGCCCAGATAACTGCTCTCCCATAAGGCCAAGCAGCTCTGCTGTGAAGGAACGAAGCAGGTTTTGTACAAAACATTGAACATGTTTCTGCTCTCTCCCTCCTGCTCAAGAGCATTCTGAAGAAGTGGAAAGATCTGTCCCATCTTTCCCTCTTGCCAGCCATTCCTATTTATAGTTTCTGATGCTGGCGGGTCTGAAAGAGTCAAGAGTTTTAAAATCACTTCCGTTGTTCTACGGCACGTTCCCTGCCCCTGCATCGGCTTCTCCTAGGCCGTTAGAAACTTATTATTTCTGGTTCCCATGTGGTAGGGGTTGGGGTCAAAGGGAGACAAAGAGAAAGAAAGATTTGCAGCATGCAAAAGTGTAGGTTCTTTTTTTAAAACCCTCAGAGGAAAATAAATTGTGGTTGTATCCCTGTAGTGGTTTCTATTTAGGTCTGCCCGTAACTAAGCCCTCCCAGTCTGTTCCTGGAAACCTAGAGAAAAAGTTTTAGGTTGACTTCATCCTTGAATCCTACTTCACAGAGATGCTGATGAATCTGAGGGCAAAGAGAGAAAGGCAAGAGGAGTTTGCTGCCTGGATGCCAGAAGCCAGTAAAGGGTTTTGCAATTCATCTCCCTATTCCTAGTGGCACACGATAAATTAGCAGCATCAATCTATCTAACAGTATCAGACTTCAGAACTTGTGAGTCATATGTTCATGGCATTGCTTTGTGCAAATAGATACTCTAAATATGCATCGATCTGGCACATTTTATGAGTATTTATCAAAATGTTCTCTTGTCTCCCAGCACGTATATTAATAACAATAATACTAAATAACACCAAGTTGCAGCCATGCACAAGACTCCAAACTCTGGATTTAGTTTGCAAATATACTGAAGGCTATTTGTAATCATAAAAAGAAAAAAAAAAAAAAAAGCCCAGTAACAAGAAGTTCTTATGGAAGATAGACTAAAGCTTATATGTTATAGTTTTATAGAGGGATGATAGAAGAAATATAGAAGTATAGTTAAACTTGATTTATTCCCAGTAAAAATTCTGCATTGGAAAGAACAGAAATTCTTTACTTTGAGAACCTTATCTATGTGACTGTGAACTAAGTCATATCCCATATTTGCTCTCACTGTGCTAATCTTACATTTTCTAGAAAATAAATTAGATATACTCTTTAAATTTCTCCGTTACCTGGACTTACATTGCCTTATAAATTTGAGGGGGAAACATTTCGTAATGTTGCCATAGTCAACAATGAAACTTCTGAGTGTCTGAAGATACAGCAAGACTAACACATGGTTGCATTTCAAATCAACACACATTAGATTGGAAAAAACATCTGGGGGAATATAACTATATCAAATTGGCAGTTTTGCCTGGGGCTTGATGCTGAGTTTAAAGGTCATCTTAATTTTTTTCAAAGCTTTGAACTTGCCAAATTTCATTTAAAAACATTTAAAGCTGCTTTAACTTTTTATTTAATTTGGGAAAACTTTAAAACACATAATAGAGAAAAATATGACAAAGTTCATGTATGTCCCAACCAAAAGAATCTAATGTTAACAATGTTTTCAGCTGTCCTTTCGATCTTTGCTTTAAAATATGCAACAAAGCTTACAGATAAAGCTGAAATCCTCTCTATGTTGCCTGCAAGCCTCATGTTCCTGTCTGCCTCCCCAAAGCCGCCACCACCAGGAATTTGGAAAATATCCTTTGGCCACAAGTGTGTGTAGCCATCGATAACATAAGGTATTGCTTTGTGTGTCTTTAAACAATTATATAAATACCTGAATGTATCATTCTTCAGCTTAATTTTCCCCTCTGCATCATACTTTCTTGAAGGTTTTCTTTCTGTGTTACTTGCTGACATTTAAAAAATATTTAATTTTTAAAACAATTTACATCTGTTTAATTAGCAGGATAAGATGATTCATAACGTTAACAAATCAAAGTAATTGAGAGACATCTAGAATCTCAACACTTTACAGAATGTTATCAGGGAATGCTACTCCCTTGATGTCTCAGTTTGGGACTCCCTAAGATAAGGACTGTGTGCTCTTCGTCTATCAGGAGAACCCAGAAAGTAAGAGTGAGGGAAGTGGGGGGGTGGGCAGTGCAAGCCAATACAAGTGTGCATTACTGAAACTGCTACAGAGCAAGGACAACAAGGGACGAAGTCTATCAGTACCTCATGAAAGCGCACCAAATGCTGCCCAGAAACGCTGCCCCAGGAGGCGGGGATGGAACGTTCATCAGCAAGCTCCTCTTCCCCATTGGTTGAAGATGGCCTCAGGGCACTAACTTCCCTATACTTTGGGCTATTCCTTCCATGAGCCAGGAAGGCATCAGAAAAGGTCCTAAAGCAAAACAGGAAAGACACACAGTGCACACTTCCGTGGGGCTCGTTCACCCACTCAGAACTGTTGGGCCATCTGAACCTGGCCTGCAGCGAGGACCACTGAAGCTGGACAACAGTTAGTAGCAGGCCTCTGTCTTCCTTACACAAGAATCTGACTTGACTACATGGAGTAGAGCTGCCCTGCTTCCTGAAATTCAACGAATGATGGGGAGAGTAAGTTTCCCAATTCCCATGAGCTGTCTTGGTTAGAAAATTCCAAACAAGGAGTCACCGTCTTTGAAGTCACCCATCTCTTACAGCCCCAAACAAACACATACACAAAATCAATTCCATTTAGGCCATTCATCTTACCGTGTTCTTTCCTGTACATAGAATAAAAGAGTAGCTGCCCAGCAGTGTGAAAAAGTCAACATCTTTCTGGCTGGCCTATACTAGATTACAGTTAAAGAGAATAAGCCACATCTATTTCTAAAATTCCAGCACATAGTAGATGCTCAGTAAATGCATGTTAAAGTGTTGACTCCTACTTCATACATAAAATGTCAGCTTTACTTAGCATTACTCGTCAAAGGATGAGTTCATAACCTGAGGTGGTTTCATATAGTGTCCAGGTCACTTATTTATCTCACTCCTTCCCATCCCCAGGGCAGTCACAGGACAGACGATGGGTGTGTTATGAGAAATAAAGGGACCCACAGCATAGGCTCTACATAGGGCAAAAGGCAACAGTGGGGATTTAATGTGAGGTGGAGGGGGAACAAGGAGTTGGTAAGGAAGAGGTCAGTAGCTCAAAGGGTGAGTGGGAGAAACTAGGAAGTATTGTGAGTTGTTGCTGATGAAAACTTTCTGTATCTTCACAATCGCTGGAAGTCTGCTGTGATTCTCTTTATGTGCAAAAGGCAATTCTTTCCAATCGTCTCTCTGGAATAATTTGTTTGTTCAGGGCCTTCTTGTGACTTGTCGTTGTCACTCAGATTGCCTCAACTTATATGATAATCTATTGGGTTCAGTCCAACTCTGTCAGCATTGCCAACATTCTGCAGGGCAGAGAACATGTTAGCAGACCTCACTGTGGTGCCCAGCATATTTGCAGTTCTCAGTGAACTCAGTTAACTGCCCATTCCCTCAACCCAGATGGCCTTTCTTTTGATTAAACATACCTGGCTTCCAATGCTAAAGGGAGACAGAGGATGATAGTCATTTTCTGGAAGACTCCAGCCATAATCTCACTTTTGCCTAAGTGTGATTTTTTTTACCTTAACTGCCTTGGTAGCTAGAGGGAGACTTTATTCTTTATAGGGCCAGAAAGAGACCTATGAAGGTTATTTATCATCAGGATAATAGGCTCAATTATCTGGTAGAAATAGAGACTAGATCCCTCTACCCTTTCATGCTGTCTCCAGGAAGAAGGTCGACTTCCCAGGGCCTTCCCCTTTCATCTCACCAACTTTCATCCCTTCCCCAGTTAAGGCAACCAAAAATAAAATCCTTATCGGATTCTACAAAATCAGGAGAGGACCCTTAGGAGAAATAACAATATGAGGTGTCTTTTGCATCCCATCCACAAATAATACCATTTATGTTATTGGTTAGGTATGATCTGATGTTAGACTTTCAAACTGCGAGTCAAGTAAACACAAAAGTCTGAGACTTTCTAAACTGTAACACCCTGTTTTCTGGCTACCATTTTTTTCCCCTCAATAGTCTCAATTTTTAGGTAATATCCTGTAACTGCAAATAGGTTTCAGAAGACTGATTTGATTTTTTTAGTTAGTCAATAAGGTTCAAATATATTTTTGATTTACTAGGCTCCAAGGCATCCACTGAATTTATATTACAGCTGAGTATTATAGGAAGCAAGGACTGTCACTTGTAAAGGATGCCACCATCCACACACTTCCTCTGTGTTTTCCCCCTTCTGGCTACAAGAGTGTTCATCATTCCTAGTTCTTTATGCTTATATAACATCTCAACACTTTCTTAGTTTCGATGGAAGACACCAGAATATGTGCTCCAGTTTTTTTCTTAAAGAACTCTGTGCTATAGATATGCATAGATGGCTTTTCAAAACAATTAATTAGAGATGTATCTCATTCTTGTACTCCATACCAACATCCAATGAAACACTCCCCTAACAACTGGGTAGTGTACCACTTTCAACATTAAAAGCATTAGCCAGGTGTGTTTTTTAAAAGATTCCATTTTTCCAAACATCATGTTCAAGCAAAAAGATCAAGTGTATTGATAGTTTTCTAATTATTAAAGGAAAATAAATTGTTTAATTTAACAACCGTTACTGTTTTGCTGAGTCGTTCCTGTTGATAGGTATTATGCCATGTCTGTATGTGTGATAATTAATTTTATGTGTCAACTTGACAGGGCCATGGATGCTCAGATATTTGGACAAACAGTATTCTTGGATGAGGTTAACATTGAAACCAGTGCACTGAGTAAAACAGATTGTCCTCCCTAATGTGTGTGGGCCTCATGCAATCAGTTGAAGGCCTGAATAGAACAGAAGGTTAGCCCTCCCTAGAGTAAGACAGAATTCCTTCTGCCTGGCTGCCTTGATCTGAGACATCAGCTTTTTCCCTGCCTTTGGACTTCAGTGAAAATGTCAGTTTTTCCTGGGTCTCAAGCCTGCCAGCCTGCCAGCCTGCAGACAAGAACTTACAACATTGACTTTCCTGGTTCTCCAGCTTGCTGACATACCCTGCAGATCTTTGGACTTCCCGTTTCCATAATCACATGTGCCATTTTTTAACAATAAACCTTTATAGCCGAGTGTGGTGGCTCATGCCTGTGATCCTAGCACTTTAGGAGGCCGAGGCGGGCGGATCACCTGAGGTCGGAAGTTTGAGACCAGCCTAGGCAATATGGCGAAACTGTGTCTCTACTAAAAATACAAAAATTAGCAGGGCACGATGGCACACATTTGTAATCCCAGCTACTCGGGAGGCTGAGGCAGGAGAATCACTTGAACCTGGGAGATGGAGGTTACAGTGAGTCAAGATCACGCCACAGCCCTTCAGCCTAGGTGACAGAGCAAGACTCCATCTCAAAAGTAAATAAATAAATAAACCTTTATATATTAAGTCTCTCTGTGTGTGTATATATATGTATGTGTATATATACATATAATGTGTATATATACATATATATGTGTGTATATATATGTATACACACACACATATACATATAATGTCCTATTCGTTCTGTATCTCTGGAGAATCCTGACCAATCCCTAATACAGTAGGAACTTAAAAGTCATGTTTGCAAAACACCATTATGCCCAGGTACCAGTTGGGCTTTATTTAACATGTAAGTCCACATGCAATTCTACTCATTTTCTGGGTTAATGAAGGTGTGGTGCCAGGTAGACCAAGCTGTACTGACTACATCTTTAGAGCTTCAAGTGGCATCCTCTGCATACCAATATTTTGTGACTTTTCATAGCGCATTTTTTTTTTTTTGAGACAGAGTCTCGCTCTGTTGCCCAGGCTGGAGTGCTGTGGCGCGATCTCAGCTCACTGTAAGCTCTGCCTCCCTGGTTCACACCATTCCCCTGCCTCAGCCTCCCGAGTAGCTGGGACTACAGGTGCCCGCCACCATGCCCAGCTAATTTTTTGTATGTTTTTAGTAGAGACGGGGTTTCACCATGTTAACCAGGATGGTCTCAATCTCCTGACCTCGTGATCCACTCGCCTCGGCCTCCCAAAGTGTTGGGATTACAGGCGTGAGCCACTGCGCCCGGCCTCATAGCACATTTTCATAAGCCTGACATCATTTCATTCTGGTCTTCATTTAGAATAATAATGAATATTAATAAGTGCTCAAGGCATAATGTCTCTTTTCTCATGAGAGCCTTGTCACATGAGTAAGCGAGCTTCTAGAAAGTTTGGTGCAAAATGGAAATGTGGATATAAATGCAAAAGTGGGGAGATATGGGTGTCCTAAGCTCTGTAAACTTAGGTACAACTTCCCAAGCTACTGCTTATCTTTGATGAGGAGTTGGAGGGAACCCTGAATTTTCTGGAGGGAGCTGTTCATCGGCCAGGAGCTGTCCATCATGGAATAATTAAATAAGTCTTATTTGGAGGAATACCGAACAGGAGCATCCTATCTGTTTTCTGCTACTTAATATTTTAAGCAAGCCCATTCTACTAATGGTTTTGTTAGGCTTTCGTGTTATTTTTATTTTTTTTCTTTTTTGAGACGGAATCTTGCTCAGTCACCTAGGCTGGAGTGCAGCGGCGCAATCTCGGCTCACTGCAACCTCTGCCTCCTGGGTTCAAGTGATTCTCCTGCCTCAGCCCAAGTAGCTGGGATTACAGGTGTGCGCCACCACACCCAGCTAATTTTTTGTGTGTTTTTAGTAGAGACAGCATTTCACCATATTGGCCAGGCTGGTCTCGAATTCCTGACCTTGTGATCCACCTGACTTGGCCTCCCAAAGTGCAGAGATTACAGGTGTGAGCCACTGCACCCAGCCAGCTTTCATGTTATTCTTATCAAGACACAGTGCCAGGTGGCAGACACTGTGTCACTATGAGGAATGCAAACCAAACCCCAGTAAAACTCACTCCATTTTAACCAAAGGAAATTATGTTCTGTTATATAATTGGTCTTTATTTGGATCAAATGCTACTCAAGGAGGGGAAAGGAAGTTTAAGTATGTCATCAAAGAGAATCACAGAATTCCACATCTGCAAGGCACCTTATGGATGATGTAAGTTCAAGTAAGTGAAGAGAAAGGAAGCCTAGCAATCTTAAACATCCACTCCCGGCTTATGAACCTGGATGGCACCAAGCTAGCAGAACAGCATTACCTGCAGGACTGTAGTGGTCAGCTCTTATCCACTTACGTGAGGCCTCTGCTGGTAGCAGTACCCTACTTTTCTTCTGTGGACCCCCACCCTACCTCTACTCTCAATCTGCATTATACAATTAGAGCTGACCTAAACCCTAGCTCCCGGGGAAAGCATGTGACCCAGGAATGGCAAATCTGAATCTTCCAATCCCCGGCTGGGCATCGGGCAGGTGACATGTATGTGATCCAAGTCAGGACAGCCACAGACAATTCTAAGACTTTTTTTACAACTGGACACAAAATGCATCTTTCCGATTGTGGAGCTGCTGATAGCTTATCACAATTTGGAGAGCGCCTGAACAATAATGAAGTAAACACAGAGAGCAGAGCCAACAGATGGAGAGAAAGATTACTGATAACACTGTTGGAGCCTGTTGGGGTTGAAATGTGTCCGCCTCCAAATTCATATGTTGAAACCCTAACCTTCTGTTCCTCAGAATGTGACCTTATTTGGAAATCGGTTCCTTGTAGATGTAATCACTTAAGATGAGGTCCCTAGGGTGGGCCTCTCATCCATTATGACTGGTGTCCTCATAAAAAGGGGAAATTTGGACACAGAGCCATGCATCCAGGAAGAGCACCATGTGAACATGAAGGCAGAACTTAGAGGATGCTACATGTGAGGGAACACCAAAAATTGCCAGCAAACTACCAGAACGAAAATTGTCAGCAAACTACTAGAAGCCAGGACGAGAAGCAAAAACAGACTATCCCTTACAGCTTCAAAAGAAACCAAGCCTGGTGACACTTGATCTCTGGACTCTAGAACTTTGAGACAATACATTTCTGTTGTTTAAGCCAGCCAGGCTGTGGCTATGGCACTTAGCTATGGCAGCCCCAGCACACTAATATACAGCCCCGACCAGTCTTGCCTGAAGGAGGCTTACCCTAGAATTTTTAGTTTCCTGAACTGATAATTTAGTTTTTTCTTTCTCTCTTTCTGTCTCTCTCTCTCTTTTTTTTTTTTTTTTGTTGTTGTTGTTGTTGTTGCTGTTGTTGTTCTTGACAGGTGTCACTCTGTGGCCCAGGCTGGAGTGCAATGGTGCAAACATGGCTCACTGCAGCCTCAACCTCCTGGACCCAAGCAAGCCTTCCACCTCAGCCTCTTGAATAGCTGGGACTATAGGTGCATGACATCACACCTGACTAATCTTTGTATTTTTTGTAGAGACAGGGTTTTGTCATGTTGCCCAGGCTGGTCTCGAACTTCTGGGCTCAAATGATCCTCCTGCCTCCACCTCCCAAAGTGTTAAGATTACAGGTGTGAGCCACTGTGCTCAACATTTTTTAAAAAACTTAATCCAATTTGATTGAGTTTCTAGCACTTGCTACATAAGATTCCTCACAAACGCTCCATTAACCTACAAGAATCAGAGGAGGGGAGCGCAGGATGTTGATGGAATAAGACTGTGTCACCTAGGAAAGGTTGAGGGAGCTGGGAATATTTAACCAGCAAAAAAGACAACTTTACAGAAAAGGGGGTAAGGAAGAGTAGCATTATCTTCACATAGGCTCCATGAGAGAAGGGATGTGTTCTGTGTGATTCCTTGCTGTATTTCTGGTTCCTGGCACATACTAAGCTGCTCTACAAACATTTAAAGGACAATCCAAATGAACACCTCAGGGCCGGGCGCAGTGGCTCACACCTGTAATCCCAGCACTTTGGGAGGCTGAGGCAGGCAGATCACTTGAGGCCAGGAGTTCGAGACCAGCCTGGGCAACATGGCAAAACCCCGTCTCTACTAAAAATACAGAAAGTAGCCAGGCATGGTGGTGTGTACCTGTAGTCCCAGCTACTCGGGAGGCTGAGGCATGAGAATTGCTTACGCCTAGGAGGCCGAGGTTGCAGTGAGCAAAGATCACACCACTGCACCACATTCTGGGCAACAGAGCAAGACTCTGTCTCAAAAAAAGAAAAAAAAAAAAGAAAGAAAAATCTCAGAGTCCTTCATTGCAAGCAATAGAACATGTTTAAGAAAACAAACAAACAAAAAAAAAAAATGTAAGGGAAGGTTTATTAAAAGGTTATTGTCGAAGAGACCAAATAACTGCTAGGGATGGCTGGAGAACCTGTTGTAGCCACTTTATATACACTAACTCAATTTTAATATAATCCTCCTAAGAGTCTATGAGGTACAATGAGCAGCCAGCATCATAACCGAAATCATGCCACAAAACCAGATGTGAGGACTCCAGTCACATTTGTCACTGTCACCAAGGACTAAGAGAAATTTTTTACAAAGATGTTGCATTCCAATCTCAGTTTACCCATGCTACATTCTGGTCCACGAAAGTAAAATATTCATAATGTCTTCAGGGATTAGACCATGTTGGGGACAGCTCTGCTGCCAACTATTCTAACACAAAGTAATGTTCTCAATGAAAAAATAATCACATCTATTAAGTGCTTGCTGTGTTGTAAGCTTCAGGCACTACATGTGTCAGGCACTGTGGGATTATAGATGGATGGAATAGCAGAGTTCTGCAGGGATATATAACAGCTGTGTGTCTTTAGTCAAGTGATTGAACTCCTCAGTACCTCAGTTTCTCAATTTATAAAATGGCAATGATTCTTAGATGACATACCTCATAGATTCTCAGGAGGATTATATTAAAATTGAGTTAGTATATAGAAAGTAGCTACAACAGTGCTTGGTGTATAGTACCACGTGCTCTTCATCACAATTCTATAAGTGTGGTGTGACATTTTATGACGCTGAAACTAAGGTCCAGTGAGGATTAGTGGCCTGTGCATAGTAACACAAAGTGGTTGGTCCTAGATTCGAATAAACATCTATCTGATTCCAGACTCTGAAATCTTAGGCGTCTACAGGATTGACATTAGAAGCAAATTATGTTGAAGTGCCTCTGTCATACCTGAGATATAAAACCATGGACAGTTTTGGACAACAGAGAAATTAGCACAGTTTTCAAAATATACTTCCTGCTCCATTTTTGCATATCTTGCACAAACTGCTTAGGCACCTAAGTAGTTTCAAATATTTATTTAATAGATTGTTAGTAAAACCACAAAGGCAATACAAGTGCTTAATTTGGAACTTGCTTGGAACCTGAATGCAGGGTGCCTGAGCTTGCAAGGCAAAAATACTGGTTGCCCAAGTGTGTGATTTTGTGCAGCAGAATCTCGGGTTAGAATCAGTCTAGATTAGCCTTAGCCAGTGCCACCCATCCCATTGGAAGTTGAGGAACATTATTGCTCTTCTCCCCAGAAAAATATACATATAATTTCAGAGGGTTCATGGACATCTAAAGATATCTATAAATTCCAAGTGAATAACCCTTCTTCTTGATTAGTGACTCTAAAATAGTTTTTTAAATCTGCAATCATTTTTTGGTTCAGCATCACACCATAGTTCCTCCTAACGTTCAGTAAAAAAACTAATATCGGCATGCTAGCATGTGAAGTTGCATAGAAGCCAGATTTTTTCATCCAACAAATATTTATTGAGTGCCTAGTATACATTTGACATTGTTTCTAGGCACTGGTGACATAGATATGAACAAGATAAACCAGGCCCTTATCATGGAGCTGAAATTCTAAGGGCGGAACCAACAATAAACATGAAAAAGCAACATACGAAATAAAACAGAGTAAGGTAACCAAGAGTGGCTGGTGGCTATTTTAGATGGGGTGGGGCAAGGAAGGCATCCCTGGGGAGTCAGCTGAGCTGATACCTAAGTGAGGGGATGGAGCCAACTGTGTGAAGCACTCAGAAATGGCACTTCAAGGCAGAGGAAATGGCAAGTGCAAAGCCCTAACAGGTAAGGGATTGGTTTAACTGAGAAACTGAGACAGGACCAGTGTAGTAAATTAATACTGAATTTAAGGCTTCAGTAAATCTAATACTGCACTAAGTTCAGTTTCTGGATATTTAATTTGAGCAAGTACTAATTACTACTTAGTAAGCACTTAACAGATTTTTAAGAACACTCTGGTCATGCATAATAATGAAAATCTAGGAAGCCGAAAGTAAGATGTCAAGAAAGAACCAGGATTTTCTTTTCTTTTAGATACAGGGTCTTGCTCTGTCACCCAGACTGGATAGCAGTAATGCAATCATAGCTCACTGTAGCCTCGAACACCTGGGCTCCAGGGATTCTCCTGCCTCAGCCTCCCAAGTAGCTGGGACTACAGGCACACACCACCATGCCAAGCTAATTTTTAAAAAATGTTTTGTATAGACAAGTTCTTGCTATGTTGCTCAAGCAGGTCTTGAACTCCTAGGCTCAAGCCATCCTCCTTCCTTGGCCTTCCAAAGGGCTGGGATTACAGGCGTAAGCCACCATGTCTGGCCATTTTTTCAATTATTAAATACCCTATCAGGAAAACCTGCATGGCTATCGATCAATTTTTAGGAATTGCTGAACTAAATAGTTCCTTGAGGGATAGCCCCAAACTACCTTTATGAGCTGGAAGCTTACATGCACCCAACTTTTAGATCCTGCCTCAGCCCCTGCTTTTACTTAAAGCAGTAAATCTTCAACATCTCTACATTATATTCCAAACACAAGCTTACTTTTGGAAGAAAGACAAAGTCTCATGTTTCTAGTAGGCATATTTCAAGTTTGGGGGAAAAAATAAAAGTAATTACAGTTCTGACCATAAGTCAAACCTCCAAGACTTTCTGAAAATGCCTTACAAAGGCAAGACTTTCTAAAGAACCAAAAAAGAAGGAAAACATTAATTTAAAAACTGCAAAAGTTTTTATCCTGCCTCAGAATTTCAGGAATGTTGCTATAATGGATTCATCGTAGCACAGATGAAGTCGAGGACAGCAATAACCCACAACAACTGCAGCCATTTCACTGCCATTTAACAAAACATCACCAGAGTAGTGGTTCCCCAAAGGTTCTTCCTATAAAGTAATGCAAAAAGCTAGTGGCATTCAACTTTGAGTGTGTGTGTGTCTGTGTCTGTGTGTGTGTGTGTGTGTGTGTGTGTGTGTATATATATATATATATAGAGAGAGAGAGAGAGAGAGAGAGAGGGAGAGGGGGGGAGAGAGAGAGAGAGAGAGAGAGAGAGAGAGAGAGAGAGAGAGAGAGAGAGACTGAGTTTCACTCTTGTTGCCCAGGATGAAGTGCAATGGCACGATCTCGGCTCACTGCAACCTTCGCCTCCCGGGTTCAAGTGATTCTCCTGCCTCAGCCTCCTGTGTAGCTGGGATTACAGGCATGTGCCACCATGCCCGGCTAATTTTGTATTTTTAGTAGAGACAGGGTTTCTATATGTTGGTCAGGCTGGTCTCGAACTCCCGACCTCAGGTGATCCGCCTGCCTCAGCCTCCCAAAGTGCTGGGATTACAGGTGTGAGCCATTGCACCCAGCCAGAGTAGCTACATATTTTTAACCTACACTGAGATAACACAGAGATCTTTCAGTTTATTATTTAGTTTATTGAGAAATTTACTAGATGAAATGCATTAGTTTAATGTCAAAGGAAAGAAAATTGAAGGTTTTCCCCACCATCAGGGCATTAAGGCTGCAGGACAGAATTGAATGAAATAATATTTATTAAGCACTTAGAGACATGTGGAAAGATTAAAGTGTTAGCTCCCAGACAACATTACTGCAGCTTTTGTATAGAGCTTTCAAAAATTTTATTTCAATTGGTCCTTATAGTAACTCTTATAGTTATCATATTAGTCTTTGTGGTTGTGAGTGAAAGAAGCATGTCTTAAACATGCATAAGCATAAAAGGGAATTTATTGGCTTATATAAAGTGTTCTGCATTCAGGTCTGGCTAGATCCAGAAGCCAAACTACTTCTCTCTTATTATTCTCTCTCATTCTCCCTTGTTCCTTTCCCTGTGTCTTGGCTTCAGTTTTTCTGTTAAATTCAACATGTTAGTGTCATTTTCTCCTGTTGCAGAATACTTCCCACAGGCAGCTAAAGCTTACATCATCCTTGCAGATTGCAAGTCCAGATGAAGTGGACATCAGATCGTGTGGAAAGAGTCTAAGTGGCCCCGTTTTGCTCGCGTGCCCTTTCGTCTAACCAATCTCTATGAACAATGGACCCATTTGCCATCTGTATTGCTCCATTTTCACACTGGTGATAAATAGACTAATACCTGAGCCTGAGTAATTTATAAGGAAAAAGAGACTTAATGGACTCACAGTTCCACATGGCTGGGGAGGCCTCACAATCATGGCAGAAGGTGAAAGGCACATCTCACATGGTGGCAGACAAGAGAAGAGAACTTGTGTAGGGAAACTCTCCTTTATAAAACCATCAGATCTCATGAGACTTATTCAATATCATGAGAACAGCACAGGAAATACCCGCCCCCATTATTTAATTACCTCCTACCAAGTCCCTCTCATAACACGTGGGAATTGTGGGAGCTACCATTCAAGATGAGATTTGGGTGGGGACACAGCTAAACCATATCATCATTGACCAGGCTCAGGTCTATGGCCATTCCAGTGGCCAGGCACTGGATATGATTGACAGTCCAACCACAACCATATGGAATTAGGGTTGGGGGTACTCATTCAGCAATGAAAAAGGGAGTGCTAAGCTGACAAAAGCTACAAATAGGCAGTGCCAATATTGTTAGCCCTATTTTGCAGATGAAGAAACTTTAATGGTGAACTTGACCAAATTAAAAAAAATCTGTTAATGCCTCAAATCTCTATCAGAAGATTAAGACTTCCATTCCAAAAGACAGATAAGGTGTAAATTGTACAGTAATACAATGAATTAAATTCACATCAAAGTAAAACTATCTGTTACAAGATCCTCTGAGAGTCTGTCTTATTTAGGGTACAAATACAGTGCCTAGCTAAAGGAGGAAAAAGAAAAGCAGCAAGGAGAGTTGTTTGAGTCTTTGTCATTCTTTCTGTAGACTGCAAACTTTCTGAAGGAAAAATCTGCTACTTCCTCTCCTTTATCTCCTGCAGGGCTTGGCAAATGGTAGCACACAGCAGTAAAGGGAGCCAAATAAAAAGGAATAAATTAGCACCCTTTGCTTGTCTTCTTTCCCTAGTAAACTGATGTCAGATCAGTATATCACCTTCAATTCTATGTTCATCTGATAGACAGGACTGACCTTCCACATTGCAGAAACTGAAGGCGTTTGATAGGGCTTTGAGAGCAGAGCAAATGACCCAGAATCATGAATTTACAGAATATTAAAGCTGAGTTTTAAACACAATAAAATTCAACTCTTCTAATTTTATATATCAGAGAATATACTTCTGGATACCAGAAAGTGTATACCAAGCCCAAAATTGTCTATGGGGTGGGATGGGGTTGGTGGGGAGAGGTGGAGTGGTTGGGGGAGGGAATTGGGTTGCTGTCCTTGGTCCTGAATTACCACTCCTTGCACGTTGTTTTTCCTAATGTTGGACACTTGGACTCCTGTCTAATCTCTCCAGGCACTATGGATTTTTCTGTATTTTGCTTTTCAAGATTGATGGGGGGGAAGGCAAATTATATACTACTTCAGAGAACACAGAATTGAGCCTTATATCACAGTATATAGGTTATTCCATATGCTTTTGATAGTTTTCATTTTTCTGACAGTTATTTATCCTCTTATTCCCAGGATTTGCTTATGATGTCCAAAGAAGTGAGTTAGTTTGTTTCATGTTCACGAATGAACTAGAAGTTCCAGGCTTCCCAAATCCTAGCCAGCTGTTTCCCTCATCACCCCCACCCCTACACCTCACCATCTCACTAGTATCTAAAGATGCCATTCTAAGAGCCTGGAGACTAAGGCATTCCCACCCTCTTAGAAACCTCTGTATTCATTATCTATGGCTGCATTAAAAATCACCCTTAAAACTAAGGAGCTTAACATAATAGATATGTAATATCTCATAGTTCCTGTGAGTCAAGAATTCAAAAGCAGCTTAGCTGAGTAGTTCAGGCTCAAAGTTTCTCATGAGGTTGCAGTCAAGATATCAGCCAGCATTGCAGTCAACTGAAAGCTTGCCTAGGGCTAGAGAATCTACTTCCAGGGCGGCTCACTCACACGACTGGCAAGTTGAAGCTGGGTGTTGGTGAAAAGCCTTAGTTTCTCACTGTGTGGCCTGTGGAGAGGCCACTTAAGTGTCATCACAATATGATGGCCACCTTCCCCTAGAATGGGCAATCCACAAGACTGAGGTAGAGGTAGCAATGTTTTTCAGGATATAGTCTCTGAGGTCACTTACTGTCACTTCTATTGGTCCAAGAAACCAACCTGATTCAAAGTCATGAATGCTAGAGGCATGGATCACTGGGGGCATCTTGAAGGCTGGCTACCACAACTTCTTCCATGCATCCTTGTCATCATACTTGTCTCACTGCATTATAATTACCTTTCACTTGTGCACCCTTCTGTGGCAGATCCAGTTACCACCATGATAACTGGGTTGTGAAGAGAACCCTGATTTTGTGCAGGTGCTAGAAAGCCCTTTCTCCAGGGGTTAGTAAACTATGGCCCATGACCTGTTTTATATAGCCCATTATTAGCTAAGAATAGTTTTTACATTTTTAAAAGTTGTAAAAATTGATAGAAGAAGAATGTGCAACACAGATCACATATTGCATACAAGGCCTAAAATATTTGCTATGTGGCCCTTTACAGAAAATGTTCGCTGATCCCTAGTCCAAGTCATTGATGGTAATCCTACTCTAAATTTGCCCTTAATGGTTTAAGAATGGGCAGGTTTCCCAAGTCCGGCCTGTAGGATATAAGAGAAAGCCTACTGGGCATTGAGGGGCTTCTGGAAAGGATTTTTCTCCCTCATTAAAAAAAAATCAATATATCAGAAGAGATCCCTTATGCCTTTCATCCATCCTGCTTTGGGAGTTATTTGTGAGAATGGAGCTATGGCAGCTATTTTGTAACCATGAGGGAAAAGCAAAATATATTCTGGGGAAGCTGAATACCTTCCCCAGATACCTGACCTTGTTGAGTTGTCCAATTAAACAATCCTAAAATAACTTCCAGATGTTTGTTACATGAGAAAATTTCAGGTATCTTTAGGAAATTCTTTGAGTATCTTGTTAATTGCAGCTGCAAAACTTCTAAATGATACATGCTCCCTCTAGATAATAAAGTTTTAGAGAGCAAAGGTCCTGTTTATTACAAAATCTTCTATTTCTATGATAAGGACTGGAATATAATTAAGTTTTAAGTATTAGTTGTTTAAATCGGGGTTTCTCAACCCCAACACTATTGACATTTGGGGCCAGATAATTTTTTTTACTATGGGGGCTTCCCTGTGCATTAAACGATGTTTAGCAGCATCCCTGGCCTCTACCCACTAGGTGTTACTAACATCTCTTTCCCACAGATGTAACAAACAAAATGTTTCCAGGCATTTCCAAATATCCCCTGGGGCACAAAATCACCCCCAGGTGAGAATCACTGGTCTAAATGGTTATTAGGATATTAATTTCTACCATAAAATTTTATGCAAAATTTCAGATTCATCATGGGGCTCAATGAGACTTTGGTCAAGGCAGAGAGGACTTGGAGACAGTGGGTTGAGAAGTGAGATAGAATTATAAAGACAGTGAAGAGGATGCAGGCACTGCAGCAATCTGAGCTCTGTCTCAGGCTGGCCAGGCCTAGAGAGAATCACTACCATCTCCTCTTCTGGTCCTAGTTGACATGTAGAAGTCATGAGAGCATAATGACAATGATTTCTTGATCTGTCTTAGACAAAACAGTTCTGGAGACCACAAAGGTGCAGACAACAGAGATGGAAGAAATGTGATCTTGCTAATGGTATCCAGAGTCCAGACAGCTCCTAGCCCTTTGGGGGAAAGGTTATGACAAAGGACCAGGGAAAAAAGATGAGAAGATAGCACATGAAAGTGGTTGGAAAAACAACCCAATAATGAGAAAAATATATCAATGTTTCAGAGTGGTTCCCTGCAACATGTCTATTTCTTGAAATGACAACAGAAAAGTTTCCATCAAACTGTTTCCTGTCAAATGCTGACCCCTGACAGATTGTGGCATATGAAACGTGGTTTGTCTTTTAAGTCATTGGGGTTTTCTCACTCAACTTCACCAAATGATGGCTGTAATTATGGCAGTAAATGCCTCCCAAATAGCAGCTTTTTTCCTCTTTAAAAGAGTGAACATTTTAACAAGGATGTCGAGGACGCCACAAAGAAATATGCACTGCAGGACTTCTTGGAAGACAAGCTAGAGATGCGGTTCACTCCCCAGAAAGGGGGCTGATTTCCTAGAAAGAGCCAGGGTGAAAGGTGAAAAAAGGCCAGAGTTCCAATCCAGGCTGACCCTTTGCTGGCTCTGTGGCCTTAATGAAGCAAGTCCCTTTAGCTCTCTGAACCTAAGCTTTCTCAGCTGTGAACTGGGGTTAATTTGTGAGGATGAAATGGGAGCAACTATACCAAAGAGTTTTCATAACTTCACCTCCATGTGCAGTGAATCTTATTATCCTCACCACCTCCACAATTCATGTCCCTCTATGAGTAATGACAGCCAAGAGACTGCTTCTGCAGGGCTCGTGCTAAGCATTCATTCACCCAGCAGTGGTCTTTAGATATTATGTTAATTTAAGTATGATCCTGTTGCCTAAAATTCTTCCATGTGCCTGTTGTCCCATCTTTAACTCAGATGACAAGGACCTACATGATCCAGCTCTTCTCAGAGCTCTAGTCTCAAGTCTTCTTGCTTTCCGCACTACATCTAGACTCTAGCCGTTTCAAAATACTTGCAGTTTGCTGCATGGACCACTTTTTCTCACTTCTAGGCCTTGATACATGGGTGCCTTTGGCACACTAAATTCTGCTTTTTTTCAATGCCCCAGCATAGAAGCCACTTCTCCTGTGTTTTTGGCTCAGTTGTGCACCCTCCTGCCCAACCACAAAAAAAAGAAAAAAAAAAAAATCGATGTTGAAGTCCTCTCCCCCAGGACCTCAGAATGTGACTCTATTTGGAGATGGGGATTTTAAGGAGGTAAGGAAGGTAAAATGAGGTCGTATGTGTGGTCCCTAATCCCATGTGATTGGTATCCTGACAATAAGAGGAGATTTGGATGAACACAGACATTCACAGAGGGAAGACCACATGAAGACACAGGCAGAAGACGGCCATCTGCAAGCCAAGAAGAGAGGCCTTAGGAGAAACCAGTCCTGCTGATGTCTTGATCTCAGACTTCTAGCCTCCAGAACTGTGAGAAAATCAATTCTGTTGTTGAAGCCACCCGGTCTGCAGTACTTTGTTATGGCAGCCCAAGCATACTAACATGCTCTGGAAGTCTTCCAGCATTCCCCAAGACCAGCCGTGACACTCTCACACCATCGTTCATTTTTCTTTTCAAAACAGCTATCATATGGAATCGTCTTATTTTTGGGTCTGTCTTCATCTTAGTGTGTGGGTTGGTGAGCTGGCTTGAGGGGTAAACAATGGAAGGTCCTGAAGTCAGGGATTGTGTGTCTCTCTGCACCATGAATATTTACCTGAATACCTGGGATGTCAAAGGCAAATGTATGTTGCTCATAGATGAATGCATAGATATGAATGAAAAAGTATTATGTCAGTCATCCAGATAATTCAGGCAAACAAAAACTCTCTCACTGAAGAAAAGACATGAATTTGGAGTCGCATTTTCCTAGTTGACCTGAACTCTCTAACTTCTAATAAAAGTATCTACATCTCACGAGATCTATGCAGTCACAGATTCAAACATTTTCCATACTTGACCCTAGATTCATTAGTAGTCAGAGAAACATTTCTTGTGGGTTTCCCATTATTTCTCTTGCTTCTGTGGCTCACCATTTCTAGATCACATTTCCCAGGGGACTCAGGGTCAAGATTGGTGGGAGGGAAAGAAGGAAGAAAAAAAGGAAGAAGATTATTTATATAAGGTAGCAGTCTGCAATCAGAAAAATTTCAGATATCTAACCTTGGCTCTCCTGCTATAGCTCAAATCCAATTTATGCTGATTCCATGGGGAAAAAGTTGGTCACCACTTTCCAGGCAACCATCAGTCATAGAACAAATTGGCAGTTTTAAGAAACAAGTCCAAGATTAAAGAAGTTTTTTTTTTTTTAAACAACAACCACCAAAAAATGGAATCCTTATCTATCCTTTTGGTAATTGCAACTACCCAATAATACCTAGACTGAATCAGCTTATTTAATATATGGATAACAAACCATTAAAAGTTGTGACAGTCAGAGGGAACAATTAGGAGGGGAAAGAAAATGAAGAACTCTTGAATACATTCAGTTTTGTCAACTCAGTCAGCTAAGTGTTCCCTTTAATAACTTTTTTTTTTTTTTTTTTGAGACAGAGTCTTGCTCTGTTGCCCAGGCTGGAATGCAGTGGCATGATCTCAGTTGACTGCAACTTCCATCAACCAGGTTCTAGCAATTCTCCTGCCTCAGCCTCTTGAGTAGCTGGGATTGCAGGCATGCACCACCACATGGCTAATTTTTGTGTTTTTAGTAGAGATGGGGTTTCATCATGTTGGCCAGGCTGGTCTCGATCTCCTGACATTCATTGATCTGCCTGCCTCAGCCTCCAAAAGTGCTGAGATTACAGGCATGAGCCATCATCCCCAGACCCTTTTAATTGCTAGTAATTTTCATAATTGTGTATTAAGCCAATATGTCAATTAAAGTTTTGTCACAGATTATTGTGCACATAGAATAATACATTTTGCAATATTGTAGGGGAGGAAAGGCCAGGTGTATCGGGAATAGATGCCTCCCCTTCACACATTCACATCTGACTTTTAAAACTGCTTTCCTTGAGCAGAACTTTATTTTAACGGAATTGATCAGTCATCTTGACAGTGTTTTGGCTCTGAGCATCAGCTTCTGAAACAGTATTTCTACCCACTGGCTGTTTGGAGTGGTGGTGAAATGGGGAACAGAACTGATTTGACGAATCAAGTCAATAAAGCCATCTGACAAGATTCATTATTAGGCTGGGCATGGTGGCTCACACCTAATCCCAGCACTTTGGCACGCTGAGGCAGGCAGATCACCTGAGGTCAGGCGCTCGAGACCAGCCTGGCCAATATGGTGAAACCCCGTAAAACAATTAACCAGGCAGGTATGGTGGCACGTGACTGTAATCCCAGCTACTTGGGAGGCTGAGGCATGAGAATCACTTGAGCCTGAGAGGCAGAGGTTGCAGTGAGCCCAGATTGCACCACTGCACTCCAGCCTGGGTGAGCAAGACTGTCTCAAAAAAGAAAAAAAAAAAAAGATTCATTATTAATATCTTATGAATGCAGCGCAGGTCTTGCTTAGAGGTGAGCGAATCAGGGCCAAGACCCATTTTTTCATGACTTACTACCCTTCTCAAGTTTCAGCTTCCTCATGTAGTTACAGTGGGGTGTCATGAAAGATAGCTGCCTAGTCCTACTTTTCAGGGTTGCCATGGGACCTGAATGAGATAGTGGCAGGGCTTCTATATGAAACCAAAAAGTTACTATATGCTTTGCTGTTCACTGGAAGCTATCATTACCTTACAAACACTAAAAGACCTATCAGGCTTTTCGAGTACATGCCTGGAACCAGTATCTCCAAAGATTTACTAATCTGGCTAATAAAATAGAAATTAAACAGCAATCAGCATGGGAGGAAAGTCAAATGAATGTAGTGGTGCTTTACCTGAAAATTAATGATGAATTAGGAGGTTCCATTCCAAGACTGTGGCAGGGCACGCTTTATTGGTTCATCAAGAAAGAGCTCATGCTAATGGACTGGCATAAAACATCCTCTGAGGAATCAGCCCTGGCTTTCCCACCAGAAACCATAAACTCAACATAATTTACATGGCACAAAATCTATTTTCTTCCAGTCTGTAAAACAGTAATGAAAAACACCAGGCTTGGTGGAAAAATGAGGATTTAATAGGTCATGGATGAGTATATCACCCCTTTCTTCATCAGGGTCAAAGTTCCATGTAATTGTGAGGCCTAGCATCTCCTAGAAGGAAAAAATAAAATTAAAACATTGGTTTGCACGGGGCCTTTGAGATAAGGTTTAGGTACACTGTCCCAGTGTTTGCCAGCCTGTGAGTCAGAGGTTCACACCCCTCGCCTACTGACCCAGCTCCTAAAGCGGGACATGGGTCCCACCATGTCACCATATGTTCTTGCGTCCTGGCCTCTTCTTGGAAGCCACTGCCTAGTAGCTATTTGATTAGAGGTCACAGACTCTACATCCTCCCCATGCTTCTGTGGGCACGTGGCAATGCTGTCCCTGATGTGCTGATGTCCCTTAGCACCTCCCCCTGCATGCTGTCCCACAGTATGGGGGAAGGTCCCCTACGTTGTTGAACCTGGTCACTTGGATCCCAGTGCATCCTGCTGGTGTGCAGAGTCTTAGCAGGCTTCAGGAACTTCTTGGGCTTAACTATATCTCCTCTCTTCTGTGAGACTCAAGACCAATTCCTTAAACAAGGTTGGATGACAACACTCGCGATTGTCCTCATGTCTCCCTTCTTCCCTCTGCCCCTCTGCAAACAGATTAATAAATCCTATTTTCCTTCAGCCAATAAAATGAAAGCCACTTTGCATAACAATCTATGAACTCAATGCCTGCGTGAATTACCAGCCCATAACCAAAAAGAGGGACAACACCAAGTGTTGGCGAGGCTATAGAGAAACTGGAACTCTCCTACACTGCTGCAAATGTAAAATGGTGCAGCCACTTTGGAAAACACGTTGGCAGTTTCTCAAAACATTCAACATAGAGTTAATGTATGAGCCAGCAATTCAATTCCTGCATACATACCCAAGAAAATTCAAAACATAACATCCACACTAAAACTTGTACAACATGTTTATAGCAGCATTATTCATAATAGCCAAAAAATGAAAGAACCCAAATTTCCATCAATTGATGAACAGATAAATAAAATGGTGCATATGCATACAACAGAATATTATTAAGCTGTAAAAAAGAATGATACACACTACAACATAGATGAAACTTAAACATATTATGCTAAGTTAAAGAAGCCAGGCATAAAGGCCACATATTGTGCATCAAACATTATTGAAGCCTCAGAAAGCCTGCGGTACTCTCAAATACCTCCCACCTACTTGCTGATGCCTGAAATTCCACTGTGGAGTTGGATTTTTGGCTAAGTAGTTTAATAGTTTTTACTCCCACCTTCCACATTCAAGGGGTACTCTCTGGGACTAATCTTGTCTCTAAATGAAGACTAGTATAACACAACACATACTCCCTTCAATAGGTGTCAGACTATAATGGTTTGATGGAAGAGTTGCAAAAATAAAACAAAAACAAATTTTGCATTTGACCTGAAATCAGAGGTTATTCACTCTCCTTTTCTGAATTTGAATAGAAAGTTTGAAAGACAACAGACATGTTACACCACTGCACTCCAGCCTGGGCAAGAGAGCGAGACCCTGTCTCCAAAAAATTTTTTTAAATAAATGTTTAAAATGAAAGATACCAGATACGCATATAGCATGTAGTAGAAAATTCAATGGAACTTGTAAGTGTGATGTAGTCATTTAATTGTTCAATACTTACTTTGATGGAAGCCTCTATGTACAAGAGATAGGGCTCAGAGTCACCTAGGAAAAGGCATTATTGATAAGAAAAAAAAAATGGATTTTGGAACTGAAATGCCTACATTTGAAGCCCACTTCTGCTACATGACTTTGAGCAAGTTATAAAAGTTTTATGTGTGATTTCTTCACTTGTAAAATGGGGATAACAATAGTACCTACTTCATAGTATAATTGTAGAAGTTCAGTGAATTAATGCATGCAAAGCTTTGTTTTTTCTTTTTTAATAGAGATGGAGTCTCACTGTGTTGCCCAGACTGGTCTCGAACTCTCGAGCTCAAGGGATCCTCTCGCATTGGCCTCCCAAAGTGCTAGGATTACAGACATGAGCCACTACCCCTAGTCTGCAAGCAAAGCTTTTAGAACATTGCCTAGCATATGTTAAGCATTAGTTGTTGTTGTTTTGTTTTTTTCTTTTTTCTTTTCTTTTGAGACAGGGTCCTGCTCTGTCACCTAAAATGGAGTGCAGTGGCACCATCATGGCTCACTGCAGCCTCGACCTCCCAGGCCCAAGTGATCCTCCCACCTCAGTTCCCAAGTAGCTGGGGCTGCAGCTGTATGCCACCACACTTGGCTAATTTTTCTTTATTTTCTGTGGAGATGGAATCTCACTATGTTGCCCAGACTGGTCTTGAACTCCTGAGCTCAAGCAACCTTCCTGCCTTAGCATCCCAAAGTGCTGGGATTACAGATGTGAGCTACCGTGCCCGGCCAGTTGTTGTTTCTGAGGGTGGTGATGGAACTGCCCTGAAGTTAGTTGCACCCTTTCCATGGAAGCCTGTTGGGAAAAGTCTAAGAGGCCTAAAGTTGAAGTGAACAGGTGAGCTCTCTTCACCCACTACACTCCCTCTACTTTCCCCGAAGCCTGTGTTAGGCAGGCCCCAACCCAATCAGAGGCAGGTGGCTCTTGGAGTGTGGCATGTTCTGAGCCACTCAGAGCTTTTTTGACAGGTTCCAAAAAAAGAGTTAGAAAGGGTGGCCCCAGAGCCTGGTTGTCTCTTCTCCAGTCCCAAGATAGATACTTTGCCTCCAATTATCCCCCACATCATGACAAGCATAAGAAGAATTGGAGTCCCTGGAGACCTGGCTGTACTTCCAGACTTGGCTATTTCTTTCAGTTCAGTTTCAGGCAAGGAACATTCTGGACTCTACTCTTATGCCCTTCTTTGTAAACAGAAGAACCAAATCTTGGCACTGTTTTTAGTACTTTTGGCCAGTAGGACAGAACAGGACACTAAGTGGCAATCAAAATTACCCTTCCCACCCATGGCCCTATCACCCTATATCATATTGCTAATTTCCATGCGTTGAAGAAAATCTTCATTGGAGAAATGAAGTTCTGTTGCTCATATACTTGTTTGTTGGAATGCGGAATTGTTTGCATCGTAGATAAGGGCTCCAGGAGGGCAGGATCCTTGTCATCTTCCTTGTTACTGCTGTACCCCCATCATCTGGAGCAGTGCCTGTTACACAGTAGGCATCCAGTGAACATTTCTGGAATAAATGAATGGTACCCCAGTGCTCAGCACTGTGCCCGTGCTGTTGATGGGCCTTTGCCAATGATCACCTCTCAGCCTCCAATCCTCCCTCTTGGAATATGTATCCAGACTTTACCTCTGAGCCCCTGCTTCTGGAGCCCCTGAACAGTGAGCGGCAGATCAGAGGACCTCCCTATCTCCCCAACATCATCTAGTTGTACCTGGAATTGACTCTTCCCCTAAGCTAAGACATTCATCATTTTTTAGAAATCTGGGTTTGGGACTCAGAGACTCTGGTTCCTAAGTAGAAGTCAGTGCTTAAAATGAGAGACTGGAGTGGTCTGGTCTCATGTATGATCAAAGCAGAGGAACCTGTATGCAGCTGAAGAGAAGAATAAAACTAACTGCAGAGAGGATGTGAGGAGATGAGAGAAGAAGAGAGAAGTAGGGAGAGAGTGAGGGAGGCTGGGCAAGTGAACTTGTGGATTTGAGTGCGCTGGTTTTTCAGTTTTTCACCTAGTCCCTGGAGACCTGTGTGTACTTCCAGACTTGGCTATTTCTTTCAGTCCACATTAGTTTGATTGGTTTCTATTTCTTGCAAACAAATAATTTCTAATCACAAAATCCTACCACATAGGAGCCATCCTCAAAATCTTTGTTGACTTGAATGCATTTTTCTTTTTTTCTTCTCGTTTCTTTTTTTTTTTTTTTTTTTTTTTTTGGAGACAAGGTCTTGCTCAGTCATCCAGGCTGGAGTGCAGTGGCTAAATCACAGTGGTTCCCTGTAGCCTCAACCTCCTGGGCTCAAGTGATCCTCCCACCTCAGCCTCCTGAGTAGCTGGGACTACAGGCACACATCACCACATCTGGCTAATTTTTTCATTTTTTTATGTAGAGACAGGGTCTCACTACATTGCCCAGGCTGGTGTCAAACTCCTGGGCTCAAGTGATCCTCCTGCTTTGGCCTTCCAAAGTGTTGGGATTATAGGCCTGAGCCACCACATCCGGCCACATATTATATTCATTCATTTGTTCACTTAACAAGTATTTATTGAGCTGGTCTCTGGGCTAAAAGGTAAAGGCACACAGATATGCAAAAAGCAGACACTGTCCTGCCCTTGTGGAATTCTAGCAGGAAAGACAGCTATTAATCAAATAAAAACAAGAAGAGACATAATGAATTTAACTTTGTAGCGCATGCTACTTACTGTGTTCCAGGAATGGTACTGGGTTAAACAAAGACACCTAAGCCATAATCAAGATGAAGGTCAGCATAGTCTGCTCAGAATTGGGAATACTCATAATATTGTTTACTGAAGAGCTGATACTACTTTATCTGATTTTACCTTCAAAATGGTTCCATGAGATTGGTCTTAGAATATGCCCATTTTATAGGCAAACTGGTAAAAGTAGGCCTCGCCAGGTTAAGTGACTTGTCCAAAGTAAACAAGGCTGGCCGGGCACGGTGGCTCTTGCCTGTAATCCCAGCAATTTGGGAGGCTGTGGTGGGCAGATCGCTTGAGCCAGGAGTTTGAGACCAGCCTGGGCAACATGATGAAACCCCATCTCTACTAAAAATAACAAAAATTAGCCAGGCATGGTGGTGTGCACCTGTAGTCCCAGCTACTCTGGAAGCGGAGGTGAGAGGATCACGCTACAGCCTGGGAAGTTGAGGGTGCAGTGAGCTGTGATGGCGCCACTGCACTCAGTCTGGGTGATAGAGCAAGACTCTGTCACCAAAAAAAAAAAAAAAAAAAAGAGAAAATGAGGTTGGACAGAGGCAGAGCCAGAATTGAAAGGCAGTCTTCTGTCTCCAAAGCCCAGGGTTTTTCATTTTCCTCCTCCACAAAATGTTGCCTCTTCCATAAGACAGTAAGTGTGGAAGAATGATACACATCGTACAACCCTGCAGAAATGAGGCAGAAGGCATCCAGGCAGGACTGGGCTGCGCTATTTTTAGGATAATCTCTGCCAAAACAATGCAAGCAGCAAAGGAAAGAGGCATTTAGTCAGCTCCCTCTGCTGAAGCTGCCACAGTGTGGGTCTCAGCGGGTCTATTTGCAGTGCTGTATAAATGCCCGGGGTCTCGCAGGGAGACAGGGTGGATGGCTGAAGTTTGTGAGATCCGCAGTCCCATATCCAAATTGCCCAGACAGCCAGGGTCTGGTGCCCGAGTTTTATATTCAGCCACTGCAGTGAAAAGATAAACAGCCTGGTCACAGAGCTTCCCAGAGGCTCAGACCAGACTCGACCAAGCTCATCACAGCTCACGATTACATGAAAGGACTCGGCTAAACCATGCACTCCTGATGGAATCTAATGTTTCTCCCCTATCATCTCACATTATGGACAGAAAGGATAGAAATAACCTTCTCAGAGCTGTGAAAACAAATGTCAATAAAACCCCTAGAGCTCCCTTGGTGCTTTGGAAGCAGTAACACTGTCTTCAGACAAATCTTTCCTCGGAAGAAGACAAGATCGTGAACTAACTGGGGTTTTCATTTGGCTGCACAAGACCAAGCCCAGCAAGGAGCAAGGGGAAGAGCTGCCAGGGCTTTAGCAGCCCAAAATATCTCCACACCCACTGCTGGTGCCTGAAATTCCACCAGGAGACTTGCATTCCTGGCTCAAGATGTTGCCTTTCATGATGCTATTTCTGGACTTTGCCTGGGTTCACACCTGAAAGCACACATTGAAAGAAATTCTGCGCATTCTGCGGCTGTGTTTCTCAAAGCATGGTCTGCGGAGCCACTTGCATCAGCAGCGACTTTATCAGAATAAACATCTAGATGACTGGACCCCACTCCAGACTGGAAGAATCTATACTTCAGGGAGTCAAGCTTCAGGAACCTTCGTTTCAAACAGGCACTCCTGTTAATTCTTAAGGACAATAAAGCTCGAAAGCCACGGTTCTATACTATATGTTTTCCTATCAGTATGCCTGAATATATTGCAAATAAATAACTGGTTCTAACATCTTGTCCCTCTAGATCAAGTGTTCTCAATCTCAATGCTATCAACATTTTAAGCCAAGTAATTATCTGTGTAGGGGAAAAGAGATTTTTCTGCGCATTATAAGATGTTTAGCACCATCCCACTAGATATCAGTAGTAACACCAAAAGTTATCAGTAGTAATTTTTGGTGGTGACAACCAAAAATAGCTGCAAGCATTGATAAATGCCCCTGGGGAACAGAAAATCCCCTCCCCTTATACACCTGCCCAGTGAGAAGTACTGCTTTAGGTAAATGGCTCACCCTAACTACACATTAGAAACCCTCAAGGGTCTTTTAAAAGCTTGGATTGTTGGGGTCCTGCCCCAGGAAACTTATTTTACAAATCTAGACATCTATATTTGTAAAAGTTTCCCAGGTAATTCTAATGTGCCAGAGGTGAGAACCACTGCCCTAGGTAGATGCTTGAAGGCAAGGGTCCATGTATGTGTTTGTGATTTCATGGAATGTACAAACACCCAAGGCACAAGATGGGATTCCTTGAGCACCTATGTACCATCAGGACCCAGCTAGTACAATACAAGCTACCACTTCTGAAGCTAGCAAATAGACAACGTCAGCCAAATAAATTATAAATTCCCTCCCACCCCACCCCAGATATAACCTCAGATGGTCAAATTCTAGTTAAGACTAGACCTTTTCTTGATGGCTGGGGGAATAGGTAATTTTCTTTCTACTAGATGATACCATATGGAGATGCGACAGCTGAAAAAGTTGATATCATTTTGCCACCATCAAGGAAGTCAGCCAAAAAATGAAAAGGACACTCCAAGGAGGGCAGCACCAAGAGAAACACAGAGAAACAGAGCTGGAGCCTCGGTGAAATTGTGCCTG
Source organism: Papio anubis (assembly GCF_008728515.1). Taxonomy (NCBI): domain Eukaryota; kingdom Metazoa; phylum Chordata; class Mammalia; order Primates; family Cercopithecidae; genus Papio; species Papio anubis. Next base: position 74,158,310 of record NC_044977.1, read on the forward strand.
AATTCCAATCTGTCACAGGCCTCTTCAGTTGCAAAATAAATCACCTTTATTTTTTAAGTAAGTCATTTTGATCTGGGGTTTCTCTTACTTGCATCCAAAAGCATCCTCAATGATGTATCGCTCTAAGCTAAGATCCTCTTGCAACTGTGTTACATTGCTAAGAGTCTTGCTACTCAAAGTGTAGTCCTTGAGCCAGCAACCTCAAAATCACCTGGTAGCAGTTTAAAATGAAGAATCTCAGGCTCCTCTCCAGATCTACTGAATCAGAAGCTGCATTGTAACAAGATTTTCGAGGACTGGTACAAACATCAACATTTTAGAAGTACCTGCTTAGATAATGGATCTCTCAAGCACTGGGCTAGGTGATAGGGAGACAATGAAAAGCAAAAGCCAGACATGGTTATTGGCTTCCCTAATTCGATTAGATGCCCTGTTATATACTCAGTAACACCTCAATTTCATCCATCCATTCATTCTTTCACTCATTCTACAAAGATACATTTAGCATTACATTTATAAATTTAAAATATTTAAAAGTGAGCAAAAAAAGAGAGATGGGAATAGGCCCTACTCTTAAAAAGCATTTTTGAGGAGACAGTCATTACTTATTCACATAAACAAATGTTAAGTGCCAATTATGTAAGTTCTATGCTGGAGAGGTACACGAGGCCAGGTAGGAGATTTGGCCTGATCACGGTGGTCAGGCACAGTTGCCCCAGGAAGACCAGAAGGGTGTGCTGGAAGGATGAGAGTGGTAAAAAGCAAAGTACTCAAGTCAGAAGGAGAGGATGATGTGTAAGCCCCTCCATGGAGGAAGGAGCAGGGTGAACCCAGTGAGCCACAAGAACAGACAGCATGGGGTGCAGAGAGTTGGGCATGGAACTTCATGATGAACTTAAAGGGGTGGCTAAGTGTCAGGTTGTGTAACACATTACAACCCAAGTTAGAGTTATTTTTTCCCTTGAACCACAAGCTAATAGAAAGCAACTGATGCATTTAAATACAATGCTTGCTAGCATGGCCCAGCTTGTTGCTTGATAGTGAGACACAACCTGAGTTGGGCTCCCAATGCCTTTTGTTTCTATTTCCCCCACTCCCTGTCCCCTGCTTCCCTCATAACCCAGCAGAGTAGACCAGCTTTGCTTAGCATGTCCACAGCCCACTTGTTATTGGAGGTGGTAGGCAGAATGGAGCAGTGCAGTAAGGCTGACATGGCATGTACCTTCTTTGCTGTGAGTGCCACAATGGCAGGAATTACGTGTAACATCGTCATCACTCTGCACTCAGTACTCCACAGCATTCCCTGGCCCAGAGGAGGATGTGAAAAATATGTGTTGGATGAATAGCCTAGCCCAGGTTCCTTAACTTTAGTGAGGCTCAGCTTCCTTGCCTGCAGAATAGTATAAGGACAGTACCAGCTTCCCGGGGTGACATTAGCATGTGACTGTGTAAGTACACAGCGCAGTGCTACGCACATGCCCCATGTGTCCCCCACTCCATACATGCGCACACACCCAAAAGGGATCCCAAAGGAATGACAGTAGGAGCAGCTTGGTTCCCACTACCAGCCTCTGCAATATAAAACAGAGGGTCTATCAAATTTCCAGTAAGTCCTGAAAAATCTAGATGGTTTTGTGAATGAATGAAGAGATGTCTTCATTCACTACTTCTCATACTTCTAATGTCCAGCTGGTCCAGGGGACCAGCTACTTCATTTACTACTATCTCATAGTTTCTAACACAGTTCAAACTCATCCTGTTAATTACTGCTCCTCCAAGTGCCATGTTATATCTATATAGACATATAGATATAGATATAATGTTTTTTGAGATAGAGTCTTGCTCTGTTGCCCAGGCAGGAATGCATTGGGGTAATCTCGGCTTACTGCAACCTCCGCCTCCCAGGTTCAAACCATTCTCGTGCCTCAGCCTCCTGAGTACCTGGGATTACAGGCACCTGCTAGCACGCCCAGCTAATTTTTGTATTTTTAGCAGAGACAGGATTTCATCATGTTGGCCAGGCCGGTCTTGAACTCCTGACCTCAAGTGATCTGCCCTCCTTGGCCTCCCAAAGTGCTGGGTTTTTTTTTTTTTTTTTTTTTTTTTTAGATGGAGTTTTGTTCTTGTTGCCCAGGCTGGAGTGCAATGGCATGACCTCTGCTCACCGCAACCTCCGCCTCCTAGGTTCAAGCAATTCTCCTGACTCAGCCTCCCGTGTAGCTGGGATTACAGGCATGTACCACTATGCCCGGCTAATTTTGTATTCTTAGTAGAGACAGGGTTTCTCCATGTTTGTCAGGCTGGTCTTGAACTCCCGACCTCAAGTGATCTGCCCGCCTCGATCTCCCAAAGTGCTGGGATTACAGGCGTGAGCCACCGCACCCAGCTCCAAAGTGCTGGGATTAACGGTGTGTGCCACTGTGCCTGGCCTATGTTATATATATTTTAAAGTTAATGCTTTTGTTATTCTAGTGGCTCAATCACTATCTTTTAATAAAGTCACATTTGTACCTCGAGATCTTCTGGTTTGGGAGCTTTGAGACAGGATTTTGAGAACTTCCATCTTCTGTGTCTTTGTATTGATCCATGCATTAGGAGCCAATGAACCTTGAAAAGCCCCATGTTTGGTCACAGAATAAACATAGGTGGGCCAAGCAGCACCTTCCCTAATCTTTCTCCTCCCCATCCATGGACAATGTCATATGACCTTGGATAAATTATTTAACCTGTCCATATCTCAGTTTCCTCAACAGGAAAACAGGGATCACAAGAGTCATGGTGGAATGGTGAAGAGCTAAGTGACTTGCAGTGTGCCTGAGACAGTCCAAACTGTGCCTATTATCCCGGTGTCATTATCAAATTGTCCCAATCTAGAGGATAAATAGTTATCTTATTAGGAGTATACATTTTACAGTTGAGCAAAGGTTTGATTTGAATGACAATTTAGTCCCTTAGTGTCATTACTTGACCTCTCTGTAACTCAGTTTATTTACCTGGACAATGGCAATAATCATATGTTATTTTCTTCTAAGGGTTATTATAAGAATAAATGAAAACAATACAGGTAAGAGCACAATGAACTGTAGCTGCTATTACCCTCAGCCGCCACGTGGGAGGCTCTATTAGTCAGGACTGTCAGTTTCAATTGTGAGAAATATACCTCAAAGTAACATATGTGGCAAAGAAAATTTGTTGGCACATAAAACAGAAGTCCAGGGGTTTGGCTAGCTTCTGGCTGCTAAGGTCAGGTGCTTGAATTATGTCATCCCAAATCTGTGTTCTTCTTCCATCTTTCAGTTCTTTTTTCCTCCATGCTGGCAACATTCACCAAAAGGCTATCCAGGGTGAATAAGTTAGGCACTCCTAACCTGCCTAACTCCAGCTCCTGAGAGCTCCAGACTTACATAATCCGTACAGTTCCTGATACATAAAAAGACACTTTATTTTCCAGAGTCCATGTCACACCTTGGAAAGAAAAACTCTGAGTGGCCCCAATGGGTCATGGACCCACTTATCCCCATGCCCACGGAGATGAGGCATGCTGATTGTCCAGTCTGAGTCACACCCTGCCCCAAAGCAAAGGAAGCAGGTGCCCTTGATTACATCTTACAGAGTTGGGGAGAGAAGGTTCCCCAGAAGGAAGAAAGGATAGATTTTTAAAAACTAGCAGATGACCACCATGTCTATCCTTAACAAAGGATTCAAAAACTGCATTCAAACCCTAATGCTCCTATGTTGAGAAAGTGGTCTCTGGTAGACATGTAAAGTTTATTTTGGCCAGGCACAGTGCTTCGCACTTGTAATCCTAACACTTTGTGAGACTGACAAAGGAGGATCACTTAAGCTCAGGAGTTCGAGACCAGCCTGGGCAACGTCTCTACATTTTAAAAAATCAATTCTGTGAAGAACCAGGAAGAAGAAAATGAAGGATAATAAAAGGAAACTAATTCCTTTTTCAAAATGACAGAAAGGTATGAGAGGTAACCCACAGCTGAGAATGTATCTTCACAACGTGCTGCCAGCACAGCTTATTCTCCATTTATCCAACACATTGATTGTCCTCTGCTCTTCACCACGCCTGGTGACTCAAGGCCAGTGTTTTAGGAGGGCCTAACTTGGCTTCCACTGGGTTGAGATTAGGAGGGAGAAAGCAAGGCTAGGGCGCTTCCCCTCCGTCCTCAGCCCTCCGTCTTCCCCACTGTCCTGTCAGCCCCAAGCTTTCTCCAGGCTCTGGAAACGTGTTCCCATCCCTTTTGCCTCTGTGTCTAAGGGTGGTAACAGCTTCACAGTTTGCTAGGCCTTGGATATCTTATCATGTCCTGATGCTTCCTTAACCCTGCTCACTTCTCTCCACAAATGTTAAACTCGATTTGACTCTCCTTTTTTAAAAATCTTGAGTGTTCCCATCAAAAAGTGGGCAAAGGACATGAATAGAAATTTCTCAAAAGAAGATATACAAACGGACAACAAACGTATGAAAAAATGCTCAACATCATTAATCATCAGAGAAATGGAAATTAAAACCACAGTAACATACCACCTCACTCCTGCAAGAATAGCCATAATTTAAAAGTCAAAAAATGGCCAGGCACAGGGGCTCACATCTGTAATCCCAACACTTTGGGAGGCTGAGGTGGGTGGATCATGAGGTCAGGAGTTCCAGACCAGCCTGGCCAACATGGTGTAACCCCATCCCTACTAAAAATACAAAAATTAGCTGGGCGTGGTGGTGCACACCTGTAATCCCAGCTACTGGGGAGGCTGAGGCAGGAGAATGGCTTGAACCCAGGAGACGGAGGTTGCAGTGAGCTGAGATTGTGTCACTGCATTCCAGCCTGGGTGACAGAGCAAAACTCCGTCTCAAAAAAAAGTCAAAAAACAGTAGACGTTGGTGTGGATGTGGTGAAAGGGGAAGGCTTTTACATTGCTGGTGGGAATGTAAATTAGTACAATCTCTATGGAAAACAGTATGGAGATTCCTCAAAGAACTAAAAGTAGATCTATCATTCAGTCCAGCAATCCCACTACTAGGTATCTACTCAAATGAAAAAGATATCATTATATAAAAAAGACACATGTACACACATGTTTATAGCAGCACAATCCACAAGCGCAAAGATATAAAACCAACCTGAGTGTCCACCAACCAATGCGTGAATAAAGAAAATGTGGGTTGAGCATGGTGCCTCACACCCATAATCCCAGCACTTTGGGAGGCTAAGGTGAGTGGATCACTCGAAGCCAGGAATTGGAGACCAGCCTGGCCAACATAGTAAAACCCCATCTCTACAAAAAAATAAAAAATTATCTGGACATGGTGGTGAGTGCCTGTAGTCCCAGCTACTTGGGAGGATGAGGCTGGAGGATCACTTGAACCTGGGAGGTGGAGGTTGCAATGAGCCGAGATCATGCCACTGTACTCTAGCCTGGGAGACAGAGTGAGACTTTGTCTCAAGAAAAAAGAAAAAAAGAAAAGAAAAAGAAAAGAGAAAATAAAACAGGGAAGGGGAGGGGAGGGGAGGGGAGGGGAGGGAAGGGAAGGGAAGGGAATATACACTGTAGAATACTACTCAGCCATAAAAGGAATGAAACAGTGTCATTTGCAGCAACTTGGATGGAGCTGGAAGCCATGATTCTAAGTGAAGTAACTCAGGAATGGAAAACCAAATACTGTGTGTTCTCACTTATAAGTGAGAGCTAAGCTACTAGGACACAAAGGCATAAGACTGATGTAATGGACTGTGGTGGGGAGAGTGGGAGGTGAGTGAGGGATAAAAGACTACATATTGAGTACAATGTACACTGCTTGGGTGATGAGTGCACTAAAATCTCAGAATTTGCCACTGTAGAATTCATCCATGTAACCAAAAACCATTATAACCCAAAGCTATTGAAATTTTAAAAAATATTCTGAGCGTGCCATCGGTTTATAGGCAAGACTTTGACCCATTAATCAGAACTAATGTAATTTATTAGAATGTGAAATAATGTAATTAGAGTTACATTAGAAATCTAATGCTTTGCTTACATTAGTTTTCTGTTTCCCCCCATGTGTATAAATAATACATATTCATATAGAAAAAATATGAAAATACAAAATGCAGAATCTTACCACCTAGATTTTGGGATATAACCTTCCATATTATATTCTTTGTGTGTAAATACATATACACACAGGTGTCTTTTTTTTTTTTTTAAGCAAATGTGGAATAATTATTAGATTTTTATCTTTTTTTTTTTTTTTTGAGACTGAATCTCACTCTGTCGCCCAGAGTGCAGTGGAGCAACCTTGGCACACTGCAGCCTCTGTCTCCAGGATTCAAGCAATTCTCCTGCCTCAGCCTCCTGAGTAGCTGAAGTTACAGTTGCCCGCTGCCACACCTGGCTAATTTCTGTATTTTTGGTAAAGGCGAGGTTTCACTATTTTGGCCAGGCTGGTCTCAAACTCCTCACCTCAGGTGATCCACCTGCCTCAGCTTCCCAAAGTGCTGGGATTACACAGGTGTGAGCCACTGCGCCTGGCCAATTATTATATTTTTAAATGGAAATTTCTCAAAAATAAAAAAATGTGTAAAAATGGTCTACTTTCATGTTAAACAGGTAATAGAAAGTTAATGTTTTTAGATTAAACTTTAATCACACAAAAGTTAACTTTATGTTTGTAGAATGTTATTATTAGTTATTTGCTTTTTTTCAAAACAATTAAAAAATAATTATTTTAAAAGTTTTCATTTGTAGACAAACAACTCTGAAATTTTCCTCAGGCCAGGAAAAATAAATATGAGGAATATTTTTGGATTTGACTAGTTTTCAGTGATTCTCTTTAACTGTCATAATAGTGGGGAAAAAAGAAAATTGAAATAAGATAGAACACATTCTAATTTATATTTCCATCTGTTTATTTAGCTTTAAATGAGAATACAACATTTTTCCTAGGCACTTCACTTTAAAAAAATTTAAAAATTTGCCAATACTGATTAGTATTTAAAAAAAACACAAAAGTTATATATTTTACAATCTGAATGAAATGCTGATTCAGCAATGCCTTTTAAACAAGGCAGAAGGATTTGGGACTCTGTCTCCTACCAAGAATTATCTCGTTAACTAGACTCCCTTGCATGGCTGAAACCAATCACAAATGTTATTCTCACCTGTTGGTAGTTCCACAAATGCAATAAATTTGAAGGCCACTTTAGAACCTGATATAGTGTCCTTTGAAATAAGTATAACTGCCTTTATTGGCCCAAGTTACTCAGAGTGATCTAGGATAACAAAGTGTTTATCCACCAAAATGACTGGGAACATTCACTCATGCAAACCTTATGAGCCGTTCAGACTCCATGTAATCATTTATGTGATCTGGGGTCTTCACTTTCTCCTTTCACATGACATTCATTGCTCCTCTCTCATAGCTTCTAATATTGCTTAGAGAAGACAAGGGGAATATAGATTTTTTTTCATTGTTAACAAACAGTCCCCCAGCCCCATTAATTCAGTTTTCCAATCCATTGATTTTACAGTAATTCTTAAGAGATTTCTCCTGGCATGCATCATTTCTCTGACTCACCCACCACTCCCTCGTGGCTCTGAAAAAGTCTCGGCCTGGATGTAAACCTTACTTCTTTGGCATGACCTTCCTCAGTTGCAAAGAGAACTCCAGGGTCAGCCAGACATCTGACTCTTTCACCTATGCAGTTCTTGTAAATGTTGTCTAGAGTCATGATCTCCACGTTTTCCCAGAACTTTATGATTATCAGAGCTTTTGAAGGCATGCTTAAAAAGATGAAAAGACGCTCAACGAGTCAGTGATGATTGCAATGCACTGTCTACCCCAGTCAGTCTAACGTCTGGTGGGGCCCATGAAAGTGTGCACAATCATCACTCTATTCTCTCAGCCTCAGTGCAATCTCCTTTTCTTCCAGGACTTGGCTCTCAGAAACCCCACATTCTGCATACATCCCAGTAGACAACCTTTGGCATTATGGTATGCTTCTTATCACTTGTTAGTACCAAATTGTACTCCACACTCACCACATCAAGCTCATCCTCAGCTCAGCATTCTGAGAGATACTCTGTGTTCTCAGTTGATGCAAAATAAATTGTACCCAGTGGGCAAAACCTAGGCCCTAACTGGGAAGTGCTTGGGGAACACCAGTGTGCTATGTCATGCTCACTGACAACCACAGGTCTAGAGTTTCATGTTGCCTAGACTGATTTTCACTGTCTTTATTACAAACAAGAGGCTGAAATCTTACTCCAGGATTGTGGTGTTAGAAACTGTACTTACACCCAGGCTAAAGATAACCCGGTTCCAGCCACAGAACTTGTTTTGGTTTCTGAACCTGCAGGCTTGGTTCAATCTCTTCCCTCTGCTTGGGTATGCTGCCCCGAGATCTTAATACAGTTGGTTCCTTGTTATCATTCAGGTCTCAGCTTGAATGTAAGCTTCTCAGAGAGGCCTTTCCCAACTATTGAAAGTAGCTCACCCACTTCTATTTGTTCTCTATCATATTATCCCACTTAGTGTATTCGTGTGTGATTAACATCCGAAATTACTATATTTTCTTATTGTCAGTGTTAGCTAGACAGGCCAATAATGTGTACGGTCTCTCAGGACACTGTGCCTACTTAGAAGGACTCCCCACTTGGTTTAAGGCTTTGCTGTTCTCATCTTAAAATTATTAATTTTGTTTTTGAGACAGGGTCTTACTCTGCTGCCCAGGTTGGAGTGCACTGGTGCGATCTCAGTTCACTGCAGCCTCTGCCTCCCAAACTCAAGCAATCCTCCTACATCGGCCTGAATAGCTGGGACTACAGGTATGTACCACCACCCCCAGCCAATTTTTGTATTTTTTGTAGACATGAAGTTTTGCTATGTTGTCCAGACTGGTCTTGAACTCCTGGTCTCAAGCAATGTGCCCACCTTGGCCTCCCAAAGTCCTGGGATTACAGGTGTGAACCACTGTGCCCAGCCAATAATTTTTTTTTAAAAAAGGACCTCATTTGCATTTTGCATCACAAATTAGGTACCATTCCTGTTTATTATTTATTGCCTTTCTCTTTGCTATTAGAAATTAAGTTCCAGAAGAGCAGGGATCTGACCTTTTGGCTCAATATTGTGTTGCCAGCACGTACAGCACTACAGGGAACACTGTAGTTGCTCAGTAAGTATTTGTTAAATTCAACAGAATTGTCATATGACCCAGCAATTTCGCTCGTATGTATATACCCAAAAGAATTGGAAACAGGTGGTCAAACCCATACCTGTACACAAATGTTATACCAGCACTATTCACAATAGCCAAAAGGTAGAAACAACTTAAATGTCCATCGACAAATGAATGGATAGAGAAATTGTGTTATATTCATACAATGGATATAATGGATAATGGCAATTTTTTAATTATTCAGCCATAAAAGAAAATTGTAGGAGAGAAGAGATTTATTTTCTAACCCATTGCTAGGTTCATAGCTGAGGCACTTGCAATAAAAGACAGCTTAGGCTGGGCACCGTGGCTCACATCTTCATCCCAGCACTTTGGGAGGCTGAGGCAGGAGGCTTGCCTGAGGCCAGGAGTTCATGACTGGCCTGGTCAACATAGCAAGAGCCCATCTCTACAAAAAATAAAAAGAAAGATTGGCCAGACATAGTGGTGCTGCCTATAATCCCAGCTACTCAGGAGGCCGAGGTGGGAGGACTGCTAGAGCCCAGGAGTTTGAGGTTACAGTGACCTAAGATCTCACCACTGTACTCCAGCCTGGGTGACACAGGCAGACGCTGTCAAAAAAAAAAAAAAAGAAAAAAGAAAAAGAAAAAGAAAAAACAGCTTAACAAGAGAATAGCATACAAATTTTATGTGATATAGGAGCCTTTTTAAATGAAAAACCAAAAAAACAGAGAAACCTATGCATTTTTATGCTTAGGTTTGATGATAGTCAGGCAGCAGTACGATTGGACAAAAGGGGTGAAAACTGATGGTAATAAACCAGGGAGAATTTAGCAAGCCCTGTTTGTTCAGGTTCTTCTCTGAGTTTCTGTGTCCTTAGAGACAAGGGCATTTTTCTTTGAGTATAATGTGGCCATCTCTGGAATGAGGGCCTTATGCTCTACTTCAGAAGAAGATAAAAAAAAAAAAAATTCTCTTATAGTCTACTTCAAAAGAGAAGGGTGGGAGGAAGGTCAGAGAGAACGTCCTGCTTCTCCAGTGTTCTCAAATACCAAAGTGCCATATTTTAGGGTAGTGGGTCCTGAACGCCATCAGAATGAAGTACTGATACTGATATATGTGATGGCCTGGATGAACCTCAAAAACATTATGCTAAGTGAAAGAAGCCAGACACAAAAGATCATATCTTTCATGATTTTATTTACATGAAGTGTGCAGAATAGGTAAACCTAGCGAAACAGAAAGCAGATTGGGAGTCACCCAGAGGCTGGAGTGGGATTGGGAGTAACTGCCAAATGGGTATGGGGTTTTATTTTGGAGTGATGAAAATGTTTCAGAACTGAAGACAGTGTTCGCACAATATTGTAAATGCACTAAATGCCACTGACTTGTTCACTTTTAAATGGTTAATTTATGTTATGCAAGTTTCATCCCAATTTAAATAAAGGATAGAACTTGTTTCAGAACTCTTTGCCATGACTAAATCTAAAGTATTCTTAACCCAGCCTAGGGCTTCAAAAACTTCTATCCAAAGCTTTTAGTGTGCAGAAAGATAAGAACACATTCAAGCCCAGCGCAGTGGCTCATGCCTGTAATCCCAGGACTTTGAGAGGCCAAGGTGGGCGGATCCAGTTGAGGTCAGGAGTTTGAGACCAGCCTGACCAACATGGTGAAACCCCATCTCTATTAAAAATACAAAAATGAGCTGGGTGTGGTGGCGCACGCCTGTAATCCCAGCTACTCGGGTGGCTGAGGTAGGAGAATCACTTGAACCCGGGAAACAGAGTCTGCAGGGAGCCGAGACCATGCCACTGCATTCTAGCCTGGGCAACAAAGTGAGACTGTCTCAAAAAAAAAAAAAAAAAAAACCACACAATTTCAAAGATTTGCTTTCATCAAGATGACACAGGACACCATTATCATTCTCATGACAATCCTACTTCTATTAATTTTTTGTCTTATGCAATTTTTTGAAAACTTTATTTGGTAGGAGCTGAGTGTGATGGTACATGCCTATAGTCTCAGCTACCTGGGAGGCTGAGGCAGACAGATCCCTTGAGCCCTCAAGGCCAGACCACATATGCAGCAAGACCCCAACTCAAGAAAATTAGAAAAAAAAGTATTTGATGATTATTGAAGATGTACATGTAATTATAAAGAATTATACAGAGAGATTTTGAGTGTCCTTCACCCGGTTTCCCCCAATGCTAACAACTTGCAACACTATAGAATATTATGGCAACAAAGAAATTGACATAAATACAATCTGTCTACCTCATTTGGATTTCACTGTTTTACATGTGCTCATTTGTGTGTGTGTGTGTGTGTGTGTGTGTGTATCCTGTTTCTACACTGAAGTGTAACAATAGCTCCTTTCAGTATTGTAGTCTGTTGACTAGTAAGAAATTTCAGAGAGCTGGTGGCCCCACCGCAGTAACCACAAGTAAGTGACCCAGAGCAAAAGTTAAAAGAAAGAAACATTTCTGAAGTCTTGCATGGGACTTGGCAGTCCGGATCCTGTTAGTTCAATCATGCCTTTGACATTCACTTGACCCTTTTACTGCTGCAATTCTTAAAAGGACTGGCATGCGTTTTGTTTAATTCAGCAGATGGAGGGATGTGATACAGTAAGAATTTCTTCTGTCATTTGAGAAACTGGGAAACGTGAAAGTGTAAACATAGAGTGGTAGCATTAAAAAGACAGGTGCCAATAAGGTAGTTTTACTTGTGAAGAATACTTGCTAGTTCTGCCTGCTAATAGATTTAACTTGGAACGGAAACCTCAGGTGAATGAACAGATTTAAGGACATTTTCTAGTTTTTACCTCAGTGTGCATCCTGTATGTTAGGAGAATTCATTCGAAGGTTCTAGTGAATGATCCTTTCTCAAGTGCGCTGGTTGAAGGATTAGAAATCCCATTTTGCCTACTTGGCTTCCGCGCCACCTTCCTGTGTTAGTAGCATGTGGATTTTCCTTTGAGGAGCCGCTCTCTCCTAGTCAAGCTGTCTTGATGATGCTATCCACAAACCCCACCAACCCCTGCCCCACACTCAGGGCTCACAGGATGGGCACATGACTCAATGGAATACACATTCCACTCTTCCACATGTAATCATTGGTTCAGAAAATGCACATATCCAAAACTGGTCAAGAGATGTAATTCCTGATCTTTTGCTAAAATAACAAACAACCTCCTTCCATTGGACTAGCAAGTGTTAATACATAGGCATGGAGCATCTGAACACCAGTAATGAGAGCATGCTGCAAATGAAGCCACCATGCAAGAGAACAGACCTGACAGCCATTCTGAGCACCTAGAACCAGCCATACCTGAAGCTCTGATCTTCTCAGTTCCATAAGCCAATAAGTTAGTAAGTTAATTACCTTTCTTCATGTGCTTAAACAAATGAGTTTTTTGGTTTTTTTCTGTCACTTACAACACCATGAGAAGGATCAATAGCAAATAACATCTATTAGGTTAAGTTTGAGGCCATAAGTCCTTAAGCTAATTTAGTATTTATGCTCTTATCATTCAATAATTCCCTTATCTTTTCATCTGTTTGCATTACTGCCTGCAATAATTTGCCTGACCCATGGCTTTAGTGCTTAGTGTGAAAGAAGTAACTCAAGTAGAGTAAACAAATGGCACTGTGAGTACATTAATGCTTCTGGCCCTATAATGTCATCTTTTAAATAGGTTATGCATGTGTAACACTGCAGTGGACCATCTGTACTGCTTATTTAAGTTCTGTAATGAAATGGCCAGGGCCCTCATTGTTTATTTATGTGATACAGGCAGCCTCCCTCTAAATCTAATTCAATCTTCAGTCACTGTTTTGTAGGCTAGGAGCTCTAATGACTGCAAAAGAAATGTGTGCTGCTTCAGAAGATGCTATTAAAAGAAAATTGTTCCCAAAGAAATTTTTATCTCCTGATGGGGGGAGCTAAATCACTATAAATTATGGAAAAGGAAATTGTAAATGTGTCTTCCTTTCTTTTTATTGGAGGCATTGTTTTATCACAACTGTCAAGTAGAGCATACACCTATTTTGAAAAGCTTTTTACAACTTTGAATTAAGCAAAAATGGAGAAATAAGAGGCTGCATAATTAGAAGAGCTTTGCAAAGCAGGGTTTCACCATTCCTTTTTTATTCACGAATGGCACCAGCAAGGAGGGGGGCGCGGTGGCACAGAAGGTGAAACAGAGAAAAACAACAGGAAAATACAGGAAAGAGAAGTGAGATCATCAGGAGAATCGTAAGAATCTTGAAAGGAAAAGCTGAGAACTTCAGAATTTCATTCTCCTGGGGCAGAGGAAAAGAGGATCGGGAGGTGGGGAGGTCAGGAGGGCTGGGGCAGGAATTTGAAGTCTTTTCAACTGAATAAGTAATCAATCAATCTACTCCTGTTGATGTGAACTTGGATCTTATCAAAAAAATCTCAAAAAGAATGACTATCTTCCCTGTCCATCACGGGGGATTTCAATGGACTCAGGTCCATTGTAGTTACTATTCACGTTAATCACACAGCGGCTGTGCTCATCAAAGCCAGCAGAGGGAGCACAAGATTAATGGGTGGGTTCCAAGCTTTGCCAAGGAACCAATGCCCTTATCCAGGACTTCCCAATATGGTTTGTGAAGGTAAACATTTGGCTTTCTCCCATGCCTCCTTCCTTACTTGCCTCCCTTCATCTCCCTCTTTCCCTACCCCAGTACATCCCTACCCACCCTCCCCCGGCATCAATCCTCCCACCCAAATTGTCTGATTTGTCATTTGGAAACATTTTACCAGAGTTCACAGGTTGACATTCTGTTGGCCAACCCCATGACAGATGGGAAAGACAGGCCCCAATGTAGGTCAAACAACAAAAATCATGCTGGATGAATTTTGAGTGCCAAGCAAAATCTAACGTTAGGAGAAAATAACAGGTTGCAAAATTGCATATATACTAGGATCTCGAGTGTATAATATTTTTTAATGATAGAAAAAAGAGAAATTTATCAAATTAAGAGTGATTGCTCTGGAGTGTGATGTGTCTGAAGGAAGCTGAGAGTTGGTGGATGATTTTTTTTCTTTCTTCATTGCATATTTCCATGCTTCAGATGTATACATTGTATACGATGTATACATTGAACAGCTTTGATCACCATAAGAAAAATAAAACATTCAAAATGCTCATGTTTATTTTACATGTTCACATGCAATACTCTCTGTTTAATAATGCCATAGAAAATGTTCATGTGGGCCGAGCATGGTGGCTCATGCCTGTAATCCCAGCACTTTGGGAGGCCGAGGTGGGTGCATCACTCGAGATCAGGAGTTCAAGACCAGCCTGACCAACATAGTGAAACTCCGTCTCTACTAAAAATACAAAAATTAGCTGGGTGTGGTAATGCATGCCTGTAATCCCAGCTGCTCCAGAGGCTGAGGTGGGAGAATCGCTTGCACCCAGGAGGCAGAGGTGGCAGCGAGCCAAGATTGTGCTACTGTACTCCAGACTGGGTGACAGAGCGACACTCTGTCTCAAAAAAAAAAAAAAAGAAAAAGAAAAAGAAAAAAGAAAATGTTCATGTGACCATACTAATTAGCTTTGCAAGGGAAAGAAGAAAACAAGCTCTTACGGAATCCCAGGTGCTAGGCACTGTATTAGCAGCTGCGGGATAACAAGACGAGTTAGACACAGTCTGACCTCAGGAAGCTCACAGCCACACAGAGCATCTTATTCCCTTCTCACAATGACTCTATGAGTGTCTTAGTCCATTCCTGCTGGTCTCACAAAATACCACCAACTGGGTAATTCATAAACTACAGAAATGTATTTCTCAGAGTTCTGCAGGTTGGGACGTTCAAGATCATAGTGTGGGACTGGGTGTGCTGGTAATCCCAGCACTTTGGGAGGCCGAGGAGGGTGGATCACTTGTGGTCAGGAGTTTGAGACCATCCTGGCCAACATGGTGAAACCGTGTCTCTACTAAAAATACAAAAAAATTAGCTGGCATGGTGGCAGGCCCCTGTAATCCCAGCTACTCAGGAGGCTGAGACAGAAGAATTGCTTGAACCTGGGAGGCAGAGGTTGCAGTGAGCCGAGGTCATGTCATTGCACTCCAGCCTGGGCGACAAGAGCGAAACTCCATCTCGGAAAAGCAAAAAAAAAGAAAGAAAATCACAGTGTAGGTAGATTTGGTGTTTTTGTGAAGGTCTGTTCCATAGATGGTGATTTCTCATGGCATCCTCACATGGTGGAAAAGGTGGCAGGGAAGAGCTCACATCTATTAGTCAAGCTATTTAATTAATGCTTTCCTTTATCTCAGCTGATTTTTAACTGAAATTTATTTTAAAGGAAGCTTTGTGCTACTATCATAAATGCAAATCAGAATTATTTTCCATAAATAAGAGATAACCATAAAATAAGCAAAATAAAAACAAAAATGTATATACTATTGTTGAGGAAGCTCAAGCTCTCTCTTTGTTATTAAAGGGAGACTAGCAAGTATGAGAGGGACATATCACCTCACTGAGGCTTTCTTCTGGAAATAAACAGAAGGTCTTAACAAGTCCTGAAAGGGAAAAGCTTTGTATACAATTTAATGCATACTGTAAATGACATGGAGGCTTTGAAAACACAGTACTACTTGATGCAAAGCCAAGAGAAATATCCCAGTCAAAGCAGAAGAGAGAAATCTAGCAGCTGAAAGCCAGGGCTTAGGTGAAAGAATATATAAATCAAATTTCACTACCATGATTGTTTTGGAAATATAAGCATCGACTGGAACATGAAACTGAAAGCCATCTTTTAAAATACAAAAATGTTATTTCTTGGCCGGGCGCGGTGGCTCAAGCCTGTAGTCCCAGCACTTTGGGAGGCTGAAAGGGCGGATCACGAGGTCAGGAGATCGCAACCATCCTGGCTAACCCGGTGAAACCCCGTCTCTACTAAAAAATACAAAAAACTAGCCGGGCGAGGTGGCTAGCGCCTGTAGTCCCAGCTACTCCTGAGGCTGAGGCAGGAGAATGGCGTGAACCCGGGAGGCGGAGCTTGCAGTGAGCTGAGATCCGGCCACTGCACTCCAGCCTGGGTGACAGAGCGAGACTCCGTCTCAAAAAAAAAAAAAAAAAAAAAGTTATTTCTCAGTGAGGAGGCAGTGCAATGAGTTAGATACCAGTTTATAAATGAAATAGACATGGATTCAAATCCAGCTAAGCTATTTATTACATGCTTACCCTGTTTTTCTCCAAGCTTCAATGTTTTCATCTATAGGCCAATGGAGAGCGATAAGTAGTTTTTAATTATAAAATGGTCATTTGTATATCTTAGGTTAAAGGTTAATTTTCCCAAAAAGTTAAAATCATGACTATCATATAGACATACAATGAACACCTGGAATACATTTTATTTAACTCATTACTAATGAGTGAACCAGTGAAATGTTATCATTCATTCAAAGGAGAAGTCCAACAGCAGATACATATATAGATGGGAATACTGAAATAAATTTGCAAGTGGACACAAAACTGTTTATTTCCACAATAAGAGAGGAAAATCAATTGACCGTCCATAGGACAGAATTTCCTTGCATGACTATGAACAAGAAACATTTGCATGACTTATTTTTATCATCAATTTCTGAATTATTGTGATCAATACAGAAATCTATAGTAAAACACTTTTCAAGTTAACTTTTATCTCAACTGACTTGTAAAATAGCCTAGCCCAAGACCAAGATGTATATCCCTGTAGGATTACATGGTCTCTAAAGACAGATATTTCACTGAAAGAATATCCAATTTGAATATTCCAAAAAAATATCTCTTTTATTTATTCAAAAGTCTTAAATTTTGCCTTATACCCTTATACTTATGCTAAGATTGGATCTGTAAAAGTTACCCTTTTTTTTTTTTTTAAATTGAGACAGGGTTTTGCTCTGTTACCCAGGCTGGAGTGCAGTGGTGCATCACGGCTCACTGCAGCCTCAACCTCCCAGGCTCAAGAGAGATCCTCCCACCTCAGCCTCCCAAGTAGCTGGGACTACAAGCACATGCCACCATGCCCGCCTAAGTTTTTATTTTTTTATAGAGAAGAGGTCTCACTTTGTCACCCAGGCTGGTCTCAAACTCCTGAGCTCAAGCAATCCACCTGGCTTGGCCTCCCAAAGTGCTTACAATACAGGCATAAGCCACTGTACCCGGCCTGTACCCAGCCAATTGTTCACAATTAACAACTGTTCACATTAAAATGTTGCCAACATTAATGATTCTGTAGTACTGTAATTAACTACTTGGAGAGATGGAATACATGAACTTTAAGACCTCTTCAAATTCTACAATTGTAGGATTTGATCATGTAACATATTACAATGTTTATATTTTACTAAAGCTGTTTCAGAAAGATTGGGAGCAAATTGAAAATCACCCTGAAATAAAGTTAAAAACATTTCTGAAATTCAAATGTAAGTTAATTAAAAATAAAAGTTGATAATAGAAAAACAAACTTAAAAACAATTTTCAGTAAAATTTGAATTATATAAAGCCAGGCTTTTCCTTATTTAAGAAATATTGACAGGCTGGGCACGGTAGCTCACTCCTGTAATCCCAGCTCTTTGGGAGGCCGAAGTGGGTGGATCGCCTGAGGTCAGGAGTTCGAGACCAGCCTGACCAATATGGTGAAACACTGTCTCTACTAAAAATACAAAAATTACCCCGGCATTGTGGCAGGTGCCTATAATCCCAGCTACTCGGCAGGCTGAGGCAGGAGGCAGGAGAATCGCTTGAACCCGGGAGGCAGAAGTTGCAGTGAGTTGAGATCACGCCATTGCACTCCAGCCTGGGCAACAAGAGCGAAACTCCATCTCAAAAAAAAAAAAAAAAAAAGAGGAAAGAAAATACATATTGACAAAGGATGATAACTGTCAAAGAAGAAAAGTGACAAAATCTCCAACTCTGTGTCCTGATCAACATGGAGATTGATGACAAATCATTTCCAAGACTTTTTCCAAAGACATGGACATGATTTTTAGTGATTTTTAAGTCATTCCGTTTCAAGTCCTTACACACTATTTCTATAACAAAAAGTACTGTTTTATAGTGAGAAAGGTAACTAAAGATACATTCTCTAAGCAATTAAGGTAACTTGAGGGTGTTTGGAAGTTGATTTCTTAATTTCATCGTGACTCAAACTCAGATTTCCAATGAAGTTCTGCAAGTCTGTTAACATTTTCCCACTGGCCCCAGATTGGCTGGTTCTTATTTTTGGTGTGGGGGCACTTCTCTGTGACAAACACGCAACTCAATGATTCTCTCTTCGCCATTTAAACCACCCAAACCCTCACATAAACTTAGTGAACCCAGCAAAGGAATTCAAATAACATTTCCTTCTATTCACAAAAACTTCAACTTTTATGTTCAGTAATTAATGGCGCTGTGTAACCAGGGCTAACATTACAAAATAAGGGCAGTTATTATTTACTGCGGCCATAGTAATAAAGTGTCAAAGGTTATCACAACAGGATATCTGTGTTTAAATGGAAAGAGATAAAAAGACCGAGTCAAACTAGTTATCCCTGTTTTGTTTTTCCACTGGAGGGAAGTCTGCTAAAATAACTTCTAAATAGCTAAGTTGCAGTCTCAGCACAAATGGAAACTTTAATGTTCTAGCCCCTCTTTCCTTCCAATTGTAGGTGGTGGTGAGTATTAGAAATAAATCTAATTGAGTAACTGCAATGTGGAGATGCATTTTCTTTGCATCTTTTCATGATCTGTATGTAGTATGCATTGTCATTCCATCTTATAGAATGAGGGTAGCTAAGTTCTAGAAGCAACCTGGAAACACGCGTGATGAGCCGTGTTGATGGCTGGGCAACCACGAGCATGAACCTCATCAGGGCTCCACTCGAACCGCCTTCTCTCTGCTTTCATCTCATGGCCTTGCTTTCTCAGATGCCTCTACCATTTCTCAATATAATTCTAACAACTATCATCTCAGCCCTTCATCCTTATATTTATGGAAAAAGGTACAGCTTTTGGAGAACCGCTGATTCCTCTCCCTGGGCAATAGATGAAGACAGGGAAGCTCTGAGAGCTTTAGGTTACATATATAGTCATGTGTTACTTAACCACCAGGATACTCTTCTGAGAAATGCATCATTAGGTGATTTAATCCTTGTGCAAGCAACATGGAGTGTAAGTTACACAAACGTAGCTGGTATAGCCTGCTACACGCCCAAGCTATATGGTGTAGCCTATTGCTCCTAGGTACCAAACCTGTACAGCATGTGACTGTCCCGAATACTGTAGGCAACTGCAACATAGTGGTAAATATTTATGGATCTAAACATGAAAACAGAAAAGCTACAGTAAAAATATGGCAAGGAAGGTCAAAATGGTCCACCTGTATAGGGTATTTACCATGAACAAAGCTTGCAGAACTGGAAGTTGTTTTGGGTGAGTCAGTGAGTGAGTGGTGAGTGAATGTGAAGGCCTAGAACGTGACTGTACACTACTGTAGACTTTATAAACATTGTACACTTAGGCTACACTAAATTCACTTTAAAAATTTTCAGGGTGGAGAATAAGAAGAGGGTGAGGATAAAAACCCACCTATCAGGTACTATGCTCATTATCTGAGTGACAAAATAAACTGTATACTGAACTCCTGAGACATGCAATTTACCCATGTAACAAACCTGCACATATACCTTCTGAATTTAGAAGTTGGAAAGAAAAAAAAAAAGGAACTGAACAGATGTGAGTTTAAATCCAATTAACCATTTATTATACAGTCAGGCACCCCATAATGATGTTTTGGTCAATGATACCATATAAAACAGTGGTCCCATAAAGATGATAAAGGAGTATAAAGAAAACCTATTCTGTTTTCTTTCTTCGATAATAAATTAACCTTAGCTTACTGTAACTTTTTTGCTTTCAAAACTTTTTAATTTTTTAAACTTTTGACTCTTTTGTAAAAACACTTAGCTTAAAACATAAACACATTGTATAGCTATACAATTTTTTTCTTTATATCTTTACTCTGTATTTTTTTCTACTTTTGAAAAGTTAAAATGTTTTATTTTTTTGAATTTTGTTTAAAACTAAGACAAACACACACATTAGCCTAGGTCTACACAGTCAGGATCATCAGTATCACTGCCTTCCACCTTCACATCTTGTCCCAGTGGCAGATCTTCAGCAGCAACAATAAGCATGGAACTGTCACCTCCTACAGGGACAATGCCTTCCTCTGGAATACCTCCTGAAGGACCTGCCTGAGACTGTTTTACAGTGGACTTTTTTTTTTTTTTTTGAGATGGAGTCTTGCTCTGTTGCCCAGGCTGGAGTGCAGTAATATAATCTCTAGGGTCACTGCAACCTCTGCCTCCTGGGTTCAAGTGATTCTCCTGCCTCAGACTTCCAAGTTGCTGGGACTACAGGCATGCGCCACAATACCCGGCTAATTTTTTTTATGTTTTTAGTACAGACTGGGTTTCACCATGTTAGCCAGGCTGGTCTTAAACTCCTGACCTCAAGTGATCCAACTGCCTTGGCCTCTCAAAGTGCTGGGATAACAGGCGTGAGCCACCGTGCCAGGCCAACATTTTTTATATATAAGTAAAAGAATGAAGTGGGCACAGTGGTTCATGCCTGTAATCTCAGCACTTTGGGAGGCTGAGGTGGGCAGAGCACTCGAGGTCAGGAGTTTGAGACCAGCCTGGCCCACATGGTGAAACCTGTCTCTACTAAAAATACAAAAATTAGCCAGGAGTGTTGGTGCACGCTTACAATCCCAGTTACTTGGGAGGCTGAGGCAGAAGGATTGTCTGAACCCGGGAGGAGAAGGTTGCAGTGAACCGAGATCACACCACTGCATTCCTGCCTGGGTGACAGAGCAAGACTCCAAAAAATAAAAACTTATCCTGTCCTGTAAATATCTAAACCAGGAATGTAGTCGTTTATTATCAAGTATTATGTACTTTACATAATTGTATGTACTGAACTTTTATACAACTAACAGTGCAGTAGGTTTGTTTACACCAGCATTACCATAAACTTGGGAGTAATACATTGTGCCATGGATGTTAAAGGCTAGTCACTAGGCAATAGGAATTTTTCATCTCCTTTATAATCTTTACGGAACCACTGTTTTATACGCTATTTTTCGTTTATCAAAACATCATTATGAGGTTCATGACCGTATAATCAATGCTTAATTGGATTTAAACCCACATCTATTCAGTTTCTAAGCTGATGCCTTCTTCCTCACGCATTACCTCCTTATTGAAAAATAAGCTTGTATTTTTTTTTTAAATTGACTTTACGGTCAGGCGCAGTGGCTCACACCTGTAATCTCAGCACTTTGGGAGACTGAGACAGGCAGATCACCTGAGGTCAGGAGTTTGAGGCCAGCCTGGCCAACATGGCGAAATCCTGTCTCTACTAAAAAATACAAAAATTAGCCGGGTGTGATGGTGCACACCTGTAATCCCAGCTACTCAGGAGGCTGAGGTGGGGGAATCGCTTGAACTCAGGAGGCGGAGGTTGCAGTGAGCCAAGATTGCACCACTGTACTCTAGCCTGGGTGACAGAGCGAGATTCTTTCTCAAAAAAAAAAGAAAAAAAAAAAAGGCTTTACATGTTCATTTTAAAAATAAAAATAATTCCAACTATGTAAGAAAATACACAATAAGAAAGTAAAAACTACTCCAATTCCCACTATGCAGTGGTTAATACTTGAATATATTATTTTCAAGGTTGTTTTGATTGCTGTTGTTTTTGTTTTTGAGATGAGTTCTCACTCTGTCACCCAGGCTGGAGTACAGTGGCGCAATCTTGGCTCACTGCAACCTCCGCTCATAGTTCACTGCACCCTCAAGCTGCTGGCTTCAAACAGTTCTCTCACCTCAGCCTCCCAAGTAGCTGGGACTACAGGCACATGCCACCATGCCTGGCTGTTTTCCAGTTTTTAAAATACATCTTACAAAACTGAAATCATCTAGTAATAACGTTCTATAGCCTCCTTATTTTCACTCAACAGGATATCAGTACATTTTTTCGTAAATATTTTAAGAACATGGTTGCTAATCATTGTAAATAACACCTTCATATTAATGTACTAATTTATTTAAATGATTTCAGTAACATTTTAAAACAATTTTGATTATCAAAATCTTTCATCTTAGATGTTTA
The DNA here is from genome assembly GCF_008728515.1 of Papio anubis. Classification (NCBI taxonomy): domain Eukaryota; kingdom Metazoa; phylum Chordata; class Mammalia; order Primates; family Cercopithecidae; genus Papio; species Papio anubis. The sequence goes on from NC_044977.1 coordinate 74,180,656, forward strand.
TTCTATAAGCGGAGTTATTGCCTGAATAACTCATAGAAATCAGAAATTAACACTATAGGGTTTCCAGCCTGGGCAACATGGCAAAACCCCACCTCTACAAAAAACTTAGTTGGGCATGGTGGTGCACGCCTGTAGTCCTCGCTATACAGGAGGCTGAGGTGGGAGGACTGCTTGAGCCTGGGAGGTCGAGGCTGCAGTGAGTAGAGATCGTACCACTCCACATCAGCCTGGACAACAGAGTAAGACCCTGTCTCAAAAAAAAAAAAAAAAAAAAAAAGACTATATGGTTTTCTTATCAACAGTTGCCAGTGCAATGGGCTAAAGAGCAGGGACTTCCACAAAAAAGAAAAAAAGAGTTATGTATAATAAAGTATAATAAAGATAGTAACACGTCTGAACCCTTTATAACACATATTTCTTAAAATTAAAAAGAAAAATCTTTCCATTTAGGCAGCACTTACACAATACCAAAAGATTCAGGTCAAGAATGAAAAATGATAAAGATGGAAAATTATCAGGCAGTTTTTGTCTAAGCGCTGAATCATCTGTATGATTTTGGTAATGTCTGGGATGAAAGTGTACTTAGTCTCTAAAGTACAAGGGGAAAAACAATACAACCATGCCGCAATCTAAAAACGAAATGCAGTGGGATATGTTTTGAACATTTCTGTATGAAGCATAGTCACTGGGAAATGTGAAGTAAGGTTCTATTACAACCACAATGTTCACTGACATTTTTCTGCCCTTCTCCCTGTTGAGTCTCTTGCAAGTAGACTTGAACACACCTGCTGAGTTGGGTCTAGCCAGAATTTTATAGGAGCTATAGTTCTCAACACACACAAAGGGGTTTGCTTGCATCTGTAACATATATTAGGTAAAGGATAAAGGATAACTATAGCATAAAAATATTGGGACAAAAGAGCTGGCAGCAAGAAACCATTCAGCAACAGTCTCAAAAAGAAATAAGTGGCCGGGTGCGGTGGCTATGTGGATTAGAATGTGACATATCAAGAGTTTCACCCAATGCTACAGAGATCCTCTTCTTTGATGGACTGGCAGATGGGTTAAACAGAATTTTCCTAGAATTACTCCCTCTCTTATAAATTACCCATGTCTGGCTTATTTCCTTGAAAAAAATTTTTTTTTCTGGCATTTAGTTTTTGGTTTTTTTTTTTTTGAGATGGAGTCTCGCTTTGTCATCCAGGCTGGAATGCAGTGGCCTGATCTTGGCTTGCTGCGGCCTCCACCTCCTGCCTCCCAGGTTCAAGACATTCTCCTGCCTCAGCCTCCCGAGTAACTGGAATTACAAGCGTGAGCCACCACGCCCGGCTAATTTTTCTAGTTTTAGTAGAGACGGGGTTTCACCATGTTGGCCAGGCTGGTCTCGAACTCCTGGCCACAAGTGATCTGCCCACCCCGGCCTCCCAAAGTGCTGGGATTACAGGTGTGAGCCACCTCACCCCAGCCACATTAAGCTTTGTTAGGCTTTAAAAGCAAAAAGGCTGGGTGCAGTGGCTCACGCCTGTAATCCCAACACTTTGGGAGGCTGAGGCGGGTGGATCACCAGAGGTTGGGAGTTCAAGATCAGCCTGGCCAACATGGAGAAACACTGTCTCTACTAAAAATACAAAATTAGCTGGGCGTGGTGGTGCATACCTATAATCCCAGCTACTCAGGAGGTTGAGGCAGAAGAATCTGGGAGGTGGAGGTTGTGATGAGCTGAGATCGTGCCATTGCACTCCAGCCTGGGCAGTAAGAGCGAAGAAACTCTGTCTCAAAAACAAACAAACAAACAAACAAAAACAACAACAACAAACAAAAACTCCCTCTCATGCTCCATTCTGTGATCATTTACCATTATTGTCAAGGAACCACCCCAATTTTTGCTATCTGTGAGAGAGAAGAGGGAGGGAAGGGAAGGAGAGAGAAAAGCACTAGAAGGAGAAAAAAACCTCATCACAGCTCTGAGAGAATGTTTAGGAAAAATAAGGATGATTTATCCCACATCTTGAAGGCTGGGTTTTATAGAACTAGGCAGACATGGTTATACTTCTTTCTTGTCTGGGATTAAATTATAACCAACAAAGGATCGGTAAAACCACAGTTGATCTTGGCAAAGTCGCCTCTGCCTCATCATTCAGAATTCAGCTCCGATGTCAATTCCTTGGAGAGCTGTTCCTCTGACTCCCAGGTATGATATAGAACCTGAGTCACCTTCTAACTCCCCCTTATTGTTAAGGACCCTGCACAGCACTTGTGGCTATTACATCTGGAATTTTTTACAAGTTGGTGTGTGTTTGTTTCCTTGTTTTCGGCTTGCCTGCACTATAGTGACAGCTTCAACAGAACATGATGATTAGTCTTATGGCAGGTATTGCTAGTCACCTATTCAAGATGCATTTAATTGTACCCTACTTCCCAAATGTGTTTACAGAAAACAAGGAGCCCATCAAGGAAAACAAAAGCTAACAAATGCTACATTTCTTAGCTCCCCTGCTGCTAGGGGTAGCCATGAGATGTGCAAAGAGATAGACCAGTAATTGTTGGGTAGAGCTTTTCAGGAAAGCATCCTGGAGGGAGGAATCCTCTGGAACACACATTCTCCCCTTCCGTTCCCCCTTCCTTATTGGAATGCAGACACTGCTGGAGGGAGAGCAGCAAGCTGGGACCACATAGAGAAGGTAGAGGCAGGCATGGTCCCCAGTGGCCCCTTGGAGCCACTGTGCAGGCACTGGACTGTCTGTGTCTAGACTTCTAATTACAGGAGAAAAATAAAACCCTTATTTGGTATAAGCCATTGCTGTCGGTGTTTCTGTCATTTCCTGCCAAAAGTCATTCCCAGTTGATATATCGCAGTATTCCTAGTACTTTGAACAGTGTCTGGCACATGGTAGATGTTCAACATTTGTGGAGGGGGCTGAGATTGAAGGCTATTCACCATCAGGCCCTAATACAAAATAATAGATATATATTGGAGTTTGAAGATGTCAATTAACCATATTACTCATTCCTAAGGATTCCAAGTCAATTGACAATAGACACAGGAGACAAATAGAGGTTTTTTAAAATGACCTTTCATTCATGCATTCATTCAATATTTATTGAACTCCTATTACGTACCACACACCATACTAAGTATTGGGGATAAAGCAGCGGATGTAACAGACCAAAATGCCTGCCCAGTGGTGCCTCTATTTAGTGGTAGAAGAAAGACCATAAACAAGATACATGTGTGTGCTAGGAGTTGGGGGACAATTTGGAGAAGATCACAAAAGGCCTCCCTGAAGAGTCATTTGAATATAGTTCTAAAGGGGCAATATGGGATTATCCGAGGGAAGAATATTCTAGGCAGACAGTACAGTAAATCTGTGGGCCTGCCGTGGACATTTTCAAGGTCTTGACCGTATGCCTCAAATTTTCCCATTTTAGTGCCAGCCTGATGTCAAATTACCAGTATCAGCACCCCTTTTGCCTGAAGGAGGCCTTCTCTGGGCACTGGACCCTGCCTTACCCCAGGCCTGAGACAGGCCCCTCTGGAGGGCTAACATTGTTCACCCCTGGCGTGCAAGCTCTACACCGGCTCCCAAACCTTGCCAGTAGAATTGAGATCAGTTGCCCACAGGGGTAGCTGGCTGAGTGGCACACCCTTTCATTTCCATCTCCTTTCCCAATTTCCTTACTTTCTAAATAAACAATTTACACTCAAATCCTTGTCTCCAGCTCTGTTCCTGGTGGATGACACAGTGAGACAGACCCTGAACTTGGTTATGTAAGGAGACTGGGATTCCTGCACCTGAGGGAGGGAATGGGGAGAGTAACATAGAGTCTTGGCACAAGGTCTTGTAGGACCCCGCACACTCCAGCTTTTATGCCAAGATAGGAAGCCTTTGGAGGGTTTGGGGTAGGGCCGTGACTTATGTTTTAAATGTTTACGCCAGGCTCCGTGGCTCACACCTGGAATCCTAGCACTTGGGGAGGTTGAGGTGGGCGGATTGCTTGAGCCCAGGAGTTTGAGGCCAGCCTGGGAAATATGATGAAACACTGTCTCTACTAAAAATACAGAAATTAGCCCAGTGTAGTGGCACACATCTGTTGTCCCAGCTACTTGGGGGCCTGAGGCAGAACAATCACTTGAACCTGGGAGGTCAAGGCTGCAGTGAGCCAAGATGGTGTCACTGCACTTCAGCCTGGGTGACAAAGTGCAACCCTGTCTCAATCAATCAGTCAATCAATCAATCAATAAATGCTCACTCTAGCTGTTGTGCTGAGAATAGGTGATAGGAGACAATGTTGGAAGCAGGGAAACTTTTTTTTTTTTTAAATAGAGATAGGGTCTCACCATGTTGCCCAGGCTGATCTTGAACTCCTGAGCTCAAGTGATCCTTCTGCCTCAGCCCTGCAAAGTGCTAGGATTAGAGGCAAGAGCCACCACACCCGGCCTGGAAGCAGGGAAACTTCTATTAAGGAACCTATTACAACTAGTGCAGGTAAATGATCAGAACTAGGGCCAGAGTGGTAGCTTTGTGGCTGTCAAAGCTGGAGTGAAGAACACTGCCTAGACACATGTCAGCATGATCTTCCCATCCCTCGTCACCTCAGTTGAATTCATCCTCCAGTAGAGCAGCTGGAAAACCTCAGGTCTCCAGGTGCTGAGCAGATTCAGCATTCACGAAGTCACACACTCAGGTCTAAGTCCTGGCTTCATCACTTACTACCAGTGTACCTTTGCACAAGGTGCCTAATGTCTCTAGGGCTAAAATATATTATCTACCGTATAGGACTGCTGTGAAGAACTAAATTAAATGAGAGAATGTTTGTAAATTGCTGAGCACAATGCCTGGACCAATAAATTCCAGCTTTAATATGATCATTCTGACTATCATATTTCATCAGTTATAAGACATCATAGCTACTAAATGCCTTGTTATTTATCTACCTCCAAGGAAGAATAAAAATGGCACCACTTAAATATGACGCAAGGTCTTAATAACAGTCCTGCATTACACATGAATGAGACACATCAGCTCTTCACTGCTTTGAAGTATCTTTTTTTCCTTTTTTTTTTGAGACGGAGTCTTGCTCTGTCACCAAGGCTAGAGTGCAGTGCCATGATCTCAGTTCACTGCAACTTTGCCTCCTGGGTTCAAGCCATTCTACTGCCTCAGCCTCCCCAGTAGCTGGGATTACAGGTATGCACCACCATGCCCAGCTAATTTTTGTATCTTTAGTAGAGATGGGGTTTCACCATGTTGGCCAGGCTGGTCTCAAACTCCTGACCACATGATCTCCCCATCGTGGCCTCCCAAAGTGCTGGCATTACAGGCGTGAGCCACTGCGCCCGGCTGAAGTATCATCTATTCCAAGGAATTTGGCCATTTCTCCTGCCTTCAGTTGCATGATGTGTCATGGGAAATGCTTTTGCATATATCTGAGAAACAGCATGAACTCAGTATAACTGGCAGCTTCAGCTCCTTGAGGGTGTCTGTCTTCTTAGGTTCCTTCCACAAAACACTTGGAGGAATTGATGTCATTCCTCCTTTGACAAATATTTGTTTCAATAACATCATTTGCACCCTGCTACTTTACTTCTGTAGCCACAAAAACTGTGAAAACCATGGATATAATAACTTTTCTTTTTAGTGCTGAATCACTGTGTATTCTTTCATAAAGTATATAAATGTCCATGAAACTGAATATGTGTAGTTCCAACCATGGGCAAAATGTCATCGAAGCAACAATTTTGATGTATATGACTAAGTTAGCAGATTCATAAGCAAGAACAACTACATCACGACCCAACAGAAACGGATACACATGTGTGCTAAAACTCACATACTATGATGTTCTTAGCAGCACTAGGGGAGAAAAAGTGAAACCTTTTCCTCACCCATCACGAGGTTCATGGCTGAGGCCCCTATAACAAAAGGCGAACTAACAAGAGAAAAGCATACTGATTTATTTCATGTAAGTTTTACATGACATGGGAGCCTTCAGAAAAGAAGACCCGGTCGGGCGCGGTGGCTCAAGCCTGTAATGCCAGCACTTTGGGAGGCCGAGACGGGCGGATCACGAGGTCAGGAGATCGAGATCATCCTGGCTAACGCGGTGAAACCCCGTCTCTACTAAAAAGTACAAAAAAACGAGCCGGGCGAGGTGGTGGGCGCCTGTAGTCCCAGCCTTGGGAGGCTGAGGCAGGAGAATGGCGTAAACCCGGGAGGCGGAGCTTGCAGTGAGCTGAGATCCGGCCACTGCACTCCAGCCTGGGCGACAGAGCGAGACTCCGTCTCAAAAAATCTCGATCTCCTGACAAGAAGAAGAAGACCGGAAGAAACAGATACAAGTGTATCTGTTATGGAGAATCATGTCAAAGTATGATTGGAGGACAAACAGGTAGGATCTAATGGGAATAAGCTGGAGGGAACTTACAAAGTCTATTTCTTCAGATTCTTCTTGGCATCTCTGTGGCTTCGTTCCTTTCCCCCAGGTATAGGGAGGACCTCTCTGGAAGGAGAATCTAATCACCTGCTTTCAGGGGAAGGTCAGCTAGTTTTTATGGACTACATCAGGGGAGAAGGGTGAGACAGGTCAGAGAGACCTTCTTGCTTCTATGGTCTTCTCGAATGCCAAGGTTCCATATTTGCGACGAAGCATGTCCTGAACCCCACTCGCAGCCCTATTCATAAAAGCCTCAAACTGGAAACTTCCCAAATATCCATCAATGGTGGAATAGAGAAATGTTGGTACATGTATACTATGAAATACACAGCAATGAGAATGAATAAAAAACTATTAGCAACAACATATGTAAACCTGACAGATACAATATGGAGAAAAAGAAACCAGATAGCAAAACACAATTCCGTTTTGATGAAGTTCAAAAACAATCAAAATTCATCTATGCTGTTAGAAGTCAGGAGAGTTGTTACTTGGGGTGGAGGTGGAGTTGAATAATGACTGCTTTTGAATAAGAGAGGAGCATCTAAGAGGCTGATAATGTTCTGTTTCTGGAGGTAGGTGCTGACTACCTGGGTTTGAATGACTTATGAAAATTACAATTCACCGAGTTGTGAACTTACGACTTTTTCTGAAGTTATTTTCATTTTTTTGAGACAGGGTCTCACTCTGTCACTGGCGCTGGAGTGCAGTGGTGTAATCATAGCTCACTGTAGCCTCGGATTCCTGTGCTCAAGCAATCCTCAACTCTCAGCTTTCTCAGTAGCTGGGACTACAGACACGTAACACCACATGTGGCTAATTTTTAAATATTTTGTAGAGATGGGGTCTTGCTATGCTGTCCAGTCTGGTCTCAAACTCCGTGCCCCAAGCAGTTCTCCTGCCTCAGCCTTCCAAAGTGCTAGTATTACAGGCATGAGCCACTGCACCTAGCCATTTTTCTCTAAGTATACTACAGATCAAAAAAGTTAAAAATATTGAAGACCTAGAGTGTGTTTACATATTTATGTGTGTATGTGTGTGTATAGATATACACATATACACATATAGATATACACTCACATACATACACATACACATACATAGATATGTGTACATGAGTGTATATAAATACAAAACTGATCTTTATTAGGATGAAAAAGTGACACTTGAGTGAAGGATGACTTGTCACATCTTATAAAATTTTACTGATTGAAATTTTATGTAAAACATACTCAGAAGGCTGAAGCAGGAAGATTGTTTGAGGCCAGGAGTTCAAGACCATCCTGGGCAACATAGCAAGATTGTGTCTCTAAAAAATATATATGTATATATATTTTTAAATTAGACAGAGTCTCACTCTGTGGCCCAGACTGGAGTGCAGTGGCGTGATCTCGGCTCTACTTCCCAAGTTAAAGCAGTTCTCCTGCCTCAGCCTCCCAAGCAGCTGGGACAACAGGGGCACGCTACCACACTCAGTTTTTAAATTTTTTTGTAGAGAAAAGGTCTCACTATATTGAAAAACAACTTTTTTAAACTTCTATTCAAAACAAAACAATCAATACTTATTTCATTCTTTGCCTCTTGCATGTACTGCAATCAGAAACAACACTTTATTGAATAAGAAAAATAACTTTCTTTTTATGATTTTATTTTTGTTTCCTTTCAAGGAAAATTCCCATTGAACCTGTGTGCACCCTGAACACACACCTATGCTATGTACTGAAATTTGCTCCTCGTTTAAAATGTTTTTATCTAGTGGTAGTTTTCCTCAGATAATTAGGACTTCCTGTGAGTGAAAACCACTGCAGAAACATAGCAGAAGAAACAAATATTTCTTCCTTGGAAAAGCCTAGAAAGTATTCCTGGAGAAATGTGTAAAACTGTGGCTTCTGATACAAGAATCCTCAGCTCAGAAGGTCAAGGCTCAATCATTCGATGAGATGAGACCGATGAACTAGAGGAATGCCCAGGGTTCAATGGCATTGTTTTCTCTGCACACTAGAAAATTGTCTCTTGTTATTTAGGCTGCAATTAACCAAACTTCCGGTCATTTCCCTCCACTTCTGTAATAGCCGTGGAGGAGAAGACTGAAATCTTCTCCCCGGGAATATCCAACCTTCTCTTCCTACACACTATAGTGTAATTACTTTTCATATGTTCTTACATGCTTGGCTGCATGATTCAGTTCACATTGCTCCTCCATGAGTAGATTAATTTATCAACCAGTTGAATACTATCAACAGACTTCCAGCTACTCCAACCAGATTAGAAGAATCACCCAGCCCAGCCCACTCTCTGCACCTGCAAAATCATGACATACAAGAAAATGGGGGCCAGGTATGGTGGCTAACGCCTGTAATCCTAGCACTTTGAGAGGCCAACATGGGTGGATCACCTGAGGTCAGGAGTTCAAGTCCAGCCTGGCCAACATGGCAAAACCCTGTCTCTACTAAAAATACAAAAATTAACTGAGTGTGGTGGTGCCTGCATGTAGTCCCAGCTACTCCGGAGGCTGAGGCAGGAGAATTGATTGAACCCAGGATATAAAGGTTGCAGTGAGCCGAGATCAAGCCACTGCACTCGAGTCCAGATGACAAAGCGAGATTCTGTCTCAAAAAAATAAAATAAAAAAAATCAAAATTGGAGGGGAGATGCTAATGGCATCCAGGTAGAGGCCAAGGATACTACTAAGCATTCTACAATTCACAGGGCAGCCATCCAGATAATTATCTGGCCCCAAATGTCAACAGTGCTGAGATTTAAAAACCCTGGGCTGAGGACAAGTCCCTTCTCTTGCCTGTCCCCTCCACCCTCCCATTCCATCCTGCTTTGGAGCTCTCATCCCTTCAACGACATTCTAATTTAAATACTTATGACTCTTATCAGTTTAGACAACTACTTTTCACAGTCTGGGTCTCAGTTTCTGTAGGAGCTAATCAGCAAAGATTGCCTCTCATAAAACACACCTCTTGTATTTATGCCCTCAGATAGTCCTCTGTCCTTGAATCTGACTCATTTTAACCAAAGGGACGTCGCAGATGTTACACAAAGCTGGATCTGGGCCTAAGCCTTAGGAAGGCCTGGTGGCTTCTGCTTTTGGGGGTGTGAAATTGCCATGTAGGAAGTCCACATGGAGAGGCCACATAGACAGGGAGAAGCTCTGAAACTGCATGAGGAGAGAGAAAGGACCTGTGTTCCAGCTGAGCCCAACGTTCCAACTATTCCTGTCAAGGCATTAGACAAATGAGCCCATTGAGCCTACTGGTAACTCTAGGCAATGCAGACATCACAAGGAGCAGAAGAACTGCCCGGCTGAATCCAGTCAGCTCACAGAATTCTAAGAGGTAACAAAACAGTTGTTGTTTTAAGCCAGGGAGTTTTGAGATAGTTTGTAATGCAGCAACAGACAACTGAAACTGTTACCTTATCTCTCTACAATGAAAAGATGGGATGAGATCATATTTCAAATTCTTTTTAGCCTCAGAATCCTAGATCTAAACAAAATCTTATCTAGAAGCACAATATACGTATATCTGTGAGGAATGCTTTTTGAGACTCAAGTGACAGAAAACCTTTACACTGGTTTAGACAATAATGGCTTCTTCCTCACATGGCAAGAAGTCTGGAGCCAGGTGGTTGCCGGAATTGGTTCAGTGACTCACGGAGGTCAGAGCCAATGTGTCTGAGATTCCAGGCGTTCCTGTGCTTACAGCCACATGGTCACAAGATTGCTGTTGTAGTGGCAGACATGATGTTAGCATGGAAGGGAGGAGGAAGAAAGGAAAGGACCGTATCAGCCACATACGTCCCTTTTTAGTAAGAAAATAAAAGCTTCCTAAAAAGTTTAGCAGCAGTTCTCACATTTCATGGGCTAAAACTGGGTCATACACCAATCCATAGCTTCCAGGGAGACTGAGAAATTGAGGAACAGGATTGTCATGAATGACCTTGATCACACTCCATGGCTTGAAGTTGAGTCCATTTCCCTGCACACAAAATCACAGTCAGGAAGAATGAGTGAGGAATGGGATTCTGAACAATAAATAACTAGCTTCTGAAATAATGTGAAAAAAAAAAAAGCATTAAAATGCAATTAATCTGATTGACTTAGGGGAGATGGGGCATGTATTTCTATCAGCTCAGCTCCTTCTCTTTCCTGGCTACTTCCCACTACATCCTAGATCCTGGGGGGCTCCAACAAAACTCCAGTACTCCAGAGAGCCAAGTCTAAAAATCACTCAACTGTATCTTAACAAATCTTCCTGCTCTAACATTCTAGAATCTGTACAGTCAATTGATGTAATTTCTTGTGGGTATCAATTTCCATACTTTCTATTTGGGGGGATAAGCATCTTAAATTTTACCACCTGTCTCAGATTGTGAGTTTCCCTTTCAGTATCATGAGATTTCATTGTCATTCTTTCATTTATCAAAGTCCTTTAGGAAACCCTCATATCTCTCCCAAGTGTAAAACCAGTAACAGAATAAAACATATTTTATCAACCAGGCGTGGTGGCTCACGCCTGCAATCCCAGCACTTTGGGAGGCTGAGGCAAGTGGATTGCTTAAGCCCAGGAGTTTGAGACCAGCAAGCCATCATCAAGCCATTGCACTCCAACCTGGGCTACAGAGGAAGACCCTGTCTCAAAAAATATATGTATATATTTTTTTCTTGATCATTGTTCCAACGATCTTCACAAGTACTCTGTGAGGTAGGTATTATTACTCCCATTCTACAGATGAGGAAATGAAACTCAGGAAGACAGGAAACTGGACCACATTTACACAGTTCTGGAACTGCCACCCAAATCATCTGAGCCCATATCAAGAGCTCTTTGTACTTACTAAATTCTATAGTCTCAGACAAGTGTCACGTCTGTAATCTCAGCACTTTGGGAGGCTGAGGCAGGTGGATTGCTTGAGCTCAGGAGTTCGACACCAGCCTGGGCAACATCAGAAAAACCTGTCTCTACCAAAAATACAAAGCAATAGCCCAGCATGGTGGTGCATGCCCGTAGTCCCAGCTCTGTGGGAAGCTGAGGTGGGAGGATCACTTGAGCCTGGGAGGCGGAGGTTGCAGTGAGCTGAGATCGTGCCACTGCACTCCAGGCTGGGCGATGGGTGGGGGACCCTGTTTCAGAAAAAAAAAAAGAAAGAAAGAAGAAGGAAGGAAGGAAGGAAGGAAGGAAGGAAGGAAGGAAGGAAGGAAGGAAGGAAGGAGGGAAGGAAGGAAAGAAGAGGGCTTAAGTTAATATTTTAAAATTTAAAAATATATTAAAAACGGAGAAAAAAATAAATTCTAGAATTCCTTTCCAGTACCTTGGAGTAGAGGAAAAAGTCAAATGAGGTTTTTGCTCTCATGGGATTTATGTTTTAGATGAGAAAAACACTAAAAAGCACAAACTGGGGCAAGTAAATAAAGCCATAACTCCAGCTAGTATATTAAGGAAAAGATACAACAGGGCAAAGTGTTAAAAGAGTACTGTCAGGATAGGGTGAGAGCTCCTCTCAGCCAGGTTACTGGGGAAGCTTCTCCAAGAAAGTGGTCATTTGTGCTGAGAAAGTGTCGGAACTTGCGTATTTGAGGCATTTTAAGGAGTCCACTGAGGTTGGACTGGAGGAAGGTGCGGGGGAATCAAGGCCAGAGGAGAGGTCAGAGAGGAAAGCAGGAGCCAGTTTGTTCATTTGTCCACAACTGGTTACTTCTCAAAGTCCACCTTCCCCAGGATGCTTTTCAGAAGATGCACTCTGCTTTCACTTTTATCTCCTTCAAGGATCAAGAACTAGAAAGTTCAGACCCCATGATGCAGATTCTGCAACCTAGTCGTTTTATAAAAGTAGGCTTGGTAGAGAAACGGAGAGAGAGAGTCAAAGGATGAATCTTCCTAATCATCTTTCTTTCTTTTTTTCTCATTTAGAAGCTAGCACTGACCAGATGAATCAATGTCTTTGCAGCTAAGAATTGCTGCGTCAAGGAAATATGACACTTTATTTTATGGGGCACACACTCCATCTGTAATACATCTCTCCTGGGGGTAGGGAGCCAGTGCAATGATATATGCTCCAAAATAGCAAGGAAGAGTCCTAATGTTCCTAGTTCCACAGCTGCAGAATTTATGGGATAAGCTCTGACTTTCTATTAGAAACCAATGAACAGAATTGATAACTGTAAAATCACTCTAGGCTGAGGTTAAACAAATGGATCGATGTGTCTGCCAGCAATTAGCAACACCACAGCATTATTCCCCTAATAAACTTAACAGAAGGTATTTGGGTGTTTTGTTTTTTTAAAAATTAAGATAAAGACTAGAATTAGAAAGTTAGATGTGCTCCTTTTAAGCTACAGCACCAGAGAGCTTCCAAGGACAAGAAGAATCTTTTAGTGTGTAGGTGAGACCTGGAACCTCCACAGGGATTTCAACAAACCCTGAACATCATTTACAAGTTTTCTTTTTTTTGAGGTGGAGTCTTGCTCTGTTGCCCAGACTGGAGTGCAGTGGTGCAATCTCAGCTCACTGCAACCCCTGTCTCCTGTGTTCAAGCGATTCTCCCACCTCAGCCTCCCAAGTTGCTGGGATTACAGGTACCCAGCACCACACGTGGCTAAGTTTTGTATTTTCAATAGAGATGGGGTTTCACCGTGTTGGCCAGGCTGGTCTCGAACTCCTGACTTCAGGTGATCTGCCCACCATGGCCTTCCAAAGTGCTGGGATTACAGGCATGAGCCACCGTGCCCAGCACAAGTTTTCATAACAAGACACTGGGAAAGAAATTGGAGGTAATCACCCTTGCCCTTTGATGGAAGGGCTAAGATACTTTTTTAAAACGTTCAACATGATGGTGGTATAACCTGTAACAAACCAACGACTGTGGGATTGATACTGTGCAAGCACCATCCTCACGTGCCTGCATGCTTGACGATTGCTAGTGTCCCTTTACTGAGATGAAGGGTCACTAAAGACCCTCAAATGTTAAATACCTTGACCAGTGTCAACATTTTATTCTGCGATCCTCAATGGAACAATAGTAAGCCATACAATAAGATGATGATGATGATGATGATGACTACTACTATGAAAACAATAGCTTCTGCCATTCACTGAGCATGTATTATGTGCCAGGAACCTGACATGTTTTATCTCATTTAGCCCTTACAACATTCATGTAAGGTAGATAGTAGTATAACAGATATTATTATTATGATTTTTGAGATGGGGTTTCACTTTTGTTGCCCAGGCTGGAGTGCAATGGCGTGATCTCAGCTCACTGCAACCTCTGCCTCCCGAGTTCAAGTGATTCTCCTGCCTTCTGCCTCAGCCTCCCAAGTAGCTGGGATTATGGGCACACGCCACCACGCCCGGCTAATTTTGTGTAACAGATACTATTATAATACTGCATGGTATTATAATCCCCATTATACTGAAAATAAAACTGAATCTAAGTGTTCAGTAACATCCCTAAGTTCACTGAGATACTTAGAGGAAGATTTAGAATTAGATGCTTTCGAATCTAGAGGATGTGAGCTTAATCACTAAGCATTCAGACTCTCAAACAGCAGTTGTACCAATATGATCAATTTTCTGTTTTTAAAGATCACTGGAGAGCAGCCAGATGCTTCCACTGAAGCCGCTTCTCATTTCGGGTGGAGGGTCTTTTGCTTATCTGTTGCCCAGTGGCATAATCACAACTCACTGCAGCCTCTACCTTCTACCTTCCTGGATTCAAACAGTCCTCCCATCTCAGCCTCTCAAGTAGCTGCGGGCTACAGGCACATCCCACCAAGTCTGGCTTTTAAATTTTTTTGTAGACATGTGCTCTCATTTTGTCTTCCAGGCTGATCTTGAACTCCTGGCCTCAAGCTATCCTCTCACCTCGGCCTCCCAATGTGCTGGGATTGCAGGTGTGAGCACCACGCCCAACCTGATTCAGCTGCATTTCTAAGTTCACAGGTTCACAGTAAAGAAATTTGTCAGGCCCAGACAAAGGCAGCCTAAAGTATATTCTAACTTGGTTGGCCAGTAGTCCATAGTCTATGCCATATGGAAAGGCCACTTTGCACATCGCTTGTTTTCTAGGAAAAATGCCATAAGGAGTTCATGCTTCTTAACAAAACAAAGGTAATCACTGTCAAATTTCCCTTTTGGAAGGAAGGAAAGAAGGAAAGGGGAGAGGAGAGGAAGAGAGGAAAGGGAAGAGGAAGAAAAAATGAAGAAAGGAAGGGAGGGAGGGAACACTTTCTGCAGCATCCTAATGGACATCCATGGGTTGGGGAGGGCAGGGAGAAGAAACCCTCCTTTAGGTTTCTGCAATGTCTGACAAAAACATTCTTTGGCTAGAAGAACTCTTGGCCAAAGATCAAGGGAGACGCCCTTCTCCCTATCAGTCTCTGATCAATTAGTTCTTTTTGCAAGGTACTGAGAAACCAGTTCAGGACTCCAAAAGATGGACATCAATTAGAAAAGTTTTTATCAAAGCCCTTTTTATTTTCAACTCAAAATGCCATTAAGTAATATATTGGAACACAGACCCGGTAAACCTTCTCAGGTGCTTCCCCTCTCCTGGTCCATGCCCCCCATTCATGTGGGTTACCCTTCCACTCCCAGGGCATGGGATCTGCTTCCTGAGCCGTTGCCAAGGGGATGGGTTACACAACAGGAAGAGAGGAGGTGTCGCTCCTTACGGGTGTAAGCCTCGGCCAGCGGGAACAAACCAACAGGAAATACGAGATAGGAGCAGATGAATCTCCCCTCTTTTTCCTCACCCAGGGACTATTTCCAGTCATAGTTCCCCTCTGCAACCCTTGCAGAAAGAACCGTGTGCAAACCAAACAAGCCTGCTGAGCGGCCCACGTGTCTCCTCATGATGACTGGCTCCAGATACAAAGCATCACCTTGCTTCACATCTTTCCTTGCCTGGTTTGTCTTTTGCCCTCACCACCTCCCTGGGTTTGAAACTCCCAGATCAAAATTTTAGTGCCTTCCTCATGACTGCACAGATACAGAACAAACTCTTTGAACTGAGTGGCTATTTGACCAAGTTCTTGCTTGTCGGATGTGAGTGGAAGTGGTATATGCAAATTCCAGAAATTGCCCCTGAAAACAAGCAAGTTTACACCTCTCCCTCAACACCCCTTCTCTCTCTATCATCTTCCTCCTCCCTTTCCCCTCTCTTTCTCTCTCTTCATCTACCCCCACCCCACACAATGGCTGAGAATTGGCAACAGTTGGAACAACCTTGGATGCTACATATCAGTGACATAATGAACCAGTCAATACTGTGTTTTTAAGGGAAAGAGACACAAACTTTTATATTTAAAATGAAATTGGGCTGGGTGCAGTAGTTCATGCCTGTAATCCCAGCACTTTGGGAGGCTGAGACAGGAGAATTGCTTAAGCCTAGGAGTTCAAGACTAGCCTGGGCAACACAGCAAGACCCCATCTCTATAGAAAAACAAAACAAAATGAGGGGCCAGGCGCGGTGGCTCAAGCCTGTAATCCCAGCACTTTGGGAGGCCGAAACGGGTGGATCACGAGGTCAGGAGATCGAGACCATCCTGGCGAACACGGTGAAACCCCATCTCTACTAAAAAATACAAAAATCTAGCCGGGCGAGGTGGCGGGTGCCTGTAGTCCCAGCTACTCGGGAGGCTGAGGCAGGAGAACGGCGTGAACCTGGGAGGCGGAGCTTGCAGTGAGCTGAGATCCGGCCACTGCACTCCAGCGTGGGCCACAGAGCGAGACTCTGTCTCAAAAAAAAAAAAAAAAGAAAAAAAAGAAAAAAAACCAAAATGAATAATAATAATAATAATAAAATTGCATTAGGTACCTTAAGCTTTGCCCCAGGCTCTACTTTCTAAAGAAGTCAAGCCAAAGCCAGTCATAATTGGTATTTTGTTTGCCAGCTCTCTTCTGGTGAGGAAACCTTTTTGTTTTTTGGTTTTTGTTGAGATGGGGTCTCCCTCTGTTGCCCAGGTTGGAGTGCAGTGGCACAATCATGGCTCACTGCAGCCTCAACCTCATGGGCTCAAGTGATCCTCCCATCTCAGCCTCCAAGAGGCTGGGACTATAGGTGTGTACCGCCGCACCCAGCTAATTTTTGTTTTTATTTATTTTTTTGGTAAGGACAGGGTCTCACCATTTGCCCAGGTCTCAAACTCCTGGGCTCAAGCAATCCGCTCGCCTTGGTTTCTCAAAGTGCTGGGATTATAGGCATGAACCAACACACTCAACTGAGGACACTTTTTTGAATTCTACTGGAAGTCCCATCTAAACTAGAAGTGTTGCTCTGATTTAGGAGGGCAAGTAGATCTGAAAATAAATTATTCTATGGTCAAGCATAAAGACATAACTTGGACCCAGCTTTTCCCTCTGCAGAGTGACTTTCTTTTATGTCTGAGATGATGGACAGATGACATCCGAATGCAACTTCTTTCTTTCTCTTTGGAGTATTGAGTAGTTGGTTGCCTCTATTCTCAAATAGAAATATGACAAAGGCAGAAAGTATGCTCAAATTCTCATGATGTAGAGAAAGACAGAAGTCTTAAGAACTTCCCAGGCTTCCATTCTCTCCCTGGTAAAAAGTATTAAATTAACTGTTAGGAATGAGATAGCCCAGGCCTGGCAGTGCTATGGTCTTTAGTGTTCAACTCTTGCAACATGAAAGAAAGACCCCTACAGGGCAAATGGCCAAGGCCTTGGTCAGCTGAGGCAGGATCAACCAGAAGTCCCCTGGCAAAATATCTAAATCTAAGGGCAATATATCTGGAAGTAGAAATTAGGTGGATTATGACGATGATATGAGAAAAAAAAAAAAGCCCCAAACATTTCCCTTTGATCCAGCAATTCTACTTTTAGGAATTTGCCTTAAGGAAATTATTAAACAGTTAATCAGGATTGATATAAAATGATACTTATGATAGAGTTGTTCATGTTAATGTAATAATACAAAAAAAACCCCACAAAATAACTGAATATGCTATTAGAAACAGTTATATAAATTCTAGTATAGCCACATAATGCAATACTAGGTAGTCATTCAAAATGATGATAAAGATTTCTATTTTTTGGTTGGGCGCGGTGGCTCACGCCTGTAATCCTAGCACTTTGGGAGGCCGAGGTGAGTGGATCACCTGAGGTCAGGAGTTCAACACCAGCCTGGCCAAGATGGTGAAACCCCATCTCTACTAAAAATACAAAAATTAGCTGGGTTTGGTAGTGCGTGCTTGTAGTACCAGCTACTCAGGAGGCTGAGGTAGGAGAATAGCTTGAAATTAGGAGGCAGAGATAGCAGTGAGCCAAGATCGCATCACTGCACTCCAGCCTAGACGACAGAGCGAGACTCTGTCTCAAAATAAATAAATAAATATATATATATATACATATATACATACATTTCTCAACATGAAAAAGAAGCCCAGGCCCATTATATATATTATCTGACTTAAAAAAAAAATACTACTAAATGCAGTAAGATGGTGTCTGTATTCTAGAATAATCATTCTTGAAGTGTGGTCCCTGGACCAGCAGCCTCAGAGTCACTTAGGAACTTGCTAAAAATGCAAATTCTTGACCTCATCTCAAACCCACTGAATCAGAAACTCTGACAGCTAAGTCCACCAAGCTGTTTTAATCAACTCTCCAGGTGATTTTGAGGCACGCTAAAGATTGAAAACCACTGGTTTAGAACAAAGGGGGGAGGTTGCTAAAACATATTTGCAGCGGATAAGAAAGAGCTTTGTCTCCCCTTTGTTATTCTACGTTATTCTAACAAAGCCCAGTACTAGCGGTATTAGGTGGAATGGTCAGTAATAGAAAATCCCAGCTCAAATGGTCTTAAAACAATCGGTGGATTTGTTACTTCACATAAACTTGGATAGGGCAGGTTCCAGATTCTGTATTTAAGGCTCCATCTCACTTTGTTCTGATTCTTTCATGGATTTGCTTCATTTTCGGCTGGCAGCCAGATGGCTGTTGCAGTTCCAGGCATCACATCCAGACATACCACATCCGGAGGCAAAAAGGGGCCGTCTCTGCTGGAGTTTCTTTAGCAGTAAAAAACTGCCTTTCCCAGGAGCCCTCCTCTCCGGAGCTGTGCCACTGTTCCTCATACCTCATATTTTATTAGCCAGGCTGGGTCACATGCTCATTCCTAAACTAACTGCTGGTGAGAGGAATAAGAAAGCCCTGATTAGGGCTGGGCACCACGGTTCACACCTGTAATCCCAGCACTTTGGGAGGTTGCAGCTGGAGGATTATTGGAGGTCAGGAGTTTGCGACTAGCCTGGCCAACATGGTGAAACCCCATCTCTACTAAAAAATACAAAAATCAGCCAGGTGTGGTGGCTCATGCCTGTAATCCCAGCTACTCAGGAGGCTGAGGCAGGAGAATTACTTGAGCCCAGGAGGTGGAGGCTGCAGTGAGCCGAGATCGCACCACTGCAGTCCAGCCTGAGCAACAGAGACTGTCTCAATAAAAAGAGAAAGCCTTGATTAGCTTAGATGTATCAAGATTCGCTCCTAAGCTAGGGATAAGATCACCTTCCCTGCTGAACATGCGGAACAAAACTGCTAGAAAGACGAAAAGGAAGAAAATGGCTTTTTTTTTTTTTTTTTTTTTTGAGACAGAGTTTCGCTCTTGTTGCCTAGGCTGGAGAGCAGTGGCGCAATCTTGGCTTACTGCAACCTCTGCCTCCCAGGTTCAAGCGATTCTCCTGCCTCGGCCTCCCAAGTAGCAGGGACTACAGGCATGTGCTATCACGCCTGGCTGATTTTTCTATTTTTAGTGGAGACAGGGTTTCACCATGTTGGTCAGGCTAGTCTCGAGCTCCTGACCTCAGTTAATCCACCTGCCATGGCCTCCCAAAGTGCTGAGATTACACTTGTGAGTCACTGTCCCGGCCTGAAAATGTCTTTGGGGTAAACAACAAACTGCCAGCTGCATTTGATCTAGGCTCAAACAGCTTCTCTACATTTTTCTATAAAACTGATGACTGCCATAAGTAACTTGTTAGGTGTGTTTTTAAAAATGGGGCTTGCTGGGTTTGTTTTGTTTTGTTTCTAGCCATTTCCTGTTTAGGAAATGACTCTTGAGCTTCAAGAGGAAGAAGAATTATGTCATACAAGGTTTTCTTTCTTTTCTTTTCTTTTAAGGCAGCTTCAAAGACTGACAATACTCCCGGCCTCCCCACCGTCTGGGCCGCTGTGAACCTCCCAAGTGTGAAGTGACAGCCTTGTGTGTGATCTTTCTGCCTTCCCCAAGTTTGCATCTTCGACATCAAAATTTACTTTTTAGTTTAAAAAAAAAAAAAACAGACTGACAATACCGAGTGCTAGCAAGGCTATGCAACACCTGAAAACCTTATACATAGCTGGTGGGACTACAAAGTGGTACAGACACTTTGAACAACTGCTTGGTATTGTCTATCAAAGCTAAATATTCATTTATCCTATGACCAAGCAATTTCACTCCTAGGAATTCCGAGAGACGTGTGTGCATGGGTGTGCCAAAAAAAAAAAAAAAAGTTCATAATAGCTCTCTTCACAACAGCACCCAACTGGAAACAATTTACATATGTATCAACAAAAGAACGGATTGATAAGTTGTGGTAGAGGCATGCAAAGAAATACGACATAACACTGAAAATGAACAAGGTGTCACTACTTCCAACAGCATGAATGTATCTCACAGATACAAGATCAAATGAAAGAAGTCAGACATAAAATAACAGATACCATATGATGCTATTTACATGAAGTTCAAAAACAGGCAAATTCAATCTAAGGGGATAGAAGTCAGGATAGTTGTTACCCACACTGAAAAAGAAAAACTTCAAAGGTGGTCTTGCCTCACCAGACCAATAGACTTTATAATCAAAGCAGTGTAACAGGTGCAAAAAAAAAAAAAAAAAGACAGACTTGTGGAATAAAACACCCAAATATAGATTCAAGTTGAAATGAACACATTTAGCATAAGATAAAGATGGCACTTCAAATCAATGGGTCAAAGATAGATTTTTTACTAAACAGGGCTGAGATAAATGAATAGCCACTTGTAAAAGATAAAATTAAACTCATATCTCCCATCACACACAAGAATGAACTCCAAATGGACCAGGAAGCTAAATGAAAAAGGAAAAAATAAATAAAACTGTACATATACTAAAAGAAAACATGGGTGAATTCCTCATTAACCTTAATGTAGGGAAAGACTTTATAATGACTCAAAAATAAAGAACAATGAGGCAATAAAAGAGGGATAAATTTGACTGCATAATGTGTATTTTGTCATACACATTAACGATTGTGTATGACAAAAAGACAACTGGACAAACCTAAAGAAAATATTTGCAATACGTATATATATAAAAAAAGACCAATAACTCTATCTGGGTGTGGTGGCTCACGCCTATAATCCTAGCACTTTGGGAGGCTGAGGTCAACAGATTGCCTGAACTCAGGAGTTCAAGACCAGCCTGGGCAACATGGTGAAACACTGTGTCTATGAAAATAAAATAATTAAAAAAAATTAGTCCGGCATGGTGGTGCACACCTGTAGTCCCACCTACTCAGGAGGCTGAGACACGAGAATCACTTGAACCCAGGAGGCGGAGGTTGTAGTGAGCAGAGATTACACCACTGCACTCCAGCCTGGGCAACAGAGCAAGACTCTGTTTCCAAAAAAGAGAGAGAGAACATTTTAAAATTAGATTAAAACTAATAAAAGAAAGGGAAAGACACATGGACAGACAATTCAGCACAAAAAATACAGATGTACAGATGGTCCTTAAACTTATGACAAGACGTGCAAACTGCCCCCAATTAGATAAATGTAAATTAAAACAATATTGAAATACCATTCTCCACCTGCTAGATTTGTAAAAATCAAAAGGTATGACAGCCTGGGCGTGGTGGCTTACTCTGGTAATCCTAGCACTTTGGGGGGCCAGGGTGAACAGATCGCTTGAGCCCAGGAGCTCGAGAGCAGCCTGGGCAACATGGTGAAACCCCACTCTCTATAAACAATATAAAAATCAGCCAGGCATGGTGGCATTCACCTGTAGTCCCAGCTACTCAGGAGGCTGAGGTGGGAGGATCACTTGGGCCTGGGTGGTCGAGGCTGCAGTGAGTCATGATCAAGCCACTGCACTCCAGCAGGGGTGACAGAGCGAGATCCTGTCTCAAAAACATAAAAAATAAAAAAATAAAAAAATAAGGTATGGCAAATCATTCTGATAGCAAGATCACAGGGAAATAGGCGCTGTCATACACTGCTGATGCAAATACATGATGGTACAATCCCTACAGAGGGGAATTTGGAACTACCTGACAAAACTACCCACCAACCTGTTGAGCCAGCAATTCCCTTTCTAGGACTTCATAGTGGAGACACATTTCCAACATTACAAAAATACACATAAATAATTATAGCATTGTTTGTCATTGTAAAATACTGGAAACCACCTACATGCCCACAGATGGGATACTGGATGAATAAACTGAAGCACACTCACACAATGGAGTATTGTGTTGCTGTAAAAAGAGAAAAAGAGAATGAGGAAGTTCTCAATGAACTGGTATAAAGTAATTTCCAATAGCATGTTTCAAGTGAGAAAACAGAGTATCTGTAGTGGGCTACCTCTGTGTAAGAAAGAAGGAGATGAAAGGAGATACACAAAGGATGGACACCATGGAAACTAATGAGACTGATTAACAACAGAAAAGTGGAAATGGGGTGGAAAGAATGGGGAAATAGGAAAGGGGTGGAACATATGAAAGGAGAATGACATACTTCTGAGTATAGTTCTAGATTCCAGAATCATGGTAATGTTTTACATCCTAAAGAAATAAATACATAATTGAAACCAACCAGGATGTAGGCAGAAAAGAAACAGAATACAAACATTAACAAATAAAACTGAGATACTACCGACAATAATCACTGGGTGTAGGGGTTGAGCAAACTAACCTAAGTAAATTTAGAACACAATATTTTTTTTTGCTACATATTACAAGACTAAAAAATGTACACAAATATTGTATTCTAGTTAAATTTTATCTTCAGAGGTGTATGGATTAGCAACTCTGAAGCTACATTATGTGTGCTCATGTGCCACCACACTCAGCTAATTATTAAATTTTTAATAGAGACAAGATCTCACCATGCTGCCCATGATGATCTTGAACTTCTGAGCTCAAGCTATCCTCTGCCTCATCCTCCCAAAGTGCTAGGATCACAGTCATGAGCCACCACGCCCAGCCAGAACCACAGTTTTATAGACATAGCTGCACAGCTATACAGATAGATGTAGAAATAGAAGTAGATACGTGTGTATGTTAGTATATACATGTATGTGTCCAAGTGCTTTCTGCTCAAAGGACCTAGAAGCAATGAAAGCAATGACACCTCAGAAGCAATGAGCCCAGATCTCTCTCTCTATGCCATTCCCCAGTGAAAATAATAAGGGTCTCTTGGCCGGGCACAGTGGCTCATGCCTGTGATCCCAGCTCTTTGGGAGGCCGAGATGGGAGGATTGCTTGAGGCCAGAAGTTTGAGACCAGCCTGATCAATGTAGCAAGATCCCATCTCTAGTCTTTTATTATTAAATACATAAATAAATAAGTAAATAAATAAGAAAAGAATAAGAGCTTCTTTTTTGTTTGTTTGTTTGTTTTTGTTTCATTTTGTTTTTTGAGACGGAGTCTCGCTTTGTCGCCCAGGCTGGAGTGCAGTGGCACAATCTCGGCTCACTGCAAGCTCCGCCTCCCGGGTTCACGCCATTCTCCTGCCTCAGCCTCCGAGTAGCTGGGACTACAGGCATGCACCACCACGCCCAGCTAATTTTTTGTATTTTTAGTAGAGACGGGGTTTCACCGTGTTAGCCAGGATGGTCTCGATCTCCTGACCTCGTGATCCGCCCGCCTTGGCCTCCCAAAGTGCTGGGATTACAGGTGTGAGCCACCGCGCCCGGCAAGAGCTTCTTAAAGAAATGATTGATTCCAGCACTGGGGCAGGAAAAGCATAAGATAAGCCTGGAACATCTTACGATTCCAGAAAGTAGACACAGGCGCAAGCATGAAGGCAATCCCAATGACCAAAGCTGGCACAATGTGAGCAATAAACACTGGCAGTGATGGGTTATAACACAAAAAATAAGAGAAAATAGCCATGAGTACAGGCTGACGCTAAATGAATAGTGGGTAAATAAATATATAAGATATATAATTATAAAACAATTTTAAATGTACTTATTAAATTATATTTAGTATATAAAATTTAATTAACACATTTAAATAAGTAAACAACTGAATAAAAAAGTAGATGGGGGCTGGGCACGGTGGTCACCTCTGTAATCCCAGCACTCTAAGATGCCAAGGCGAGCAGATCATTTGAGGCCAGGAGCTGAAGACCAGCCTGGCCAACATGGCAAAACCCCATCCTAAAAATACAAAAAATTAGCCAGGCGTGGTGGTGCATACCTGTAGTCCCAGCTACTCAGGAGGGTGAGGGACTAGAATCACTTGAACCTGAAAGGCAGAGGTTGCAGTGAGCTGAGATTGCACCACTGCACTCCAGTCTGGGTGATAGAACAAGACTGCCTTGGGGGGGGAAAAAAAAAAAGTAGTCCGGGTGCTCACGCCTGTAATCCCAACAACTTGGGAGGCAGAGGCGGGTGGATCACTTGAGGTCAGGAGTTCAACACCAGCCTGGCCAACATGGTGAAACCCCGTCTTCACTAAAAATACCAAAATTACCCAGGTGTGGTGGCGGGTGCCTGTAATCCCAGCTACTCGGGAGACTGAGGCAGGAGAATCATTTGAACCTGGGAGGCAAAGGTTGCAGTGAGCCGAGATCACGTCACTGCACTCCAGCCTGGCCAATAGAGCAAGACTCAGTCTCAAAAAAAAAAAAAATTAAATGGGGAGAAGGGATACCTCTTTCTTACAATAGAATTCCAGTTCATAAATGTAGAAGGAATGGTCAAAGTAGAGAACCACTATTTGGCAAACAGCAATAATGGGGGCTAAAATGTATGATGAGTAACAATATATTTGCATCATTTCAAAATATCTTCCAACAAGATACTTATTAATTAGAAAAGCAGAAATAATAACTTTAAAGTTGAGAGATCTGGCAGATACCGCCTTTATCATGTGATCAAGGCTAATATCACCGCCAGTAAGACATTATCATGTACCTCCAGATAGTAAACACTAAGAAGGGCATAAGATCTCTGTCACAGCATTGCCAAAAATGAAAAGCCTGAATTTAATCATGAGGAAACATCACACAAACTTAAATTGAGGGATATTATATAAAATGACTGACCAGCCTCTTTTAAACTATCATAAAAGACAGGAAGGACAGAGGAACTGTCCCAGATTGCAGTAGGCTAAAGAAACATAACAACAGGATACAATGTGTGAACCTGGCATCAATCCTGGACCAGAAAAAAGGACATTCGTGGAAAATTGGTGAAAGGTGAATAAGGTCTACAGAATTCTATTGATGTTAATTTCCTGGTTTTTATAAGTATTTCATGACTTGGGAAAGGTAAGTGAAGGGTAGGCGGGGATAATTTATACTACTTTGCAATTTTTTTGTAAGGCTGAAATTATTTCAAAATGAAAAGTTACAAAAAAATTAAATATTAGTTATCGTTGGAGGAAGTACCAATTAGGAAGAGCATGAGGAAACCTGGGTGCTGGAAATATTCTCCATCTTGATCTGGGTTGGAGGTATGTGGTTGTTTAATTTACTTACTTACCGATATTTTTATTCTTATTTTTTGAGACAGTCTCAATCTGTCGTCCAGGCTAGAGTGCAATGGTGCCGTTATGGCTCCCTGCAGCGTCCACCTCCTAGGCTCAAGCGATCCTCCCACCTCAGCCTCCTATGTAGCTGGGGATACAGGTACATGCCACCATGCCCAACTAATTTTTTTCTTTTTTTTTTTTTTTTGAGAAACGAGGTCTCATTATGTTGCCCAGGCGCTGGTCTCAAACTCCTGAGCTCAAGCAATCCTCCCTCCTCAGCCTCCCAGAGTGTTGGGATTACAGGCATGAGCCACTGCATACTGCCTGTGTACATATTTAAATTACACAGAGCAGTGAACACTTAAGATTTATGCACTTTGCTATAGGTACGGTATTCCTGAAATTTTTTTTAAGTGTTGGAAAAAACCTACACAGATTTACTTCAGCCAAGTAAAGTTAAAGAGTAAGGCCGGGCGCAATGACTCACACCTGTAATCCCAGCACTTTGAGGGGCCAAGGCGGGCAGATCACCTGAGGTCAGGAGTTTGAGACCAGCCTGGCCAACATGGCGAAACCCTGTCTCAACTAATAATACAAAAATTAGCTGGACATGGTGGCGGGCGCCTGTAATTCCAGCTACTCAGTAGGTTGAGGCAGGAGAATCTTTGAACCCAGGAGACAGAGGTTGCAGTGAGCCGAGATTGCGCCACTGTACTCCATCCAGCCTGGGTGACAGAGTGAGACTTCATCTCAAAAAAAAAAAAAAAAAAAAAGGTTGAGGAGTAAGCTCAGTGATTTACATTGAGCTAGGCTCCTAATAAAAGTCCAGAAAACCAGATGCAGCGGCTCATGCCTGTAATCCCAGCATGTTGGGAGGTCAAGGGGGGGCAGATCACTTGAGGTCAGGAGTTTGAGACCAGCCTGGCCAACATGGTGAAATCTCGTTTCTACTAAACATACAAAATTAGACGGGTGTGGTGGCATTGATCCTTCATGACATAATAGCAGAGGAAATTATAGTATCATTCTAATTTTTTTAAAAGATGAGGAAACCAAGTCTCAGAGAAATGAGAAGACATTGGCCACCCAGCCAGAAACTGGCAAAGCAAGCATTGCCAAGCTGGCTGTGTCTGACTTCCAAGTCCGGAATGTTGCCTGCATCCCACACTGCCTCAAACAGGAAGATTTTGACTTTTTTTTTTTTTTTTTAAATGAATTCTGAGTTATTTTCTATAGCTGTAATTGTTAAAACCTGAACTCTGGTCATATTTAGCTGCATGCTATTTTTAAAAAGGCACACAAAGGAACGAGATCATGTCCTTTGCAGGAACATGGATAGAGCTGGATGCCATGATCCTCAGCAAACTAATGCAGGAACAGAAACTGAAATACCCCATGTTCTCACTTATAAGTGGGAGCTGAAAGATGAGAACACATGGACACATGAGGGGAAACAACACACACTGAGGCTTGAAGGGGGCCATGGAGAGGGAGAGCATCAGGAAGAAGAGCTAACGGATGCTGGGCTTAATACCTAGGTGATGGGATGATCTGTGCAGCAAACCACCATGGCACACGTTTACCTATGTAATAAACCTGCACATCCTGCCCATGTACCTGGGAAATTAAAATAAAAGTTGAGAGAAAAAAATGCCTAATTAAATAAAATTTTGGACACTTAGGTCTTTTTTATTAAAAAACAAAATGAGACTTCAAATATTGGAAGAAAAACTTCAAGTCCAGCTTTTAAGGATCAACTTGACTTTTTTTTCTCCTTTGGCTAACTTTTGGGTTTCACTTCATTAACTTTCCCTTGAATTTAAGTTGACCATCTATCACTAATCACAACAAGATAATAGAACAAGTTCAGATAGACTCATTGTCAAGTCAATGGACAATGACTAATTTCTTAGCAAAGTGCTTCTTTGTATTACTTTGCCACACATATTAGAGACTGGTCTATTGCACCTCAAACATCTTTTATTGTGATTAGTCCAGGAATCCTGAAATCATCTCAATAGATTCACATGGTTTAGCAGTCTCCTCTGTGGGCTGCCTATTGTTTAAGACCACTGGCCTTAAAATCTGATATACTTAGGGCAAGTCCTGGCTCTCTCTTTTTTTTTTTTTTTCCAATCAGATACCTTGGGCAAGTTACTTAACTTCCCTGAAATCTAATTTTCTTATCATTAAGGTGAGATAACTATTACTCCTTACTGTCCTTAGGTTACTGAAGGAGTCAATGAGATAAAGCACGTAAAACACTGCATATCCCTTGGCATGTAATCATTGTTAACTATTATTATTATCTGACACTAATCCAGGCTGACTGATATTATGTTCATTGTTCAATTGCTCACTCCAGGTGGTTTCACTGAGGACCTACTACGCACAAAGCACTTTGAAGGATATCCTTGTATTATGTCAAAGCAAAATAATTTTACTCTGGAATTCATTCTAAAGAGGGTGAATGTCACAGAAACAGAAAACCAAATACTGTATGTTCTCACGAGTAAGTGGGAGCTACACACTGGGTACTTACCAACATAAAGATGGCAACAATACACACTGGGGACTACTGGATGGTGGAGGGAGGGAGTCAGAGCAAGGGCTGAACAACTAACTGTTGGGTACTGTGCTTAGTACCTGAGTGACAGGATCATTCATAACCCAAACCTCAGGATCACATAATATACCCAAGTAACAAACCTGCACATGTACTCCCTGAATCTAAAATAAAAGTAGAGAGAAGGGAAGGGGAGGGGAGAGGAGGAAGGAAAGAAGGAAGGATGTTGAGTGTGTGACCAGCCATTGTATCAGGTGTGGGGGAAACAGTGGTAAATAAGACAAAGTGCCCGAGCTCCTGATGCTTATATTCTATTGGGAAGAAACAGATAATAAACAAGTAAACAAAAACACAAGATGACTGCAGTCAATGGAGAAGGGAAAACAGGTTTGTGTGATGGAGAGTGCCTGAGGGAGCCACTGGTTGTCTATAGAAGCCTCTCATTTTCTGCTCTTTCTGCCCTGACCTCTCTGATTGCTTAACTGCTTGAGGAGCTGGAGCAGACACATGGGAATGGCAGTAGGAAATACAGATGGAAGGGGCTTTGATCCTGGGCACCATTCTTTCTACACCAGCTTCTCTTGTCTAAGCCACTGTTATTATGTGGTTTTGGCTCTCATCATCTAGCTTAATAATAACCAAAACAGTTACTTTCTTCTGAGGACATTTCAGCTCCCAACATAAACAAATATGAAAGTCTGGAAGAAACTGAGAATTTGATTCATAAAAGTAGAGTGTCGGAAATTACAAAGTATAGTAGTAACAATTTAGGTATATTTTGTGAGTATCTTTAATTAGCATTTATTGATTACTAACTTGTAAAGCATCATTCATATTCTTTTAGACACCACAGTAACTTTATGAATTATCTACCTTGAGCTTCATTTGAAGGACAGACAAACATAATCCCAGCAATCAAAAACTTCTTAAGTAAGTGACTCAGCCAAGATTTGAACTCAGGTATGAGTGAGCTTTGGGTTCAAATGCCTAACTCCTTCCTCCTACCATCTCTAGAGTTAACAGGAAAGTAGAAATGAATTGAAAAGATAGAGGCACATGACAGGGATAAAGGAAGTATCAAATAAATGACATGCATAAAAGGAGGCGAGAGCAAGAAGGATGAGGAAAATAAAGAAATGGTGAAGGCCATAGTGACTTGTTCTAAAATTGTGTGGCTGGAGACAATCATACACATTACAAATGAAAGCATTGTCTTACAATCTAAGGGTACTACCCAGTGCGGGATTTCCTACCTAGGAAAGAAAGCACTCAAGCTTTGTTCTATGGCAAGGTATGGCTTCCAGGCCAGATCTGCCTACAGTCTATTTTTATAAATAAAGTTGTATTGACACAAAGCCATACCCATTCATTTATGTGTTGTCTTTGACTCTTTCACACTATAATGGAAGAGTTGAATAACTGCAACAAAGACCTTATGAACCTCAAAGCCTTAAATATTTACTATCTGGCCTGATACAGGAAAAGTTTGCCAACCCTTGATCGATGATATAGCTGGCAGTCCAAAGATCTCCCTGGTTATACTATTGCAAGCTCTCCTAACACATCAAGCTGAAGCATTGGGAATGACAATCTATTTCCTCTACTTTTCCCACTTTTGAACATATACTATTCAGGGGAAATGCTGAACTTCTATATCCTAATGAAAACTTTAATTAAATTCTCAGAAAAAACAAATCCATTTTGACTCCCCTCCTATGTGTGAGTGATCCATTTAATTCCTAGTATCTCTGAGACTATACCAGGGGACACTTCCTGAATCTTGTTAGCATATGCCTTCATATATACCTGCTACCTTGCTTAAAAACATTACAGTAGCTTTAATTAAGCTTAAATCCACTGATTCAATTTTTATTAAATCATAATAAACTAAAGCAAAAGAAAATGGGAAAAGTTGCTACAAGGAAGATGGCTTTTAGAATGTAATTGGTAAATACAGTGAAAAAGGGCATCTTGACTATATTTTTGAACTGGCAGAAAACTGCAGTGATTACATTATTCAGGAGTAATACAATACTCTCACACATTCCCGGAGGGCAGAACCTGGGGTTTTAATCATTTAGTAATGCACTTGCATTGAATCTTGCAGATTTGTCAAATGCCATAAATGAACCACGATTTCATCTATTTTGCTCTTTTGGGGCCAGTTCAATTTTTTATCCACAGCATGAGCATAGAAAGTTGGGAAGAGAAAGCATCTTTCCCAAGAACTCCTAAATCTCCAGGTGCTGGCCAAACTGCTTGAGGAAGAAGTTGGCGATGGACTTCAGAAACCTCCTATAATCCAGGTTTCCCAGAAGCCTCTGAAACCGCCTTTGCAGAGATTATGACAGTGAGAAAGTCTACCATGGCTGACTCCTTGCTTCTAGCCTCACAGGCTGGCTGTCCTCGCTTATTCCCAGGCACAAGCCAAGCTAACCATGGGAGGAATTTAGTTTATGGTTTAACATTAAAGAAAGGATGATAATAGTCCTTCCCTAAAACTGACACCCTCCTTGTTCAGGGACTGAAACTGCCTTTGTAAGACTAATGAAAAGCCACAAGTCTGGGCAAAGTGGCTCATGCCTGTAATCCCAGCACTTTGAGAGGCCAAGGCGGGAGGATTGCTTGAGCTCAGGAGTTCAAGACCAGCCTGGACAACAAAACAAGACTCCATCTCTACAAAAAATTTAAAAACTAGCTGGGTATGGTAGTAAGCACCTGTAGTCCTGACTAGCCAGGAGGTTGAGGCAGGAGGATCACTTGTGCCCAGGAGTTCGAGATTGCGGTGAGCTATGATCGCACCACTGCACTCCAGCCTGGGTGACAGAGCAAGACTATGCCTCAAACAAAACGAAACGAAACAAAAGGCCTTGAGATTAGAATTATAGGAGTGACTTGAATTTTGCTAAAAATGTAAGTGTAGCTTGCCCTTCTATAATTGGTTACTGTGCGGGAGGTCACACTTCCCCAAATGCTTCTACAGATAACATCACTATTGTAGAACCTACAGTCAGTCTTTTGAGATGTTTTTCAAACTTCTGCATTCTAGTGACCAACTGACTTCACTCAGACCCATGACTCATGATAGGGGTCCTGTGGTCCCCACCCAGAGGCTGATTCTGTGCAAGAGGATCATTTTCCACATTCCTATAATTTCATCCCCAATAAATCAGCAGCACGCATTCCCTATCCCCCGCCAGCCAAAGCATCCATAAAAACCCTAGCCTTTGAATTCTCAGAGACTAATTTGAGTAATAAACTTCCCATCCTTCTGTTTGGCTAGCTCTAAGTTAATTAAAATCTTTCTCTATTATAATACCACTGTGTCAGTGAATTGGTTTTTTCTGCACAGTGGGCAAGATGAGCTCATTCGGTGATTATACCTCCTTTAAGGCAGGAGAAGCAGAAATAACTGCAACATTTAAAATTTTTCTGGGCCCCTAATGGGAACGACTTTTGGTGATGTTTGATTGACATGCTTGGTTCACAGTGGCCATGTGCCTCTTATGACGCTTGCCTCGATGTGATCCTTTTCCTGTGTAATTTCAGCCATGTGTCATTTCTGTTTCTTCTTGGCTTTAGTCACACTATCATAGGCTTTCCGGGGTAGGGGGAAGTGTACAATCAATCTCCCTGGGGATTATTCACTGGGTGGATTATACAAGGCGTGTTTCTTATCCCAGCTGGAGTCTCACATACCACCCAACATGAGCTCAGCAACACACTCCTCCATCATCTTGTGTGTTTGGAAAACAAAAACCAGTTTGAATGAGTTAACTCCAGCCTCCATCTAAGAAAAACAG
This sequence comes from Papio anubis, assembly GCF_008728515.1. NCBI lineage: Eukaryota > Metazoa > Chordata > Mammalia > Primates > Cercopithecidae > Papio > Papio anubis. The sequence continues at coordinate 74,212,212 of NC_044977.1, forward strand.
TAATGCTGGGCAATTAAGAGGATAGAATTTAGCAGCAAGACCAACTTGATTCCAGACATCAGTTTTGCCTCTGCCTGGCTGTATGGCCTGAAGTCACTTAACTATTCTGAACCTCTGTTTCCTCATTTTTAAAATAGTCTGGCAATACTCAGTTCCCAGGCTTGCTGAGGGTTAAGCAAGTACACACATAAAGAGAATTTAGCTTAGACTAGAGAGGTGAAGGAGAAGGATTGCTTGAGCCCAGGAGTGTGAGTTCAGCCTAGGCAACATAGCAAGACTCATCTCACAAAAAAAGAAAAAAGAAAAAAAGAAGATCTTTAGAATAAATGTTCATGAAGAAGACCAATTTTCCTTTGAGAAATTATGAAAAAAAATCAACAAAGCAATAGCAATATGACCAAAGAACATTGATAACTCACAAAAAAAGAAATATAAAGGTCTCTTAACCATATAAAAAGATATTTAATCTCATTTTTGTTTTGTTTTGTTTTTGCGACAGGGTCTCACTTTCTTCCCCAGGCTGGAGTGCAGTGGTGCAATCATGGCTCACTGCAGCCTCGACCTCCCTGGACTCAGGTGATCCTCCCACCTTAGCCTCCTGAGTTTCTGGGACAATAGGCACATACCATCACACCTGGTTATTTTTTCTATTTTTTGTAGAGACAGGGTTTCACCACATTGCCTAGGTTGGTCTCAAACTCCCCGGCTCAAGCAGTGCACCCACCCCAGCCTTTCAAAGTGCTGAGATTACAGGTGGGAGCCAATACACCCAGCCTAACCCCACTTTTAATTAGAAAAATCCACGTCAAAGCTATGCAGGGATATCATTTTTTTCCCTATCAAATTGGCACAAATCCAATCCAAAAGTTTTACAATATATTTTATAATCAATAGTAGAATTAAGCACTCTCATCCATTGCTGGTGAGAGTCCAAAATGGTACAACACTTTGGGGAGCTAATTGGCAATCCCTATCAAAATTACAAATGCATTTACTTTTTTACTCAGCAATTTCACTCCTGGGAATTTGTTTTACAGCTAAACCTAAACCAGCACTACATGAAGTTTCAGATACACCCTTGTATCGATTGTAGAGTTGTGCATGAGCCAGAGGCTGGGAATGCCCAAATGTTCATCTAGAGGTGAGTGGGTGAATAAGCCACAGTACTTCTACGCAATATTCACAGCTATGAAAAAGAGAATGACGTTCTCTATGCCCCGTGAAATGTCACAGGAAACGATTAAGTGAAAAAGGTAGCATGCAAAACAGTAATATAGGATCTGAACTTCTATGTAAAAGGAGGGAAAATAAGAATATATTTATATCTGCACAAAAATAAATACCAGAAGGCTATGCAGAAAATTAATAAGAGTGGTTGCATATAGAAGGCCAAAGGGTAGGGAATTAGGGAGGTTGGGTCAGGAATTAGAGTAAGACTTCTTTTGATTTCACTTTTATTTTTGAACCATGTGACTAAATTATCAACTCAAAAAATTAAATCAAACTAAAGAAAATGATTAATGTCTTCTAAAATGAAAAAAGACTTCCAAAATCAGTCAGAACTCATATTTGAATTATCTGTCACTTTGGATATACTGTATTTATGGCCCCTTGCTGGGTTGTAAACCTTGAAGATGGAGCATGTCTTACATAAACATCACTATAACCCGGGTGGCCAGCCACATGTCTTCCTCTCCGTCAGAGTTAAATGAATACTTTTCACTAAACCAATGAATACATGAATGAACTTGGGGCTTTCAGGTGCAGAGAGAATGATCATTAGCTGACTATCAGAAAACTATCAAACAGTCAAGAAATGACATGAAAACAATGAGATCTTCCTTTCTTCCTTCCTTCTTTCTTTCTTTTTCTTTTTCTTTCTTTCTTTCTTCTCTCTTTCTTTCTTTCCCTCTTTCTTTCTCCCCTCCCCTTTCCCTTCCCCTTCCTTCCTTCCTTCCTTTTTTTTTTTTTTTTTGACAAAAGACAGAGTCTTGCTCTGTCACCCAGGCTGAAGTGCAGTGGCACAAATCCAAGTAATCCTCCTACCTCAGCCTCCTGAGTAGCTGGGACCACAGGTGTGTTCCACCACATCCAGCTAATTTTTTAATTTTTCATAAAGACAGTATCTCCCTATGATTCCCAGGCTGGTCTCAAACTCCTGGGCTCAAGCAATCCACCTACCACGGCCTCCTGAGTAGCTGGGACTATAGGCTGTGCACCACCACACCTGGCACCTGGCTAATATTGTTTATTTTTGTGTAGAGACGGGGTCTTGCTATGTTGCCGGGGCTGGTCTCAATCTCCTAGTATCAAGTGATCCTCCCTCCTCGGCCTCCCAAAGTGCTGCAATTAGAGACATGAACCACCATGCCCAGCCAAAATGCTCATTTTTATCATGGGAAGTAGAAAGTAGACCCACTGAAGAGCTCAATGACAGAAAAGGAAAAAACCCAACAACCATAACTGCGTTCCTTCTCTGAACTCTACAAACTACTCTAATCCAGTTTCCTTTGGGGGACTACATTTGAAACTGAAACCCAAATGCAACAGCAGTGCTTTCTCAACGAAGCTGGAAAAGTCCACAATTCTGCCCCTGTTCCTGTCAAACCTGAGGAGGGCCTTGTTAGGTCAGAGAACAAGTTTCTAGACAGAAGTTTCAACTCTTTCCTCATCACCAATCCCCTTAATAAGCATTGGGGGGAAGATTGTCCCAAACAGATGATTGATAAGATGATGCCTGTGCCCAGAAGACAATAAAAATTTGTTCATCCACACTTTTCCTTCCTGGATCCACAATAATTTATTTTAAAATGTCATCTCCCTTACTGCAGGGTGGCTGATTTATAGATTAGGCATCTGTTTCATATAAAGGTCCCCAAATGGAACAACAATCTTATGTTTTAACAAAACAGAGAACTCATTTCATAAATCACTTCCAGCCTATCCGGTATCTCACACTGAATTTCTTTTGAATCCAAGCAGATTTCCTTCTCTTCAGAGTTTGTCCTGTGTGTTGCTATCAAGAACGGGAAAACACACACACACTTCAAGCTGTTACAAGACTCCAAAGAAGTGTGGTGGCTCATACCTGTATAATGCCAGCACTTTTGGAGGCCAAGGCAGGCAGCTTGCTTGAGCCCAGGAGTTCAAGACTAGCCTGGGCAACATGGTGAAACTCCATCTCCACAAAAAATACAGAAATCAGCCAGAGATGGTGGTGCGCACCTATAGAGTTCAGCTACTCAGGAGGCTGAGGCGGGAGGATCCTTTGAGCCAGGGAGGTGGGAGTTGCAGTGAGCTGTGATCACGCCACTGCACAACAGCCTGGGTGAGAGTGAGACCCTGACTCAAAACAAAAACAGTGGCAAAAACAAAGAAGCAATAGTAAATCTAGAAATCAGTCTATCTCTATTTTTATCCTATAATAAAACCCTTTTAAAATATTTTCAGGATGAAAACACTTAAAATAGTCAATTTTAAGTGTTCTCAGAAAGCTCCTAACCCAGAAATTTGCCAACAGATGGAATTACCGGGTCACTCCCTACTGCCTCGCCCATAGCAGACATGACTAATTCATTGATCCTTTCCCACTGAGCTTGCTGAGGCCCTGCCGTACTCCTCAACCCAAAGTTCCAGGCAACCTCTGTCATGAACAGCAATTAATATGCAGGATGGAATAATCCAATTCAATCGCTTTTATTGTAGCAGAATTGAAAAACAGAAGAGGTAAAGGACTTTGCCAACATCACACAGTGAGTCAGCGATGCACCTGAAATATACTCTTAAGTACTGGCTCTAGAATTCTTCTTTGTCTACACTACCACATGACTTGCATTCTGGAGGTCAAATCTGAGTTTGTTCTATGTCTGTGTGTGATTTTTATTTTACGACAAAGCAATTCTTCTTTCCAAAAAAAAAAAAAAAAAAACTCCTTATACATCAAAAAAACATATGCTGCTTTCCAAATAAAGATTTTACTTGGCTGAGCACAGTGGCTCACGCCTACAATTCCAGTACTTTCGGAGGCCAAGGTGGGTGGATCACCTGAGGTCAGAAGTTCGAGACCAGCCTGGCCAACATGGCAGAACCCTGTCTCTACTAAAAATACAAAAAAATTAGCTGGCCATGGTGGTGGGCGCCTGTAATCCCAGCTACTTGGGAGGCTGAGGCAGGAAAATTGCTTGAACCCGGGAGGTGGAGGTTGCAGTGAGCTGAGATCACACCATTGCACTCCAGCCTGGGCGAAAGAGCGAGACTCTGTCTCAAAAAAAAAAAAAAAAAAAAAAAGAATTTACTAATCATTCCAATACAAATGATTTGGAAGCTGCTGGCAGCCCGCCACTCTAAATATCATTTTGTTTTAGCAATAATCTTCTTTTCTTATCAAATATGCTTCTTCCTCAATACAGGAGAAATAATTGTTATTAAACAGGAAATGACTGTTCATTTGGGCTAACAAAGGACGACGTGATGAGCAGGGATGCATGGACAATACCCTCCATCCCAGTTGCACAGTGACAGGCTGAAACTGTAGCGGCTCTTTCATCAAATTGTTACCAGGTTTATTAAATTTTAGCTGGGCTTTATTTTTTCTTTTGCTACAACCAAAATTTCTTAGAATTACACAATGTCAGAGCCAGATGGGACCTTATAATTCATCTGATGAAACAACTACAAAAAAGTAGGAGGAGAGTCCAAGAAATGATTCAACCAGTGTAACACAGGTAGGGCCCAGATCTCATGATTCTGAGCTCCTTCCAACTCAGGGTCCCAAAATACTGAGATCAAAATGAGGATTTTCCTGTCTAGGGGATAATATAAAACGTACTGAGTTCTCGAATCAATGCTTTTCAAACTCTAATGTGCATATGGATCACCTGGGGGATCTTGTTAAGATACAGATGATGTAAGTCTGGGATAGGGCCTGGGATTCTGCATTTCTAGTAGCTCCCAGGTGATACTGATGCTGCAGACCCATGGACCAGTGTTCTGTTTAGTCCCAAGAGAACCATCTGGTTCTAGCAAAGAATCTTCACTGGATTTCTAACTAATGAGTCGCACACAATCACTGTCAATCAGGTTATCTCACGTTGCATATAACTGAAACACAGTTTACATGGTAATGGGGGTTTACTGGGAGAAACTGGCTAATTAAATGAGTTGGGTTTGATAAGGTACAGAAGGAAGCAAATTCGCCTCCCCCATTGCTATCTTCAAATTTTCTCTGTTGTGTTTTCCTTCCCTACCCCAAGTGAATGTCCAGGGCAGATTCCCTGGTGTCTCCAAAAACATTCAAGTAGTAACAACCATTTTCAGGACTACAAATGTCCATTGTAGCGTAATAGCAAAACTTCAGTTTCTCATCCAAGTCAAGCTTTTCTCTCTAGCAACTCAGACCTAACCCCAGATGAGAAAGCAAGAGGGATTTGTTGTTTCTTTCCTTGTTCTGCCTTTTCTCTTTCTCTCTCTCTCTCTTTTTAGCCCGAGTCTCGCTCTGTCGTCCAGGCTAGAGTTCATTGGCGTGATCTCGGCTCACCACAACCTCTGCCTCCTAGGTTCAAGCAATTCTCCTGCCTCGGCCTTCCAAGTAGTTGGGATTACACGTGTGCGCCACCACTCCCAGCTAATTTTTGTAATTTTAGTAGAGATGGAATTTCGCCCTGTTGGCCAGGCTGGTCTTGAACTCCTGACCTCAGGTGATCTGCCTGCCTCAGCCTCCCAAAATGCTGGGATTACAGGTGTGACCCACTGTGCCTGGCCTTTTTGCCTTCTTTTTAAACCACTCTCTGCTACTCCTGAACCCCATAGGATTGGGATTGGGAGTGGGAGAGGAATTTATGAAAGGGAACAGTATGTTCTCACTGAACAGGTGATGTATCTCAAACATTGCCTCTTTTCCTACTGGGGCAGTTTTATCAGTTCTTTGGAGACTCACCACTCCCCACACCCCCAAACTAGGGACTTCTTTTTTTTTTTTTTTTTTTTTGAGACAGAATCTTGCTGTGTCACCCCGGCTGGAGTGCAGTGACACAATATCAGCTCACTGCAACCTCTGCCTGCTGGGTTCAAGCAATCTCCTGCCTCAGCCTCCCAAGTAGCTGGAATTACAGGCATGCACCACTGTGCCTGGCTAATTTTTGTATTTTTAGTAGAGATGGTGTTTCACCATTTTGGTCAGACTGGTCTTGAACTCCTGGCTTCAAATGATCAGCCTGTCTCAGCCTCCCGAAGTGCAGGGATTACAGGCGTGAGCCACTTTGCCCAGCCCAAATTAGGGACTTCTTATGGTGCCCAATTTCCTTAGTAAATGCATTATTTTGCTGACTGCTTTATGTGGCCCTTCCTGGCCTGCTCTAGTGGTACAGCCCATACTGCCACATTCTGCTACACTCTTCTGCAGAGTGGGGTTCTTTCAAGAGATTAAAACAAGGCTACCATGCCAACAGGGCATCCACGCTCTTGGTTCAAAGCCCACCCAATAGGCTTTGCCACCACAATGGTCCCATCAGCCTCTCACCTTCAGGCTTTTCTGTATAAGTCAGGTTCTGGGCCCTCCAGAATCTGGGAGAAACTATTCAAGCCCTTCTAAGAACATTTCCATTATGCTCCAGTGGATGCCATTTTGCCAGTTAAAAAAAAAAATCTCGACCAGGCACGGTGGCTTACGCCTATAATCCCAGCATTTTGGGACACTGAGGTAGGCAGATCACTTAAGCTCAGGAGTTCGAGACCAGCCTGGCCAACATGGTGAGATCCCCGTCTCTACTAAAACAAAAAAATACAAAAATTAGCTGGGCATGGTGGTAGCCGCCTGTACTCTCACCTACTTGGGAGGCTAAGGCAGGAGAATCACTTGAACCCAGGAGGCAGAGATTGCAGTGAGTGGAGATGGCACCACTGCATTCCAGCCTGGTGACAGAGCAAGACTGCCTCAAAAAACAAAACAAAACAAACAAACAAAAAAATCATGAAAAACTGTACAGAATGTTAACCTATGGGGTTTTAATTTCTAGAGATATACATCTGTCATCCAAGAAAAGGTTTCCAGAATACAGAATAGCTTTATATTTTTAATAAACTGACACATTCTACTAGCATAATAATTGGGTACATGGCATTCATTTCAGTTAATTAGAGCAATTGAGCATGTACTAATTTCCATGCACTCCTTGAAGCAGTAACAGAGTAAGATTGCTATGAATTAATGATAAAAGTACTATTAGAACTCTGGTAGCTGACATTTTCATTTTTCCCCATGAAAAAAGTATATCATATAGACCATTAATCTTGTGGTTTTGAATCCTAGAATTGTTCAATGGTAGGAATGAAGCACATTTCTAGAATGTGATATGACTATCTATCCTACATGATGGTTCCTAATCCTACCAGTGCTAGGGCTAGTTGACCTTTTTTTTTTTTTTTTTTTTTTTTTTTTGAGACAGGGTCTCACTGTGTCTCCCAGGCTGGAGTGCAGTGGCACAATCTCTGCCCACTGTAACCTCTGCCTCCAGGGTTCAAGTCATCCCCCAACCTCAGCCTCCTTAGTAGCTGGGACTGAAGGTGCGAGTAACCACCCCTGGCTAATTTTTTGTATTTTTTGTAGAGCCGGGGTTTCACCATGTTGGTCACCTGGTTTTACCAGGCTGGTCTCAACCTCCTGAGCTCAAAGGGATCCTCCCGCCTCAGCCTCCCAATGTGCTGGAATTATAGACATGAGCCACTGTGCCTGGCTAGTTAATATTTATTATTTCTTCATAGTCAATTCAACATAGTAACATTTCTAGAGTAGACACCAAGCCCCAAGCACTTGGCAAGGAGGTTGAAACTATCTGTGTTGCAATGAGATATCTCTTGCACCAAACATTTATTAACATTCACAGATTCATCCACAGTGAAAATGATCATGGCACCCCATTAATAATTTGCTTTATATGGTCCCAATCAAAGGGACTTAACCAAACAAGCTAGTGTCAGTGCTTGCCTTGCCCGCAGCCTCCTTCTAAAGGTGTCCTTACACTTAGGTTGCACTCCTTTTTATTTGAGATGAAGTCTTGCTCTGTCACCCAGGCTGGAGTGCAATGGCGCAATCTCAGCTCACTGCAACCTCCGCCTCCAGGGTTCAAGCAATTCTCCTGCCTCAGTCTCCTGAGTAGCTGCGATTATAGGCACCCACCACCACGCCAGGCTAATTTTTATATTTTTAGTAGAAACAGGGTTTTACCATGTTAGCCAAGCTGGTCTCAAACTCCCGACCTCAGGTGATCCACCCGCCTTGGCCTCCCAAAGTACTGGGATTACAGGCATGAGCCACCACACCTGGCCATAGGTTGCACTCTTGAGCCATGTGGGACTCCACCACTCAGCTCAAAACTGATTGAAACTGACAGCAGCACTTGAGTGCACAGTAGCCACCTGTAAGCTGGACAGTGCCCTAGATGACGGTTGAGTACCAAGAATTAGAAAAGTTCGTGGTCATTTCAATTACATTCTTCCCTAAGGATACCAACCAACTTCTTTTCTAAAGAATCAAAACCGGGGCCAGGCGTGGTGGCTCATGCCTGTAATTCCAGCACTTTGGGAGGCCAAGGCGGGTGGATCACCTGAGGTTGGGAGTTCGAGACCAGCCTGACGAACATGGAGAAACCCTCTCTCTACTAAACATACAAACTTAGCCAGGCATAGTGGTGCATGCCTGTAATCCTAGCCACTCGGGAGGCCGAGGCAGGAGAATTGCTTGAACCTGGGAGGCAGGAGTTGTAGGTGAGCTGAGATCGTGCCATTGCACTCCAGCCTGGGAAAAAAGAGTGAAACTCTGCTCAAAAAAAAAAAAAAAAAAAAAAAAGAGAATCAAAACCTGAACCATCTTTCAGCCTCAACTTGTTCAAAAGCTGAAAAGGGTATGGAAGCCAGGAGTGACAGGGGAACCCATAAGAGATGATCCCTGCCCACAACCATGCAGGGCACAATACAACAAAAATAAATGGTCCCTAAGCCTGAGAGCTTATTGTTAAGAGTAAAACACAAAGTCACAAACAAGGCACTGTAGGAATCTAAAATTTGCCATCTCAGTTTTTTGACCCAAGAATGATACTTTTAGGAATGTATTCTAAGGAAATAACTGAACAAGTACCAAAAGATGTATGCATGGGATCATCAGTAGCAGTGGCAGTTTTCATAAGAAAGAAAAAACTCAACCTAAATCAATAAGAGCTTGGGTAAATAAATACATTTATATAGTGAACTATCTACCTATGTATTATTCCTAGAAAGAACTCCATGATAGATTTAGCCAAAATAATGTTTATATAATGAATCATATACAGTATGTAGTTATATATTTTTTATAAGAATATAGGCTATAATGTTAATTAAAATGATTCAGCTTAAAGGAGAAATTTTGCTTTATAATTTATGCTTTTCTGTGTTTCCAATCTTTTTTTACTATGTTATGATACATTTGTAATCAGAAAAAAGATAATTTAAAAAATAAGTAATGAGGCCAGGCATGGCAGCTCATGCCTATAATCCCAGCATTTTGGGAGGCTGAGACAGGAGGACTGCTTGAGCTCAGGAGTTCGAGACCAGCTGGGCAACATGGTGAAACCCTGACTCTACAAAAAATACAAAAATTAGCCTGGTGTGGTGGCTTACACCTGTAGTTCCAGCTATATGGGGACCTAAGGTGGGAGGATTGCTTGAGCTTAGGGGCTTGAGGCTGCAGTGAGCCATGCTGGCACCACTGCACTCCTGCCTGGGTGACAAAGCAAAACCCTGCCTCGAAAACAAACAAATGAAAACATCAACAATAAACAAACAGATAATGGGCTAGGTCCAGGGGTTCACACCTGTAATCCTTTGGGAGGAGGAGAAGGGAGGATGGCTTGAGCCCTGGAGTTTGAAGTGGCAGTGAGCTATGATTGTGCCACTGTACTCCAGCCTGGGTGACATAGGGAGACTCCATCTCTTAAAACAACCATAAACAAAACCACACTAATAACGATGCTGTAAAATTAAAACCCTAGGCCGGGCACAGTGGCTCATGCCTGTAATCCCGGCACTTTGGGAGGCCAAGGTGGGCGGATCACCTGAGGTCAAGAGTTCGAGATCAGCATGGACAACATGGTGAAATCCCATCTCTACTAAAAATACAAAATTAGCTGGGCATGGTGGTGCATGCCTGTAATCCCAGCTACTCAGGAGACTGAGGCAGGAGAATTGCTTCAACGCGGGAGGCAGAAGTTACAGTGAGGCGAGATCACATATTGCACTCCAGCCTGGGCAAGAAGAGCAAAACTCTGTCTCAAAAAAAAAAAATTTAAGCCCTAGATTTTTTCCTTTGTATATGTCTTTTGTGAAGAACCTACAATATACTAGATTAATGCATTCAAAAGGAAATGTAATATGAGTCACAGATGAAATTTTGTATAGTCTAATTCCTAATAATATATCTTATGTAGCCCAATGTCTAAAAATTATAATTTTAACATATAATCAATATAATGCCACTGAAATATTTACATTCTTTTTTCCTAAGTATTTGAAATCCTCTGTGTATTTACATAGCACATTTCAATTTAGAACATCTTTCAAGTGGTCAATATCCACACTTGGCTATTGTATGGGATAGTGTAGTTTTCTGTTTTTGTCGGGATTTTTGTTTGTTTGTTTGTTTTTTGAGATGGAGTTTCGCTCTTGTTGCCCAGACTGGAGTGCAATGGTGTCATCTCGGCTCACCGCAACCTCTGCCTCCCGGGTTCAAGCAATTCTGCCTCAGCCTCCTGAGTAGCTGGGACTGCAGGCATGCAACACCACGCCTGGCTAATTTTGTATTTTTAGTAGAGACAGGGTTTCTCCATGTTGGTCGGACTGATCTCGAACTCCCAACTTCAGCTGATCTGCCTGCCTCAGCCTCCCAAACTGCTGGGATTACAGGCGTGAGCCACTGTGCCCAGCAGTAGTTGTTATTTTTAAGGAGGATAATTTTTAAACTTTTAGGTTGTTAATTTCTGAAGTTGTTTGATTGTGCTTAAATGATTGTTTATGAATATTATTTTGGTAATCTTTGAAAGACTGTTGCTAGGTTTTTGGTTTGTTGCATTTTTTTAAAGAAAGTGCTGGTGTAATAAATACTTTTTCCTGAACAAATACACCTTGGGTGAACTTTTACCTCTCTATCTCTCCTTTCCTTCTTAGTTGTTGACAGGCAGGGTCAAAAGTCAGAATCTTTAGTAGATATATTTGTTGCCGGTCCCTGGAAGGAGGAGGGGCAATGGACAGCAATAAAAGGTCACATTTATCAGAGGTCCCTTACTGCACCACTAGAAAATGACTGCAATTATTATCAGGGCTCCCTGAATAATCAAAACGACATATATCAAAGGTCTGACTCATTCTAAAGAGTTACTCCCCTCCCCTTTTTTGTTTTTTTAGTGTTTTACCAAGAGTAGCACTACCGAGGGGATATTTGTATTATCTGACCATCAACAAGAGGGATAGGCTACAATATAGACCACAGAGCACGGTGGGTTCAGGCAGGTCTGGGCTTGGGTGTCTCTGGGCTTCCATATCCTCAACTATAGAGCAGAGATTATAATACACAACCTAGTTCAAAAGATTCATTTTTGAACAACTTCGTATCAAGTGTATAATACATAGAGAAAAGTGTATACATCCTAAGTGTAAAATACAAACTTCACAAATTAAATATACTCGTGTGACCATCATCTAGATCAAGAAACAGAACACTCTCAATACCCAGTAGCCTCCTTCTCATCCCTACCCCTCTGTGTTACATTTCTACTGCAATGTAACCCGCTACTACAAAGTGAGTAGCTTAAAACAACACAGATTTATTATCTCAGTTTCCATGGGTCAGGAGTGCGGGCACAGCTTAGATAGATCTCAGGTCTCACGAGTTAGTAATCAAGGTGTCGGCCAAGGCTTGGGTTCTCGTTCAGGACTTGAGCTCGTTGCAGTTGCTGGCAGAATCAGTTCCTGATGGCTGTGTAACAGAGGTCCAGCTCCCTTGCTAACTGTTGGCAGGGGCCCACTCTCAGCTCCTACAGGCTGCCCAGTTCCTTGCCATGGGGTTCCTGCCCCCATAGACAGCTCACAACTGTGGCTCCCTTCCAGGCCAGAAACAGCTTGTCACTCTGACTTCTGTCTCTGACTTCTAACTGCTCATTTTAAGAGCTTGCCTGATTAGGACAGGCCAACCCATGACAGTCTCCTCAGTGATTAGGGATCTTAATAACAGGAGTGATACCCCACCAAGTCACAGGTTGTACTTGTACTCAAGGGACAGGGATTATATGAGGGAACAACCTATGGGGCAGATATCATGTCCCCCACCTTAGAATTCTGCCTGTCTCACCATCCCCAAAGACTAAGCACTATCCAATGTCTAACAGTATTTTTACCTGTCTTCAAACTTTATAAAAAATGGAATGTTTGTGAAATACACTCATCTTTTGTATGTAATTGCAGAGGATTCATTTGCATTGCTGCATAGTGTTCCAGTGTGTGAATATGCCACAATACCATAATTTACCCTTTTAAAGGTTGATAGTTAAACTAATAATTATAACATAATATATAGATTTTTTTAATGAGTAGGAAAGACAACGAAATAACTACCTCTCAATTAGGAGTTGCAGAATAAAAATCATTTTAAGCATATGCAAAGAATCTGAGACATGAAAGAGTTTTACATATCATCTTAGAGAAAAAGGTGGTGTTTGGTAAGTTTTCAGTTTTTTTGTTTTTGTTTTTGTTTTGAGACAGAGTCTCGCTATGTCACCCAGGCTGCAGGGCAATGGCATGATCTTGGCTCACTGCAATCACCACCTCCCAGGTTCAAGCAATTCTCCTCCCTCAACCTCCCAAATAGCTGGGATTACAGGCACCTGCCACTACGTCATAAAAAATGCCTGGCTTGGCTAATTTTTTTTTTTTTTTTTTTTTGAGATGGGGTCTTACTCTGTTGCACAGGCTGGAGTGCAGTGGCATGATCTTGGCTTACTGTAACCTCTGCCTCCCAGGTTCAAGCAATTCTCCTGCCTCAGCCTCCTGAGTAGCTGGAATTAGAGGCACCCACCACTACGTCCAGCTAATTTTTGTATTTTTAGTAGAGACGGGTTTCACCATAATGGCTAGGCTGGTCTCAAACTCCTGACCTCAGGTGATCTGTCCGCCTCGCCCTCCCAAAGTGCTGGGATTACAAGTGTGAGCCACCGTGCCTGGCCTAATTTTTTGTATTTTTTTAATTTTATTTTTTTGTAGAGACAGAGTTTCGCCATGTTGCTTAGGCTGGTCTCGAACTCTTGACCTTAGGTGATCCACCCACTTCAGCTTTCCAAAGTGCTGGGATTACAGGTGTGAACCACTGTACCCAGCCAACATTAATTGATCATCTCAGTTTTAGCAGGTCGAAGTCTGAGCATGGCTTACCTGGATTCTTTGCTCAGGGTTCTCATAAGGCTGAATTCAAGGGGTCAGCCAGGCTGCATCCTCATGTGGAGCTTGGGGTCTTCTTCCAAGCTTGTACAGATGCTTGCAGAATTTGATTCCTTGTGTTCCTAAGACTGAGGTTCCCACTTCTTTGCTGACACTCAGCCAATGTTTGTTCTCGGCTGCTAAAGGGCCCCACAGTTCCTTGCTGAGTGCTCCTCTCCATAGGCGGTTTGCATCACCACTTCAGAGGAGCAGGGAAATCTCTCTATGTGAAGTTACTGGCCCTTTTGAAAGGGCTCCTGCCTGATGAATTTAGGCCCACTCAGAATACTCAGAATAATGTGCCTTTTAATTAACTCACAATCAACTAAAATCAATCAATTGGCCAGGTGCAGTGGCTCATGCCTGTAATCCCAGCACTTTGGGAGGCCAAGGCGGGTGGGTCACAAGGTCAGGAGATCAAGACCATCCTAGCCAACATGGTGAAACCCAGTCTCTACTAAAAATACAAATATTAGCTGGGTGTGCACAGTGTTGCGGGCTTGTAATCCCAGTTACTTGGGAGGCGATGGCAAGAGAATCCCTTGAACCCAGGAGGTGGAGTTGGCAGTGAACCAAGATCGCACCACTGCACTCCAGCCTGGTGAAAAAATATATATATATCATTGATATATATATATATATATATATATATATATCATTGATATATATATATATCAAGGTTGATGGGCATTTGGGTAGCTCCTATTTTGGGGCTATTACTAGCAGTGCTGCTATGAACATTCTAGAACATGTCTTTTGGTGAACACATGTATCATGTATTCATTTCTGCTCAGTATATACGGAAGAATAGAATTGCTGGGTCATAGGGTTTGCATACGCTCAGCTTGGAAGGTACTGCCAAACAGTTTTCCAAAGTGGCATTACCAAGCTGCATCCCCACCAGCGGTGTTAGAGCAGCCCACAAGACTGTTTGGACAGTTAAAAGATGAAATCGTGACAAAGAACTTAGGACAGAACCTGGAATATAGTAATGACTAAATAAAAGGATTTGCAATAGAAATTAATACTAACTGATATTTTCTGCTACTCTGTTAAAGTCTATGGGGTGTGTATACCCTGCTTATTCATATATCCCTAGTGGGGCACCAAAATTTATTAAGTAGCCAAAGGAACATGTCAATGTTGGCCTCTCATCCAAAAACGGTTTCTTCAGACTTGCATTTACTTTCCTTTTTCTTGGCCCTTGCACCAAGGCACACAATAAGGGGGTACTGAGGGATCTCCAATGTTAATATCTGAAATTAGTCTGCCTAGGCCTCACTGAGAAGGTGGTTTCTTTGAGCCTAGGAGCAACAGGCTATTAGGCTATACCATCCAGCCTATGTGTGTAGTAGACTATACAATCTAGGTTTGTATAAGTACTCCCTATGATGTTTGAACAATGAGGAAATACTCTAATGCATTTCTCAGAAGGTATCCCCATTATAAAGTAATGTTTGACTTATTTACATAGCATTTACATTGGATAGGTATTATAAATAATATAAAGACAATTTAAAGCACACAGGAGGATGTGGCTGAGTGTGGTGTCTTGTGCCTGTAATCCCAATACTTTACAGGGGCTGAGGCAAGAGGATTGCTTGAGCCCAAGAGTTCACGCCCAGCTTGGACAACATAGTGAGACTCCATCTCATTAAAAAATAAAAAAATAAAAGAAAAAAGTGTACAGGAGGATGTGCATAAGTTATATGCAAATAATACTCCATTTAATTAAAGGGACTGAGCATCCTTGCATTTTACTCCCCACTAGGGTCCTAGAACCAATCCCCCATGAACACTGAATGACGACTGGCCCTTGCTTTGAAACCTCATCTAGGGAAATATTCTGTGTCTGTTTGCAGGGAATTAAGTGAAACTCAGGCCACATAGCAGCAATGAAATGTTAATCTTCTGTACTTAGTTATTTTTTTAATCCAAGGGCTCAGACATGTTAATCAATTCTTCCTAATTGCTTATTAGCCATTATTTCTAATAGAAGCAATGAGTCACAAGCTTCAGCTGCTTGATTCAAACTCTTTGAAGGCCAACTCAAATCAAGAGTTGTAGTAATCAAGAGAAGTAGTAATCAAGAACTAGGAACTCTGCAGACTAATTCTCAGACAAATCAAAGTTATTGCCTAGGCCCAAAGATCTTCAGCAGTTGGTTTCAAAGAAGAAGAAGGAGGAGAAGGAAGAGGGGAAGGAGAGGAAGGAGAGGAAGGAGAAGAAGGAGAGGAAGGAGAGGAAGGAAAAGAAGGAGAGGAAGGAGAGGAAGGAGAGGAGGAAGAGGAGGAAGAGGAAGCCTGATTTTAGTCAGGTGGTCACTAAGCCTAACTTCTGATTCCTTGTTTGTGTAATAAGGCAACTGATAGCATCTACATTATAGGGTATCAATCATCCATTGATTTAATAAATATTTAATTTCTACTTTATACCAGGCTCTGTGCCAGGCAATTAATAAGTATTTCTTAAATGTTAATCGTGTATCAGCTATTATCACTGTCAACACTTACTTATTTGCATATCAACTATCAACCTTGTGGGAAAATATCTGAAAAATGTGGTCTTAAGCTGGCTTTACACTCCCCCTCAGACTCACCCTATTCACATACATAATTTTCTTTTTCATTTCACATACATAATTATATGCCCACTGTCTACCACTGGTGTGGAGCCAACTCCTCAAGCCTAAATCCTCAATTACTGTGGTCAGAGAATGCAAACTAATTTTATTATCAGCCTAAGTGCTTCATAATTTAAAAGGCAAACATGCCACACTTCAAAGTCACAGGGGAAAGTTTTGGGGATTAACTGTCATTTTGATTATCTGCCCCACATTTCCCCTTCCATTAGCTAAGAAACATTAGGAGGCAGATCACTAGACACATCTGAAAGTGGACAGGTTCACTTTTACAGGAGAGATTCCATTTCCTCCTACGCCCCCAGGCCCTCACACCCCAGCTCCCAGGACTCTACATGAAACTATCAGTGGGAAAACATTTCCAAAATGCTTTTTATCCCCATCCCCATAGAGAAAACCTCAAATTTGCTTTCAGCCTTATTCATGGTTCAGGAACAAATATTAAATTAACATCAGCAGAGGAACAAAAGAAGGTCGCAAAAGCAAAAGAACAGTACTGAATAGAATATTCATCTCTGGAGCTAAAATACTTGGGTTCAAATCCTGGCTGAGGATTGCCTGGCTTAGGGTTGCCAGATAAAATACAGGACACCCAGTTAAATTTGAATTTCAGATAAACAACAAATAGTTTTTTAGTATAAATATATCTCATATGCAGATTTAAGACATATTTCTGCTAAAAATTTATTTGTTGTTTATCTGAAATTCAAATTTAACTGGGTGTCTTGTGTTTTGATTTGCTAAGCCTGGTAACCTGACTCTGTTTACTAGTTTTGTGATCTAGGATAAGTTACATAAACTCTCTGTGTTTGTTTTCTCATCTGTAAAATAGAAACAGTAAAAGCATATTCTTCATAAAATGGTTTCAGTAGTCATTCTTGCTATTCAACAGATATGTCTGGTTCTCTTCCTTCCAGAAACATGGTGGGATAGCACTTCCCCATCTTCGAAGTTAAAGGAAGACTGCGACTTGCTTTAGCCAGTGAAAAGTGAGCACAAAGGAAATGTCATTTCCAGGTAAAAGTGTCCCCTATCCTACCTTCCCCTACCAGATCCAAGGAAGAGACAAGTGTGAGGGAGAAATATACACATCTGGTTCTAAACATTGAAATCCGGGAGTTGTCACTGCAGCATAACTTAGCTTATTTTGACTGAGAGTTGATGTGAAGATTGCATGAGTTAATAATTGTTAAGGATTTAGAACATGCCTGGCACATAGTACACACTATATATGTATTTATTAGGTTAATACGAAATCTGCAACCCTTTTCTGGTACTAAAAAAGGATTGAGATAGGCCTTGCTTGCTAGCTGTCATTCAGCTCAGGCTGCCATAGCAAAACACTGTAGACCGGGTGGCTTAAACAACAGACCTGTATTTTCTCACAGTTCTAGAGGCTGGAAGATGAGGTTATAGTGAGGGCTCTCTCCCAGGCTTGCAAATGACCACCTCACTATGTGCTGGTCTTTCCTCAGGTGCGTGCATTGCACATGTGGAAAAGGAGCAAGATCTTTCTCTTTTCCTGTTCTTAGGAGGCCACCAATTTTATTGCATTAGGACCCCACCCTTATGACCTCCTATGACCTTAATTGCCTCTTCAAAGCCTTCCCTCCAAGTACAATCATATTAGGGGTTAGCGCTTCAATATATGCATTTGAGGAGGAAACAATTCAGCCGACAGCATCATACAAGCTTTGTAATAAACGCTTATTGTCCAGTTTTCCTTCTTCAGGCTTAAGAAATCAAATCTACCCCTTTTCCATAGTGATTGGTAATAAACGCTCTAAAGAGCAGCATTTAGCTTAGGGAGTCCCTTTAATCATTAGACAGAATGTTTATGCCTAAAACACTTCTGATATGGGTCCACCCAAATTGCAGCATGGGTTATAACAGAGCAGTGGACTCGATTGCAGATGACCAGGGCTGAGCAATCTACGGAAGCCAGCCATGTGCACAGTAATTCAGATAGGGCAGAGAAACTGGATCCAGGGGGAAAATCACAGGCAGTTAATGAGAATCAGATGCAATGTAATTCAGACCACAGTGCACATCCTGATCTCTGGGCACAGGGAATTACATCCATAAACAGACCAGACTTGATTTTATGCAGCACTTTCATCCCCCAAAGAATCCCAAAAGCCTTCCAAAAGCACACTCTAGTTACTGGTAGCTCAGTGATGTGGAAGACAAACAGAAAAATGTTGTGTTCATAACTCAGGCACAGAAACTTTGTTAGAATCCAGGCCATCCACGTGGGTTAGCCTGACTGGAATGCCAGGTGACCCTTTATTGGTATGAAAAATATACATTTTTTTCTTCCTTTTAGATGAAAACATCCTCATAAAGGAAATCCAAGTATGCACTAAAGAAGCTTTCAAGCTTAGCCAGTGAACCACAGTTAAAAAGTATGGAATACATATCAGACTCATTCCATGGATATCTACATATATGTGCATATATATTTATTTTTATATACCATGGAAACAAATTTTATAAAATATTACTTATCCTTATTATTTGTGATGTATTCTGCACTAGATCTTAGCCAAAAGGCCAAGAAGCGATGCATGATGTGTTCTGATTCTATCGATCCTATTTTACTTTTTATTAAGTTGATTATTATTTGGTAATTGACATGTTGATTTTACAACCCACTTCTGTGTAGAATATTAGATTTTGAAACCCATTTCACTAAAAGATAATGAAAGAGAGTAGAAGGCTCTGATACCATGACACTTCAATCATAATACAACATATGGCCCTGGGATAGTTACTTTGCCTTTTTAGATCACGAGTCACTGGGATTCTTTCACTTTTAATTTGCTACATTTTTAAAAATTTATTTATTAGAGACAAGGTCTCCCTCTGTCACGCAAGCTGGAGTGCAGTGTCATCATCATAGCCCACTGCAGCCTTAAACTCCCGGGCTCAAGTGATCCTCCCGCCTCAGCCTCCTGAGGAGCTAGGACTAAGAGGCACAACCCACCATGCCTGGCTAATTTTTTTAAAATTTGATTGTAGAGATGCGGTCTTGCTGTGTTGCCCAGGCTAATCTCAAACTCCTGGGCTCAAGCGATCCTCTAGTCTTGGCCTCCCAAAGTGCTAGGATTATAGGTGTGAGTAAAAATCCTGCTGAGATTTTTACATATGGTACCTGTATATAGGTAAAGCAAAAACATCCTGAAACCAACTTCATATGATGAGATTATTTTGGAATTCCTATGTTGATTAAAAGTTGGGGGTTATGGCCGGCGGAGGTTGCAGTGAGTGGAGATCGTGTCACTGCACTCTGGACTGGGCAACAGAGTGAGACTCCATCCCGAAAAAACAAAAAACAAGCAAACAAACAAAAATACAGTTGGGGGTTAAAAATAGGGAGAAAATCCATTTTCTTCTGGCACTAAACCGAGCTTTGGGTGGCCCCTAAATTGGTCAGAATTTTTTTGGTTGCATGTAACAGAACTTCGTCCTAACCAAACAACTCAGAAGAAATTACTGGCTTAAAGTCAAATGGTTCAAGGACTGTATAGGTGACAGCATAGCTGGCTCCTGATTCTGAGATGATGCTACTATTCTTCTCCATCTCTGCATCCTGCTTTCCTCTCTGTTGGCTCTATTCTCTCGCGTTATAGACAGGGCACCCCCTTGCACCAGAGAAGATGTTTAATAGCAGCCTGACAACCCACAGAAAAGAGGGTACCTCTCCTGACTCTTTCAGCAAAAGCTCAGGCTTCTCATGATCCCAGCTTGGGCCACATGCCCATTTCTGAGTCAATCACTGTGAACAGGGACATGCCTTTCTTCAATTATTCACATCTGTGTCATGTGCCTACCCATGGTGCATAGTAGTGGAGTCAGATCAACCAAATCAAACAAACTTGAGAATGTCATTATTACATAAAGGAAAACCAACAGGCCATTTCTAAAATCCAGGGGCAAGAATTTTTAGTAGATGATGAAAACAATGGCCACTACTGTCCTCTAAGCAGATGTCTTTGTCCATTTTGTGTTGCTATAAAGGAATACCTGAGGTTGGGTAATTTATAAAGATGAGGTTTATTTAGCTCACAGTTCTGCAGGCTGCATAAGCAGCACAGGGCTGGTGTCTGCCTAGTTTCTAGTAAGGGCTTTTGTTTTGGTTTGTCTTTTGAGACAGAGTCTCTGCTGCCCAGGCTGGAGTGCAGTGGTGTGATCTCACTCACTGCAACCTCCGCCTCCCAGGTTCAAGTGATTCTTCTGCCTCAACCTCTGGAGTAGCTGGGATTACAGGCACCCACCACCATGCCCGGCTAACTTTTTGCATTTTTAGTAGAGCTGGGGTTTCACCATGTTGGCCAGGCTGTTCTCGAACTCCTGACCTTAGGTGATCCACCCACCTCAGCTCCCAAAGTGCTGGGATTCCAGGCATGAGCCACTGCTCCCGGCCTACTAAGGGCTTTTGAGTTGCATCAAAACATGGTGGAGAAAGTCAGATGGGCACCAGACACGTGTGAAAATGGATCAAACCTGGAGGCATCCTGGCTTTATAACAACCACTCTGGTGAGAACGAATCCATTCCTGAGGGAGCAAGAACTGTTATATCTGTCTCCATGATCTAAACACCTCCCACGAGGCCCCACCTCCCCACACTACCTCACTGGAGATCCAACTTCAACATGAAATTTGTTGGAGACAAACACACCACATCCAAACCATAGCCCCAGATATACCACCAATCCCTCCCTCTCATTTATTTATTTATTTAGTATCTTTTTTGGAGACAGAGTCTTGCTCTCTTGCCCAGGTTGGAGTGCAGTGGTGTGATCTCAGCTCACTGCAACCTCTGCTTCCCGGGTTCAAGGGATTCTTCTGCCTCAGACTCCTGAGTAGCTGGGATTACAGGCGCCCACCATCACCCCCAGCTAATTTTTGTATTTTTGTAGAGATGAGGTTTCACCATGTTGGCCAGGCTGGTCGCCAACTCCTGACCTCAGGTGATTCACATCAGCCTCTCAAAGTGCTGGGATTACAGGCATGAGACACTGCACCTGGCCTCCCTCCCTCTTATTTGATCTTAAAAGTACAGAGAAGAAGCTGGAATTTTATCACTATACTTGGAGAATACTTTTCATCCAGAGAAATCCTGACATTTTCTCTCTGCAATCTCTTAGAAGTTAGAAGCTGTGACAAGGGATTCTCCTAGCTTTCAGATGGAAAACTTAATGTGCCATGAATTTCTGGTCATAAGCCTAAGAAGTAAAAACTCTCTTTGGGGCCTTTTAGAAATCATCTCTCTAACTTTACGCTCATGGCTTATAATGTGGTAATTGCCTGGTGGTTGTACTGCAGCTGCCTTTGCAAACGGAGTTTCAACCCGCAGGTCACCTTGGATTAACCAATGTATTGTGTACTCAACTGATGGGCTGAACTGCCGGAGTCATGAATACTTGCTCTGTCTCACACTGAAAAGCACATAGAAAGGGAAAACACATACATACATACAAAACCTTCACACAATTTGACAAAAAGGGGGAAAGCATATTGGAAAAACATGGCTTGAGTATGATTATTTTCCTCCATTTCACTGAACACCATTTGTCTTCTGGGAAGCAATGCAAAGAGAGCTGAGGCTTTCAGATTGCAAAAATATTATTGCTCTGCATTGAGGTGATAAACTTGCTGAAACACAGAAGAAGACAGAACAGAAGGAACAGTCATGGACATTTTAGCACATAACCCTCTATGTAAGACTAACAGGGCCAGAGTTTGGGGTTTTGCTCGTTTACTTGCTTTGTCTTGTTTTTAAAATTAGTTTGGATTTTGTTTTTGTAACAATTTCTCATAGAATATTTCAGTTCACATTGGGGAAAGGCTACCTGGCTGTGATGTAGGCACATTTATCATCATAAGAAATGGACAGATTTCCTTTGATAACACTATTTTGCCTCGGGTTTTAGATACAATAATTATTTCCTTGTAGATACCACATATGAAACACAGAAACTAGTGGTTTTCTCACTGCTTGGAACATTTTCCCTCCTTTTACCCTCGTCTTTTCTCAGCCTTCAGATCTTGGCTTAAATGTCAGGCCATAGTTTCTTAAACATTAAACAGAAACAAAAGTAAACAAAATAACCATACCATCAAGCAATTCCATTTCTAAGAATCTATTCCAAGAGAAATAAAAACATATATCCACAAAAAATCTTGTACGTGAATATTCATAGCAACATTATTCATGATAGCCAAAAAGTGGAAACCACCCAAATAATCATCAATTGGTGAATGGGTAAACAAAATGTGGTAGAGCTGCGCAATGGAATATTATTCAGCCATAAAGAGGAAAGAAGGCCAGGCATACTGGCTCATGCCTGTAATCCCAGCACTTTGGGAGGCCGATATTGACAGATTACTTGAACTCCGGAGTTCAAGGCCAGCCTAGGTAACATGGCAAAACCCCATTTCCACCAAAAAAAAAAAAAAAAAAAAAATTATCTAGGTATGGTGGTGTGCACCTGCAGTCCCACCTACTCAAGAGGCTGAGGTGGAAGGATCAATTGACCCCAGAAGGTGGAGGTTGCAGTGAGCTGTGATCATGCCACTGCACTTTAGCCTGGGAAACAGAGTGAGACCCTGTCTCAAAAAAAAACAAAATAAAATAAAATAAAATAAGAATACATGCTACAACATGGATGAGTCTATAAAATATGCTAAATGAAAGAAGCTGACACAAAAGAGCACATATTGTATGATTCCATTTACATGAAATGTATTGGAAAAGCACATCTATAGAGACAGAAGGTAGATTAGTGATGTCCTATGACTGGAGGTGGGAAGAGGGATTAACCTAATCAGGCATGTGGCTTCTTACTGGGGTAACGACAGTGTTCTCGTTTGTTATGGTGATAGTTATACAACTCAGCATATTTACTTTCTCTTGTCACCTAATTTAGAACTAGGCTGCCCAGGTTTGAATCCACTCCCTAGCTTTGTGACCATGAGCAAATTATTTCACTACATTATTTCATCATTGGAAAATGGAATTTTCATGAGATGTTAAGGTTCTTATAAAAATTAAGTGAGATGATACAGATACACGTTAATACATGTGCAGTGCTTATGTGCCTGGCACATAGTAAGTGCTTCTCAGGTGTTTGCTAGTATCTGTATACCCCATATCTAGACAGATACAAAATAATGTACATCTGCTTGGCTTTTCACTGCCTAGAAGTGTTTGTGTTCACTTTAGACTTGCATCATAGGTATTTGTACACTCTTCAACAGCAAACGCTCACAGGGTCTCACTCTGCCACTCAGGCTGGAGTGCAATGGTATAATCTTGGCTCACTGCAACCTCCACCTCCTGGGTTCAAGCAATTCTCCTGCCTCAGCCTCTCAAGTAGCTGGGATTACAGGTACCTGCCACCATGCCCAGCTAATTTTTTTTTATTTTAGTAGAGACAGGGTTTCACCATATTGGCCAGGTTGGTCTCGAACTTCTGACCTCAAGCAATCCACCCACCTTGGTCTCCAAAGTGCTGGGATTACAGGTGTAAGCCACTATACCCAGCCAACAAACTCTTTTGTACTAGCATTTATTCCATTTGTTCATCGATTAATTGAACATTTATTGAATATACATTAATTGAATGCCAATGATGTACCAAACAGTGTCCTAGGTGCTGGGGATTAAATATAGAATGAGATACAACCTCTGTCCTTAATAAGTTTATAGTCAGAATCAGAGGTCCCCAAAACTAACTAGGCATGAGAAAAACAATAGGATAATAAGGTGGGATGTGGAGCAGGAAGGTTTTAGCCTTCTCCCTCTCCTCTCACTAACCTGCATCGATCCCTGAAAGCTACTTCTAATTTAAAACACAATTGTTTTAAAACTATGTAATATATGAATAAAAACACCTTAGAAATAGAAAACTTTGCTATTTTTATTGATCTGTAAGAGGCAATGTAAAAGCAGTGTGCTTGTTATGCAGACAATTTTATGGTAATTCTCCTATGGGTCACTCTCTCAAATTCCTATCCTGAGTTACTTCTCTATAGAAATTCTGCAGCTTTCAACGTGCTATAGTTTTGCTTATTCATTTACTTTATTTTTTTGAGACGGCCTCTGACTCTGTTACCCAGGTTGGGCAACAGATGATCCTCCCACCTCAGCCTCCTGGGTAGCTAGGACTACAGGTGTGCACCACCACGCCTGGCTGATTTTTTTGTAGAGACAGGGTTTTGCTGTGCTGCCCGGGGTGGTCTCAAACTCCTGGGCTCAAGCAATGCTCCCACCTTGGCCTCCCAAAGTGCTGGGATTACAGGCGTGAGCCACTGCGCCTGGCCAGATGGTAATTTATAAAGCATAGATCCACTAGACTTTCTGAATCAGAATCTATAGGGGTACAGTCCAGTCACCTGTTTTTTTTTTAAACATAAAAATGTTTATATTGGTCACATATGCAGAAGCAAAACAGAAGATTATAAGGGGTATTAATGAACAGAAATCATGTGATTAGTTTGGTTTTTTCTGCTAGGTGATCTTTTTCTTTTTTTAAATTTCAATAGCTTTAGGGGTACAAGTGGTTTTGGGTTACATGGATAAACTGTATAGTGGTGAAGTCTGAGCTTTCAGTATACCCCTCACCACAGCAATGTACACTGTACCCAAGAGGTAATTTTTAATCCCTCACCCCTTCTCACCCTCCCCTGGCACCTATATTTTTAACAACCTTCCCATGAGTTCAGTTTCTGGACCTGCTTTTGGGAATCACTGCTGTAAATCATGGGTGGGGAAGGGAAGATGAATTAAACTAAAGGTAGGGAGGCTGGCTAGCAAGTGAGAGATCAGGACACAGTGAACCAGGCTAGGAGGTTGTAGAAGGGTGAAAAATAACCCCCATGGATGGCCATGTCTTAACCCTTGAACCTGTGAATATTACTTTACATGGTGAAAGGACTTTACAGATGTGATTAAGTTAAGGCTCTTGAGAGGGGGAAATTATCCTGAATTATCTGGGTGGGTCCCAGATATAATTACAATTGCCCTTATAATATAGACGGAAGTAGAGCGAGATTTAACTGTAGGAGAGGAAGTAGGTCATGTGACTACAGAAGCAAGGATAGAAAAAGTGATGTGGTAGAAGGAAGGGGCCATGAGCCAAGGAATGTAGGTGACTTCCAGGAACTAGAAAAGACATGAGGGCCGGGTGCAGTGGCTCATGCCTGTAATCCCAGCGCTTTGGGAGGCTGAGGCAGGTGGATCTTTGGGAGGCTGAGGTGGTTGGATCACAAGGTCAGGAGTTTGACATCAGTCTGACCAACGTGGTGAAACCCCGTCTCTACTAAAAATACAAAAATTAGCTGGGCATGGTGGTACAGGCACCTGTAATCCTAGCTACCCAGGAGGCTGAGGCAGGAGAATTGCTTGAACCCAGGAGGCGGAAGTTGCAGTGAGCCGAAATCGTGCCATTGCACTCTAGCCTGGTGACAGAGTGAGACTCGGTCTCAAAAAAAGAAAAAAAAAAGACACGGAAATGGATTCTCCCTTAGAGCCCCCAGAAGGAATTAGCTTTGCTGACACCTTGATGTTAGGCCTGTAAGACTCATTTCAGATTTTTGGTCACCCAAACTGTAGGAGGATACATTTGTGTTGTGTTAAACCACTAAGTTTGTGGTTATTTTTTATAGCAGCCATAGTAAACTAATTCAAAGGGAAAACCAAAAAACCTAAGACAGAGGTAGCAGGAGTAAAACCATTAAAATTTAGTAATTGACAGGATCTATTTAGGTTGAGAGAGAGAGGAGGAATCAAGAATGAGTCTAGATTTCTAATCATAGATGGCTGCGGTCATATCAATAACAGGAGGAGGTAAAGAATATAATTAGTTGTTTAGCCAGGTGTGGTGGCTTACACCTGTAATCCCAGCACTTTGGGAGGCTGAGGTGGGCAGATAATTTGAGGCCCGGAGTTCAAGACCAGCCTGGCCAACATGGTGAAACCTTGTCTCTACTAAAAATACAAAAATTAGCCAGCGTAGTGGCGTATGCCTGTAATCCCAGCTACTCAGGAGGCTAAGGCAGGGGAATCACTTAAACTGGGAGGGGTAGGTTGCAGTGAGCTGAGATCGTGCCACTGCACTCTAGTCTGGGTGACAGAGTGAGACTCCATCTCAAAAAAAAAATATATATATATAATTAGTTTGGTTGGTAGCTTGTATGATGTACAGGTAAAGAGGGTCAGCAGACACTTGGATATGCAGGGCTGAAGTTTTGATTCTGTCATTTGCAAAATGGACAATATAAAATATTCCTTGTCTAATGGTTGTGAAGACTAAAGGTAATATATTCAGAAGCCTAGCATGAATAGGTATTCAAGTGTTAGGGGAAATATCTTTACCACTATGTGGTTCCGTGATCTGGGATTTGTTGTCCATCCCAAGGCATGGGATGAGACTCTGCACCTAATCCCCACCCTCTTCCTATCAGCCTATTTGGCAAAACGCAAAATAGTAGCTGGAGCAGTCATTGAAACGATCATGAACACCAGCTAAGACTTTGTGGATTGCAGATTCAGTGCCTGTGGGAAGTAATTCTATTGACCATAGATGAAGACATGGGCTAATGCAGCTGGTCAATGTTTTCTAATCAAGTAAAGCCTCATTGAGACAGAGGCTCAGCTGAAGTTTATCTTTTCCTCTTTTTAAAGAGAAAGAGTTTGGGAAGAAAATGAGTTTAACAAGGTTTCCTAAGGGAATATTTAAACGGCTTAGAAAACAAACTGCTTTTAATCACCTTCAAACACTTGAGAAGCACCATTTGCTGTCCAACTGATATTTGAATTGCACACCATTTCTAGCTCTTTATTGCGCAAATGCTCAGGGCAGACCTGGAAATCATTTTATAGCCCGGTTCTTTTTCCTGAAAATCATGAAACTGTTTCCTTTAAAATGCGTCTTCATTCCTTACCTTCCACTAATTCTGACTGACTTTTCTCTGATAAGGAAATCAGGCTAAGTTTTGATGGATGTTTTTCCTCCACCATGTCAAATGAAAACCCAGTTCTCAATAACATCCTCTCCCTCATGTCTGTATCAAAGCCATCACTGAGACCTAACCATTTCCCTCCATTTCCTTATACTTTAACCTTCGAAATTCTAGTCCCAGCTTCCATCATCTCTTAGCTAGACAACTGCAACAGGTCCTTCTCTGGTTTCCTGAATCCTTTCTAGTGCCTTTCCAATTCTCCATCCTGACAACAGGAACTGATCCCAAACAAAGTGTAGCATCTGAAGTCAGACTGAATGGGATTGCTAGCTGTGGGGGCTTTAGCTCACAAGTAATCTTAATGAGGCTTATTGTCTTCATCTACAAAACCGGATAATCAATAGCTGTAACTGCCTCTGAGGTTTCAGGTAAGGATTACATGAGTGAAGTGCCTCTCATAGTGCCCGCAGATAGCAACTGCTCAGCAAATATTCGCTGTGGTTACTGCCACCAGCCTATCAGGACAATCTCACTCGTTATTATAAACATGCACATGTTTATTATAAAACACTCATTCATCTGTTTATATAGGTGAAGTGCAAAACAGCTCAGGACTTTTCTTTCCCGTAATTTTTCAGGCAAGCATAATTAGAAAATGCATATGATTTAAAGGAAACCAATCATACTTCTGAACAGTAAATTATATATATTATATAAAAGGAATATATAATATATGGGTAGATGGACAGTTTTATGGTTCTCCCCTTAAATAAGTTAACAAAATTCCTTTCATGCTCTTCCCAGTCTCTTCTCCCTCCCCAAAAAAAAGGACTTTTTTTTTTTTTTTTTTTTTTTTTGAGATGGAGTCTCGCCCTGTTGCCCAGGCTGGAGTGCAGTGGCGTGATCTTGGCCCAGTGCAACCTCTGCCTCCTGGGTTCAAGTGATTTTCCTGCCTCAGCTTCCTGAGTAGCTAGGATTACAGGCACCCGCCACCATGCCTGGCTAATTTTTGTATTTTTAGTAGAGTTTGGGTTTTGCCATATTGGCCAGGCTGGTTTCAAACTCCTGACCTCAGGTGATCCAGCCATCTCAGCCTCCCAAAGGGCTGGGATTACAGGTGTGAGCCACCCCACTCAGCCAAAAAAATAAATAAATAAAAGGATTTTTAAATAAATAAAAATCAAGTATCCACAGTGGGCTATTAAGTATTCAGAAGGGCACTTTATCTGAATATGAAGAAATAATTAAATCCTTAGCTGACCAAATATAAACCATGAAAAGTCAAAGTAACGCTGCCCCCAAATCTCCTCTATTTGCAACTCTTCCTAAGCACCAGAGTCTGTTTTCTATCAGGTGATTCCTTTTATCTTAGGAGCCCCTCTAATCACTCAGAATGTATTCTGCATTGGGTAATTCAAAAGCAAAATCTCTCACAACTGAATTTTTCAGGAAAAGCTCATTAACTCAATGTGAGGGAAGCATTCTCTGAAGCAATGAAAAGAATATTTTTAAATGAAATGCCGTTTCCTTACTTTTAAAGGACCCAGGGCTGGAGTTAGAACTTCAAGAGGCTCTAAAGACTGACGAGGTTCTGATGGCCACACCCATACACTACTTTGTGTTTCAAAATAAAATCCCCCTCATGGCCGGGCTCGGTGGGATTATGAGTGGCTCACACCTGTAATCCCAGCACTTTGGGAGACAGAAAAGTGCGGATCACTAGAGGTCAGACCAGCCTGGTCAACATGGTGAAACCCTCGTCTCTACTAAAAATACAAATATTAGCTGGGCATGGTGGTGCATGCCAGTAGTCCCAGCTGCTAGGGAGACTGAGGCAGGAGAATCACTTCAACCTGGTAGGTGGAGGTTGCAGTGAGCTGAGATGGCACCACTGCACTCCAGCCTGGCCGACTGAGTAAGACTCCGTCTCAAAAAAAAAAAAAAAACAAAAAAAAAACAACTAAAGTAAAAGTAAAATAAAAACTGCCTGAAAAGAAGCCCAAAGTTGTAGTTTTCCCACCAATACTACATTGTGGATTTTCTTGAAACAGCATATATTTAATTCTGTTTTTTTTTTTTGCTGATGTACCTTCAGGAAAGTGTGTGTGTGTGTGTGTGTGTGTGAAATTGCTTTGCTGGTAACTAAGCACGTTCAATGTACCTACCAAGAATGCAGAACTGTAAGGACAAGGACCTGCATATGCACATTAAACTAGTCTGGCACAGAGTGGTCTAGCCAAAGTGGAATTTAGAGGCCTGGGTTCAAATCCCAGCTGAGCCACTTACCAGCTGTCTGATCTTGGGTGAGTTACTCTCTGAGCATCAACTGCTTTGTTTGTTGTTGAAACGTTGATGTGTGGAGATGACAGCAGGTACACAGAAACACAGTAAGTGTCCCCTAAATGGTAACTAAATAACAGTAGACAGTGATTTGCCATTAACCCACCACTTATATGTAAATAAAGCCTAAGCAAAGCACTATGGATTTCCTTAAGTAGACTAGCCCGGAACCCTTACAAATGCTTAGTTTTTCAAAATTCTCTTAGCATGTTTAGAGGACAAAGAATTGTTCAAAAACTCCACAAATTTTAATTTAGCAGAATCGAAGTTAATGAGTTTTCGGTATCCTAAAATGTAGAGAGAAGAAATGAAAAGAGAAGGGAAGAAAATTATATTTAAAATGATCTAAGGAAAAAAGATAACAATACATATGATATCAGAGGATTTAAGCATTTGGGGAGTAAACAAAATGTTATTTCCTGGAGTATGTTTATTTTATTTTACTTTATTTTGAGACGGAGTCTCGCTCTGTTGCCAGGCTGGAGTGCAATGGCGCAATCTCGGCTCACTGCAACCTCCACCTCTCGTGTTCAAGCGATTCTCCTGCCTCACCTTCCCGAGAAGCTAGGATTACAGGTGTGCCACCAAGCCCAGCTAATATTTTGGGTTTTTTTTTTTTGGTAGAGACAGGGTTTCACTGTGTTGGCCAGGCTGGTCTCAAACTCCTGGCCTCAAGTGCTCTGCCTGCCTCGGCCTCCCAAAATGCTGGGATTACAGGCATGAGCTACCGCGCCCTGCCTGCAGGAGAATGTTTAATGTCTGCTGGGCAAACCTACTTTTCTGAGAATATGAAGGCTTTCAATACTTGCTCAATTATTTTATGTCTTGTCACAAGACACAAAGGATATCCTTGTTCTTAGGAAATACATAGTAAAAATAATAATATTTAATAATGAGGATGAATTTTTTTTAAAAAAGGAACCTGGGTGCAGTGGTTTATGCCTATAATCCCAACACTATGGGAGACCAAGCTTCCAGGAAGAATGATTGAGCCCAGGAGTTTGAGACCAGCCTGAGCAACATAGCAAGACCCCGGTGCTTCCAAAAAATTTAAAAATTAGGGAGGCGTGGTGGTGCATGTGCCTATAGTCCCAGTCACTCAGGAAGCTGAGGCAGGAGGATCGCTTGAGCCCAGGAGTTACAGCAAGCTATGATGGTGCCACTGCACTCCAGCCTGGGAAAAAGTCTCTTTAAAACAAAAACAAAAACAAAAATAAAACCCTCCTATAAATCAGTAATCAAAAGACAAATAATCCAGTAAGAAAATGTCAAAGACTTAATGAATGCTAGAAAATACACAAAAAGTAAATAACCATTTCAAAAAGATTGGACCTTGTCTCTAAAAGAAAGGAAAAAGAGAGATGCTGTCATTTAACACATCTGGGGATACTTCCTCACCCCTGTGGTAGTCATTCATTCAACAATCTACTGTCAGCCTTTGTACTAGAAACTGAGGATAAAATGACCAGGATTCATGCGTGCTCCTCACTCACAGGGAACACAGAGTTGCGGATAGGAGGGAGAAAAAGTATACCCTTGAGGACATTTATTGAGTAGTACCTATATGCCACGCACTGCTTTAAAACATTATATATGTGGCCTGGCATGGTGGTTCATGCCTGTAATCTCAGCACTTTGGGAGGCAGAGTCAGGTGGATCACTTGAACTCAGGAGTTCAAGACCAGCCTGGTCAACATGGTGAAACCCTGTCTCTACTAAAAATACAAAAATTAGCCAGGCGTGGTGGTGGCGGATACCTGTAATCCCAGCTACACGGAAGGCTGAGGCAGGAGAATCACTTGAACCCAGGAGGAGGAGGTTGTAGTGAGCCAAGATCGCACCATTGCACTCCAGCCCAGGCAACAAGATCGAAACTCTGTCTCAAAAAAAAAAAAAAAATCATATATACAAACGGATTTATTATGGACTTCAGTGACAGTAGTGAGTCAAAAGCTATGTAATTCTCATCTCTCCTTTTCTTACAAAGTTATCATTGAAAACTGTTAACTGAAAAATGGCAACAACCATAAAATTTAGGTTTCTTGAAAAAAAGTCTATGTAAGCCATTTTAAAATAGGCGTGTATTCTTCAGAAATGTCATTATCATGAAAGACAAAGGCTGAGGAACTGATCAAAATTAAAGGAGGCATAATTATTAAATGTAACATGCAAACTTGGTCTGGATTCTGTACTGGAGGAAAAAATGCAACAAAAGTCCTTTTTGGTCAATTGACAAAATTGGATGATAGTACATTCAATAAAAATATTGATCAATATTTAATTACTTGCAGCCGGGCACGGTAGCTCACGCCTGTAATCCCAGCACTTTGGGAGGCCTAGGTAGGC
Organism: Papio anubis; assembly: GCF_008728515.1. Lineage (NCBI taxonomy): Eukaryota > Metazoa > Chordata > Mammalia > Primates > Cercopithecidae > Papio > Papio anubis. Next base: position 74,244,002 of record NC_044977.1, read on the forward strand.
GGATCACGAGGTCAAGAGATTGAGACCATCCTGACTAACACGGTGAAAAATGCAAAAATTAGTTGGGCGTGGTGGCACATGCCTATAGTCCCAGCTATTCGGGAGGCTGACGCAGGAGAATTGCCTGAACCCAGGAATCCGAGTTGCAGTGAGCCGAGATTACGCCACTGTTCTCCAGCCTGGCGACAGAACGAGATAATGGCAGTGTGGTTATGTAAGAGGGTATCCTTGTTCTTAGGAGATACATACTAAGGAATATAAGCATAAGGCAGAATGATGAATGCAACTTAATCACAAACTGTTTTTAAAAAACGTTTACAGGCAGGGCGCAGTGGCTCACGCCTGTAATCCCAGCACTTTGGGAGGCCAAGGCAGGCAGATCACCTGAGGTCAGGCATTCGAGACCAGCCTGGCCAACATGGCAAAACCCTGTCTCTACTAAAACTACAAAAATTAGGCGAGCATAGTGGCATGTGCCTGTAATCCCAGCTACTCGGGAGGCTGAGGCGGGAGAATTGCTTAAACCCAGGAGGCGGAGGTTGTGGTGAGCCAAGATTATGCCATTGCACTCCAGCCTGGGTGACAAGAGTGAAACTCCATCTCAAAAAAAAAGTGTGCATATGACAAATGACAAAGAAAATGGGCAAATGTTAACAGTTTGTGAATCTAGGAAGAAGGGATGTGAGAGTTTTTTAATACTAGTCTTATAATTTCTCTTGACACTTGTAATGATTTATGAATAAAAGTTTAAAAATTACGTACATATAAAAAACAGCATTCCTAATAGCACAAAGGTAGGAATGAAAATTCCACGCACACACTCTCTGCAGCTGGGTATCATTAAGAATGATGTCCCGTTGTGACCAAATATTAAAAGTTTGATCCGCCATGGTGAATTTCCATGGATTTGGGCAATAAAATGAAACATTCTCCCAGTCTAGGATTTTATTATCATTCCCCTGGGAATGTATACTTGGTCAGATATTCTTTATTTTGGCACCAGGTCACCCGCCATTCCAGAATGTGTTTTGAAGTCAATTCATCTCTTAGGCCATCCAAATATTGAAAATGTCATTAAAATATAAGGTAAAACTGAACAGATTTTTATCTTGAAATTCCCCCAGTCCATTCCTATTTCTATTCATCATTGGGGAACTGTTACTTGTAATCTGAAGTCCCTAATGAGCTTAGACTCTTGATTGGCCAAACATAACTTTACCCCGATTTAAAGTTTTTTCCTCATTTAACAATGTGATTTATGTGCTAACTTACACATATCTCAGGAGGCGAAGGATTCAAATACCAGCCGTGACTTGGGGCTTTAAGAGAAATAACTTTATGTAGGCTTAGTTATAAATGGAGAGAAAATTCTTACCTCATGGAGATGATGTAAGAGACAATTATCATTTGCAAAATGTCTCAAGGTCTTAAGATGGAAGGGGTCATTTGGGTGTATCAGACTGTCATTTGTATTATGGGTTCTCTCACATTCCTTTGATATTATATAGAGCACAATCATTTTAGTCTGTTTCCTCAGAAGTCTATGAAGGTGGTTGCCTCATTTTGCCCATTAAACAAATGAATTTACTTTCCCTTGGCTGCAGGAAATGTTCTTATCAATGGAATAAAAAATAAAGAAACTCATAGGCCTAGCCATGTTGCTTCTCCTTTATTTTGACTGGTTGACTAAATTAGCTATTTTATTTTCAATTGTTGATCGGCTTTATTTTTTGTAAGAGATGAGGTCTCGCTGTGTTCCCAGGCTGGAGCACAGTGGCTATTCAGAGGCACAATCATGGCACACTACAGCCTTGAACTCTTGGGTTCTAATGATCCTCCTGCCTCAGCCTCCCAAGTAGCTGGGTCTACAGCGGTGCACCCCCATGCCTGGCTTGTTTTACTTAATTTTTTTCATGTTATTGTTTTAGTTTAATTTCATTAAACAAACTACTTTTACCTTAGTATGTTTGAATCATAAGCATATGGCCAAATAAATTCCACCAATAGTTATGCAGCACCTACCATGTGTTAGGCACAGAGAGAAAACAGATAGACAAATAGACTTAGTCACTGATCTCATGAAGCTCAGAGTCCAGTCGAGGAGAAACAAGAGAAACAATCACAGGATTAAGTATTTCATTTTATTTTTTTATTTTTATTTTTTAATTTTTTTAGATGGAGTCTTGCTCTCTTGCCCAAGCTGGAGTGCAGCGGCCCGATCTCAGTTCACTGCAACCTCCACCTCCTGAGTTCAAACTATTCTCCTGCCTCAGCCTCCCAAGTAACTGGGATTATAGGCAAGTGTCACCATCCCTGGCTAATTTTTTTGTATTTTTAGTAGAGATGGGGTTTCACCATGACGGCCACACTGGTCTTGAACTCCTGACCTCAAGTGATTTGCCTGCCTTGGCCTCCCAAAGTGCCAGGATTACAGGCGTGAGCCACTGCACCCAGCCAAATACTTCATTTTAAGTTTGGCGAAGGCATAAACAGAAAGTAAAGAATGAGACGTGGAATTATAAAGATGCACTTGATGTGAATCAATTTCTAATAGATCTTTCCAGTTCTGCTTGTAATGAATGTGATCACAGATTTTTCTCATAGGTCAGTTATTTTAATAACACATTAATTTGTCAGAAACCATGCATCTAGGCCACAGGAAGAGTTCGGCATTATTTTCTTAGCGACGCATCTTATTTTCTCAGAGTTTTAATATTTTTGAGGATTACATGATGAAATGGGATATTGCAACTGTAGAAAAAAATGGCAAATACTGAGCCAAAATTGGTTCTTACATACTTGATGGTAAAAATCAAGAGGAAATTAAATATTTTTTAAAAGCACAAAATAAACAATATTGTAGCAATGAATTAAGGAACAAACTGTAGGACTCATTGCCATTCCTGAGATAACATCTAGTTAGTTATTAAATGCTTTCTATCTTTATAAAGGCTCAATAAATGATACATTCGTTGGACTCATACTGTAGCCTTTTTCACTTAAAAGTATTGAATAATCTTGCATAGAAATGACCCCCTTCTGGTATAGGTCCAAGATTGAGTTGGTTTGTACTGAAATAACTGTAAAGCTCTTACAGGCAGTCTCTTAAGTACAGTTACACATCGCTTAATGAGGGGATCATGTTCTGAGAAATGTGTAGGTAGCAGATTTCCTCATTTTTTGCACATCACAGAGTACATGCACACAAACCTAAATGGGACAGCCTACTACACACCTAGGTTCCCAGGCTGCGAACCTGTGCACCATGTTACTGTGCTGAATGCTCTGGGCAATAGCAGCAGAATGGTAAGTATCTGTGTATCCAAACATATCTAAAGATAGAAAAAGGGCCAGGCCCGGTAGCTCACGACTGTAACCCCAGTACTTTGGGAGACCAAGAGAGGAGGATCCCTTGAGCCCAGGAGTTTGAGACCAGACTAAGCAACATAACAAAATTCTTGACAAATTTTTTTTAAAAAAACTAGCTGGGCATGGAGGTGCGCACCTGTGGTTCCAGCTACTTGGGAGGCTGAGGTAGGAGGATTGCTTGAGTCCGTGAAGTGGAGGCTGCAGTGAGCCATGATCAAACCACTGCACTCCAGTATAGGAAACAGTAAGACCCTGTCTCTAAACAAAGAAAGAAAATGTATAGTAAAAATCCAGTATTAAAATCGAATGGGACCAATGTTGTATATGCGATTTGTCACTGAAACATTGTTATGTGTTGCATAGCTTGCATTAATATGTCTAAATAACCACAGAGGACTAGACATTCATTGGACCTATCACCAGCTTCTTTTTTTTTTTTGAGATGGAGTCTTGTTTTGTTACCCAGGCTGGAGTGCAGTGGCATGATCTCGGCTCACTACAAGCTATGCCTACGAGGTTCACGTCATTTTCCCACCTCAGCCTCCCAAGTAGCTGGGACTACAGGTACCCGCTGCCACACCAGGCTAATTTTTTTGTATTTTTAGTAGAGATGGGGCTTCACCATGTTGGCCGGGATGGTCTCGATCTCCTGACCTCGTGATACGCCCGCCTCGGCCTCCCAAAGTCCTGGGATTACAGGCGTGAACCACCACGCCCAGCCTCATCTGCTTCTTAAATGAGCATATGGTATTAGGCCCTGGAGGTAATGATCAGCACTTAAAATACTCCCTGGCACATACTGAGTGCCCCAAAATATTTGTTGATAAATGGATGGATCAATGAATGAGAAAAAGAATTCTATTTGTAGGAGAAAAGAGGATTATATGCCAAAAACTAAGCAACCAAACCCAGTTTTTGAATTCTTTTACTCAGCATCTCAAATTTAAAACTTTTGGTTCAACAGCCTGTATTTACATAGGCTATTGTTCAGAACAGTTGATACAGCTTTCAAACAAAGCAGCATGTACAACATTTGTTGCAGCTCTGTATATGGTAGCTAAAGGTTACAGCCTGTAATCCCAGCACTTCGTGAGGCCCAAGTGGGAGGACTGTTTGAGGCCAGGAGTTCAAGACCAGCCTGGGCAACACAGCAAGACCCCATCTCTATAAACAATTTTCAAAATTAGCTGGGTGTGCTGGTGCGTGTCTGTAGTCCTAGCTACTTGGTAGGCTGAGGCAGGAGGATCTCTTGAGCCCAGGAGTTCCTCTTGGTGAGCTGTGATTGCACCACTGCACTCCAGCCTGTGTTATAGAGCAAGACCCTATCTCAAAATAAATAAATAAATAAATAAGTTAACAACCTAAATGACTCTCTGTAGGAGCTTGGTTAGATAAATTACAGAACCAAAAAATGAAATAGTTTGCAGCTGTTCAATAGTTTTAAATACGCTTCCTCAGACAACTGTGAAGGTATTTGTTGCTGTTGCTTCATTTCACTGATTAAACAAACAAATTCTCCCCACCTCCCAATTACAGGTAGGGTTCATAGCAATACGATGAAGAATGAAAAATTTCTAGTCATGTTGCCATATTTAAGAAGCAGCTTAAATATTTTCTGATGTGGAACAACCTCTAAGGTATACTTCTGAGCAAAAACAGCAACGGTAATATGGTATCATTTGTGTAAATTAAAGGGAAGATCTATACACAGAATATCTTAGAAAGTACACACAAGGAAAAGTGCAACAACAGTTAAACTGTTGCCTTTGGAGAGAGGAACTGAGATGAGTAGGATGGATACCCTCTTCTCACTGTATACCTCTTTGTACGGTTGGCATTTTTCTTAAAAAACACATATTTTTACTTATTCAAAATTTCATTTTTATATTTAAGGGATGAACTCTTGGAAGATTTCACTTAAAAACAAAACGACTTAAAAGAAGATGGATCTTGGAGCAATTCCACCCTCGTTCTGATTTTCTATACATGCTGCTGTATTTTTAGAGTGTACAAAACTGTTTCTGGATTTCTATCACCCTTACCAGCTAGGACAATTTGGCTACCAATTACAGAAGTTCCAATTTAAACAATAAATAGAATCTAGGGCCTTTAATAGCAGAAAAGTTTAGAAGCAGAGTATGCTTCACATGCGATTTGATTCCAGGTTCAACCACTGTTTCTCTTCTATTCTCTCAATTCTGGCCTCCTCTAAATTAACACTGTCCCCAGGCTTGGATCCCCTCTTGGTGGCAAAAAAAAAAAAAAAAAAAAAGTCACCCCCCGCCCGACCATTTCCAGGCCCTGTATCTACACCATCACCACCAAACTGTGCAGAGTGAAGGATGCCTCTGTCCCTGCATTCCAAGTACAACCAACCATCGTATTTTATTTATTTTTCATTTTTTATTTTTATTTTGTGAGACAGTCTCACTCTGATGCCCAGGCTGGAGTGCAGTGGTGTGATCTTAGCTCACTGCAACCTCCAACTCCTGGATTGAAGTGATTCTCCTGCCTCAGCCTCCTGAGTAGCTGGGACTACAGGCGTGCACCACCACACCCAGCTTATTTTCGTATTTTTGTAGAGATGGGATTTTATCATGTTGGCCAAGCTGGTCTCAAACTTCTGGCCTCAAGGGATCCACCAGCCTTGGCCCCCCAAAGTACTGGGACTACTTCCCTGTAGTCGCAGCTACTTGGGAGGCTGAGGCAGAAGAATCTCTTGAACCCGGAAGGCAGAGGTTGTAGTGAGTCGAGATCATGCCACTGTACTCCAGCCTGGGTGACAGTGAGACTCCGTCTCAAAAAAAAAAAAAAAAAAAAAAGAATACTGTTTTTCTATGTGGTCATTTTACTTATTAATACAAAGTATTAAATGAGCAAAGGAGCGCCCATCTAAGATATGCACAATCACCAAGTCAAGATAGAAACCCTGCCCCAATTCAATATCATGAATATCATTTGGATTCCTTTCCCCCATGGAAGGAGCTCCCCATGGTCATGGTCAGCTTCTATCTGTGGTTTTGAAATAGAAATCACAGCTTTGAATACTGCCGAATCTGCTGGCCTTTTCTAAACCTGGAATCTGGCAGAACCAACTACTCCCAAAACGCAAGCTGCATTTGCACCATTGAGGCTTTCAGATGGTTATGTCAGATTGTTTGAGTTGTTAGACAGCCAGTCAGTCAGTCAATAAATACAAACTGTGCCCTTTCTGTGTGCCACATTCTGGGTAGGTACTTAGCATGCAGTATTTAACAAGACAGGGTCCCAGCTGCCCCCCTACCCCGTGCCCAGCTTGGTCCAACAGGGAAGGCAGACGGCAAACATATTTATTTAAACAGCTACATACGAACTGCAAGAAACCCTGTGTGATTTGTCCCTTGCTCCTTTCAGCTCCTCAAGGGTGCCTCCCCCCTCATTCTCTGCAAGCCAGACGCTGGATCTTTTATTTCCTAAAGCTAGAGCTGTTTCTTTTCACCCCTTTGAACACAGACTGTTCCCTCTTTAAGGGAAACACCCTTCCAGTACCATATTCTTTTTTTTTTTTTGGAGACAATCTAGCTCTGTCAACCAGTTTGGAGTGTAGTGACAGGATCTTTGCTGACTGCAACCTCTGCCTCCTGAGTTTAGGTGATTCTCGTGCCTCAGCCTCCCTGCTAGCTGGGATTACAGGTGCACACCCCATGCCCAGCTAATTTTTGTATTTTTAGTAGGGATGGGGTTCACCAGGTTGGTCAGGCTGGTCCCGAACTCCTGGCCTCAAGTGCTCCTCCTACCTCAGCCTCCCAAAGTGCTGGGATTACAGGCTTGAGCCACTGTGCGTGGCCTGCAGGAGTATGTTTAATGTCTGCTGGGAAAACCTACTTTTCTGAGAATATGAAGCCTTTCAATGCCTGCTCAATTATTTTGTGTCTTCTCACAAGACACAAAGGATATCCTTGTTCTTACGAAATACATACTAAAAATAATATTTAATATTGAGGATGATTGGGAAAAAAAAGGAAGCTGGGTGCAGTGGCTTATGCCTGTAATCCCAACACTATGGGAGTCCTGGCCTCTTCCAATACCATATTAACCTCTTCTTCTTCTCTGGATTTCAGTTGAAACTACATTTCCTAAGGGAATCCTTCCCTCAGATTCGATTAGGTGTCTTTATAGCATCTTCCAGCCCTATCTGTGTTTTCCTCTTGGCACATAGTCCCTTTAGAATTAGACATTTATTAGACAGATATTTGATTACTATCTGTCTCCCCAACCAGACTCTATACCCCATGAGGGTAAGAGTCTTTGTATATTGTTTTCCACTTTGCTTTTCCATGCCACACTAAGCAGACTCCCATCTCAGGACCTTGGTCCTTGCTGATCCCACTGCCCAGAACACTGTCTCCCAGATAGCTACTTGGTCCACACTCTCACTGTCCTCAAACCTCTGCTCAGATCTGCACTTAGCCACAAGGCTTCCCCTTGTCACCTTGTACATAACAACAATCCTAACCTTGGGCATCAAAAGTCCCCCCTTCCCCTTCCATAGCACCTATCTTCAGAGACTCTATTTTCTACTTTGTGTATTGCCACAGTAGAATGTAAGCTCCACGAGAAGAACGCCTTTGCCCAACTAGTTAAGGGCTTTTCCCCCACTAGTTCAAACGTGCCTGATATGTCTTAGGTGCTCGATAAATATTTATTGAATTAAAGGACAAATCATTACCTAAGGTGTAGCAAATTGGCACATGATAAGCACTTGTAAATATTTTGGGAATGCCTGCATGGGGAAGTACAGGTGCTACTAAAACAAATACGAGGCGTTTAACCTAGTTGGAGGAGTCACGTAAGGTAGAACGGAATAAGAAAGATGGGGCTGGGCACAGTGGCTCAAGCCTATAATCCCAGCACTTTGGGAGGCTGAGGCGGGTGGATCACTTGAGATCAAGAGTGCAAGACCAGCCTGACCAACATGATGAAACCCCATCTCCACTAAAAATACAAAAATTAGCCAGGCCTGGTGGTGTGTGCCTGTGAACCCAGCTACTCCAGAGGCTGAAGTGGGAGTATCACTTGAGCCCAGGAGGTGGAGGTTGCAGTGAGCTGAGATCATGCCACTGCACTCCAACCTAGGCAACAGAGTAAGATCCTGTTTCAAAAATGAAAAATAGAAAAAGTAAAAAAATAAAAAGAAAGAGGGTTTCAGCCCTTTTGATGGTGTTAATCCAGTAGGTCAAATGTCAGTCAAACTTTCTTACAGTTGGTGGTTAGACTAGAATGTACAAACAGGAATGGGAACAGTGTTAAACCCTTCACTCCCCACATTTCCATCTCTCCCATCCCCCTTGCTCTTCAACATATTTTCATTCAGCTGGCAGTTTTTGTAGTTCTGCAGTTTCTTGCCAAGAACAGAGATTGAAAATGTCCCATAGAGAAATCAGCATCAGGGTTAACCAACTGGGAGCCAAACCCTGCAGCTATTTTCCAGCGTTCCTCAACTCCCAGGAGAATCAGAGCAAAAAAAAAAAAAAAAAAAAAAAAGGGAGCAGAGGTTAGAGGGCAGGGTTCTAGAAGTGTCATTCTCTTACGATGTCTGAGTTGTGTGGGCGGAGGGACTGTAGAGGGTATGGAACAGATAGCCTTGTGCCTGAATCTTTTGGGAGATGAATTTCCTCTCCCTCTTTAAATGTTCTGGTCTTTTAGTTACTAATGATACTAAAGGAGCTATATGGTTTCTCCTGGAGCTGTGTCAGGATATGCTCCATAAATTACCTGGGAGGATGCCATATGCAAATACAAGAAGAAATAGCAGTCTTGGTATTCATGGTGATAGCTTAGTTATCCTCAAGGGGAAGGGAAGGAGAAGTAGGTATCTTTTTTCTTAATAAAGTTTTTCCTATCACCTCCGAATTCCATGGCTGTTCTTGGAAACAGGTTGGAATCAGCCTAGAAATTTTAGTAACAGCAATTTAGCCTAAATTTCAACATAATGCCACATAATAGTTATAGTGCATTGCTATACTCCTTTGGAAACTACTTTAAAGATCTATTCACACAATACTTTTCTGGGATGTAGGAATCCTCTCAAGAAGATAAAAGCCATTCAAAATACGATTGTTATCTCCCTAAACCCAGATCAGTTTGCTTTTAATGTAGTGATTACTAAGAAGATTAGCAACACTCAAGTCATATACAAAGAAAGAAAGAAAGGAACAAACTATATATTAACCATCAACATCATTATTGTTAGGCTAAATGACACCTCGTGTAAAAAGTATTTCATAATAATAGCAATGACACACATTTTATGATTGAGGACAGTGGAGCTGATAGAGGTTATAAGACTTGTCTGAGGGCTGGGCTCATGCCTGTAATCCTAGCACTTTGGGAGGCTGCAGTGGGCGGATCACCTGAGGTCAGGAGTTCCTGGTTCAAGCGATTCTCCTGCCTCAGCCTCCCAAGAAGCGGGGATTACAGGTGCCCGCCACCATGCCTGGCTATTTTTGTATTTTTAGTAGAGACAGGCTTTCACTGTGTTGGCCAGGCTGGTCTTAAACTCCTGACCTCAGGTGATCCACCTGCCTTGGCCTCCCAAAGTGCTGGGATTACAGGCGTGAGCCACTGTGCCTGGCTTTTATAACTGGCAGAATCAAAGCCCTGTGCTTTCACACAATGTCTAGACATCCTCAGGCAAGTCTTTTTTTTTTTTTTTTTTGAGACATGGTTTCACTCTGTCGCCCAGGCTAGAGTGCAATGGCGTGATCTCGGCTTACTGCAACCTCTGCCTTCCAGGTTCAAGAGATTCTCTGAGATCATGCCATTGCACTCCAGCCTGGGTGACAGAGAGAGACTCCGTCTCAAAAAAAAAAAAAAAAAAAAAAAAAAAAAGCCCATGCTTTAAATCAAGATGTTCTGAGCACTATAATATTTTTATTCTCTGTAAGTTATATGGTTATATTGTATACCACATTATATATTATTTTAGCATGTCACAACTTTGTAATGTTGCCAGAGTGGTTTTTTAAAAATTATTTTAGGCCAGGCGCAGTGGCTAGCACTTTGAGAGGCCGAAGCAGGTGGATCACTTGAGGTCAGAAGTTTGATACTAGCCTGGCCAACATGGTGAAACCCTGTCTCAACTAAAAACTACAAAAATTAGCCAGGCGTGGTGGCGGGCAACTTTAATCCCAGCTTCTTGGGAGGCTGAGGCAGGAGAATCACTTGAATCTGGGATGCGGAGGTAGCAGTGAACCAAGACTGTGCCACTGTACTCCAGCCTGGGCAACAGAGGAAGACTCCATCTCAAAAAAATATATATTTTATATATATATATTTTTTATTATATTATATATATAATAAAAAAAAATCAGGTCTCACTATATTGCCCAGGCTGGTCTTGAACTTCTGGACTCAAGCAATCCTCCTGCCTCAGCCTCCCAAAGTGCTGGGATTGCAGACGTGAGCCACTGTGACTGGCCATTTTTTTTTTTAATTTAGGTAAAATTCATATAAAATAAAGTTTCCCGTTTTAACCATTGTAAAGTATATGACTCAGTAGCATTTAGTAAATTCATAATGTTGTGCAATCATCACCACCGTCTAGTTCCAGAACCTTTTCATTCCCTCCCAAAATAAATCCCATAACCCTTAAGCAGCACCATCCTCACTCCTCCTGTCCTCAGCTCTTGACAACTACTAATGTATTTCCCGTTTCTATGGATTTGCCTATTCTGGACATTTCACGTCATACAATATGTGGTCTTTTTTGTTTTCCTTCTTCCACTCACCAATATTTTCAAGGTTGTTTTATGTTTGAGCATGTATCAGTACTTTCCTTCTTTTTATGGTTGAATAATATTTCATTGCATGGCTATACCACGTGTGTTTATCCGTTAATCCATTGAGGGACATTTGGGTGTTTCTGAATTTGGCTGTTGTGAATGTTACTTCTATGAACATTTGTGTACAAGTGGTTTGTTCACACGCCTGTTTTCAATTCTGTTGGGTATATATATACCTAGGAGTGGAATGGCTAGGTCATACAGTAATCCTGTTTGACTTATTGAGGAACTCCCCACTGTTTTCCACAGCAACTACACCATTCTACAGTCTCCCCAGCAATGTATGAGAGTTTCAATTTCTTTGCATTCTCACCAACATTTGTTATTCTCATTTAAAAAAAAAAATTACTCATCCTAGTGGATGTATAGTGGTATCTCCTTGTGGTTTTGATTTGCATATCTATAATGACTAACGATGTTGAACATATTTCTCATGGGCTTCAGAGTGTTTTAAGATAAATTTTAATTTTAGAAAAGTTTTAGATTTATGGAAAATCTGCAAAGATTATATAACAGTATGTTAGTAACACAATCCTCATATGAAATGTACTGCAAGGTATCTCTATGCTTCCTCCACTTCTTCTGTCTTAGGCTTTAAATTTTTTGATAGAGAAATATGTCATTGGAGCACACTATAGTTATTTATTTATTTAGTTAGAGATGGTGTCTTACTCTGTCACCTAGGCTGGAGTGCAGTGGTGTGATCATAGCTCACTGCATTCTTCAACTCCTGGGCTCCAGGGATCTTCCAACTGCAGCCTCTTGAGTAACTAGTACTACAGGCATGCGCCACCATGCTTGGTTAATTTTTATTTTTGTAGAGACAGAGTTTCCTTTTGTAGCCCAGGCTGATCTCAAACTCCTGGCCTCAAGGGATCCTCCCACCTCGGCTTCCTGAGTAGCTGGGATTAAAGGCATGAGCCACTGTACCTGGCTCACACTATAGTTACTAATGAAGGCTCTAGCACATTGCTTATTTTGCCTTTAAAACCATAGGGTAGATATTACAGGGATGTTAGAAATTAATAAATGGAACTGTATAGCACAGTGGTTAAGAACATGGTCTTAGTCCTAGTCTCAGTGACACCACATCTGAATACTGGTTATGTCATCTTTGGCAAGGTACTTAATCTCTCTGAACCTCAGTCTAAATTTTCAAAACAGGGATAGCATCTACCATATAGTGTCACGAGGATCAAGTGAGAAAATGCATTGAAAGCACTTACGTGCAATGTTGGGCACATTGTAAACACTCAATAAATGAGATGTTTACTTTGTTTGCTTGCATTTATTTCATTTTATTTTTGAGACAGACTTGCCCTGTTGTCCAGGCTGTAGTGCAGTGGCACAAACATGGCTCACTGCAGCCTCAACCTCCCGGGCTCAAGCAATCTGCCTGCCTCGGCCTCCCAAAGTGCTGGGATTACAGTTATGAGCCACCATGCTCAGCCTACATTTGAAAGCACAGAACAATCATCTAATTTGTTTGTGTCCTCATAGTTGGTGAGGATCCATGGAAGACCATCATTCTGTCTCAAGGTCTTTCATTCATTCATGCCTATATTCATTCATTCTTCAAATATACATCGAGTCCGTGTTGTGGGTCAAGTTGGCAAGGAGCTACTGAGGTAAATAGTAGTCGAAATCATTGACCCGGAAGCAGAAAAACCTAGACTCAAACCCCAACTGCCATTTCCTAGGTGTATGTTGCTCTGCAAGTTACATAGCCTTATCAGGCCTCTGTTTCCTCACCTGTAAAATGGGAACGCTAATACTCCCTGCCTTGTAGGGTGGAAAGGATTAAATACATGTATCACATAATGCATTTACCAAAATGCTCAGCACTATGAGCACTCCCTCAAAAAACGTTAGCCATTATTGCTATTATGGTCATGATTTTTATTAAGACAAAGACAAACTATTGTAAAGATTTAATGTGACAGTAAATGCAAAGATTTGTAGCAGTGCATGCCATGTTGTAAATGTGTCTCTATATCAATGTTATTCTTCTTTTGATTTGTTTTTCATCAATTTAAAAATGTAAAGCCATTCTTAGCTCATGAGTCAGACAGGTATAGGTTAAGGAATGGATTGACTGTGGGTTGTAACCCCTGGCATAGGGCATTGTAGGCAGAAAGGATAATTTTTTTTTTTTTTTGAGACAGAGTCTCACTCTGTTGCCCAGGCTGGAGTGCAGTGGCACTATCTAGGTTCACTACAACCTCTGCCTCCTGGGTTCAAGTGATTCTCCTGCCTCAGCCTCCTGAGTAGATGGGATTACAGGTATGCATCACCATGCCTGGCTAATTTTTGTATTTTTAGTAGAGATGGGGTTTCACCATGTTAGCCAGGCTTGTCTCCAACTCTTGGCCTCAAGTGATCCACCTGCCTCAGCCTTCCAAAGTGCTGGGATTACAGGTGTGAGCCACTGTGCCCGGCCCAGAAAGGATAATTATGGTTTCATGAAACGTTTGTTTCAACCATATGTGTATATGTGTATGTGTGTGTGTGCTACTGATAAAAATACATCTCCTATTGCAAACAGCAATCAGAAAAGTTTGAAAAATATGACTAGAGAAGGTTCTCAGCTATCTGGATAGCAGTATCAGGAAATACCAGCTTGTCTTAGCAAGCAGATTGCATAGCTTTAATAGTTTCAGGCTTTAGTGGTATCAATTCAAAAAGTGAAGTCATATTGAGATTATATGATATAATTAATAACTTAAGGAAGGTGAGTCTAGTCTAAAACAGTCTAGTCTCAATCCAGGTGACTCTGTATTTTAAGTGAGTTAAAAAAGAAAAAAAGAAAAAAAAAAGATTGTTATCTGTCTAGTTTTTGCTCCCATCACTCAGCTGTGAGTATTCCCAGCACTCTCAGAGTTCTAGAGGCAAGGTCACAAGATCAAGGTCAAACATCTGAAAAATGTAGATGCTGCGGGTTTGGAAGCAGAAGCATTCCCAAGCATATGCCAGCTTATGCATTCAATAAAGCAGAGGGCTAACTTAATAATTAAAATTGCAGGATCTTCCAACACTTGGCTTAATTCAGCAGTTCTCAGCTGCATCTAAAATCCTTGGGGTACTCCAACTCGGGCAGGCTGAATTTCCAAGCCAGCAGTGTCAGGAATGTTCAGGACACAAGGACTCCAAATTTGGGCACTGACTCCCTCGGGGATGTTGCTCATAACCACTCTGGGTTTGTCTAAGCCTCCCCTCAGTTAGGCAACAGTCCATAAAAATGAGTTTAAAATTCTAGGAACGTGCTAAATCTGGAAAGTGAGTAATACATTATCTTTTTGAGTCCTCATTCATCTGGCTATACAGTTTGGTGGGGGCCAATTTTCCAAAGATGGCACAGTTCAAGGAGCAAGGTTGCTCAGACTCCAGATTGCTTCATTATCCTGAGTCATTTTTCAAAACCCCACCTAGTGTTTGTTGGATCAGCTTTGTGGCAAGATAGCATTGTCCTTTATGGAATCATATATTCGCACCGTGGGCAACTTTAACCACCTGAGAACTCTGTGAATGCCTCCATAAAACATATCTTTGAGTAATATAATGTAATCATAAAGCTGGACTTTATCTTTCACTTCTCAAAATACTTTTAAAATAAATTAGAGGGGAGGAGGCAAGAAATTCTTCTAACAATGACACTTGTAATTTCTAATGCCATGTTTATAAATTAAATTCCTCCCTAATGAGATGTCCTCCACAGTAACCTGGGTTTCCCTGTCATTGACCTTACCAAATACTGATCTTTTTTCTTGTTTCAATATCAAATTAGAAGGTAGGCTTCCTCCAGCAGGGGGGGGGGGGGGAGTGTCTTTTAGTGTGCGCCATCAGTCCCTACAAGGAATTGACAAAATAAGTGTTTAATCAATAATTGTTAAAAACAAAACAAAACAAAACAAAAAGCCAGCCATGGCCGGGCATGGTGGCTCACGCCTGTAATCTCAGCAGTTTGGGAGACTGAAGTGGGTGGATCACTTGAGGTCAGGAGTTCGAGACCAGCCTGGCCAACATGGTGAAACCCCGTCCCTACTAAAAATACAAAAAATCAGCTGGGCATGGTGGCAGGCGCCTGTAATCCCAGCTACTCAGGAGGCAGAAGAATTGCTTGGAGGAAAAAAAAAAAGCCAGATATGGTGGCTCATACCTGTAATCTCAGTACTTTGGGAGGATGAGGCGGGGGAATGGCTTGAAGCCAGGAGTTCAAGAACAGCCTGGGCAACATAGTGAGACTCAGTCTGCAAAAAATAAAAAAATTAGACAGGTTGGGTAGTGCCTGTGGTTGAGCTATGTGGGAGGCTGAGGTGGGAGGATCGTTTGAGCCCAGGAGTTGGAGGCTGTAGTGAGCCACGATTGTGTCACTGCACTCCAGTCTGGGTGACAGAGTGAGACACTATCTCAAAAGAAACAAAAATTGCTGGGCTGGGCACAGTGGCTCATGCCTGTAATCCCAGGACTTTGAGAGGCGGAGATGGGCAGATTGCTGGAGCCCAGGAATTCAAGACCATTCAAGACCAGCCTGGGCAACATGGCAAAACCCTGTCTCTACAAAAAATATGAAAACTAGCCAGGCGTGGTGGTGTGTACTTGTAGTCTCAGCTATTAGGGAGGCTGAGGTGGGAGGATGGTTTGAGCCTAAGAGGCGGAGGCTGCAGTGAGCTGAGATTGCACCACTGCACTCCAGTCTGGATGACAGACAGAGCCAGACTCTGTCTCAAGAAAAAAAAAATTGCTAAATGAATGAATGAATGAATAAAAACAATCTACCAACTGTCATGTGCCATCATGGGATATTTAATTGTTATTTTCAGCTTAGCCTCAGAGAAACTCAAGACTCATTTTGGAACATTTGAAATCAATGTTATGTAGTTTAACGATCCATCTGTATTAAACAAGTATAATACTTGACTGGCTTCTATTGTAAGGGGTTCAATCCTGCAGTGTTGCCAGCTTTAGAATATCTTCAAAACATCTATAAAAATATGGGCCAACCACTGCAGCTTTGATTGAAATCAAACTCCCACTATACTTGAATTCATGGAACCTTTAGGTAACTGCAGAAAAGGAGACCATGATAAGAGTCTGCAAAGAGGCCGGGCGCGGTGGCTCAAGCCTGTAATCCCAGCATTTTGGGAGGCAGACAGAGGATCTTCGTCAGGAGGATCAGTGCATCCTGGCTAACACGGTGAAACCAAGTCTCCTACTAAAAAATACAAAAAAAACTAGCGGGCCGAGGTGTGACCTAAGTCCCAGCTACCTGCCAGCTACTCGGGAGGCTGAAGGGCAGTAAAACCCGGTGGTGAGCCACAGTGAGCGAGATCCGGCCACGTGCACTCCGGCCTAGGCCTGGCCAGACTCGTCTCAAAAAAAAAAAAAAAAAAAGAGTCTGCAAAAGAACCCACCGCGATGAAGTTTCCTAAGAAGTCCGAGTGCGGCCCGGTAGCTGATGGCTCCCGCCTGTAATCCCAGCACTTTGGGAGGCCCGGTAGGATCCACAAGGTCAGGAGAGGTCCCGAGACCACAGTGAAACCCCGTCTCACAAAATCCAAAATTTAGCCGGGTGCGGTGGTGGGCGCCTGTAGTCCCAGCTACTCAGGAGGCTGAGGCAGGAGAATGGCGTGAACCCGGGAGGCGGAGCTTGCAGTGAGCCGAGATCGCGCCACTGCACTCCAGCCTGGGCGACAGCGTGAGACTCCGTCTCAAAAAAAAAAAAAAAAAAAAAGAAGTCCCGAGTCTACACACACTCTGCCAGGCTTGATTAGGCAGCTGATGAGGTGTTTGAATCACTTGTGTTATTGTGAAAGCCACTGCAAAGTAGGCAGACTCTACCTCTACCCTCAACAACCGAAACTGCTTTATTAGAGACCGAAGTTTCTCTATTCCGTTTCCCTCCTGTTAGTGAAAATCTCCTTTTGGCTGGGATTGCTAAACCTGGATCAGGTAGGCTGCTTGTAGCTAACTATCTTTCCTGGTTGGCTGGAGAAGACCCATCTGTATATAGTGGGAGACGATGAGGGCAACAGACAGCAAAGGAGAATCAAGATACAGAGAGAGAGAGAAAGCTGAGGATGTCAATTGAACCTCTTCATCCAGACATTGAAAACTAGTTTCACCCCTGGTCTTGCCAATTACATGGAGGAATATATTTCATTTTTTGCTTAAGGTAGTTCAACTGGGTTTCTGTCCCTGACAATCAAAAACATCCTAATACAAATTGTTATTTTAGCTTTCTTCAGAATCCTGAGTGATCATCAATGGACTATTCATTAAATAAATTTGGAAACATTCAGGGAAAAAATATTATTCGATTATTGAAAGTAATAAATGCAGGTTTATGTAGGTCCAGTACAAGATTCACCCAAATATACAAACTGGTTAATTATTGGTGGTAAGATTACAGATGATTTAACTTAATGTGCCTATTTACTTATCTGTTTTAAAAATTTCTTGCAAAAATTTATATTAGTATGGTATTTTTAAAAATATGGGCATTTTACCCTTAGTTTCAATGTATATTTTCCTTTTTCTCCCTCTCAGTTCTATTTTGGTACAGCAAATTGCTAAAGATATACAATAAAGAAGAGGAAGGTTGGGTGCAGTGGCTCATACTTGTAGTCCCAGCTACTCAGGAGGCTGAGATGGGAGGATCACTTGAGCCTGGGAGGTGGAGGCTGCAGTCAGCTGTGATCTTGCATTCCAATCTGGGCAACAGAATGAGATCCTGTCTCAAAAAAAAAAAAAAGAAAGAAAAAAGAGGAAGAAAAGAAATATTAGAGAGTAAGCCATGTTCTAATTACCATATTTTGACAGAGTTGATGGGAGACAATATAAAAGAGGTATACACATCTGTTCTTGAGAAAATGAGAGCTTCCTGTTCTCAAGGAAATTAGTAAACCATGAGGTATAGTTTCAGTGGAATTACGGAGGATGATAGGCTACTTTGAGATACTTAGTATTTTACATAGCTGAACCATTTGGGAAATTTTAGGAGAGATACTCGTGACACACTTTTTGATTTCCCTTGGTTCCTCAGACCAAAAGTCTGACCAAATATTCCAGTTCCCCTTATTCATTTTTTTTTTTTTTTTTTTGCACATAAGTGAAACAGAACATTAACCAGGATTAAAACCCTTCCTGGAGTTACTTCCTGGACTATTAAAATAATAGTTCATATATGATATCTTGAATGGTCACACAATTGTCACATAATTTAATATTTTATTTACTTATTTATGTATGTATTTATTTATTTTTTGAAATGGAGTCTTGCTCCCAGGCCGGAGTGCAGTGACATGATCTTCGCTCACTGTAACCTCTACCTCCTGGGCTCAAGCGATTCTTTTGCCTCAGCCTCCCTAGTAGCTGGGATTACAGGTGTGCACCACCACGCCTGGCTAATTTTTGTATTTTTAGTAGAGATGGGGTTTCACCATGTTGGCCAGGCTGGTCTTGAACTCCTGAGCTCAAGTGATCTGCCTGTCTTGGCCTCCCGAAGTGCTGGGATTACAGGTGTGAGCCATTGCACCCAGCCTTATTTTATTTTTTATTTTTATTTTTTGAGACACGGTCCTGCTCTGTTGCCCAGGCTGGAGTACAGTGGTGTGATGATAGCTCATGGCAGCCTTGATTTTCTGGGCTCAAGCAATCCTCCTTCCTTAGCTTCCTGAGTAGCTGGGACCACAGGTGGATCTCACCACACTTGGCACATTTTTTGTATGTGTTATAGAGATGGAGTTTCACCATGTTGCCTAGGCTAAGTTCAAGTGATCATCCACCTTGGTTTGCTAAAGGACAACATTTTATTTTTTCTTGCTCGGTTGAAAGTACTGAAGGGAAGAATACTATGGTCAGAGGAAACTACCCATCTGCCTCCCTGGCAAAGAAAAGAACAAGTTATCAAGTGAGCCATAAACGCCCTCCATGAGATGAGAAGGAACATGGCCCTCACTGCCCTTTGCCATCTATCTGTCCTAATGGCTTCAATCTCCCCTACTAGTCTTCTGCTCTAAGTTACCTGTTTGGAGTCAGTTACCCTACCATATACAATCTATTTATATTGACACCTCTAATGTATGCCTCCTGACAGCTTTCTTCAGAAATTAAAAAATAACCAATTTATATGTCCTCCTTTGCCCCTGCAACTGACCAACTTATTTCCCATCCTCATGTTTTCAGAAAAAGGAGGAAAATTACCACTTTAAACTGCAATGACATATTTCTTTAATCACAACTGGAAAACTTTAGAAAGAAATATATTTGGGAGAAGGAAAAGAAATGCACATTTCATATTCATGGTTTTTTTTCTTCCCCCTAGTAGAACTAGCTACATACAAATAAGACCTTAATTTGTCTAGAGTTTATTGTGTTACAGTTTATTTCTCAGCTGAATCTACCCTCTGTATTAGGAGTTCATTGTTGAAATGCTTATGCAATAATATAAGGCTGTTTGGCATGTCACCTGTACTGCAGCCTGAACGCTGTAGAAATGTTTGCAAATTCATTCTCTTTACATTCCTGAATTATTTGAATCTTCAGAGCCCACAGATGGAGAATGGGAGATTGAGTTCTGGAGTGAAACACTGTATCCTTTAGATTAAAGTGAGGAGACAGAAAGGAGGGGGACTTAATTACTGTGTACACACTATATAGCAGATTCAAGAGTCCAGAGCATGCTGTCACCCAAATATGCTAAATGGCCACATCCTATCCTCTTAGACTACAGTGGTTGGGAGCATGGGTTTTGGGTCATGCCTCCAGGTTCACTTTCTGGTTTTGTTACTTTTAAGCTCTGGGGCAAGTTTCTTCACTTTCTTAGCTTCATTTTCCTCAGTTAGAAAATCAAGGTCATTCCTGATAGTTCCTACCTTACACAGTTGTGGTGATTGCATAAAATAACTCACATCAGTTGGGCGCCATGGCTCATGCCTGTGATCCGAACACTTTGGGAGGCCGAAGTAGGCGGATCACCTGAGGTCAGGAGTTCGAGACCAGCCTGGCCAACATGACAAAACCCTGTCTCTACTAAAAAACAAAAATTAGCTGGGCATGGTGGTGCGCTCCTGTAATCCCAGCTACTTGGGAGGTTGAGGCATGAGAATCACTTAAACCCAGGAGGCGGAGGTTGCAGTGAGCCTAGACGGTACCACTGCATTCGAGCCTGGGCGAGAGAGTGAGAGTTTGTCTCAAAAACAAACAAACAAAAACCAAACAAACCCAAAAAACCCAACTCACATCACTATGCTGACATACACGGTAAGCTTGAAAGTTAGGTATTTTATAGCAGTATTTCTTCCATCAGAATGTATTGCCAAATTCATAGCTAAAGTGAGATAAGTCAGAACACTAGGATCTTAGATCTAGTCAGGAAAAATCTACTTCACAATGACATAACTACAAGCTCTTTCCATTGCAAGTAATGGCAAAACCTGCAATTACTCTTGCACCAACCTAATATAAATACCCCTGTTCTGGCCACCAAATCTAAATTGGCTTTGGATCAAAGGTCACATATTACACAATT
This sequence comes from Papio anubis, assembly GCF_008728515.1. Lineage (NCBI taxonomy): Eukaryota > Metazoa > Chordata > Mammalia > Primates > Cercopithecidae > Papio > Papio anubis. The sequence goes on from NC_044977.1 coordinate 74,264,723, forward strand.
TCATATCATACTTTATCCATTTATTCAACAACTGTGTATGGTACACACTCCACACAAGGCATGGTTCATGGTTTTTGGTACTGAGGTTTCAAAAGTTGGATAGGAGAGAGAGATGATCTCTGCCTTGAAGCTCTCCAGTCTGGGACACAGGAACTAGACCAGGTGAAACAGCAGCCAGGAAGATGCAGAGGGAGCATCCTGGAAACTGGCAGCCTTGGCTACTTTGAAGGTTCAAATTATTTTTCATTTTCCTGGATTAGAATAATATCTATTCTCTCCATATTGCCCTCTGTGCCCACAGGTACTACTTCTTCTCTTGGGGCTTTTCCACATCTAAAACCTGACGTATGCTAAATTCCAAGTTCTTTCCTTTCTCAGCTGCTGTGGGGACACCTGGAATCCTGGCAAGAGGGGGATGTTGTTGCGTTGGGAAGAATCACAAAACGCCTGGTCTTGTCCAGCCCTTGGACTCCCCTTGAGTGGAGAGGTGGGGGACTCCTAATTTAAGGTTGGTTGTGGGTATTCTTAGCAAACACTTACACTTTACTAGAATATGAAGTGGCACAGTAGGGAAACGCACAAGGTTAAGCTTACTAAGCTTACTAATGATTTGCAGGGGAATCTGTGACTCCCCAATAACATGGAAAGTAAAAACATACGTTTTTGTGGAGTCATTTGACAAATATTTGAGCATTTACTAGTACTGGGCACCATTCTAGGAACTGGGAATAATACATCAGTAAACCAAACTGTCAAAATGTCCTGCCCTCCTTGAGTTTTTATTTTACACAGAGATGTGGATCACAGGTTTATTTGACAAAAAGGTCTGGGGCCCAAACAATGCTTTGGAATCAAGATAATAAACCCATGGTGCTCAGCATTGTGTACCAACACCACATAAGGGGAACCTTAAAAGTCCAAATGACTTAGCCCTTCCTTGAGATTCTGATTGGCTGGATCTGTGTTTGGATTTGAGAATTTATGTTTTGAAGTGCTGTTCATATTGACTTAGATTGCTTCTGAAAAAAAGCTGGAGACGAAGTTCCTCTCACCAAGCAAAGCCATGAAAAATTTGGTCACCTCCTTTTTTCAGAAGCACAATAATGCAATGGGATTTTCAGTTCTGGATATCCCAAGAGAGAAGCATCAATATCCCTCCTTATTTTTATTAGCTTAGAATGTACCCTACAAACAATGCTTTAAAAGGATGTTTAAACGTATGCCTAAACCGGGTGTGGTGGCTCACATCTATAACCCCAGCACTTTGGGAAGCAGAGGCAGGAGGTGGCTTGAGTCTAGGAGTTTGGGACCAGCCTGGGCAACTAACATAGGGAGACCCCCCCATGTCTACAAAAAATTAAAAAAATTAAAAACTACCTGGGCATGGTGGTGTATGCCTGTAATTCCAGATACTCAGGAGACTGAGGTGGTAGGATTGCTTGAGTCCAGAAGTTTGAGGTTACAATCAGCTAGTCGAGCTACTGCACTCCAGCTTGGGGACAAAGCAAGACCATGTCTCTAACAACAATAACAACAAAACCAAAAAACAAACACACAAAGTATGCCCATATTTTTTAAGTTCTAGAAAGGAGAGGATAAATGATCATACTACCTAACTTGAATCCCCAAATTATTTCCTAATTCTCTTCCCAAATAGTAATACTACTATTAATAATATAATGAGTTTTTATTGTATGCCCCTTTATAAGTGTTTTCCCATTTAATACTTCCAACAACCCTGTGAGGTCTTGTTTTACTTATTTGATCAGCGAGAAACGGAGGCGCGGAGGTCACCAAGTTTGCTCAAGGTCACACAAGTGGACCCCTAAGCCTACCTCTTAATCTCGACCACTGTGGCATTCCATCCTTTCTCCATCGTTTCAACGTACCCGCCTCATTTCTTGGACTCTCTCCTGCGACCAAAGATGAACAAAAGTTATATATCACTAAAGAGGAAAAAAAAACTGCTGGGGAGACTACCGAGCAGGCCGATTTGAGAAGTATTTGGGAAGGGCAGCCTTTCTGCGTTACGGGAGTCTTTTCTGTACGCCACCTCGCCGGGACAGAAGTCACTCCACCCGCACCCCGGGCGACCTCCGGAGGCCGCAGCTACCCCCGGGCTGCGAATTGCGAGAGGTGGCCGCCGCGCCCACACCCCCGCGGGCGCCAGGACGCAGGGCACGTCCACGCCCGGCGGGGATCCTTATCTCCCGGCCCCGGAGTAGGTCCGCAGGCTTCCAGGCTCTGCGAGGAACTTGAGGCCGGGGCAGATGACTGGGTCCAGCAGCCTCTGCTGGAAGGACAGTTGAAAAGCTAGAGGGATCGCTTTTTTGGTTGAAGACCTGAACCCACACTAGCCCCATGGCTTCTCTCTCGCCTGTAGTTTCCCGTGTCCTAAAAAGTTGGTCTCAAAGTTTAAGGATGCGGGAGTGTGTGCGGGCGCGTGTGACCCGCACAGGGATCCCAGTTGCGGGACCGGGGGACCGGGGGATCCCACCGTCCCTCTCCCCCGGGTCGCAGAGACCCTGGCAGACCCCGCGCCAGGACCCGAACCCGCGAGCGCAGGACAGGCGGGGAGGCGGCGAGCGCCCCGGGGAGGGTCTCGGGGGTTTCAGTGGGACCTGCGGCGGGGGACGGCGAACCAGCTGGGCTGGGTGACCGACAGCCTGGCCAGCCACTGGCCGAGGGCGGTTAGGAGGCTTAGGGCCGGCGCGAGTGCGTGCGCGTGTGCGTGAGTGTGAGCGCCAGGGTGAGTGTGGCAGCCTCCCCAACCCCCACCTGTTTGAAATGTTTTTCAAATGCCAAAGCCATATTGCCCAGGTTTCAAAAGTTGCAAACATTTGGAGTAAAACACGTGCGCAGCCCCCCAGTCCCAAAGGAATCCGCGGAGTCCAGGGCACTGAAAGAAAAGGAGGGAGGAGAGGGGTTCAGGAAGGTTGTGGGGGAGTTGGCTTCTCCCGGCAGGTCGGTTTTAGGACCCATCGGGAAGCACATTGGAATCTCTCCCTTTGGGGAGGAGGGGAGGGGTGGGCCGGCCGGCTGGCGGCCGCGGGGCGCATGCGCGCGCGTCTCCTGTCGCCGGCCGCTGCGCTCCGCGGCGCGGAATAGAATGAACTGTAACAAAACAAGCCGAGCCTTTGTATCTGCTTAAAGGGGCCGCGGGCACTTACCTCCCGTCCCGCTCCCCCCCCAGCCCAGCCACCGCGTCTTCAAGGCTCCCGGCAAGTGGCTGGAAGGGCTTCCTTCACCCTCAGGAACAGCCCGCCCGCGAGGAGAGGCGAGCCGGGCGGGAGGCAAAGAGGAGGCACCGCATTTGTAAAAGGCAAGAGAGAAAGGAAGGAAGGAAAAAAAAATAACCCGAGCGGCGCAGAGTGGACTCTGGTCCGGGAGAGCACGGGCGGGCGCTGGAACGTGGACCCAGAGGCACCGGAATGCAAACAAAGCTCGCGGGCGCCTGTGCGGGGCTCGCGGGGAAGCCCAGAAAGTTTGTTTTATGATGGCTTGAGTGCGCGAGCGTGTGCAGGGGAGCGAGGCTGCCAAGTTTCTCTCTCCTGTTTTGTGTTTTGGGGAGAGATGTTTCTCCCATGAACCAGCTGAGGCTTGGGGGCTCGTGCTGTGGGGGGCACCTGTCTCTCGTTTTATTTTATTTTTTTTGAAGGAGGGGTGTAACTCATCATGTCCAAAGTGATCCAGAAGAAGAACCACTGGACTAGCAGGGTTCACGAATGCACCGTGAAGCGGGGACCCCAGGGCGAGCTGGGGGTGACGGTGCTGGGAGGCGCGGAGCACGGGGAGTTTCCGTACGTCGGAGCGGTGGCGGCGGCCGAGGCAGCGGGGCTTCTCCGCGGTGGCGAGGGCCCGAAGCTGGGCGAAGGGGAGCTGCTTCTGGAGGTGCAGGGGGTCCGGGTGTCCGGCTTGCCCCGCTATGACGTGCTGGGGGTCATCGACAGCTGCAAGGAGGCCGTCACCTTCAAAGCCGTCAGACAAGGTAAGGCGGGGCGCGCCTTTGGGGGGCGCCCCGAGAAAAGGAGGGCGGTCTGTGGGCTGCCCCTCATTCTCGATTTCCCGCTTCCCTCCTCGGAGCACAGTGAAGAGAAGTTGAGGCCGTGCGCCTTGTGGTGGCGGTGAAATACACAAAGTTGTTGCGAGGTTGTGGGGTTGTTTGCCCACCTGCGTTTTGAAGAGGGGGCTGGGTTTGCGCAAGGTAGCTAGGGGACGTTTCCCAGGCCTGGCTGGCCAACCTGTTATCTCCGCCACCAAGTGCAGTGCAGTCTCGCCTGCACCCGAGGGAGAGTTGGGGAACTGAGTCAGGGGCATGGTGGACGCTGTCCTGGCTCCTTGGGGGAGGGATGCAGCTGGCGTTCTTTGGCCACGAGTCAAAGTATACAGAAAGAGAGGGTATGTAGTTTATTGGACCTCCCCCATCAGAAAATCTGCTTCACCTCGCGACCCCTCCAGGTGAGCTAGGACACGACTGCCTGGCCTTTCCTGAGCCTGCCGCCAGAAAAGCCTGCATTCACCCCTCAGCGAGATGACGCATGTGTCTCCACCGTGTGGCCCAGCCATAGACTAGGGGGAGAGGGGGAGGGGGTGTTTGCTTTTAGCTCGAATCGGGTCCAAGTTTACCCTACCACCACCACCATCATCGTCATTATTGATGATGAAAATGAAGGTAGTATTCATTGTTGGCTTACTACATGCCGGGCTCTGTGTAAAATACTTTACTTGCGCTATCTCACTCCGATACTACAACAGTTCTATGAACGAGTTGTTCTTATATACCCCATATTAGGGATAAGGAAACTGGGATTGACATTGGTTAAGTGACTTGCGCAAGGTCACACAGTTGCCAAAACCGAGGGTTTGAGCTCTTGTTGCAGAGCCTTAAGTACGGAGGAGGAAGGAGTGGGGGGATGACCCTACAGGATTGGAGGGGCTGCTTCCTGAGAAGGGAGTGGAAGCAAATTCCTCTCTCAAAAATCTGTAGAGGCCTTTTAAAAGATGCATTTGGTGGCTGCTGGTGATGTAGGTCCCTTACTTCTCACTTTGGTACCGACAAGGGACTGTCCCCATGTCAACCCAATGGAGAACAACTGAGGTCCTTAAAGGGCTCCCTTGTGCAGTCAGGTGCCATGACGCAGGTTCTCCCTAGTGAAAGCACCAAAGGAGGTGGTGAAGTTGAACGTGGTGAAAAGTTCCCATGTGTTTCCATAAGGACAGGCAGCAGCTGGAGGAATGTGTCAAAGGAAGGGCTGGGCTGAGCTGGTCCTCTCTTGGAAACAGGCGTGTTCCAGATGAAATGGAGGAGGGGGCAGGGGGACTAACCTGGCCTTTTAGCAGCTTTGGGAGCTGAGGAGCTGACACTTAGCTATGGAAAGCTCCTTGCATTTATGACTTCATTCTCCACCTGGATACCTCCTGCAAGAAGCCTTCCAGAATCCTGCTAGGATGAACAAATTCTTCCTCCTTTTGGTTCCTTTAATGTCTATCTTGTGGTTTTTTACTTACTGTGAACTGAGTTAGGTCCTCATTTCCATACAAGGTAGTGAGCTCATTAAAGGGAGAGATTGTGCCTCATTCCTGGCATATCTCTCCAGGTTTTGCTTGAGGTTCAAAACCTTTCCTGGCCTGACAATGCATCTTCCTCACACTGGCTTTCCTGTGGTTATTGCGTAAGCTAACACATGGAAAGTGCACCCAACAGTGCCTGTACATAGTAAGTGCTCCATAAAGATTAGCTATTTATGTTTGAATTGATTTTGAGCAGCTATTTATTTCTGAAACTAGTTTTTAGTGTCAGGAACCTGGATAATTATGACTTGACAGAGCTGTAGAGAAAATACTGTGTGAAGGCCTATGATGGGAGCAGCTGCAGGTCTCAGTTGAGGACCATTTTGGAGAAAGGGTGGAGGAAGGACAGGCAAGGGTACCTGCCCAACTAGTGGGATGTCTCGGAGTGTCTAACGGGGCCTGAATAGGGGCTGGTTTGCAGTGTTTGCAGTGTGCAAGATGCTGCATGGGCTTGTGTCTCTTCCTTCCACTACTTGCCAAATTTCTGGGAGGTGACTGTCCCAGGGCTCTCTCATCATGGAGTTTAAGAAGGCTTGGTAAGATAATCAAGTGGGTTTGGTATCAGACACCTCTGAGTTCAAAGGAAACTGTAGTGTCTCGAAGTGTTAGCTCTCTTCACCCTGTGTGCACAGATTGTTCACGGCAGGGGCGAGTGTGTGTGTATGTTTGTGTGTGTGTATGTATGTGTGTGTGTGTGTATGTATGTATGTATGTATGTGAATCTACTTGTAATGGGATAGAAATATACTGACTAGGAAACCTGAATGGCCTGGAATTCATTACAATCTGAAAGTGACTATTTCATGTAATAATTACACAGGCACAGTTGGATCTTCTGACGTCTTCATTACCTAGAAACCGTTTCACCAGTTTTCTGCTCCCTCTTCCATGTTGAGAATATGATTTAGACTGTATGACAGAATTGCTCTTAATGTGTCTTCATGACTATGCCTTTTAAAATCATATCAAGTAGGCTCATATTTGGTATATGGTAAAGAAAAATATTACTTTTGTGTTGTTTGCATCCCAAGTTAGCCACTCCCAGGGACGCAGGTCACTTTGGATACTGTCTACATGGTGGGAGAAAATTCTGTTTCTACTTCCTGGCAGTTCTCTGGAAAGATACATGGACCAAAACTGTCTGCGGCAGGACTAGATTGTGCAGGAATCAAACTCAGTGGGTCTGCCAGGTTGGAGTTAGTTCATTTTAAATGGAGAAGACAGTCCTTTGTCATAAAATGCCTTTACAAAGTTATATATAATTATGTGTATTCAGGAATCATTTACCTATAGTAAAATGCATATCTTAGATATATAATTTGATGAGTTTTAAGAAATGTATGCCCTCAGGTTAATCACTCAAATCAAGATAGAGAACATTTTCAATTACCCCAGAAATTTTTCTCATGTTCCTGTCCGTTTAATTTCCCCCTCCCCCTGCACCATAGATTTACCATAGAATAGTTTTGTCTTAAACTTCATAAAAATGAACTAATGCAGTATATACTCTTGTGTTTGGCTTTTGTTATTCAACAAAATATTTTGGAGGTTTCATGTTGTTGCATGTATACAACATGCACTTCATTTGGTTCTTTTCTTTATTGTTTAGTAATATTCTATTGTATACACATACCAGTTTGTCCTTTTGCTTGTTTATGGACATTTGGAGTATTTACTATTTTTTACTATTATGAATAAAGCTGTTATTAATGTTTTAGTTGCTCTACATCTTTGCAAATCTTTGATTTTGTTTGTCTTTTGAATTTTAGTGGTTCTAGTATATGCTTGGGAAAAGTGATACAGGATATAGGATGTCACTAATATTTATTAAGATCTTGTCTTAGAATATAATAGGCGCTTGGCTAAGCTGATGCTTCATGGGCATTCTCTTTTTCAATCGTTACAACTGGACTCAGATGTTAGAAGCTGAGGTTCAGAGAATTTGGATAACTTTTCCAGGGGTCATACCACAGTGGCAGAAGTAGAGCTACAATTCAGCTGTGTCTGATTCCAAAGCCTGTGCTCCCAATTCTTGGGACAGTAGGTCTCCAGGTGAGGTCATCAGACCAGTGGCATTAGTATTACCTGGGAACTGGTTAAAAATCCATATTGCTGGGCCTCACCTTAGTTCTACCAATTCAGAACCTTTGCGGGGGATGGGGTTGGTGTTGGGTGGGATAACATCCATGGGGTGTTTTAATAAGCCCTCAAGGGATTCTGATGCTCACTCAGTTTTAAGAACTACTGTACTAGGGTATAGACCAAAATTGAGAAGATGACATCAGATGAGGCACGTGACCTGGGTTCTAGAATAAGCTCTGCCAGTCACATTCTTAGAGCCTAATTTTCTCTATGCCAAAAATAAGTGGTTGCGCCTCTTCAGGTTATTTGTGCTCATGAAATCCTGTGTTTCCATGAATCACCCAGACTCTAAAGGTTTAAAATGGTATGATTGTAGTTTCCCAAAGTGGTGTATTCCAGGTCATGCTTACATATTTTTGCAGGTGAATTTTGTGGGTTTTCAAATTACCCAGGAACTATAACTATCCGTCTACTTTTTTTGTGTGTATGGCAGTATGGAGATAATAAAAGAGATACAATTTAAAAGCCAAATCAAACCACCACTAGACCCTTCCCCTCACTGTGTTGAGGGAAATTGTGATCACATATTGTTGAATATAGTTCTTTGTGTGGCTTTTTGTTTTGGTGTTGTTTTGATTCATTGGAATTTATGACAATAACTCTCATTTTAAAACACAGGGCCTTGTCTTTCAGAGTTGTTTGGTTTCTCATGAGTCTCTGGGCTTTCTTCTTTCTCCTCAGTGACCTCCTTCTGGTGTGCTGCTAAATGCTTAACAACCAGTTCTGGTAGTGGGTAGACCCTGATTTATAGCATAGCTGGAGTTGGGAAGAAACGCATATACTTGCCATTCCCAAGCCAATGTGAACTGGCCCCCACACACCACTGACCACATATAAGGTAGTGCCCTTGCGGTGACTCACCTGTAATTCCAGCACCTTGGGAGGCCAAGGTGGGTGGACCACTTGAGCTCAGGAGTTTAAGACCAGCCTGGGCAACATGGCGAAGTCTCTACCAAAAAATACATAAACTAGCTGGGCGTGGTGGCGAACTTCCGTAGTCCCAGCTACTTGGGAGGCAGAGTGGGAGAATCACTTGAGATCTGGAGGTAGAGGTTGCAGTGAGCCAAGATCGTACCACTGCACTCCAGCCTGGGTGACAGAGTGAGACCTCCGTCTCACACACACACACACAAAAGATAGCTCCCTGAGTAAAGTGCCATTCCCTCGCCCTGTTTGGTACCTTCATAACCTCGACACCATCTCATATTATCTTCTTTTTTTTTTTGAGATGGAGTTTCCGTCTGTCACCCAGGCTGGGGTGCAGTGTGATGCGATCTCGGCTAACTGCAACCTTCACCTCCCGGGTTCAAGCAATTCTGGTGCCTCAGCCTCCCGAGTAGCTGGGATTATAGGCATGTACCACCATGCCTCACTAATTTTTTTGTATTTTAGTACAGATGGGGTTTGGCCATGTTGCCCAGGCTGGTCTCTTGAGCTCAGGCAATCCGCCAACCTTGGCCTCCCAAAGTGTTAGGATTACAGGTGTGAGCCACCGCACCGGGCCCTGTTTCTTCTTTATTGTCTGTTTCTCCTCCCATGAGAATAGAAGTTCCATGAAAACAAGAAGCTTATCTCTGTTGTTCACCGCTGTATTTCTCAGTGCCTAAAAAAGACCCAGCAAATAATAGGTGCTCACTAAAATTGGTTGGCTGCGTGAATGATTATTCCATTGTTTTAGAAGGTAAGTGCAACTAGGCCACTGGCAACATCTTTCCTCCCTTTCTCTTGATTTGTCTTTTACTTCTTGTTTAGGATCCAGAGGTCTTCACTTTCTCATCACCAGATCTTCCAGTTAGCTGGCTTTCTGTGTCTGATAATTTATACTGGGCTATAAATGACTGACAAGGATTAATGAATCCTATTCAAGTCTTTCTGCCTGTTGAATCTAACTGAAGTTTAACAAGTGAGCCTCTAAATGTAGAATTTCAGATGTTCAGCAGGCATGATGATGAGGATTTTTTTTGTTGTTGATGTGGGACCTGTGTCATCATCCCTAAAAATGACTCTTTCCCTCCGTTTTTTTGTAGCGTTGTCCCTGTGTACTATTTTTTTTTTTTGGCTAATAGCATATCAGATCTTTGTTGCAGAACACAATCCAATTTTAGCCCTCTCACTCTTAAATTGTACTTTGTGTTTATGTCTTTTTTTTTTTAACTTAAACTTTCAAAAATCAATCTGTTTTTGTTCTTGGTGCCAAAAGAGCACTCTTGGAGGGATATTTTTAGGTTACACTGTGGAACACTGCACAGCTTTTACAAAAAATGAAGCAAGGGCAGACAACCCAACTTGTCCATTGTTTCCAGTGGGCATCCCTTGCCATTGGCTGTGTTATTTAAAAATAGATTAACTTGACCTTCTGTGGCGATGGCATACAGTTGGCTTGCCGTGTTTCTTGGCATTCGTTACCCAGCTGGTTTTAGATGGCAGAACTGATGATATCCACCAAGGGTAATTAAGTGGTTTATAAGAGAAAACATTCTGACATCTCCTTACCACAAGGGTTTATGTGAAGGATGTTGCTTTGTAAACGAGGGTTATTTAATGCAAAACACCACTCTCGGTGTTAGTGGCCCTTTCCTTGAGTTTGTATATACATGTAACAGGATATACTGATTTTGTGTACACTGAGAATAAAGGCTGTCAAATTCATTAAGGGCTGATATTCACATCCTAAAAAAGTAGGTTACTGCATGCCTGTCTGTGTTTTTGCAGCTCATATGTGAGATCTGTAACCTTGAAAAATTCCTAGTACATACTGGTACATTACTAGACTGCACCCCGTGGAGGTCGGCATCGATATAGTATTTCTTTTTTTTTTTTTTTGAGACGGAGTCTCGCTCTGTCACCCAGCCTGTAGTGCAGTGGCACGATCTCTGCTCCCTGCAAGCTCCGCCTCCCGGGTTTACGCCATTCTCCTGCCTCACCCTCCCAAGTAGCAGGGACTACAGGCGCCCGCCACCTCGCCCGGCTAGTTTTTCTTATTTTTTAGTAGAGACGGGGTTTCACCGTGGTAGCCAGGATGATTTCGATCTCCTGACCTCGTGATCCGCCCGTCTCGGCCTCCCAAAGTGCTGGGATTACAGGCGTGAGCCACCGCGCCCAGCCTCGATATAGTATTTCTTATGAACTCATTTTGTTGCTTCCACGGATGTCAAGGATTGGCCTATCATATTGACTCTGCTTTCTAGTAAAGTGTCCTATGGAGGGTCTAATGTGTTCTGGATGTCAACTTTTCTGAAGGCATGTAGCAAAATTAGAAAATGTAATTTGGACAGTGTCTTTTATGATTAAATAGTAATCTTCTCTTTTTATGGCTTAGTAATTACATAATAGAATAATCCATTATTTATCCTTTCTGTAGTCTCTGTATCTGAGTGAAAGCCAAAGTCCTTGTAGTGACTTCCAAGGCCGCCCGTGACCTGCCCTATGAATTTTACTTCTCTCTCTCTGTCCTGCCTGCTAGTGCCCACCTCATCATCTTACAGGCTTGCTATCTCTTGAGCTTCAAGTCTTTCTCAAATGTCACCTGCCCAGTGAGGCCTCTTGTGAGCACATTATTGAAGACTATAACTCCACTGCCACGTGTCATTCCCTGTTCCCCTTCTTTCAGCTTTATTTTACTCCATAGTATGTAGATCACTTCACCATAAGTAAATTTCTTATTTTACCTTCTTCTCTAGAATGTAAGCTGTGAGACGGCAGGAATGTTGTCTTGTTCTCCCACGGTAGCCCCAGTAGCAAAAACAGTGCATGGTGCCTAGTACTTGCTTGGGTATTTGTTAAATGTTTATGGTCAAATTTAGAACTAGAATAAATCTCTCCTGAGGTCTATTACCTTTGAAAATGTAAATATATAGAAGTGTCGGAAAATTTAGGTGATTCATGATGGATCACATTAAAGTTGGTAAGAATTTAACATTTACAGTCAATGGCTGGGGCTAAAATAGAGCTTAGCTGATTGATCCAGGAATATTCTTAAAGACGGTGAACATTGCTGGCCTGCTTCAGTTGGCCTTAATATTATGGGTTTACAAGCAAGAACATGTGGGTCCTTGGTCTCTTGTCAAGAAGGGGAGGGAAGAGTCCAATTTTAGGTTTCCCTGCATGGAAGAGGTCCTTGACTTTAAAATTAGTTGAGTGCCCTGATTTTCAGAGGTTACATTGATTTGGGAAATGACGGTAACAAGAGTTACCAGGTGGTTGATGCAAACAGGAGAGCTGAGGCTACTAGAGTCACCATGATGATCTTGTCGAGTTGGGGGTGGGTCTGTGCACAGCATCCCTTACTTAGCCAAGTCATTGGCCCCAGTCCACTTTGAGTCCTGTGTGCCCCCCACCAACATGAATCCCTAGCAGCCGACTCATTGGCCCCAGTCCACTTTGAGTCCTGTGTGCCCCTCACCAACATGAATCCCTAGCAGCCGAGTCTAGATCAGGATTTGAATGCACAGGGCTTTTCTGGGAGGTGCTCCCAGGAAGCTCCAGTAGGGGAAGGAAGAAGTGACACCAGTGAGTCAAGGAGGCCAATGGGGGTGCTTTAAAGAGCAGGTCAGCACTGCGTGTCTACGGCAGCCCCATGCTGAGTATGTCAGGGAACTTTGCAGACTCTCTCACCTCTAAACAGACTGAGAGGTTCTTCTGGCTGTGTGTATAGACTTTCTGTGTTACCATCTCCAGTGTCATGAGAATGAGCGAGAGGTTCTTCTGGCTGTGTGTATAGACTTTTTGTGTTACCATCTCCAGTGTCATGAGAATGAGTTACATAAGAGAATTACATTCTCATGGCTAAGGTATCAACCCCATTACTGCGGACAGAGGCATTTGTGTGTCCCTTTAATGGGCCACAGTTATGCTTCTTACAATAAGGCTAATCTTTGAGTCCATTATGATACAAGACTCGAGGCTCTCTTTATGGACAGGGGCATGATGGTGCAATTAAAAGGTGATCATGCCCTGATTGTAAGCCATGTTTCAAAATTACTGCTATATATAGTGTCAACAGGACCATAGTACTGCTCATAAAATGATCCACAAATAGCAATTTACTGATGTGTCATGGAGTCAGATTTTGGACACAAGATTGGCTTGGGTGAAGAGGCAGACTTTACACTTTACTAGCTGGGTGTTCTGGGGCAAGATACTGAACCTCTTTGAGCCAGGTTTCCCCCTCCGAAAATGGGGATAATAATGATACCTACTTTCTAGGATTGATGGAAAAGTAGAAAGTAAACCACGTGACACGGCTTGGCACATAGTGAGTGCTCAATAAATGTTGGCTTCTGTAATTGTTTGAATGTTCCCCATTTGAAAGCCCTTGGGAAAGAAGAAAGACTCTCTTGAGAGATGGAGATAGCAGTGCACAGTTCTCTGGAGAGCTTTTCAAGTCTAGAAAAAAAAACAACACTCTTTTTTTCTGCTTGATTCACATGCTGTCTTTTTGAAAGGCTGAGACTGGATTAGTTCAGACAAGTAGGAAGGAAGCCTCTGGACCTCACGGAGGTTTGAGCTGCCTGAGCTTCTCCCACATTGTCCCCGTTGATTGCTTTTAATGATTGTCCACAGGTTGCAGGTTGTGGTAGTGTGGAGGGAGGGCGAGTTCTTGGGTGTTCCAGGCAGGCTTTTACCGTCAATGATGATTCTTGAGAATGGGACTCTGTGGTCCTCTCATCTTCCTGGTACCACGTCTGGGCTCCTACATCAGGAATGGCTGGGCAAGCAGTGGAGCTTAGTGGTCATAAGGGTTTGGAGTCAGACCGCCCGGGTTCAAATCCAGGCCCTCCCACTTCCCAGCTGAGAGACTGGGACAGGTTAGCCTCCCAGAACATCAGTTCTCCCAGTTGAAAATGAGACTGTTACCTGTGTCATAAGGTGGTTGTAAGGATTAAATGAGATAATGTATGTAAAACTTGTAGTATCCTGCGTGGCTCTTAAGTGGTGCTCATTGAAATGCCTACCCTACTAGCAGCTGTGATCTTTTCTTTTCTTGATCTCAGCTCACTGCGATACCCACCTCCTGGGCTCAAGTGATCCTCCTACCTCAGCCTCCTGAGTGGCTGGGACTACAGGCGTGCACCCACCACACCTGGCTGTTTGTTTGTTTGTATAGATGGGGTTTCATTACATTGCTCAGGCTGGTCTCGAGCTCCTGGGGTCAAGCGATCTGCCTGCATCGGCCTCCCAAAGTGCTGGGATTACAGGCATGAGCCATCGTGCCTGGCCAGCTGTGATATTTTCAGCTGAGAAATGGAGGTATGTCAGTGAGCGCCTCTGAATCAGTGGTTCTCAGCTGGGGGCAAGTTGCTCCCCAGGGGACATTTGGCAACGTCTGGAGCCATTTTTGGTTGTCACAATTAAGGAGAGTCTTGCTTCTGGCATCTAGAGAGGGACGCTCTCTAGGGATCCTGCTGAACACCCCACAGTGTACACAACAGCCCCACAAGGGAGAATTATGCAACTCAAAATGTCAGTAAGGCTGAGGTTGAGAAAGCCCCTCTACAGGCATGACTCCATGCTTGATTCTGGGAATCTGAGTTAGGAGGGATACGCTAGTAATTGTAACTATTATTTATTGTTCCTCTGATATATCACTTAAACCCAGGTTAAGGGTTTGCCTGGGTAGATGAGCTTATTCTCATTTCATCTGTAAGAAAATTAGCTTGAGAGGTCAGGTTCTCCTGGTTCCCTGACTGCTGACCTAGGTGAGATTCAAACTCAGGTCGACCTGATTCCAATAATCTTACTCTAGGTTTCCACGTTAGAAATGTCTTGACAGCAGGAGCATGGTGGTTCACGCCTGTAGTCCCAGCTACTAGGGATGGAGGCTGCGGTGGGAGGATTGCTTAAGCCAAGGAGTTTGAGGCTGCAGTGAGCTATGATGGCACCACTGCACTCCACCCTGGGTGACAGAGAAAGACTCTCTCTTTTTTTTTAAAAAAAAAAGATTAAAAAAAAAAAAAAGAAAAAAGAAAGAAATGTGTCTACCCCATAGCCTGGAGCCCCCATGTCAATGTAGAGACACCGGTCTTAGGCTGGCCCTTTTGCTGCCAGAGAGACAGTACAACATGCCTGGTGACCCCACAGAAAATAGTCTTACAAATGAAAAATGGGTTCTCAAAGTGTTTCCTGCCAAAAAACAGCGTGTTGCTGTATATTTTCAAGCAATTCTGCTTTGTTGCCGCCATCTCCTGTTCCCTCTGATCAGCCTCACCAACGCTGTCCATTCTTTCCTCCCATGTGCCCTCTCTCTATCCTGCATGCACTTCGTTATTTCAAAGACTCAGAATGGTGCCTTGTAACTATAGTTTTGCCCAACTGTCTCCCATACTAGATTATGTGTTTCTTGAAGGCAACATCCTTGTTTTATGGATCTTTGTAATCTCTGCCCTCCGTGGGTACTCAGGAATATCTGTTGAATTGAATTCTTTTTGAGGGTAATGAGTAGGCAAAATTAAAAAAAAAATTGTCTAAGATCTTGTTGGCTTGAAAATCCATGTCTTATTTTTAAGGCATATTAAATATACTTAGCCATATGTCTGACTTTTCCGTGATGATTTAAGATGGTTGTCTGCCAGTTGTTGTAGCATTTTGAACTATAGAGAAAAATATTGAATTAATTATGTTGAAGGTCTTAGAGGGCCTTTATTCTGGCCAGATGTGTGCATCTGCTTGCGCCTGTTGCTTATGTAATGTGGCCGTGGAAGGTACCACCCTGGCCTGGTTTACATAGTATTTTACCACCTGGATTCTTGGCCAAGTGTTCGAATTTACATCTGATAGGGAGAGCATGTTCATTTCCTCCTCCATCTATCAGCCTGTTTAAGTCTGTGTGAGTTGGTTAAGAATTCAAAACTCAAGATCAAGTTGTTAAAAAAAAAACTTTCTCTGGTATTGCAGCATGTGTTTTTTTTTTTTTTTTAATTTTATTTTATAAAAAGCGTAGGCATCTAGATTTTGGTTTCTCATCTTTTAAAACTTAAATAGTATCGTGACCTTATATGACTATCAATCACTATCTAAAATTGGTCTGTGATTCTACAGCGTATGTATTTTCCTGGTGAAATTTAAATTTTCTCTCATTTAAACAATGTATATAGTACAGAAATATGTTAATATGGCAGAAAAATATGTCTGCATTGTCCATAATCCCACCCCAGAGAAATACATGTGTTAACACTATTTTTATCCAGATGTACACACACACACACACACACACACACACAAACACAAACATATACTTTTGAAGATGGGGGGCTTTTTCTTATGAAAATAAGACTGTACAGTACATGCTGTTTGGGTGGGGAGTTTTCTTCGTGCCTAACAGTGTATCATGGCTTTTTTTTTTTTTTTTGGTGACAGAGCCTTATTTCTCTGTCTCCTAGGCTGGAGTGCAGTGGCACGGTCTTGGCTCACCTCTGTCTCCTGGGCTCAAGCGATCTTCCCATCCCAGCCTACTGACTAGCTGGGATCACAGGTGGGTGCCACCGTGCCCAGATAATTAATTTTTGTATTTTTTTTTTTTTTGGGTAGAGGCAGGGTTTTGCTCTCTTGCCCAGGCTGGTCTCAGAATCCTGGGCTCAAGCAATCCACCCACCTTGACTTCCCGAAGTGCTGAGATTACAGGCGTGGGCCACCGTGCCTGGCCAATCATGGACTTTAAAAAAATACTACATATAGATCAAGTTGACTATTTCAGTGACTGCAGCATTTATTTTTGGTTACTTTATAATATAATAAGCCATACTTTCAGGATGAACATTTAGAGTGTTTTCGGTTGTCTTTAACATATTGATGACTATCCTCATACATACATTATAGCGAACATCTTCAGATATTTTCTTTGGATAGTTATCTAGAAATAAAGCTGTTGGCTCACATGAATTATTTCTTTTTAAGACTTTCGGTATCCATCATCATTTTACGGCTCCCCTCCGCCCCCCGAGAATATATTAACTTATATCCCTGCTGGCTGTATATTGAGAGTCCTGTAGTTTTTCACTTATCTCACTTGTAAAGATAATACCTTGTACTGGAATTGTTTATATGGTGGTCATCGCAAGTCAGATACTGAGTAGTAAGTTTTTTTTTGTTTGTTTGAGATGGAGTCTCACTCTTGTTGCCCAGGCTGGAGTGCAGTGGTACAATCTCAGCTCACTGCAACCTCCACCTCCTGGCTTCAGCCTCCCAAGTAGCTGGGATTACAGGCATGCACCACCACACCCAGATAATTTTGTATTTTTAGTACAGACGGGGTTTCACCATGTTGGCCAGGCTGGTCTCGATCTCCCAACCTCAGGTGATCCGCCTGCCTTGGCCTCCCGAAGTGCTGGGATTACAGATGTGTAATCCCAGTATCCAGCTGGATACTGAGTAGTATTTTGAAGGACAATTAGGGAGTGGTGGGGACTAGGATTACCTGGAAGGGCTTATCCTGTTCAATGGGAAAAGCTGCCGTTCTGCTTTGGCCTGTTGCTGCCATGTAGGAACATTGGCCCGGTGTTTGTAGTCTAGATTTTTCAGGTTTTCAAGAGAACCCAGAAGCCTGTTTTTTGTTTTTGTTTTTTTTTAAATGAACTTTGTTACTTTTAAAGTGCTGGTTCAAAGTTTTCTTTTTTTAAAAAAAGGGTGAACCAAGCAAAACACATCTGGGAGCCATATTTGGTCCTCAGATGACAAGCTTGCAATGCCTTGTTTATATATTTATCTCTCACTTGGTTTCTCTCATACTTCATCTCTTCAAAAGCAGTAATTGCATTACTCCTGTCTGTGTTCTGAGGGCCCAGGATACTGACCAACTCACAAAAAGGGTCAAAAAATGTGTGTTGAAATGATTAGTACATTCTGGAAGTGGTCTGCTTTGGCACTATAGTCCATGTAGGTTTATTTGAGGCCCAGCTGGTGACAGCTTTCCAATTCAAGTTATTAAGAGCTGGGGAGAGAGTATATTTTGACAGCTGATCATAATTCTTGGAATATTTTGTCCCAGGACCCCGGTCTGCTGTGTCTTAGAACTGGGTGCAGTCACATCTTGAAATTGATGTTCACATGAATTTGAGTTCTTAGTACAGGAATAGAATCTATTCTCTGCCCTGAAGTGATTTTGTTGTGAAATGTGTAGCCTTACCAACAAGAATGAATGAAGTTTATGTATACCATCTAGAGAGGTTTTAAATTTGGCAGGAAAGTTCCTAATCATACAACTTGTTTGGACTTTATATATAGATGAATTGGGACCCTAACCTTTACCCCAGGAGTAGACACTGTCGGAACACGATTAACCTCTAAGACGGGTAGGCATCTGTTTTTCAGTGCCAGCATTACATGGTAGAATTTGTTTTTTTTGTTTTTTGCAAACCAGTGCAGCCCTTCTTGCTTTCCTGCTTGCATAATAGATTGTTCTGCATTGCATAATTCATGTCGGGCACCAGGTTTGCTGCACTAGGATAAGGAAAGGGATTCAGGTGATTCAGATGAGAAATTTAGTCAGTGCATTTTTTTTTTCTATCAAGGAGCCAAGAAAGGTCCTCTATTAAATTAAAACTATAAAATTGTCAGCAAAAGTCCAATGCAAGGTTAAAATCTTACTTTGTTTGGATTTATATTGTGTGTCTTTTCTCTCCTTCTCTAGTCCCCTTTCCCCCTCCATTCCCATATCAGAATGGAACATTCCAATAGACTGTCTAGGAATTCAAATTTTAGATAGGATATTCTATATGTAATACAGAACTTCTGACGTGAGATGCAACTTAGGAGAGTTTTCAAGTTTAGACTACTGTATGCCCCGATCCACTTCCTTCATTGTGGTCACTGCTTTTGGAGCACCCAGAAGCCCCCTCGCTTGGCGTGAAGTTTGACTTCTGTCTGCTACTATAAAATGCTCAAGGATAAGGTGGCACAAAAAGCTTATATTCCATGGTGTTTCAGGCTGGGTGATCCCAGGTTCAATTTCTGTGCTTTGGTCTTTGTTAAAGAGTCTAGCCGTGTCACAGTGCACATGCACAGTTAAGTACCTCCACAGTGTTTGTGAAACCTGTTTTATTTCAGTTAAGATTGGCAGAGCCCTATAGCTGACCCTAAGTGAACTCTAGGTGCATATGTGATAAATGCATATTGCTGTGTGCCACTGAGGTTTCATGATGGTTTATTATGTGGCATTATAATGGCAATAGGTAACAGAGACGATGAGATTTCATGTTCAAATGGCTGACACGTGTCCAAAAGCTATGGGTTAATTTGGGACATTGAATCTTGAGTTTAGGCAAAGATGGAAAAAAACCCCCAGTAATTGTTCATTACAGTGTAAGGACAGCAGTTGAGACTGTTGTTTCGGATACCTACATCCAAGGAAATGCCCTGGCTTCTGCCTATGTGAATCTACGAGCCACATTTATTAATCCCATAAATTTATTTTTCTTTTAAAATTAAAAATTGAAAACTTTTGAAGGCACAAAGTGTTACCTCAATATTGATATATTATACACGTATCATTATTTACAAGGGAAAAATTGGGAAAACAGGATGCCCAGCAAAGGAAAAATTCATGTAGCTGTTGCCTATTTATGTCTCTTCAACTCCGTGGGAAAATACTGCCATACGGAAGAAAGGCCCTGGCTTTCTTAAGCAATGTGAATTTGTTTCTGTGACATTTTAGCTGAAAATGTAAGCTCAAGATATTCTGTGTGAAATAAATTATCCCAAAGAAAGATAATTGTGAGAAGAAGCCATTAATGGGAATAAGATAGCTGGTTGTAATGATTGGAGGCTTTTTTTGGTGGAAGGAGCTTATCCATGGGGTTTAATAAAACATGGTGAGTCACCCTGTTGCCTGAATTCCACAGGGGAAAGAGACATTCGGGAAAAGGCTGCAGGGGAAATTTGCGGTCCTGTGCACCTGTTACCAGGCACTTACATTCACCTGGTGGCTGCTAACAGATTGCAGGCACAGCTTCTTGAAGAAAATCATCAACTTTGAACACAGTACCCCACACATTGGATTTGGGTGAACGGAAAGTATATCAGAATTACCTGGGAGAATTTTCAAGTTATGGTCACCGGGGCGTGGCTTTATTAGTGATTCTGACTCATGTCTCCCTGCTCAGCACAGTCCTGATGCTCCAACTCCAAAGAGTAGTCCACAGAACAGCCACTTACATAGAATCAGGCAGGGATGTTTGTTAAACATGGGGATTACTAGACCCCAGCCCAGACCTATGGGATTAGAATCCTGGGGGTGTGGGCTCTGTGAATCCACAGTGTTCAAAGGTGCTCTGGCTGAATGTGGCAAGTCCACCGTGTGATGCTCCAGGCTCTAAAATACTGGCCATTTCAATTCCAGTTATCTAATAAGTGATGATAACAGACCCCACTGTACACTCGAATGAACACTGATTGTGGAAGGCGGTCAAGAATAGAATGACAAATTGAGTTATTTGAGCTGCAAGTTATTCAAGGGGGCAAATGCTAGGTGTGTGCATGTGTGTTTGTGGAAGGTCATTTTCTTGTTTCAGGGTCTTAGCATCAGTCTTGCAATTTAGAGGGAACTTTTCCTCTGTACCACACTTGCCCTTTTAAGGCAGAAAGGGAACTCCGGTGGAAAGACAGCTTTGACCAATAGAACTTTCTGTGATGATGGAATATTCTGTATCTACACTGTGCAATACTTTATTCCCTAGCCACATGTGGCAATTGTGTACCCGTAATGTGACTGAGGAACTGAATTTTACATTGTATTGACACACAATTTAAATTAAAATCTATCTGCTTGTGGCTAGTGTCTACCATATTGAATGGCACAGAAGACAGTGCCACCACAAATAGTGAGGACAGTTACACACCTTTGGTGTCACATCCAGCTGCTCCAAGACAAGGTTGGAGTGATACTTTGGGTTGATGCTTCTTAACTTTGAAAGCTTGGGGTAGATCATGTTTTAGTGTCCTTTGGCCTTTTTCTTTTTAATCAGTACATTTACCGATGACATTTTTCTTAAGGAAGCTCAGCATATGGTAGTGTGCTAATTGTCCCAGGTGAAGTAGGTTAGGGGTGATGTTTTCTCCTGTTGACTGCTCTGTCTCCAGCACCTGTAATGAGGGAATATAATGGATGGCTGAAAAGTGATTTCAACTTGAGTATTTTATGCAGGGTGGGAGACTCTTACCCTGAGGTTACATAGTTAAACTGTTGTATCACTTGATGCTTTTGGTTATAATTAATTTAAAAAATGCAACTCAAATGGCTTAGGTAGCTAAGGAGATGAACTGATGCATATAACTTAGAATTTCAGAAGGATGGAGCTTCAGGTATGGCTCAGTTGGGGTATGGGTCCAGTTTTTCCGTAATTGGCTTCAGAGTTGCCGATAGTCTGTATTCACTACCTGTGAAGATACAACCTACATGTCTGTAATGGACAGCCTTGATTCTCTCAGAGTTGCTGTTTTCACTGTCCTCCTGTCTTGAGCCTCAAGATGGCTCTTCTTTTTGAGATACCCCACTCTGTCACCCAGGCTGGAATGTAATGATGTGATCTTGGCTCACTGCAACATCCAGGTTCAAGCGATTCTCCTACCTCTGCCTCCCAAGTAGCTGGGATTATAGGCATGCACCACCATGCCCGGCTAATTTTTGTATTTTTAGTAGAGATGGAGTTTCACCATGTTGGCTAGGCTGGTCTCAAACTGAGCTCAAGTGCTCCACCTGCCTCGGCCTCACAAAGTGCTGGAATTATAGGTGTGAGTCACTGCGCCTGGCCAAGATGGCTTTTATTTGCAGATGGATAACAGTGGCAGACAGGGGTGATATGCCTTGTTACTCACAGCCAGGGATAGAGAGACCCAGAGGAATGTCATGTACTGTGTGCTGAATGCCTTAGTTCTGCAATCCCTAATCATTGATGCTTATGCACATTGGTGCCCACTCGCAGTAACGGGTGGGGTCAGTCCTTATTTGGGCCTTTAGACTTGCACAGGGAGCAAAACGTGGTTCCCTAAGGAAGAGGGAGGTGCTGTTGAGAGAAGCCATGGAATAGATACCAGGTCAAGTAATCAACTGATCCCCACTTCTGACAGCTACCTCCAATGGGATGGTGGATTTAGAGAGAGGTCAAGTTGGACAGGTGCCATGGGAAATTTAATTGCAATTGGGTATCGATGAGGCAAGAGTGGACTCCTTGGATATGAGTTTTAACTTGACCTGATGAGTTAAAAAATACAGCTCCCATTTATTGATCCGTTGTTACCTGAGCTCTTGTCAAACTCTCCACAGACACTATCGTGTTATTTTTTTTGCAACAACTTTGCAAGTAGATAAAATTTAACCCATTTTAGTGATGAAGAAACCAAGTCTTAGAGAGGTGAAGTAATTTGCTTTAACTTCACAACTAGTGAACTGCCATTCTAATCTGGTTCTAATTCCAGAGCCTGTGCTGTTAAATAGTATTCAAGACCAGCAGTTTTCAACTGAGGTCATGTTGCCTTTCCAGGGAACATTTGGCAATGTCTGAAGACAGTTTTGATTGTTACATCTGGGAAGTGCCACTGGTATATGGAGGGGTAGGGTTCGGGGTACTGTAAACATCCTGTAATGCACTGGACAGCCCACTGCCAACAAAGAGTTATCTGGCCCAAATGCTAGTAGCAGCAAGATTGGGAAACCCTGCCTTCTAGTTCTGACAGAACTCCCCATAGGTTTTCACTCACCATCTCCTGAGCTCACTTTATTTTATTCTTAGCTCTCATCACCATCTGAAGTCAGCCTGCCTATCATCTGTTCCAGTGGAGTGTAATCACTTGAGAGCAGGAAGCTGATCCATAATCCATATATTCTACTCTGCTTATGGCCAGGCAGTACCTGGCAGCTGAGCAGCATAAACATTTGTGGAATGAATGAGTGAGTGAATGAACCAATCAAGATGGCATCCTTCTTGGGGTGGGTAGGTGCCTTCCAATTGGATATGGCTCAGGGAAGATATGAGAATTAACCGGAAGCCTTGAACAGTGCTAGGGAACAATGGAGACACACTGTGGCTTCCCAAAGGGAAGAGCAAGAGGTGATCAGACAACCAGTTCTCATTCTTGCAAAACTCGACAAGCAATGACTTGAAAGAGGAGAATGGGAGGTAAGTAATGAGACCAAGCCATACTGTGCTGAGTGAGGCAAGAGTCAGAACTCAAGTGACTGATTAAGACCCTGAGCACTCAGAATTCAGAAGGCTGCAAAGAGGGTCACCAGTCCATCAGTGACCACCAAAGGCTGTACCAGGTCTACCTGGAACCTCGCCACAAGGGGCCGTGATCATGATCCATTGTGAGGCAAGATAGCTTAGTGGTTACAGTGGTCATTGCTGTATTTTCTATTCCATCACCGCCCCTTACTGGCTGTGTGACCTTGATCACTTGCTTAGCCTCTCTGTGCCTCAGTTTCTGCATCTATATATATATAAAAAAAAGCCTGGCTCTTTGTGCCTGGCTGGAGGCCACTTAGCCTAGTGCTTAAGAATTTTGGAATCTCAGGGTTTAACTCCTGGCACTGACTACCCTGGTTGGAAGGTAGAGAATGGGATGTCACCTCTGGCGGACTAGAGCATGGCCAAATGCTGTTAACCAGGCCGTCAGTCTTTGGAAGAAAATAGTCTGCTTTTACATCCCCTGGTGGTAGCAGAAAGGTACATGTGTGAAAATATGCAGGGGCTGCTCGTGTGTGTGTTGGGGTGAGGGTGTAGTGGAGGTTAAAGGTATCTTGTTCCAGCAAGGCTTGTAAAAGAAAACAACATTAAATGGGCATGTGCAGACACAGACCCCCTCCCCACACCAAAGTGTCCTTCCTTATCTTTGTCTCCTGGTTGTGTGTGTGTGAAGCACAACCAGGAAAAATTGTGGACCCCATCTCTGACCAAGATCAAAGGAGGAAAAATAAATGAGTCTAAGACAAAGCAATTTACAGATATTAATTCCCAAAGAAGAGTAAAGATGTTTGCCTTTTCTCTCAGCGTGTTGGTTCTCGGCATTCTCATTGTTTGACTACTCTAATGTCAAACATTCCTCCTTTTTCCTCCTCCTTCCTTGTGTTTGCCTAAGAGTCCTTTCTTTTCAAAGTTGGGATGGCTTCCAGCTCTCACCTGCCCACTCTGTCCTGTCACCTGGCTGTTGGGCTTCACGTATGAGAGTGAAAACTGAGGAGAATAGAGTCATACAGATGATGACAACAATAGCAGAGCTTGATTTGGTGCCTCTCTGCTCAGGCTTTGCACTGAGGGCCACACGTGCACCATCCTTCATCTTCAGCACATGCCGTGAAGCGTGGGCACCATCCTCCCCAGTTTAGCGGTCAGAACCCTGAGCCTTGGAAGTTGTTACTTGCCTGAGATTTCACAGCAGATTAAGTGACAGCGGTGGGTTTCCTCCAGCTTGGTGTTTGCTGGGAGGCTGCATTTTTGCCTGGTGGCAAGTGGCGGGATCCCCTTCAGGCTGTGATGTACCATTGTGTGAATTAAGGGTAGGTGACCTCCTGGAGTTTGGTCTGAAGAAAGCCGAGGCCAGGCACCCTTCCTTGCACCCTCCGTTGGAAGGGAGACGTCTGTGTCTTGCCGTGAGCCTGGCTCGTTGCAGCGCAGAGCTTCCCTGTTTCTCCATCTGCTGCCGCACCCTGCGCGTGTCTAGACACAGGTGCTTGCGTCTTCCCGCACTGACTAACTCCTACTTTCTCCTTGGGGTTCCTGGCAGTGCAACTTGGCACTTCATGAACGTAGCAAGGTTCTGTGAGACTTAAACAAAATTGTGGTAAAATATACATAACATAAAATTAACTGTTTTAATTATACAATTAAGTGGCATTAAGTATATTCAGGTTATTATGCAATTATTACCACTATCCATCTCCAGAACTTTTTCATCTTCTCCTACTGTACCCATTAACAATCCCCCATTCCTCTTTCCCCTGGTGACCTCTAAATTTCTTTCTCTGTGAATTTGACTACTCTAGATACCTCATATAAGTGGAATCGTACAGTGTTTACCCTTTTGCAGCTGGCTTATCTCACTTAGCATAATGTCCTCAAGGTTCATCCACGCTGCAGCGTGTCAGAATTTCCTTCCTTCTAAAGTCTGAATACTATTCCATTGCGTGTGTACCACATTTTGCTCACCCCTTCATCTGTTGATGGAGATTGGGTTGTTTCCGCCTTTTCCTATTTGACTTTTATCTTCCCACTCCCCTCGGAAGCAGGTGGAATCAGATTTTCTTGATGTCGTGGCCTCCTCCATTCTGCTTTTCTTTCTTGCTCAGCTTTGCCTGACTTTCCCTGGGTCTCTCCGGAGCATCACTTACCCAACGTCTCCAGCTCCGGTGCTGGGGCACATACTGCCAGGGTAGAGCCTTGCCAGCAACATGTCCTCATTGCTTCTTTTCAAGGGGTGTGTGTATTGGTCAGCTGTTCTTTAGTCCCACCATCAGCTTTGACCTAGTCAACCCTTCCACCTTTCTGGCTTGGAGGCTATATGCTTAGTAATTACGTGCACAGGATTTGAATTTCATGTAGTCTGGGTTCAAATCTGGTCCTACTGCTTCCTTGCTATGTGGCCTTGGGTACATGTTTTTACCTCTGTGAAGTAGCAGTAATAGGAGCACATATCTTATATGATTGCTACAAGGATTCAACGAAACGATGCAGTCAACCCTCGGCATGGAACACAGAGCAAAGGCAACGCTGAATAACTGATAGTTATTACCATATTAAGTTTGTCAGTTTTCCTCCTTTGAATCTGATCACTTGATTCTAGGCTTGTGGAGGCGCTGAATAGACTTCGTAATTGACTCAAAACACTTCTGTTT
The DNA here is from genome assembly GCF_008728515.1 of Papio anubis. Classification (NCBI taxonomy): domain Eukaryota; kingdom Metazoa; phylum Chordata; class Mammalia; order Primates; family Cercopithecidae; genus Papio; species Papio anubis. The sequence continues at coordinate 74,290,254 of NC_044977.1, forward strand.
AACACTTTGGGTTTTTATCTTCTTTCCTGGCACTGCTACCTCCTTTGAGATTTTATAGAGCTGAATTTGTTGGACCAAATTATGTGGAGCATATTTGATAGAAACACATTCTAAGTATACTGTCTTTATGTCCTCATGTTATTTCCTTTCGATTTCTTGAAGTCTCAATTTAGTCACCACTCTGTAGGAAGCTACAAATGATGATAGAGCAATTAAATGATCCCTGAGTCTTTAGTGTGCTAGAATGATTGATGTACAGATAGAAAGAAAATGCGTATAGACATTTTCCAATAAACTTTATGTCAGAGTAGTTGCGTGGTTTGGTCAATTTTTCTTTCTATTGATTATTCCATTGTGAATGGGATAAAAATTAAGCCACTAGACATTTATTGCTTATAAACTTTTTGGCATATTGTAAAAATCTCATCTAATTAGTATTTTAAGGCAATAGCTATAGAATATCTAGCATATACGTAGCCCTTACTGTATGCCAGCCATCCTTTGCTAGAAGTGCTTTTTATCAACTCATTTACTTCTCAATCATCTCTATGAAATGTGTTATAATCATTCCCATTTTTGAGAGGAAGAAATTGAGGCACAGAGGAGTTAAGATTTTTTTTTCCACTGCTCTTAATGGTAGGCAAAATTGGGAAACAAACTAGGTTCTTAGGTCCAGGCTGGGAGGAGGTTGGCTGTGTCCAGTTATCAATGAGGAAATGGATGCCTGCAGGACGTAAGGTGCTTTTCTGGGCTCAGCAGAGCCAGGGCTTTATATCCAGGTCTTTTATATATCTAAAGCTTACTTTGATTTACCATAGCTGTCTTAATTTATCAATTAGTACGTGTGTATTATGTCTTTGCATTTCTATTTTTATTTTTTTTGTATAGACAGGGTCTCACTATATTGACTAGGCTGGTCTTGAACTCCTGGGCTCAAGCAATCCTTCTGCCTCAGTGTCCCAAAGTGCAGGGATTACAGGCATGAGCCACCGTGTCTGGTCTGGGAGAGGATGCAGGGTGAGGGGATGGTGGTGGCACAGGATTAAACAGTGCTGCGGGCATTCCCAGAAGGAAAAGATCACGTAAAGATGATTTGTTGTCAGTTAGAGTTAGAACTGGCCTTAAAGGGGAGGTAGTATTTGTCTGTAGGATATTTATAGAGATGGGGTGGAATGTTATTCTAAGTGGAGGAAACAGTGGGAGCAAAGGCCTGGAGCAGGAAAATTCCAAATGTACCATGGACCCAGAGTGTCTTGAGTTGAGTGAACATGTAAGAAAATGATGGAATGAGATAGCATGTGTCCTTTACCAGCCTGGCAGAATTTCAGAAGTGTTAACTCTTGGTTTTGAAATGATTTGATAAGGCCTCTTTGGAGAGTATGGAGAAGAACCTATTAAAAATGGTAACATTTTGACCTAGGCTTTCTACTACTAGAAACCTATTCTCTGGAAATACTCAAACTCATAAAAGATATATGTGGGGCTGTGTTCTCTATATAGCATTGCTTGTAAAGACAAAAATTTAAAGTTGGCTTATATGTGTTGTGGGTGGTTGGAAAATTGTATGGTATCTCCCTACAGTGGCTTATTCTGTAGTCAGTTAAAAAAGTGAGGTGGATCACTGTCCTGACGTGTAAACAGATGATGATATATTAAATGAAAAAAGTAAGAGACAGCAGCTATAGGATGATCCCATTCTTATATCACAGCTACAGCTGACCTGGTTGGGTGTGCTTGTGTGTGCCTTAAAATAAAAAAAGGTCTGGAATAACAAGGACCTGTTACCTGTGGCTACCTCTCAGAAGGGTTTGTTTGGGAAATATCTGGTTTACACCTGTTCTGGTGTAATTATTAATAGTGCCCTCTTTCAGTGTTTGGTGAACTGCTTTGGATGGTGAATTATGTGGTTACCCTACCTTCCTCTGAGGATTGGAATTGGGGCAAGAGAAATGGGAAACGGGCTGTGACACAGGTGACTCGTTGGTGTAGTTTACAGCAAGCAGGTATTATTTTTATGAGGGAAATTGAGGAAGATGGCCCTGATACATTATGTAGTGGTTCACTGTGGAGCCACCATTGCATGGTCATTATCAGGGGAGAAGTTACCTTTTTTCTTTTCATCAGGTGTATGAGTATCTCCTTCATTCTACTGAAATAAGTCTTCAGTCACATCATTGAAGATTTTTTCATTGTCTGAGAAAAGTGGGTAACATTGGCCTTAACACGCTTTTTCAAATACCTAGTGGGGATTTTTGCAATGGTGCAATCTTTGCTCACTGCAACCTCTGCCGCCCAGGTTCAAGTGATTCTCCTGCCTCAACCTCCCGAGTAGTTTGGATTACAGGCATGTGCCACCACGCCCAGCTAATTTTGTGTTTTTAGTAGAGATGGGGTTTCTCCACGTTGGTCAGGCTGGTCTCAAACTCCCGACCTCAGGTGATCCACCCGCCTTGGCCTCCCAAATTGCTGGGATTACAGGCATGAGCCACCACGCCCGGCCAGAATTGAAGTTCTTCTTTGGGAAAACAACACACCTTTTTTAAAAATGTAAAACTGTGACCTTCCCCACCCCTGGGTTCCTCAAACATAAATTTAGACACAATAGGAGTTAAAATTATTAAATGAGTTACATGCAAACTATTGACCTAGAGTGGGCTTCAGAATTGGCTAGGTTCCTCTTTTCTTTGCTTCCCAGTAAAACCCTAGAGGAAATGGGGATGGGTGGGAAAGAGCTGCAGTTAAAAAATAGCAGTGATTCAGATTTACCGGACATTACAGGGGCACTTCTGATGTGCCAGGCACTGTGCTAGATGATTTCACATCTGTCCCCTTATTTATTCTTTCTTTCTTTCTTTTTTTTTTTTTTTTTTTTGAGATGGAGTGTTGCCCTGTTGCCCAGGCTGGAGTGCAATGGCACAATCTTGGCTTACTGTAGCCTCTGCCTCCCAGGTTCAAGCTATTCTCCTGCCTCAGCCTCCCACGTAGCTGGGATTACAGATGTGTACCAACATGTTAGCCAGGCTGGTCTCAAACTCTTGGTCTCAAGTGATCTACTTGCCTCAACCTCCCAAATGGTTGTTTTTATCACTCATCCATTTCCACCTCTGCTTTTCTGAAATTAGCTACTTATTACTGAGCCTTAATATTTTTTTGTGTGTTTCAAGGTAAGACTGGTGATATGCAAATTTTAATGCTACCTCTTCTCATATTTGTATTTATAGGAAAAACTTAGAATGAATGTTTACTGCATAAAGTATAGTTTGTATTATTCAAGTTGAGTGGATCATGGTGTAATTCCTTTTTGTTTGCCCTCTGCTAAAAAAATAATTTCTAAGATGTTACTTGATAACTTGTCCAAGAAAAGTTTACTTAAAAGTTTGACAGATTAAAACCTGTATGCATTTGAAAGTTTGGTGTTTTGGGTTAACTGAGTATGGAATGTTTCAGTGGCTGTCATTCTTTTGAATTTGAAGGATGTAAACTTTGAAATACCATTTTGTTGCCCATCCTAACTAAAGCAAAAGCAAATCTGATATAGACAAGGTTGTGTGATGTAGGGGGAGTTACAGCTAAGGAAAAAGGAAATATTGGACATCTGTTGGGTATCCTATTGCCCTTTAAAAAAGTTAACTCATTTTTTTCCCCAGAAAAGGACAATCCAAATAATACTGTTACCTGGTCATACTTCACTATCTCTTATTCCAGTTTTTTTTTGTTGTTGTTGTTCAGCATATTGTCTGGCTTCCTGGAAAGCAAACTCAAGAGATGATTACCGTATCGGACATTGGTTAGGGAATGCTTTTGGGATCAACTCCTGTTGGAGGAATTGGGCTGCAGGAAAAGTTAGGCTGTGAGGTTGTCTCAACCAAGGCCCAGCTGACCTGCAGGAAGCTCTGACATGGAGATGGTTCTTCAGTATTGTCCTGTGTTGGGATGACAGGGTGAGGCTTGTATTACCCTCAAGTCAACCAGGATGGGAGGCGGCTGTTCTGGGAAGGCTATGTGACCTCAGGGAAGGTGACTCTCTGCAGCCAACACAAGTCTTGGCGGGGGGATCCTGGAGGCGGGTGGCATAGTACAGCATAGCGTTCACTGCATGTGGGCATGTGACATAGAGGTATATATTTGTGTGTGTGTAATTGGCTTAATAAGCACCACTTTCTTCAGTAACATGACCAAGAACACACATCTGGGACGTGGGTGTGCTTGGATTTGAGCTCATGTTTGACTAGTTCTCAAACCTATCTTTTTGTCTTTCTAGGACTGTTGCAGTGTTAGTTGCTGAGAAAAGAATACTTGGGCCGTTCCCTTTCATTTTCCCTTTGGCGCATTTATGTGTGCTGCCATGTGGGGACACCCTTGAAGTTAGCTGAATTGGCTTCCTCCCGGTATCTCCAACCTTTTGTCACAGAGAGTTGAAAGGAAAGGTAAATTCTTTTGTCCTAAATGAATCATCAGCTGGAAGAAAAGTCTGAACTCTAGCCCTCTATTATGTTCCCCAGCGAGGGATGACTTTGGGCAAATTGGTGCCCCTCCAGTTCCCGGGGAAGGCACTTGACTCAACAGGCCTCTTTCCATTTAAATACCACAGGTAACACTTGGCTTCCTCTGAGAAAGCTTTCAAGTCCTGCCCCTTTGCTTACAGCCGGCTGGCATTCTGTGTACCCCCTACGGCACTAGGATGAGACCAGCTATAACATATTTGCTCTATGCTTTTATCACTGCCTGGAAATCCTGAGGGCAAAGGTGCTTTGTAAACACCAAGTTGGTAGTGAGTGGTATGCAGACAATTTGAAAATAAACACAGTTCAGTTCATGTAGGGGTTATGGGACTTCTCCAAATACCACAAACTGCAAATTCTGAAAAGAAAGTTAGATTTTATCAAAATTTAGGTGTTCGGGATTTTCAGAGAGCTGTCCTACTAATGACATCAGAGTCCCACCTAGCCAGAGAAAGCTTCATTTCATTATAATGGTGTAAGTGAGGAACACGTAGAAGGGTACTTGTTTTCAGCCTCTTATCATCTGCCGGCCTGCACCCAGGTCAGAGGATCAGATTCTTTCAGGAGGCAGCTTCTTTCCTTCAGCCTTTTACTTGAGTGAAGCAGGCTTGTTGGGCATCAGTGAATATCATGCTAAGAGTTTCATGGTTCCAGGAGACCTAGAATAAGGGGGAAAGCACTTTGTGAATTGCCCAAGTTGTTTCCTAGGGATATGCATATTGGGAGCCCTGAGGAGTGGCCAAGGCGAGTTCTACCACGGAACGTAGACTCACACTCAGTACCTGAGCAGGCTCCTTACTTTCTGTATACTTTTTGTTGTAAAATGGAGTTAATAGCAGCACCCATTTCATAGCGTTATTGTAATGACTTACTAATACATGTGATGCTTAGCATTGCTTAAAATTGTGGCTAAGCATTTTCTATATGTCAATTCTTATTATTTTTTAAAATAAACAATGATTTTTTTTTTTTTTTTTTTAGATGGACTACTGCTTTGTCACCCAGGCTGGAGTACACTGGGACAATCTCAGCTCACTGCAGTTTCCCCCTCCCGGGTTCAAGCGATTCTCCTATCTCAGCCTGCTGAGTAGCTGGGATTATAGGCACACCAGCATACCCGTCTAATTTTTGTATTTTTAGTAGAGACAGTGTTTTACCATGTTAACCATGTTGGTCTGGAACTCCTGACCTCAAGCAATCCGCCTACCTCACCTACCTTGGCCTCCCAAAGTGCTAGGATTATGGATGTGAGCCACTGCACCCGGCCAACAATGATTCTTTTAGCTTAAAGAGTATATGTGCTCATGAGGGCAGGTTGAGAACCACAGTGCTGTGTAAACATATACATTTTTTATTGAACACCTGCTGTGTGTTGAGTTTCATAATTAGGGCTTTGTAGACACTACTGTTTAATTCTCTCAGTACCATTATTATGTAGGCATTGTTGGGCATTCTTAATTGGTGGAGACTTGGAAAGTTTACCTTGTCCAGGTAGTCAGTGGTAGAACCAGGTCTCGAATTCAGATATTCCTTACTTTTTTTATTTTGAGGTAGAGTTTTGCTCTTGTCACCTAGGCTGGAGTGCAGTGGCGCGATCTTGGCTTACTGCAACCAGAGACTGTCTCTGGGGTTAAAGTGATTCCCCTGCCTCAGCCTCCCGAGTAGCTGGGATTACAAGCGCCTGCCACCATGCCCGGCCAATTTTTGTATTTTTAGTAGAGACGGGGTTTCTCCATATTGGCCAGGCTTGTCTTGAACTCTTGATCTCAGGTGATCTGCCTGCCTCGGCCTCCCAAAGAGCTGGGATTACAGGTGTGAGCCACCGTGCCTGGCAGATACTCCTTACTTTTAAGAGTCTGAAGTACTATACATCACTCCCTCCAATGTCCTGGGGCAACCACCAGGCGTATTCATCTGTGTGTGTGTTTTTCTTTTGCTTTAGCATTGGGGCACTTCTTGCCTATTTCTTTGATAGGAAAGGGGCTCAGTTTGTCTTGTGGGGTTGGTGGCAGGCAGGCCATCTTACCCCTGATACGGCCCTGGGTTAGAAGGGAAGGGAAGATAAGCTTTTATACAAATAGGGCTAGCTGGGGTCTGAGTCCTGCTTCCTCAGTAAAATTCCTGGGATCTGCCTACACCTGCTTTTCTCTAACCTGGCATACCCTGCTTAAAGCCTCTCAGGGGTTCCCTCTGTTCTTAGGATCAAAGTATTCAGAGATACAAGAGCTTGCATAGTCTGGCCCCTGCCTCCCTGGGCAGCTTCATTGTACATGTGGTGTTCTCTTGTGGTTCCTGTAATGTGGTATGCCATGGGGTCTTCGCATATGCCTTTCCTCTTTGCTTAGACACTGTTCCCTACACTCCATACTCATCCTACTTAATGTCTAGTCATCCTGCAGATCTCAATTCTAACATCATTTTCTCCAGGGAGCCTGGCCTGACAGAGTCTCATCTTGTTTTATGCTCTCATAAGACCACGTGTTTCTCTTTTGCAGCGCTCGCCACTCAGTTGTATCTTTGTGTATATTTGTGGTTGTATGGGTTGTGTCTGTTCCCCAGAATGCCCAGCTCTGAGCTGCATGAGGGTCCAGGGCATCACTGTGCCTGCCGGGTATAGTGCCTACATGTGGTGGGTGCTCACGTTTTAGAGACTAAATGGAGGAGGAGATGAGGAAAAGATTGAAATCTCTGGGTTCACCAGATGGTGTAGGGCCCAGCATTGTAGATCCACAGGTTGACTGTGCTTGTGAATTATCTGGGGATGCAGGTCCTGATTCAGTAGGCCCAAGTTGGGCATCTCTAACAAACTCCCACGTGATGCCGATGCGGATCCTGCGAACTATACTAAATAGTAAGAATCTATGGAGCCAGGCTGGGCATGGTGGCTCACACCTATAATCCCAGCACTTTGGGAGGCTGAGGCAGGCTGATCACCTAGAGTCAGGGTTTCAAGACCAGCCTGGCCAACATGGTGGAACCCCTTCTCTATTAAAAATACACAGATTAGCTGGGCATGGTGGCACATGCCTGTAGTCTCAGCTACTTGGGAGGCTGAAGCAGGAGAATCGCTTGAACCTGGGAGGCGGAGATTGCAGTGAGCCGAGATCAGGACACTGCACTCCAGCCAGGGTGACAGAGTGAGACTCTGTGTCCAAAAAAAAGAAAAAAGAAAAAATCTATGGAGCCAGATAAACTCCAGAGGATCCAGAGGACTAGTGTGTGGGGCACACATTCTCCCCTCCTCCAATTTAGTATCTTTCCTTCTCTTCTGCCCTAAGGAAAGTATAGCAAATACACTGAAATGGTTATTACTATACTAGGGCTCATCTCACTTATGAGCTATGTTCCTTTTTGTCTGCAGTATATTTTCTTGTTTGAGTCAAGCCCATCCATATTACTACTACCAGTTCCCTTGATAGATGGTCCTGAAATGTTTCCTCTGAAGCACCAGCAGCAGACCTACTGACAACAGCTGCTTAGGATGCAGTTAAGGAATTTCTCCTCAGCCTTGCACCATTTCCCTTATCCTGCACATTTATGCTCTTGAGTTTCCTCTTCCTCACTCTCCTCCTCCTCCTCCTCACTAGAGTTGGACTGTGTTGGTGACATGCTGTGTCCAAGGGTTTAGAGTCAATTCCTGATTTCTCAGGCACCGATTAGATTTTGAGTGTGCTGCTCAGCTTTCCTGCTTTTTGGCTTCCTAATTCTTCTGTTTGCAACTTGATTCTTACCTGTTAATGATATAGGAAAAGAGACAGTGTATCATTGGGAAGATAGGATTGCTGTGGTGATGTGGGGCTTAAAAGAGACAATGAGATAGAACTGATAAAGTTCTCCCAAGGCAGGGCCAGGGATTCCTTCCCTCTTGAGCGCCATGGGACCCAGCATCTGCACTGCACCCTGAGTGTAGTCTAGCTTAATAGACTTTACGTGACATACATGATGTTCAGGCCAGGCGTGGTGGCTCACGCCTGTAATCTCAGCACTTTGGGAGGTTGAGGTGGGAGAATTGCTTGAAGCCAGGAGTTTGAGAACAGTCTAGGCAACGAAGTGGGACTCTGTTTCTACATACATACATACATATACATACATACACACACACATACATACATACATACATAGCTGGGCATGGTGGCATGCACCTGTAGTTCTAGCTACTTGGGGGGCTGAGGTTGGAAGATGACTTGAGCCTAGAAATTTGAGGTTGCAGTGAGCTATAATTGAGGTACTACATTCAAGCCCGGGTGACAGCGTGAGACCCCACCTCTAATATACAAAACAAAACTATGTTCTTCAAAGAGAGGACCGCTAAACCAAGAACAAAGTGAAACAAAATTTTAAAACTCATAATCCCATTCTCCCGTTTTATGTATGTGTCTGTGTGTTCAGATGTTTTTATGTCATACTTTCTTTAAACAACAGTAAATGTGACATCATTAGAAAGCTCTTTGAAGTTCTGCTACCATAGGATGGTCAGAGTCTAAACAAATGAAAAAGCTTTACTTCAGCCTTGCCTAGGGTTTGACATATGCTGAAAATAAATCATTCTAGTTTGTCTTACTCATATGTATATGTATAGACACATATACATACACATACGCACATATATATAGCTATACATAAACACATATACATATATACCTATATGTGTGTATATATGTGTCACAAGTGAAAAACTACTTGTTTGACTTTATGAGAAGCTTTTAAGACTTTAACATTCCAAATAAAATCCTGGGCAACTTTCTGTCTTTAGAAGGTGGGATTTCATTTTGTGTCTTATCCATCACTGGCAGTAATAGTTTTTCAGCCTCTCATGAGTTAATTCTCATTTGCTGACATTATTCATATAGCAGCCAGCCACACAAATACTTCCATCCTGGTTGCTGGTTCCTGCCTGGTGAACAGCTAAATCCTCATGAGAAATAGACGATAAGGGCTAAATGAATGTGATAGATTTCTGTTTACCTGGCTGCGTCTGGTAGTGGTAGTCACAAATTTCAGTGATGGGAAGAATTGAGTTGTCACTTAACAAATTACTGATCTCTCTAAATGTCATTTTTTATCAGCTCAACATAACCCAAGTAAATCCAGAGATTCAAAGTGACTGACTCTTGGCCCAGTGTGTCATTCAAAGAAATCCAGTCCAGGAACCAACCCTAGAAGTGACTGCAATCTTATGGGAAGTCAGGTGATTCCCTTTTGCAGCCCTTCCTAAGTGCCCTTTCCCTCTCTGCTTATTTGTCATCATTCCAATTCTAGATTCCTGGTAGATCCATGGGAGATGCGTGGAAGATCTCTTTGTGGTATGTTTCTTGTCCTCTACCAAATCTCTCCCTGGCATGACGCTGCCATTCCTCTTTGTGTCATCTTCTCTCCTTGTCTTTGTCCTTCAGCTATTTTCTTCTCTCCCTTTGATTTCCCCCCTTCCACTCACACACACCGATGGCCTCAATATGTATAGTAAGACACAAGGGGAAGGCGTGGGAGATTTAGGAATGGGGTTAGTGCTGAGTGGGAAGTGCTAAAGATTTTCTTAGTGGATGAGGAGAGGCGAAGAGGCTGTGAATATTGATTTTTGAACAGCTGAGGATGAGGCTGTTACTTATAAAATGAGGATATTATCCTGATGGGGAAGGCGTTCCTGCTTAGTGATGTAACCAGAAGTCTGAAAGGTGGGCCTATTCTGTCCTTAAAACAGAAGAAGAGCCTGGAGTATCATTTTTAGGTTGGGACAAAAGAAAATCAAGGTATGGGCCACTCATTGCAGATGATCTTCTCTGCCTCTCCGTCTCCTGCGTGCCCCAAAAGCAACCTGCTGGGAGATGCAGCATTATTTAAGGCTGTGGTCTCCCTTGTTGCAACACATTCAAAGATCTATAGGTCACATTGGCTCTGAGTTAAACCTAACCCACAGCTTTGCATATGGGACTGCTTTAAAAACAGCTGCCTTCTGTGTTCCATTAAAAATAAAAAAGCGATTTAACATGGCAAATTCATAGTTTCATAGATTTTGTCTTGATTTCATCTGAACTTTGGAGTTATAATTCAGCAGATGTTTTAATACTCTTGTACATTTAAATCAGATGTCAGTGGGATACAGAAGGAACCAAGCTGCAATAAAACAGCAAAGCTATATACAATAATATATGTTGAGGACCCTTCTAATTGTTGCCAGGAGTAGTGTTTGTAATCATGGCTTCAAAGGCACCTTGGTGGGCTTCTGTGGCTAGAATCCCATTCTTCTAGCTCTCTCCTGTGATCTTGTGCCTGTCAAAGTGTTTGCTTTAAATCTGCAATAGGCAAAGATGCCTGAGACTCAGAATTTTTGAACTTATCTTATTCATGGGATTTCATCTGTCAGTGGTTTGTCTGCAATGGCAGATTGCATTTTTTTCCCAAAGATGGTGGCAAAAATACCTCCCATGCCAGATACAATGTGAACTTGACTGTCCTTCCATGGGGGTGGGGAAGGTGATGTCTATATACCATCCTTTTAAACCTGGACAGACTTTTGTGATTATCTGGACCGACAGAGTATGACAAAGTCACACCATGTGACTCTTGAGGCAAGACCGTAAAAATGCCATGTGCTTCTGCCTTGCTATCTTGGGATGCTTGTTCCTGGATCCCAGCCACTATGCTGTGAGGAAGCCCAAACTAAGCCCACACAGAGAGACCACGCAGAGAGGCCATGTGTAGGTGTTTCGGCCGACAGCCAGTGTCAACCTCTAGACATGTTAGTGAAGATGCCTCCAGATACTCCAGCCTTTAGCCATCAAGTCACCCCCAACTGAAGCCCCAGACACTGTGGAGTCAGACTGTTCCCGTTTCTATCTGACTTCCTGAACCACAGAACCGTGAGCATAATGAAAGGGTTGTTTTAGGCCACAAAGTTGAGGTGGCTTATTTTGGAGCATTAGGAACCAGAGAGAGGGAATGAGGAAAGTCCTTACCTTCTAACGAAATCTGAGCAGGATTGTTTTCCCCACATCTGTTTTGGCGAACAGGAGCGTCAGCTTTTTCCATAGTCTCACAGGTATAAAGGAAGTAGCATTGTTAGTTTACAAAGGGGGTGGGAGTAGATTTTTGTGATGTCCCCCCCGCCCCACGTTACTACTATTATAAACAAATAAACAGCTTGTCTGAGTGCAGTGATGTTTATAACTGGTTGATCACAACTGGTTACAGATTTCTTTGTTCTTTTTCTCCTCTCACTACTTTACTAACCATAAACCAAACAAACAAAACTGAGAATTTGCTCTACACAGTTACCAAGTTACCCTTAAAAACAGGTGAAGCTGGCCAGGTGCAGTGGCTCACACCTGTAATCCCAGCACTTTGGGAGGCCGAGGTAAGTGGATCACTTGAGGTTAGGAGTTCGACAGCAGCCTGGCCAACATGGTGAAACCCCGTCTCTACTGAAAATATAAAAATTAGCTGGGCGTGGTGGCATGTGCCTGTAACCCCAGCTACTCAGGAGGCTGAGGCCAGAGAATCACTTGAACCTGGGAGGTGGAGGTTGCAGTGAGCCGAGATCGCACCATTGCATTCCAATCTAGGCAACAGAGTGAGACGAGGTTTCACCATGTTGGGCCAGGCTGGTCTCGAACTCCTGACCTCATGATCCACCCACCTCGGCTTCCCAAAGTGTTGGGATTACAGGCATAAGCCACCGTGCATGGCCTGCCTCTCCTCTTTAACCTTGAATCAACAAGCCAAATCTTCACTCTCCGTTACTCTGTGGCTGAATTGCAGTTGCTATGGTGTGTCCTTGTCTCCACATGGGAAGGTGGTGGCGAACGGCTGGTGAGAAGGAGAGGGAAGGAGGGAGGAGTTTGTGTTGGGGTTTATGGCTGCCCCTGTGACTCTGCTCTTCAAGGGGAAAGGGCTTTGTAGTTTTGCACCAACTGCCTTGTTCATCTTCACAGTTTTATAGGTAAGTTATCTCTTCTTTCATACGTTCAGGGCAGATGGATCAAAGCAGTTCAAAGGGAAGTTTTGCCTAAATATATGAATATAGACCTAATGCTGCCTGGGGCTGTGTATGTATGTGTGTGTTGTAGTGGTTGTTGTTAATTCCAGCTCTGTACTATTAATAATTCTCTGGTTAGTGTCAATCATTAGGTGTAATTTACCTGTCTGGACAAATGGCCCTTCCTATGCTTGCTGTACCTGAAAATACCAGTAAGGCCATCTTTGAAGTACAGTGAATCAGAAGCACTATTTTTGAAAAATAGGCCAGGCACAGTGGCTCATGCCTGTAATCCCACCACTTTGGGAGGCTGAGGTGGGCAGATCACCTGAGGTCCGGAGCTCGAGACCAGCCTGACCAACATGGAGAAACCCTGTCTCTACCAAAAATACAAAAAATTAGCCAGGTGCAGTGGCGGGCGCCTGTGATGCCAGCTACTCAGGAGGCTGAGGCAGGAGAATTGCTCCACCCGGGAGGTAGAGGCTGCAGTGAGCCGAGATCACGCCACTGCACTCCAGCCTGGGAACAGAGTGAGAGTCTGTCTCCAAAAAACAAAAAAAGAAAAGAGAAATAGTCTGTGTGGGACAGGTGAGTTTTAAGCAGCATTGAGTCATTTCAGAAAAGACAGAGATCTTCACCACCACCCTCCGCCCCACCAGATGTCCCTAATTCCTACCTGAGAGCTAGATCTTTACAAATGAAATTGGAGATGGTAATATTGTCTTCTGTATATTTTCATTAAAAGGAAACAAAATGTCAAGTGATTAAAATTGGTACCTCAGGGAATTATTTATTCTAGAAACATTTAATGTAGTGAGATCTCCCCTCCCCATCCAGACGTATTTTTTTTCTTTTCTGCAAATTTGCCCAGTGTTTCTGAAAATGTGAATTTAAAATGCCTTATTTCTAAGCTAAATATTGAAGTTACTCCTTTATCTGAGGAGAACTAATGCAAGCCCTTTTATTGGCGAGAGGTTTTTGTGCTGGGCATTTGTTTTTGTTTGTGAGACTCAATCTAGAAATTGAGGCAGGAAGCCTGTCAAGTGGCTTCAGAAGGTCTGAGCACAGTGGGGCTTGTAAGACTCGAGGCAGGAAGTGGTTGATCAAAGCTGAGCTTGCTTTGGGAACAAGTACTGAGGCAAGGGGAAGGTTTGGACCTTGCCAGTGATCATATAGGGTCGCTTTTGTTTTATATATGTGAGAGCTTTCAGCTTCTGTGTTTTTCTAAAGGCTTTAACAGCTTGGCCTGTGGACAAGCAATTATTTAATTAAAATTGGCACAGATGTCCAGAATTTTCCATTGTTCTTCAGACTACTTGTTTTTTGTTAGGTAGACACATTGTTATGAACTGGACAGGAAGCAAAATTGGAAGGGCAGGTAGGAGCAACTGTTAAGGCCACGGACGTGTAAGTGTCTGCATTATATAGGCTTGGGGTCTGTTTAATTGTCATGTGATTTTAAGCCATGTTATGTAACCTCTCTGAGCCTCAGTTTCCCCCTGTATAAAACAGGGATAATTATAGGACCTGCCTCCTCCAGTTGTTGTGAGGATTCAGAGGGATCTTGTCTGTCAGGTGTTTACGTTTTAGATTTTTATTGAGTCCTGTGAGGCTGATATTCTTTTCTTTCTAGCATGACATTGCAGTCGTTTTACAAATCTTGGCAAATCTGAACTTTGGTCTGTGGATAAGTTGGTGGAGGTTTTAGTGGTTTGGATCTAGCATAATCATAATAATTTTTAGATATTATATATCTTTTTTGAATATTCAAAGTTTATTTCAAAATTTTCTTTTCAAAAACCTCATGGAGGTGAGTTCTTTACTCCTGGAAGGTCTTCATCCCCCTTCACCTATTCCATCCTAATCAAACCAATTTCTACTTATTTTTCAAGACTGAGCTCAAATACCATGGCCTTGAGATCCTCCACCCCAAATACTTAGGAGCCTTCTCTGGGCACCCTGAATTTGTTTCTTCTAACTACATTCTGTTATTTTCTAAAGACTTTTCTGTCTCCCCTATTTGATAGCAGGTCCCTTGAAGAGAATAATTTCATCTTTTCCATTTTGCTATCCATCTCCAGCACCAGAACAAGACATCTTCATAATATCTAATACATGCCGACTGCAACTCTTGGAGCCTCAATTTCCTAATTGTTCACTGGGCCATTGGGATGACTAAATGAAATAATGGCTGTGAAGCACTTTAGACAGGGCCTGGCCTGCCATGGGTTTTCATTAAAATTGGTGGGCTGAGAGGATAATAATTGCTGCCTTTCTGTAAAAGCCTGATATGAAAGGTTTAGCCCATGATGCAGGATGTTGCCCTGTCATGGACGGAAATAAACACCCATTAAGCGCCCATGTTGGGCCAAGCCCCTTGTGCTGAATCCTGCCCCACCATGGGGGCTGAGCAGAGCTCTCGGCCCACCTGCTTCCCGATTGAAATACTCCAGTGTGGAATACCTTTCATCATGTCTGGTGCCTTTGGACGGTTTTAGCTTTTATTTCCCTACAAGGCCCATCCTGTGCCATTATTTACCCTTGGTAAGTAATCAAGGTGGAAGCATCACAGTCTGTGTGTTGGGATTATTTTTGCCTTAGTCATACTAGGTTTTTAAAATTTTTTTTTAAAAACCCCTGCATTTATTTCAATAAGAAAATTTAATTGGGGTAGGAAGATAGAGATGGAGAAATAGGGATTAAAACAAGAAACCCAGCCTGGTTTCTTGAGCCCATTTGGAGGCCTTAAAAGGCATCTGGGGAAGGAATTTCAAGCTATTTTATCATTAAAAGGGAACAAGGGCCGGGCGCAGTGGCTCAGGCCTGTAATCCCAGCACTTTGGGAGGCCGAGGCAGGTGGATCATGAGGTCAGGAGATCGAGACCATCCTGGTAACAGGTGACTGATCTCTGCCAAAATACAAAAAAATGCAGGCGTGAGTGGGGCGGGTGCCTGTAGTCCCAGCTACTCCGAGGCTGAGGCAGAAATGGTGACCCCAGGCTGCAGTGAGCGAGATCGTGCTCTGCAGTAGCCAGGGTGACAGAGTGAGACTCCATTCAAAAACAAACAAACAAACAAAAGGGACCAAGACCTGATTAACAAGAGTATATTTTCTCAAGATATGGTTACCTAGTTTAACTAAAATGTCAAGTTTCTTTACTCTTAGGTGGAGTAAGGTTACACTGGCTATCTCGGGGGCAGATAGGTTACTTATTAGTTCGTAAGCACAGTTGGGGAACACAGACTTCTCAAACTGGGCTGTATTTGCAAAACATGATGCAATTAGTTCTTGATGGCAAAACGATTTTGGAGCATTGGTGTATCCTATTGTGGCTTAAAAGGGAACTTAGCAACCAGATAATAAAGAAAGGAATAAACCAACATTAATACCATGTGTGGAGAGTGATTTGAGATGGAGAAAACAATAAACTTCCCAAGGTGGGCTGGAAGTATATGTTAAAATAGACTTGTTTTATTCACGGAGTATTTCACCATATATTTGCCATAAGGCCTGAAGACTCTGTTAAGTGCTTTTCCCATTTTTTTCCCCTCACTCTTGAGTTTTTATTGATTCTCTTAGATTTAAATAAAATCGCTCTTAGATTTTATTGATTCTTTCTCATTTCTGTCTGTCCTCTCCTTATCCCCGTAAATTGTAATTTCATTGAAAAGGGCTTCTTTTCAACACACACTGGTTCCTGTCAGGGGAGTACGGGAGTGCAGGGGTGTAGGGAGGAGAGCATCAGGAAAAACAGCTAATGCATGCTGGGCTTAATACCTAGGGGAAGGTTGATAGGTGCAGCAAACAACCATGGCACACGTTACTACCTACCTAACAAACCTGCACATCCTGCACATGTACCCTAGAACTTAAAGTAAATTTTTTTTTTGAAAAAAGGGATTCTTTTATAGCCCTTACCTTGAGTGATAAAGGGTCAGAATGAAAAGATACTTATAAAATGTAATGGGATTTTATCCCCATTTAGATGTGATTCTATTCTCTGTTAAGAAATGAAATAACTGTAAACACAATATGTAAGTGAACTGTAAAACTACTTCCATTAAATGTTTCAAGTAATGGAAATACATCAACACTAACCCTACAAGCTATGTGCCTTAAAAGTTTATAGCCTCATTTTTATGAGCTTCAAGGCTTTTTGCATTAGATGAAAGGAACAGTACCCTGTAAAAAATTGGTATCTTATGGGCTTGAAGCTTTCACCAGCATTTTAGGAAAGGAAAGGGTAAAAAAAAAAACAAAACACACATTCAAATGGTTTCAGAGTGTAATCTATAAATGGGATAAGTGATCATTATCTTTTGGCTCTAGTCAAATAAGAAAGGCCTAACAGGTTAGTCTTGGTATCTTAAATCTTAATCTCTAAATATGTAGTTTTTATTAAAGGAGTATATTCTAGAGCAAAAGCTAGGCTTAATACTTGATTTGTTGCACAATTGTCACAATTAATGGGTTTTTGCAAGTGCTAACAAGTTGAGTCTTTTCATTTGTTACTTCAGCAAGTTTGCGAGCTTGCTGTATCACTCATCTCTTGGCAGGAAAATGCCATGTAACAAACTACCCCAAACTGTGTGGCATTCAGCATTAAGTATTCTCACACTCATGGGTCTGCAAGTTGACTGGGAAACTCTGCTGTATGTGTCTCATTCTGCAGCCTGGTCCTGGGACTGACATGACACACTGTCATTTCAGCACATACCCAAAGCAAGTCAGGGAAGTATAGTCTTCCCATGGAGGTTGGGGGAGGAGGAGGGAGAGAATATTTGTCAAAAAAATAATGGAATCCACCACAACTACTATTTTTTTTTTTCTTTCCGAGACAGAGTCTTGCTCTGTCACCCAGGCTGGAGTGCAATGGCGTGATCTTGGTTCACTGCAACCTCTGCCTCCTGGGTTCAAGCAATTTCTCCAGCCTCATCCTCCTGAGTAGCTTGGGTGTCGCCATGTTGATCAGGCTGGTCTCGAACTCCTGACCTCAAGTGATGTACCCACCTTGGCCTCTCAAACTGCTGGGATTACAGGCAGGAGCCACCACGCCTGGCCCACAACTACTATTTTGCCTAGTCTTGTGAGACTAGAGTTGGCAAACAGCCCTTGCTCTTATGGGTCTTAGGTTCCTGGTGTCTGGGGGGTCGGAGGTGTGTATGGAGGGAAAAGACAGGAAACACAAAAGCAAATAGTTGAACAAGAGACTTTTAGATGGTGGGTAGGATGACTTGGTACCGAACTCCATAAAATTTCATCATGTATATAATTTCTTATTTTTATTGAGTTCTGTGAGGCTGATATTCTTTTCTTTCTAGCATGACATTGCAATCGTTTTATAAATCTTGGCGAATCTGAATTTTGGTCTGTGGATAAGTTGGTGGAGGTTTTAGTGATTTGGATCTTACATAAGGTCTTGCCCAGTGCTGATGGTCAGTGTATGTGAGGAGGTGTTGCCAGACCACTTCCATTGAGGTAGGGTGTGTACATAGATGCATTTTTAAGTACTCCCTACAACAAAAACCATTCCCTGGGGAATGTAGCGTGCTGGAGGCAACATAATCTGCAGAAGAGAATCTAGAGAACCATATATATACCAATTAAATTTCTGCCTCTGCTAAGCAAATTGAGAAAATCAGCAGTCTGGTTCCTTTTCAGCTGTGAGAAAATTGGGAATAGAATACCTGACAAGGTGTGTGTTGCAGATGACGTCATTCGTGTATGACAACCACAAGGGTTGCTTGTTAAGATGCAAGTATGCCAGTCATTTGATGACTTAAATCTTTTACCTTGGCCGCCCGGGGCCCTCAGTTCTGGGTGCTGATATCATCAGAACTAACCTAGAAAGAATGATATGAAGCTTCCTGAGTGCCCGGGCCGCCGATGGTCCCAGCTGTCCCAGCACAAGCTGGAGTGTCTATTGCTTTACCTGGCAGAGAGCTCCGGGCTCAGAACAGGAAATGTGGGAGTTCTCCACCCAACTTTGACAGACGGGACTGGAGAGGAGTGAAGCGAGCGGAAGTCTGACTTCATTTTTGGTTTTCAGACTGTCAGACTGGAAGGGTAACTTTAAGTGGGGGCTCGCTTTTTTTCCCCCCTTAGTTTTTCATTTATAGTTATCACTAAATATATTCCAATGATGGAAAATTACGGCTTTTTACTTGCCATTTGGCAGCTGTGCCTGTATCTCTTTTTTAGTTTTTGGTGTGTATTTTAAATTTAGTTAGAATTGAATGGGGTGGAATTATGAAACTTAAAAAAAAAATGAAGTGTTGCACTGTTAATTTGGGGTTAGGTGCAGTATAAAAAGACAAGTTATAATAGCTGGCAATTATTGAGAGCTTATTGTGTTCTGTGTTGCGGGTGAAGAACTCAACATACATGGTATCATTTTTTTTATCCTCCTTACCATTCTAGGAGTGGGTGCTATAATTATTTCCATATTCTAGATGAGGAAACTGAGGCTCAGAGAAGTTCAGTAGTTGCCCAGTTGCGAAGTTCAATAGTGTTACCTAACTGATGAACGATGGGTCCTAGATTCCAATTTACATTTATAGGTTCTGGGACCTAAATTCTTAGAACTCTGGCTATTTTTTAGAAAGCTGAAAAAGATCCCGCTTTTGTTTTGTTTTTAAAGAAAGGGTCTTGCTCTGTCACCCAGCCTAGAGTGCAGTGACAGGATCATAGCTCATTACAGCCTCAAACTCCTGGGCTCAAGAGATCTCCTGCCTCAGCCTCCTGAGTAGCTAGGACTACAGGTGCATGCTACCACACCCAGCTAGGATCCTTTTTAATTGCTGCACAATTTTTTGTCTGAAAGTATTCCCAGGATTCCCAGAGAACAGACTTAGGTAGCTGTTGAGGAGGATAGAAATGAATACACCTGAATAATTACAAAAAGGAATAGAAGGGCCGGGCGGAGCAGCGCATGCTCAGCTGGAAGAGATTATGGGAGGTTGTTAAATTTGCTGCGTCAGGAATGTGCTTGCTGGTCTGTCATTTCCTCTCCTTCCCTGACAATAGTTTGAATAGGATTTGAATTTACCATTTGGGGCCTAGTGATACATTTAGGATCTGACCTCTTGCTCAAAAGAAAACCTTTAAGGGAGCCATACATCTTTATGGGGAAAAGGAAGAAAAGAATGTGTCCTCTTGTCTGTATCACCTCTACTCTGAAAAGCATTTAAATTTCTTATTAACTTGAGCTTTCAGTGGGATTGAATTGACCTGTCTTATTATTTCTTGGCTCTCCTGCGTTGGGACGGTGTGAGCCACTCACCTACTAATGACTCATTGTAATTCTTGGCTATTGCTGAACCCCTCTGGACAGCACCATTGTGTAACAAGTCCATCTCTAGGCCATACTGCATTTGTTATTTATGTTTTTGCTTATCTCAGCACCTTTATGGAAATGTGTTTCTTGTTGTCTCTCTTCACCAGGGAGAAGCCAAGGCTGAGTGACTCATCAGAGGATCACAGTTCCTTCCGGGTTTGTCTAGGGCCTGCAGTATGGGTGAGAGTTGAGGGTCAGTGGGGAACAGACAATGTTCTTGTCCCTGAGAAACTTATATGTGGATGGAGGAACTTTCTAAGAACTCCATGCCCCTCAGGTTTAGCACCTGGCCACTTAACCTTTGTTTCTTTCCCATGGTTAAGGGAAACGATGAGTTAATTTCCTCTCTGTGCAAATAACTCCTCTTTGTGGAGGACAGAGGAAAGAAGAATGGAGCCAGTGATTGAAGTTTGTTCATTCATTCATGTATATAAGTTACAGTCGGCTGTTGGCTAGATAGCACCAATGAAACCCACTTCATGTCTTAGAGAGTCCCCTCCTATTGAAGGTAGGCAGGGCTTGTGCACCACTTTAAGAGTGTGGTAGAAGTGATGATACTGTGATTCCAGCTAAGCAATTTGAGCCAGCACCCAGCTGTCTGAGCCATTCTAACTGGGACCCCAGATGGTTCACCCCAGCAGATAGCTCAGGGAGCTGAGACAGAAGATACTGCATTCCCTGTTCACATTCTGAATGCACAGAGTTGTGAGAGAGATGAAATGGTGGTTAGTTGTTCTAAGCCACTAAGTTTTGGGTAGTCTAATATAAAACCGTAGATAATTGAAACAAATACATTCAAGAAGCCTTTAGTCAGCACCCAGGCCGACTGAGTTAGCCTGTCTATCTCAGGGGTGCTTAGCATATGAGTAGGAGGGCAGATATTAATAAGCATTTCTAAGTTGAAAGTATTTTGAAAAGGGCACTGAGTTTCTCACTCTGTGCTGTGTTCTAGAGCATTGCGTCTTGGAACCACTCACTTTCATGCTTTAGTCATTTACCAGTGTTTGTTTTGTTTTGTTTTGTTTTTTGAGATGGAGTCTCGCTTTGTTGCCCAGGCTGGAGTGCAGTGGTGCGATCTCGGCTCACTGCAATCTCTGCTTCCCAGGTTCAAGTGATTCTCGTGCCTCAGTCTCCCAGGTAGCTAGGATTATAGGCACCCGCCACCATGCCTGGCTAATTTTTATATTTTTAGTAGAGATGGGGGTTTCACCATGTTGGCCAGGCTGGTCTCGAACTCCTGACCTCTAGTGATCTGCCCATCTTGGCCTCCCAAAGTGCTGGGATTACAGGTGTGAGCCACTGCGCCTGGCCTACCATGTTTGTTTTAGTGCCTCCTGGCTGTGGGTTGTCCTCTCTTTTTTACAAGATGGTAAACTTCTTGAGGACAGGCAGGGAATTACTTTTCTTTGGGGAGGGAGCACAGACTAGAGGTTATGGGCATGAACCTTGCAATCAGATAGAATTTTGTTCCATTTCCAGGGTTAGCTAATTGTTGTTACCTGGGAGAAGTTGACTTACTGACCCCAAGCTATGTGTGTGTGTGAGTGATTTATTAACTACAGGTAATGCTTACTTCACAGACTCTGAAAATGATGTAAGATGATGTCGCACAGTGGATGATGATGAGAGGTGACAATGTGCTAGCAGCCCTCACTCTCAGCACCTCCTCAGCCTCGGCGTCCACTCTGGCGGCGCTTGAGGAGCCCTTCAGCGGTCACGGCACTGTGGGAGCCCCTCTCTGGGCTGGCTGAGGCCGGAGCCTCCTCCCTCTGCTTGCGGGGAGGTGTGGAGGGAGAGGTGCAGGCGGGAACTGGGGCTGCGCTCGCCGGCCGGTGTGAGTTCCCACGGGCACGGGCATGGGCACGGGCACGGCGGGCCCTGCACACAGAGCAGCCGGCCGGCACTGCAGGCCCACGGCAGTGAGGGACTTAGCACCCAGGCCAGCAACTGCGGAGGTTGCGCCGGGTCCCCCAGCAGTGCCGGCCCACCGGCGCGGCACTCAAATTCTCACAGGGCCTTAGCTGCTTCCCGGCGGGGCAGGGTTTGGGACCTGCAGCCCGCTATGTCTGAGCTTCCCACCTGTGGTGGGCTCCCACGTGGCTGAGCCTCCTCGATGGGCGCCACCCCCACCCCCACTCTATGGAGCCTGGTTCCATAGACAGCCCAAGAGCTGAGGAGTGCAGGTGCGCCTCAGGACTGGTGGGCAGCTCTGCCTGCAGCCCTAGTGCAGGATCCACTGGGTGAAGCCAGCTGGGCTCCTGAAATGAATGGGGACTTGGAGAACTTCTATATCTAGCCAGAGGATTGTATGTGCACCAATCAGCACTCTGTGTCTAGCTCAGGGTTTGTAAATACAACAATCAGCACTCTGTGTCTAGCTCAGGGTTTGTGAATACACCAGTTGGAACTCTGTATCTAGCTAACCTAGTGGAGACTTGGAGGACTAGCACTCTGTGACTCTGTGTCTAGCTCAAGGATTGTAAATGCACCATTCAGCACTCAGTGTCTAGCTCAGGGTTTGTAAATGCACCAGTCAGCACTCTGTGTCTAGTTCAAGGTTTGTAAATACACCAGTTGGTACTGTGTATCTAGCTAACTCTGTATCTAGCTAACTAGCACTCTGTGACTCTGTGTCTAGCTCAAGGATTGTAAATGCACCAATCAGCACTCTGTGTCTAGCTCAGGGTTTGTAAATACACCAATCAGCACTCTGTGTCTAGCTCAAGGTTTGTAAATACACCAGTTGGTACTCTGTATCTAGCTAATTCTGTATCTAGCTAACTAGCACTCTGTGACTCTGTGTCTAGCTCAAGGATTGTAAACGGACCAATCAGCACTCTGTCAAAACAGACCAATCAGCTCTCTGTAAAATAAACCAATCAGCTCTGTAAAATGGACGAATCAGCAGGATGTGGGTGGGGCCAGATAAGGGAATAAAAGCAGGCTGCCCAAGCCAGCCAGTGGCAACCACTTGGGTCACCTTCCACACTGAGGAAGCTTAGTTCTTTTGCTCCTTGCAATAAATCTTGCTGCTGCTCACTCTTTGAGTCCAGGCTGCCTTTATGAGCTGTACCATTCACCGCAAGGTCTGCAGCTTCACTCCTGAAGCCAGCGAGCCCACGAACCCACTGGGAAGAACGAAGGTCTCCAGAGTGCTGCGTTTGAGCTGTAACACTCACCAGGAAGGTCTGCAGCTTCACTCCTGACAGCGAGACCATGAACCCACGAGAAGGAATAAGTTCCAGACACATCTGAACATCTGAAGGAACAAAGTCCGGACACACCATCTTTAAGAACTG
Source organism: Papio anubis (assembly GCF_008728515.1). Lineage (NCBI taxonomy): Eukaryota > Metazoa > Chordata > Mammalia > Primates > Cercopithecidae > Papio > Papio anubis. Next base: position 74,313,364 of record NC_044977.1, read on the forward strand.
TAACACTCACTGCGAGGGTCCACGGCTTCATTCTTGAAGTCAGTGAGACCAAGAGCCCACCATTTCCGGACACAGTGAGATCACACTTGAACTGCTTAACTCACAGGCTTGCTGTGATCAAGTTTCATTCAATTTGATTAAAAGAAAATTAAGTATACCCAGGGTGTAAAGGCTACAATGGTGAACAAGTTTTTGGGTTCAGTCCATGGAGCCTAGAACAGTGCTGGGCACCCAATTAATGCCCTATAACTTTGTTGAATGAAAGACTAATGTGTGAAGTATGTTTCTCTGTGAGTTATTCTTGTTCGGTAGGTGTTGAGTAAGGGCTTGCTGGTTCTTCTAATTGCCTGTGGGTTTGTAATGCAAATCACCAGCCTCTAGCTACATGGGTTCTTGTTCTGCCAACATAGGTCCACACCCTGTGGAATAAGTGAGGCAGAGGTGTCATTTTGAAGCCTCAGTGGGGAAACTGGTATCAGATAGGTTGATGATAAAACTGTGTAAAGCAAAAAAAAAAATGAGTAATCTGTCCTTTATAACCAGCACCATGTGGCCTGCTGTGATGGCTCTCAGTTAAATGGGATTCTCTTAGACTTTTCATTTCCATATTGTAAGCAACTGGAAATAAAGCTGTAATGAAGCCAGGTGCATGTAGTCCCAGCACTTTGGGAGGCTAAGGTGAGAGGATCGCTTGAACCCAGGAGTTCCTGGGCAATATAGTGAGTCCTGCGTCTACGAAAAATAATTGAAAAACATAGCCAGGCATGATGGCGTGTGCTTGTAGTCCCATCTACTCAGGAGGCTGAGGCAGGAGGATCTATTGACCCAGGAGGTTGAGTCTGCAGTGAGCCATGATCATGCCACTTCACTCCAGCCTAGATTAGAGAGTGAAACCATATCACAACAACAACAATAAAGCTGAAATGATGCCCAGACTCTTGGAAAGAGAAAGGAATTTCTGACAAAGTCTCTGCCCCTCGTCCTCTGCCCCTTGTTCTCTTTCCTGGATCTGGAAGGCGTTGGTGTTATTGAGGGTTTTATTTCTCAAAATGTGGTCCCTGTGCCAACTAGCAGCTTCCACATCTCCCGAGAGCTTGTTAAATACAGAATTTTGGTTGCCCTCCCAGATGTATTAGATGACAATCTGCATTTTAATAAGATCCCCTTGGAAGGGTCCTTGGAAAGCTTTGGTTATTAGATAGTCCTGGTATTGGTGGGAAGCAGAGTGATGGAAATCAAGGGAAAGGTACTACTTTCTGGCAGGCAAGACATAGCTACCACAGTTGTTCACTGTTTTTTGCTCAGGTTTTCTTCAATACAAACTGCACTCAATCCACGTTATTTCACCACAGAGAATAAAGGCTAGTACTCAAGGATCTGGAGGAGTAGAGGAAATACTTGTACTAAATAATCTATGGAAAGACTGTCTTTGTCAAGATACAGGTGAGCCACTGTTTCCTTAGATGTGCAACTGTGTGGGTTTTTCAAGAAAGGGAGAGCTGACATTTATGAAGTGCCTATTATACGCCAGTATAATTTCAATTAGATAGAAAATATGAGGTACGTTTTTTCTCTAATTCTCCTGCAACTTCTTGAGGATGTTGTGGTTTTGTGAGGTTAACTTACCCATGACCAAACTCCCGCTTTCTCTGGCACCCAGACCCTTCCATGCCATCATCCTGCATGCCTATTTGTCATGGCATTTGGATTTAAGTATTTTTCATTTTTATTTATTTATTTATTTATTTAGAGATGGAATTCTGCTTGTCGTCCAGGCTGGAGTGCAGTGGTGTGATCTTGGCTCACTGAAACCTCTGCCTCCTGGGTTCAGGCAATTCTCCTGCCTCAGCCTCCCGAGTAGCTGGGATTACAGGCGCCTGCCGTCATGCCCAGCTAACTTTCGTATTTTTAGTAGAGATGGGGCGTTACCATGTTGGCCAGGCTGGTCTCAAACTCCTGACCTCAGGTGATCCACCCGCCTCGGCCTCTCAAAGTGCTGGGATTACAATCATGAGCCACTGCGCCTGGCCTGGATTTATTTTTTAAACTGATACCACCGTGTGATTTAGGAAAGAGTCTAAGCAAGAAAGATATCTAGACCAAAAGTCCTACTTGGTCAGTCAGAGCAAAGTCTTAAAATGTTGTAGTGTTTGTTAAGTATTAGAATTTCATTGCATCAGAAACAGGCCAGGAGATAGTCTGCTTGCGTTAGCTCACCCACGCTATTTCCTCAGTTTCCTCGGAACAAGAAAAAGCGACGTCTGGTTCTGTCACCGAGGTTTCGTAAGTATACTGACACTGGAGAGGAACACTTTCATAATACCATTGAGGAAGGACACTCAGAAATGGTATTGGAGGCAGAAGTCTTCAAATGTAAGTCACTTGGAAAGCACCTTCATGAGTTTTGCCATATTCACATGTTATTACAGTATCATTAACTTTCATTTACTTACTTTTTTTTTTGTTTAAGACAGAGTCTCTCGCTCTGTCACCCAGACTGGGGTGCAGTGGCGGATCTCAGCTCACTGCAGCCTCCGCCTTCTGGGTTCAAGCAATTCTCCTGCCTCAGCTTCCTGAATAGTTGGGATTACAGGCACGTGCTACCACACCCGGCTGAGTTTTGCATTTTTAGTAGAAATGTAGTTTCACCCCGTTGGCCAGGCAGGTTTCCAACTCCTGACCTCAAGTGATCCACCCGCCTTGGCCTCCCAAAGTGCTGGGATTACAGGTGTGAGCCACCGCACCCGGCCTCATTTACTTACTTCTATTTTTTAGAGACAGGGTCTCACTCCATCACCCAGGCTGGAGTGCAGTGATACAATCATAGGTCACTACAGACTCAAACTCCTGTGCTCAAGTGATTCTTTTGCCTTAGCCTCCCAAGTATCTAGGACTACAGGTATGCGCCACCACCTCCAGCTGAGATTTGATATTCAAAATCAGAAGGTTCGAAAGAGAATCAGAAAGGAAGTAATTTTCTCAAAATGCAATTTACCATTATTTATTTCTGTATCTGTAGATATACCACCTAAGTTCTTCTGCACAATGGCATATATATTTGAAGATGACTAAGTTTTTATAGTCAGCATTCTCTTTCTGAGCAGGTCCAGTTTACAACACTTGGCCTTTAGGAGTGTTACGTTATACTGGGTTCATGCTCATCATCGTTACTCTGTGTTAAGAGGCAAACCGGCTCAAAGGAACATCATGCCATAGCAGGAGCTGAAATCTGAAGAATGAATCCTGAAGCATGTGCTTGAGAATGGCCTGACAGCTATGCTTATCTGGTGTTAGAAGCTTCAGCTAAACAAGGAGAGTCTCCCTTACCAGAGGGTCATTCTTTGGTAGACAGCCAAGGTAGGCGGTACCCATCCTAAGAGACTTGTAGATCTTTCCTTAGGGAACAAGCCTGAGCGGTTGATTTAGATGTTGGTCTTCCCTCAGTAACCTCCCTAATCTTTAACTTTTCTGTTTTTGCCAATGGTAGAATGCTGACTGAGAACCTGCCTGCTATTTATAGTACTTGGAGCAAAATACTGAACTTGACTTCATGATCTTACACCTTGCTGTGGTGACTTGTATTAACTCTTTCTTTTCCTCCCCTGCCTCAGGTTAGTCTCACTCAGGTCCTGCCAGCTCTTCTTCCTGTATCTGCTACTTCCTGTTCATTTCCTCTCAAGATAATCCTCTTCTTCATCATCATCATCATCAGATCTCTAGATTTTAGTCATTCTTGAACCACTTTCTTTTTTTTTTTTTTTTTTGAGACAGAGTCTCACTCTGTCGCCCAGGCTGGAGTGCAGTGGCCGGATCTCAGCTCACTGCAAGCTCCGCCTCCCGGGTTCACGCCATTCTCCTGCCTCAGCCTCCAGAGTAGCTGGGACTACAGGCGCCCGCCACCTCGCCCGGCTAGTTTTTTGTATTTTTTAGTAGAGACGGGGTTTCACCGGGTTAGCCAGGATGGTCTCGATCTCCTGACCTTGTGATCCGCCCGTCTCGGCCTCCCAAAGTGCTGGGATTACAGGCTTGAGCCACCGTGCCCGGCCGAACCACTTTCTTAATTTCTTCATATCTGTGTACCACCTGAACCGGTTTTTATTTATATTTTTCTTTCAATCAAATTACTTTTTAAACTTTAGTCTGTAAAAACTGTAAAATCATAGTTTTTATATGACAGCCAACTTTCCCCAAATATTCAGTAAAATGAACACAACAACTGTATAACATTAAAAAATTATGTCTAGGTCGGGTGCAGTGGCTCATGCCTGTTAATCCCAGCACTTTGGGAAGCTGAGGTGGGCGGATCACTTGAGGCCAGCAGTTTGAGGCCAGGAGTTGGAGACCAGCCTGGCCAACGTGGCGAAACCCTGTCTCTACCAAAAATACAAAAATTAGCCGGGCGTGGTGGTGGATGCCTGTAATCCCAGCTACTTGGGAGGCTGAGGCAGGAGGATCACTTGAACCCAGGAGGTGGAGTTTGCAGTGAGCCGAGAACATGCCACTGCACTCCAGCCTGGGTGACAAAGCTAGACTCCATCTCAAAATAAATAAATAAAAATAGAAAATTTATGTTTGATACTACATATTCATCTCATGTACCACTCCGGGCTCATATACTGTTTATACTAATCTTTGACTTACGGCAGTGGTTCTCCACAGTAGCATTACATTAGATTCATGTGGAAAGATAAAAAAACCAATGCCTCATGTTTCACTGATTAAATAAAAATTTATGGGAATGGGGTACAGAACTTCTAAAAAGTTCATTGGACAAGTCTAGTGTGCAGCCAGAATTGAAAAACACTGAGCTGAGAATGTGGTCAAATATCATTCCCATCTTCACTCTCTACCTGTTTGAATCTATGTTTTACATTATTTCAATATAAATCCTCTTAAAATCTTCCATGTTTGAGGCTTACTGCTTATATAAAAGCAGTGACAGTGCTTTGAATAGTGTCTGCATAGGAAGCATTTTAAATGTGTAATTTTGTGATGCAGCATTGGAATAAAAGTGAGCAAACCTAGGTTCTAGGCTCTGTCCTTCGACTTATTAACTTGAGGATTACAGGCAGTTGTCTGCATCTTTCTGAGCCTTAGTTAAGTCAGCTGTCAGATGGGGAGACTAATCCTTACCAGGCATATCTCCCAGAATTGAGTAAGGGTCAAATGAGAAAATATATTTTTAAAATGCTCTGTTAACTGTCTTCAGGGAATCAGGGCATTAAAATATTATTAATTAACAAGTCGGTGGGTGGGGGTGGTGATAAAAAATAGAATAGGAAAAGTTTGAGGACAAAATGTTGCACATTAGGGGTGATAATTCTTAAAAATGAGTTCTTTCTAATTATAATGATAGAAGCTGTGCCATGTTTTTGCTCTTGGACGGTTGATTGTCCTCAGAATGAGACAGCTGGGCTTATCTTAATGCTTGAACTGAATAACAGCTGCTAATTACAACTCAAGCAAAAACTACAGGCTGATCTGATTATGGTGTCTAGAGGTTACACTCCTTTTCACCATATCTCATTGTGTTCTTTATTGTGTTTCTGCTGTGGTAGGTTAAATCTGGTTTTGCCCTCATTTGTCGGTAGATTCCTGGAACATCTCTACGTTGTTAGTAAAATCTTGCCTTGCAGCCGCTGATGGCTCATCTGGAGTGATGTGACTGAGGAGAGACCTCCACCCTCCCAGTCTGCCACTGTACTTAGGGGTACTGTCTGCATAACCCCCTTCACTGGGGCCAGTTGCCAACATTGTCAACAACACAGTTATGCCTGCTTTAATCTTCAGCTCAAAAATAGCTGACCACTCTGGCTTCTGTGTTGAATGAAAAAAAAAAAAAAGGATATCACCAACACAAATGGATATCCTGAATTTCGGGACAAGTGTAGATTTGAATAACTTGTTAGAGGTTCATGAATGTTTCCTGTTACTTACTGACTTTGTTTTCTTACTTGATTGGAATGTCATGAGCCCCAAATAGGCTGTGAAAAGCTGAGAGGTTTTTTGTTTTGTTTCATTTTTTAAGCTTTTAACAATGTGTCCAGATAATAACTTACACTTGTCTTATATCTTCAACCCATTTTCAGATTCATGGTCTTATTTTATCCTTATAACACTAGGAGGCAGGGGCATGCAAGTGCAGGGGCAGTCCCTGAATTTATTTACAATTTTGATATGTAGTTCATAATGGACTTTACCACACTCATTTTTATTTTTAAAAGTACTGTAGTCGGGAGCAGTGGCTCATGACTGTAATCTCAATACATTGGGAGGCCAATGCAGACAGATTGCTTGAGCCCAAGAGTTTGAGACTAGCCTGGGCAACGTGGGGAAACCCCATCACTACAAAAAATGCAAAATTAGCTGGCCATGGTAGTGCTCACCTGTAGTCCCAGCTACTGGGGAGGCTGAAGTGGGAGAATTGCTTGGGCCCAGGAGGCAGTGGTTGCAGTGTGTAGGGATCATGCCATTGCACTCCAGCCTGGGTGACAGAGTAAGACTCTGCCTTAAAAAAGAAAGGAAAGAAGAAAGAAAAGCAGGCAGGCAGGCAGGAAGAAAGAAATGAAAGTATTGCATTAACTCTTAATTCTTGAGGATTTAGGTTCCTCTTAAATTTTGCATCCAAGGTAAGTGGCTTGCCTGCCTCACCCTAGTTCCCACCCTGGCCTCCCATCTCTAATGAGCAGTTACCTACATCTTAGGCTTCATATGCCAAGCACTCTGTCGGTTGACTAACAAATGTCTGTTATATCTTTGATTTAATCTTCATAACAACCCTAAGGGGTTAGTACTGATGCCATCTCCATTTCATCTACAATACTAGAGCACATGACAAGGTGCATGCCTTGCCCAAGGATGCACATTAGGAATTTAGGAATAGCAGAGTTCAAGCTCTTCCCTCCCAAAGTCACCTGAGTGAAATCTGTAGCTATACTGGTATCCTTTGAGAGGCAGGCTTAAAATCTCTTCTTTAGGCCAGGCGCGGTAGCTCACGCCTGTAATCCCAGCACTTTGGGAGGTTGAGGCAGGTGGATCACTTGAGGTCAGGAGTTCAAGACTAGCCTGGCCAACGTGGCAAAACCCCATCTCTACTAAAAATGTAAAAAGTTAGCCGAACATGGTGGTGCACACCTGTAGTCCCAGCTACTCTGGAAACAGGCAGGAGAATCGCTTGAACCCGGGAGGTGGAGGTTGCAGTGAGCTGAGATCGCGCCACGCACTCCAGCCTGGGCATCAGACTCTGTCTCAAAATAAAATAAAATAAAAATCCCTTCCTTAACTGCACTATTTACCTTCATTGTGAAGAATGGACAGCTGATAAAAATTACATTGTTTTCAAAATACCAGTCCAGAAACAGCTTGTAAGAAGACCGTTGGACTATCACAAGCTAAACATAAATAATGTGACACCTATCTTAAAGAATATTTATGCAAAAAGCTTCTAAGGTGCCAGATGACATTTCAAACACGAATAACATCCCACAGGAGAAAACAATCTCAGCTCCCCAACCTGAGACAGAACCAAGTATTTGGAAATCCTGGTAAGACCTGCACACATCTTGAAAAGGAAATCAAGTGCATCCAGAACGAAAGGACCAAAGACTGTGTGCACTTGCACCTGGGGAACATCAAGGCAAGAGCTAATTTTAGGATTGGCTGGCCTGCTCCCACCCTTTATCTTAATTACATACTTCTGTTAATAGAGCTTAGCAGTTGGCCCTGATTCAGAGGCAAGAGACAAATTCAGGTGCACATCTCAACTCATCTATGGATAAAATTAGCATATAGGTTGTAACAGTATTTATAGACTCTATTTCTTCAGCTGAGCTTAGAAATTTCTACTAAGATAAGACAATCTTTTTTTTAAGTTAATATGGGTAAAATCTGGATTACATCAACAGAAAAATACAATGTCATTTATCAAGGATGGTGTACAAGTTTCATGTGCCAATTCCAATAGAGAATGATGTTGCAAACACATCTGTGTTTGGTGGGAAGAGGCACCATGATCAATCAGCTGTGTCTGGCTGGAAATGGAAGGAGATGACCACAAACATCTAGCCCATTTGCTCCTTCTATCCTATACTCTTTTACCCTTGAGCTGATTCTCCAAAAGCCAATGAAGGGGCAGAGAATCTATCAACTAGGGAAGACATCTTTACAAATACAGCATTTAATATATTCTTCTTGACTAACAGTTCTAAGCCAAGTCACTGAGCATGTTCAAATGGGGCACTATTTTAATTGCTTTAGTTTCAACATTGCCATTTTCTACTTCCAGTTTTCTTGGGATTTCTGCAATGACACTCACTATCCTTTTCACCTGAACTCAGAGATGCAAAAAATATGAGCCAAACTGGGTCTATCCCAACTGACTACTTGAACACCACCCCCTCTCCTTGCTCTCTTGTGACCACAGCTCCCATTGTTCTGAGACAATACGACATTTCCTCCAAACAGGTAGTTAGTAAATAAACAATCAGATACTGGAAATGATGTTTATTTTAAGTTTTGGAAGTACCAGGGGAAAAAAGAGGAGAGATTTCCACTTAAGAAAGACTATTAGTCCTGTCCTTATTTCAAAAATGTTCAATTCCATGTAATCTTTTGGAATATGATACCCAAAATAATTTTCAATGAGACTTGAGACAAATGCATTTCCAACTTTTCTCAGTTGCTTGGCGTGTACATTTCCAAGGAGGAGCGCGTGTACCAACTAATTCCAACTCTCAAAGTCCATTGAGAACATTTCTGCATATGACCAAAGTGATCAGGCTATCAGACTGGCCACTATGATCATTCTAGCTGTTCTTATAAGAGATTAAATTCATGAACAAGGTATCAGCTTGAATACTTCTCTTGCAGGAAGCCTTACTTGACCTGCCATCTCCCATTCATACAATGTTAACAATAACTTGTCATGTGTTTCTGAAACACTTTGAACTTCTCCATCCAATATTCAGTATGTTGCCAGTCACATGGTCAGGGTAAAGTCATGGCTATCTTGCTCTTCACAGAAATCAAGAGACTAACAGAGCCTTTTGGAAGTCACACATGCTCAATAAATGAGGAAACACTGGGGTTGACATCAGTACCAAAGGTGGGGTAGGAAGGGTTACTACAGAGAACTGGATGGAGAGTTAGAAGGCCTGGGCCCTCTGCCCCACTTTAAATGAACCTGACAAGACCTCCAAATATCTGTTCTCAAGTTTCTTCATCTGCAAAGAAAAAGGAAAACTTCCCCTTGTCTCTATGGTACAAAATTAATCTGAGAGTAAAATGGTACTTTATGCCAGGCATGGTGGTTCACACCTGTAAATCCCAACATTTTGGGACACTGAGGCTGGAGAATCACTTGACCCAGAAGTTCAAGACCACCCTGGGCAACATAGAGACTCCTACCTCTAAAATTAAAAAAAAAAAAAAAAAATTAGCAAGGCATGGTGGTGCATGCCTGTGGTCCCAGCTGCTCCGGAGACTAAGGCTGAGGTAGGAGGATCGCTTGAGCTGGGGAGGCTGAAGCTGCAGTGAGTGATGATCGCAGAACTGTACTCCAGCCTGGGCAACAGAGTGAGACCCTGTCTCTCACACGCGTGCACACACACACACACACACACAAAGTATTTTATTTTGAAAATATTATTTTAAGTGTTTTAAAAGAGGGGGAGGGGAAATATGAACACGCAGATTGGTCATCGCAGTTCCATGAAGCACTTACATCCCAGTATAAACAGAATTTTTAAACAATAAATAAATGCTATGTTTGAGGATCCATGAATGCAAAACTACATCTTTCTATTGACCACCAGATTCCTAGTACCCAGCACAGTATTTATTTTTTTAGACGGAGTCTCATTCTGTCACCCAGACTGGAGTGCAATGGCACGATCTTGGCTCACTGCATCCTCTGCCTCCCAGGTTCAAGCAATTTTCCGGTCTCAGCTTCCCAAGTAACTGGGATTACAGGTGCCCGCCACCACGCTCAGCTAATTTTTGTATTTTTAGTAGAGATGGGGTTTTGCCATCTTGGCCAAGCTGGTCTTGAACTCCTGACTTCAGGTGATCTGCCCGCCTTAGCCTCCCAAAGTGTTGGGAATTACAGGCGTGAGCCATCGTGCCCGGCCTACACTATCTTTTAAGAAGGCACTCAATTACTATTTGATGAGTAAAATATGACAACATGAGTACTTCCTGGGTGCTAGGTATGACTTTAAGTACTTTAGATGCAAACTCATTCAAACCAGCTTATAAACTGTACTATTATAATTACGTTACGGGATGAGTACCATCACTGTTCCCATTTTACAAATACAAAAAACTGAAACATAAAGAAGTTAAGTAATTTCGCAAAGTTACCCACCCTGGAAGTGGCCACTCTCAACTAATGTTCCCTCTGGGAGGAGTGCTGAGTGACTGTGTTAGGCAGGGCATCAGTGAATAAGTGATAGAATAATTGGGAGGGAGAGAGAGATAAGGAGGGGTGGGGAAATGGCTTATTTAAAAGACTGCTATCAAACTCTTAATTTCATTTTTTAAAAATTTTAAAACATGATATTCACCTAAAAAGAAACTGTATTTGGAGAAAAGCACCGAAACTTAGAATCAGGCTATCTAAATCTCATTGTCTTTTCAAATTCTTTTCGTCCAAACTATGTGGGTGAATTTTAAAAGACAGAAAAGTCCAGAGTTGAAATGCTCACCAGTGGTTTTAAAGTCATTTCACAGAGAGGCCTCGAAGAATCTCATTGTTCTCCACATTATTCACATAAAAGAACTTCACTTAATTTTCCCTAGCTTCAAAGGAGAGCACTACTAAACAATGGTTCATAAATCAGTAACTACTGAAGCAGAAAGCAAGACTAGAGAAATAAATTATATGCCCACATAAAGAAAAGCAAATATTTATGTCAGAAGGCAAACCAGTGTTACTTTATGATGTGTCTTGAACTTTTCCTCTCTTTTAAAAATCCCCATGCATTAAAATATTCATTTTTCCCAGCCTGGACAACAAAGCAAGACCCCATTTCAACAAAAACAAAAATAACCTGGGCATGGTAGTATGATCCTGTGCTCCCAGCTGCTCAGAAGGCTGAGGCAGGAGGATCCCTTGAGCCCAGGATTTGGAGGTTGCAGTAAGCTATGATTGTGCCACTGCACTGTAGCCTAGGTGATGGGGGGAGATTCTCTCTTTTAAAAAAAAAAAAAAAAATCATTTTCCTTACTGTTAAGAAATAAAAAATAATACATATATATTTTTTAAAGTAAGCCGGAACTTGTGCTGCCAGGATCTCTCATGAGAGCTTTTAGTACCTGGGATGCATCAGTCACAAAGGGCTTCAAATGTAGATTTTTGGCACTGGTGCCTGCTGAGCTTAGATATACAGTCACTATAATGGTGACTGAAATGACAATACAATCATTACAATGTTACACATGAGCCCTATTACCAGACCACACACTCTATAAGACACTGATAATATTTTTTATGAGACCATAATTGTCTCATAATAGCAGTCACTCCACACGGCATATTATATAGGCATTAAAAGCATTGATTTATTAGGTATTGATATTTAAAATATACCATGATTTTTATAGCTGTATTCTGGCATTTCTTCCCTTTTTAAATGAACCGTGGAAGTTGCCCAGGTGTCTCTGGACTTCTCCTCAAGTGGATGGCACGAAGCATTTCCCTGGTGAGAAGGAGAAAGGTCAAGAACAGGACTCTGCCTTTTTTTCTGTAAAATGCACCTTGCAGATGCTAGACCTTGCACCAAAGAAGGGGCATGTGGCATGCCCAAATGTCGGCCAAGAGATAAGCAGAGGGTGGGAATTAAAACCCCAGGCCAGTCTCAGGCCCAAGGGATCATGGAAGCCTTCTTCCTAAGTCAAGGCCTCTTCCCAGAGCCACTAGGAGAGGGCCAGATGCCCAGGGAACTTGGCCAAGAGGTGCAGGCACTTGTTGTTAGAGTAAATCCAGCTCTGGTCAGAATGGCACTGCGGGAAAACTATTCCTTCACTGTTTTATTTTAAGTTACATAATTGAAGTTTCTAACCCTGCAAGGGGAGAAAGTGTTTTAAGAGATTGGCTTCTGGAGGGAGACAGATACCTTGACTTACAAGACCTGATACAAGTGATAAACTCTATGTAAAATACATACATACTGTCTCTTGAGCATTTAGTACTGTATTAGTCTGTTCTCACACTGCTGATAAGGACATACCTGAGACTGGGTAATTTATAAAGAAAAAGAGGCTTAATGGACTCACAGTTCCACGTGGCTAGAGAGGCTGCACACTCATGGTGGAAGGTAAAAAACGTGTCTTACATGGCAGCAGGCAAAAGGAAAAAATGAGAACCGAGCAAAAAGGGTTTCTCCTTATAAAGGAGATTTCTCACAAGTCAGATCTTGTGAGACTTATTCACTACCACCAGAACAATATGGGGTAAACCGCCGCCATGATTCAGTTATCTCCCACTGGGTCCCTCCCACAACACATGGGAATTATGGGAGCTACAATTCAAGATGAGAAGGGTGAGGACACAGCCAAACCATATGTGAAGTACTAACCACATATATCTAATACAGTATCTCATATAATATTTTATAAGTCTGTGAGGGGCTGTTACTATCTCAGTTTTACAGATGATGAAACTGAAGGCAAGTTGTTTGTTCAATGTCAGGCAGGATTTGAGAAACCAGAATCAGAATCCGAAGTCAGCATAACTCCAAAAACCAGCCTCTTAATGGTCATATTTTACCAAGTCCTCAAAAAAGCCGAAGTGGGAGCCAAAAGGTTCACCTACTTGCAGTGATGTTTAAAATGTTCCACAGCAGAGCTATCCAATATAGAAGCCAAAAGCCACACATGGCTACTGAGCTCTTGAAATGTGACTAGTGTGACTAGGAAATTAAATTTCTTTTCTTTCCTTTTTTTTTTTTTTTGAGATGGAGTCTCACTCTGTCACCCAGGCTGGAGTGCAGTGGCGTGATCTGCAACCTCCACCTCTTAGGTTCAAGCGATTCTCCTACCTCTGCCTCCCAAGTAGCTGGGATTACAGGCATGCGCCTTGACACCCAGCTAATTTTTTTTGTGTTACTAGTAGAGACTGGGTTTCACCATGCTGGACAGGCTGGTCTTGAACCCCTGACCTCAAGTGATCTGCCTGCCTTGGTCTCCCAAAGGGCTGGGATTACAGGCATGGGCCACTTTTGCCCGGCCAGGAAATTAAGTTTCTAATTCTATTTCATTTTAATTCATTTAATTGTAATTATTTAGATTTAACTTGAATAAACATTGGATAGGGTAAGCTCTAGAGCACATATATAATCTGTGGCTGTGCTTGCACTAGTAAGTGAGCATTCCAACTCTCAGGCCAGGGCCTCTTCCACAATACTAACCATTAGGGGACCTGTGTACTAACTAGCTCTCTTATACATACCCATCATTTAACCAGTCTGCACCTCAGCCACTCTTTAGGAACTCTGTGCTAAGTCACAATGACTTCTGTATCTTACCTTTTTTGTTTTGTTTTGTTTTTTGTTTTTTTTTTTTGAGACGGAGTCTCACTTTGTTGCCCAGGCTGGAGTACAGTAGCGTGATCTTGGCTCACTGCAACCTTTGCCTCCTGGGTTCAAGCGATTCTCCTGCCTCAGCCTCTTGAGTAGCTGGGATTATAGGTGTGCACCACCATGCCTTGCTAATTTTTGTATTTTTAGTACAGACGGTGTTTCACCATGTTGGCCAGGCTGGTCTTGAACTCCTGACCTCAGGTAATCTGCTCACCTCGGCCTCCCAAAGTGCTGGGATTATAGGCTTGAGCCACCACACCCAGCCATTACCCATTTATTTTTCGTATACTTATGTGCTATATTCCAAATGATCTCCAAAAGTATGGCTTAGAGAGGCTAAGTAATTTGTCCAATGTCACGCAGCTAATAAGGGGCATGACCCAGAATTTAGAAACACCTAACTTTTTGGCTCTGGCTTTTAAAAGCTGGACCTTGAAGCCACCACTCTTCGCTTGTATCATTAATACACTGTTCACTTCCCCCACCCTCATCCAGATGTGTCGGTTGCCCAGGGACAAGGCCATGTGCTGAAGGCCATGTGCTCAGCAGCTTTTCCAGGAATGGTGATCAGTTTGTAGTGACCCACTCTAGAGGCCAGTTCCTCTTGAATCACCCGCACATACTTTCAAGATGACTCTCTGGAGTCCAGGGTGCCGCTTAATACTGGAATATTGCTGAGCTCACAGTTTATTAAGAAGACTGATTCTGTATTTTTGGTCTCATGGCCTGGTGCTGGAACCATCTGAGCTATGCAGCCCAACACTGGAGTAATTGGCATGTCCTATTAACACATAAGCTTTTTCCTTATGAGCACCCTTTGGATCGCAAACCATCAAGTTTATCGCCCTATCGGCTCTTTGCAGAGGTGTCACGTAGTTCCCAGTTTCTGATCCTGACCTGCATTCTGAAAACAAAATTGAGGAACAAAGAAAGAGAAAGGATATTCATTTCTTTGGGTACTTCCAGGTTCTAATGAGTGAAACAGAAATGCTACCATTAAAATTCCCCGAAGCAAGAGAGCAGTGAGTTTTACTAGCACATCACCAAAGAAGTTAATCGGGTTTCCTTGGGGTTGCTGGGCTAGGTTGCTTTGAAGAAAAATAGCACTTCCCTGAAGAGTAAGAATAGCTGAAACCACATGTCCCAGTGAGCTTTCAGCCAACTGCTCCTGAAGGAAACGGAATTTAACTGCGAGAATGGTTTTTGTTGGATGACGTTTTGATTAAGCAACAGGCTGCTACTTCACCCCGGGAATGTGATCATTTGAAGATAGAAATATTATGACCCAAATAGAAGCTGGAGTAGAAAGAAGGACTTGTAGGCTGAGGTTGTGCCTTGTTTGATAAATTACTATAAGAAAATTGAACTGGGTGAGTTTAATATTCAGTCCTTATTTTTTGTTCCAGAGATCTTGATATCTTTGTGAGTAGCTGTGGGGAAGGAAAAAAAAAAAAAAAAAAAAGAGAAAGAGGAAGAAAACAAAAAAACCTTGGCTCTTCTTTCTAACTTGACTCCTTTTTCTAGAATTTAAAAAAAGCATAAGTGAGATGGATAGTTGGGCTCACTGAATGAAGGAAGAGATGCTTTCTGAGTCCTCGAAATTATTGCTTTGTGAACGAAGAAATTAAGAGCTGAGCCAGGCGTGGTGGCTCACACCTGTAATCCTAGCACTTTGGTAGACTGAGGAGGGCAGATCACTTGAGGTCAGGAGTTTGAGACCAGCCTGGCCAACATGGTGAGACCCTGTCTATACTAAAAATACAAAATTAACTGGGCGTGGTGGCACATGTCTGTAATCCCAGCCACTCAGGAGGCAAGGCTGGAAAATTGCTTGAACCTGGGAGGTGGAGGTTGCAGTGAGCTGAGATTGCACCATTGCACTCCAGCCTGGGCAACAAGAGTGAAACTCCATCTCAAAAAAAAAAAAAAAAAGAAATTTAGAGCTGAGTCACCCCATTGTAGGATTTCAGATGACATTTGCAGTGATGGAACTGAGGATACTGTTAGGAGTGGGGGATAGGATCCCTGGGTTGGAAGTGTTTTGGGTATGATAGGAGAGAAGAAGGAAGTCCACCTAGGCTAGGAGACAGTCAGCTCCCTCCCCTAGCTTTCTCTTCCAAGCATTCTAGGCTCCTGGAGATTCAGCAGTGAGCAAGACAGAGCAGGTCTCTGCTCTTGTGGGAAGGAGGCAGAATGTCCTACTTATCAGTGTGGATTCTAGAGCCACACACTTCCAGACTTGGATCCCAGCTTTACCATTTAGTGGGTGTGTGTCTTGGACAAGTTACTTAACCTCTCTGTGCTTTCGTTTTCTCATTTGTAAGATGAGGATAATGTTTTTACTTGCCTTATAGGCTTGCAGTGAGAAACTGAAGTGCTTAGAACTGAGCCTGGCACATAGTAAATCTTCCATACAGTGTAAGCTTTAGTTTTGATCAGCTACGATTATTATAAAGCTTACCATCGTATGTGCACACATATGGCACGTAATAGGTATGTGAATGAATAAATGCGGAAAAAATAACAGCTAGTTTTGAGAGATAATGGGTAATGCAGTAGGTGTTAGATGGACTGGTCAGGGAAGGCCTCTCTGGGAATTAGAAACTTGAGACAGGACCTGGATTTTGAGTGGGAGCTGGTCTCCTGGTGATCTGGGGGCTAGAGGGAGCAGTGCCAACAATTCACTGAGGCGGCAAAGAATGTTGCAGGTTTGAGGAAGAACTGGAAGATGAATGTGGCTCAAATTAGGCACAAACAGGAGATAAAGGCCTGCAGGGCCTTGCAGGTCATGGAGATGAGTTTGTTTGTTTGTTTGTTTGTTTGGTAGTAGCAGGAGGATGGAGTCTCTATCGCCCGGACTGGAGTGCAGTGGCGCAATCTCGGCTCACTGCAACCTCCGCCTCCCGGGTTCAAGTGATTCTTGTGCCTCAGCCTCCTGAGTGGCTGCGACTACAGATGCGCACCACCATGCCCAGCTCATTTTTGTATTTTTAGTAGAGACGGGGTTTCACTATGTTGGCCAAGTTTGTGGTGAACTCGTGACCTCAGGTGATCTACCCGCCTTGGCCTCCCAAAGTGCTGGAATTACAGGCATGAGCCACCGCACCTGGCCAAGTTTGGATTTTATTGTAAGGGTGGCAGGTCCAGCTGAGCAGTGGCATTATCTCGTTTCGTATAGGCTGTTCTGGGACACTGAAAGCATACTTACCTGTACCTAAGTGTGTTTTCAGGATGAAGTCAGGTGGAGTCCTCGTAGGTTGTGGGTGACAGTGACAACAAAATGATGATGTTGACAATCTTTCACATATGCCACTGCGGGATGGTGGTGGGGCCAAAGGATTAGACTCCATGATGACCTATGGTCTCCTTTCCAATGCTGAGATGCCTAAAGCACAAATTAGATGGAAAAGAAACCCTATAACATCACCATCATTTATAAATAGGTATTGAGCATCACTAAAAAGCCCAGGGTGCTTTAATTGGCACTTTGGTTTCCTGGAATTGGGATTTGAAAGATTACCTGCTGAAATGGTTTCCATTTCTTGTTAACTTATAATATGCACACAATTTCTGCTTGAAAATACCTGTAAGAGACACCACTGAGAATGAAGATGTCATTTGAGGATGCCTTCTACCTGTTGTACCTTTTGAATAAAGCAAGTGTGAAAGCATGTAATTTGAATTAGGGCAGGTAATAAAGCTTCTGGTAATTTACGATGACACAGCACAACTTCTAAGGCTTCTTCATGGTTTACCTGTGCTTTAAGCTAAGGGTGTTTTGATTCATGTATGTAATTGAGTTTGGTTCAAAGTCAATGCGAGGGTAATTAACTCCAGAACATGATCAAAACATTTTTTAACCATCAATAAACTCATTAGTGAGAAAGGTCTTTTTTTTTTTTTTTTTTTTTTTTTAAGACAGAGTCCCAGTCTGTCACCCAGGCTGAAGTGCAGTGGTACCATCTTGCTCACTGCAGCCTCTGCCTCTTGGGTTCAAGTGATTCTTGTGCCGCAGCCTCTGGAGTAACTGGGATTACAGGAGCGCGCCACCACACCTAGCTAATTTTTTGTATTTTTAGTAGAGACAGGGTTTCGCCATGTTGGCCAGGCTGGTCTCAAACTCTTGTCCTCAAGTGAGCCACCCTCCTCTGTCTCCCACAGTGCTGGGATTACAGGCGTGAGCCACCATGCCTGGCCCAAGAAAGATCTTTTAAATAAATTTTGTTGGCCTACATCTTAGCATCCCTCATCCCACTCTGTTTAAAAAATGGTTGTATACAAGTAATTACATCATTTAAGGCGTTGGCGATGGTTTGCTTAATTCGTGAATATCTTATAACTTCTACAGTATTATCTTATGTCACATAGGGGTTGTCTAGGGAGGAGCAGCAAAAAGTCACCACCGGTGCAAAGAGACATAGCCGAGTTCACCAAATGTTCCTGGCTTCTTGGCATTCAGAGTAGAACTGGGATGAAACACTTGCAAAGCCAACTTTGAAGTCATCAAGCTAGGATGAAGCCATAAATAAAGACTGTCCTTTGGAATGGTGGTTCTCCATCATTCAGTGGCAACTGACTTCAGCCTGACATTTGTTTCTCTTTAATTTCCAGCTCAAAAATATAATTTGAAGTATTTTGTATACATGTCAGCCACTGCCACCATCCCTCAGAAGCATCTTACATAAGGAACAATGTGCAAAATAAGGATACTCAGGCTTGATACGGTCAGAGAAGAGCTTGAGAGAGTCAACAGCTGTCAGTTATGACTTAATCTTAGTCCAAGTCTGAGTAACATTTCATTCCAAAGGAAAAACTAGAGAGAAATCAGTGCAAATATTTGGTGATGCAAAAATCATCTTTTTTATTTTATTTTTAATTTTTATCTATTTATTATTTTGAGACTGGGTTGTGAGACTGTCTAATTTTTGTGTTTTTGGTAGGGAGGGGATTTTGCCATGTTGCCCAGGCTGGTCTCAAACTCCTGGGCTCAAACGATCCTCCCACCTGTGCTTTCCAATGTGCTGGGATTACAGGCTTGAGCCACTGTGCCTGGCCTAAAAACCATCTTTCAGTTCAGACTTGGGTAATAAGGCATTCTAGAAAGTATTTTTTTATATTTTATGCCTTACGTAAAATGTCGAAGACCCCACCATTTCAATATTCTGGTATGAGGGCTAGAAATGACAGATCATTTTGTGATCTAGACTCTTTTTCCTTTAAGATTGGCCTGTGCTCCATAAAGAGACAGACATAATTTTGGAAATTTGCTTTCTTGGCACTGATGTGTTTGCTGAGTCAAGTCCTGAATTTTTAGAATGAAACTAACTATTGCCATGAGTTGAAAGTTGGGGAGGAAGAACATTTCAATCATTTTTGGGTTAGGAAGAAAATCCAAGTTGACATTTCTCATGGATTTTTACTGTTTTTTTTTTTTTTTAATAGCTATTTCCCTTTTAATCTTTGCAACATAATATGAATGATTTGAATACATTTTTGCAGCTGTACAAAAATAACCCTGCCTATGGTACTATGTTAATTTGTTACTGGCTTTGCGATTTAGAAGATTTGATTATTTCAAACTCCACAGCCTCTATGATGTCCTCCAATGATCCCTGCCTCCTGGTATTCACACCTTTGTGCAGTCTGTTCCCAGGTCTGTGTGACCAATAGCCTAATGCCGGTGTGTCACTTCCAGGATAAGGTTATAAAAGTCCACCTTCTGTCCTAGTCATCCTTTCTATTCTCTCTCTTGGATCTCTTGCTCTGGGGGAAGCTATGCTGCGAGCAGTACCGTGGAGAGGCACACACAGTGAGGAACTGAAGCCCCCTGCTGACAGCCATGTGAATGAGCTTGGAAGAGTATCCTCTGGACCAGTCAAGCTGTAGATGACTGCAGACCCACTAACACTTTGCAGAGGTGTGAGAGATCGTGAGCCAGAACCACCCAGCTAGGCCACTCTTGGATTCCTGACCCACAGAAACTGTCAGATAATAAATGCTTATTGTTTGAAGCCAGTAAGACTGGGGTTACTTGTTACACAGCAATAAATAACTGATGCAAACTGGCAACATAAGATTGGTTCATCATCCATCCACCCACCCACCCACCCACCCATCCACCCATCCACCCACCCATCCACCTACCCATCCACCCATCCACCTACCCATCCACCCATCCACCCACCCATCCACACATCCATTCCTCCCTCCCTCCCTTCTTCCCTCCCGCTCTCCCATTTGCTCACTCTTTATGCTTTCAACAAATGTTTGAGGGCCTACTATTTCCCAGGAACAGTACTTGATGATTAGGATGCTGAGATGATTGCCACAATCCATGCTTCGAAGGAGCAAAATATCTAGTTGTCTTCAGCAAAACAATAATTGAATTCTACTTTGTCACTTTCCTAGTATTAAATTTGAATTCTAGAAGTAAATATCTAAGAAAGATTTTATTTTTCTGTACCTTTCCTTTTTTATATTCCTCATGCTAATTCTAAAAAAGAAACAATCAACATCCGTTTAAACCATATTTGATCTATACTAGAAAACTGAATTTTAGATGAAATTAATGCAAAGCATATTTTATGGCATCAGCATTTATAAATTATGTAATACTTTAAGTGGATTATTTGTCTTTACTGTTTACATTTTTTCCCCTGATTATATGAATTTTTCTGAAAACAAAAAGGTACTAAGGAATTTAAGAAAGAAAATGAGACTTGAGCCAAATAAATAATAATATTGATAGAGTGCTTTCTCTATGCCATACTCTGTGCTAAGCAATTTATGTACATTTCTTTTATTAATCCTCACAAGGAATTGTAAGTATTATCCCTATTTTATGGATAATGAAACTAAGATTTAGAATAGTTAATTAGGAATGAAGTCCAAAAATCAGTAAGAATTGGAGGTGAATTTCAAATGCAGATCTCAAGCTCTTAGCTGCTCTGTTGTGCATATGTTTATATATGACTGTGTACCAACATGCAGTACCATGCTTCGGGATATAGTTTGGCTAGGAGACATTCACTTATGTGTGTACACAGAGCCCTTAAGTGTGGTTTGGCCAAATTTGTATCAGAGTATCATGGAAGCTGCAATTGTCAGAACTTTAAAGGGTGTATCTTATTAAATCTTATTAAATCCTGTACAACCCAAAGGAAATTTTTTTCTACTTCCGTTACAAAGGTACTGAAGATGAAGAAAAAAGAATAGAAAATACCAGATTAGAGAACTTAACAAAAATTTACTTTATCTCATAACATTTTAATTACTGTTAGGAAAGGAGGCTGAGATGAGTGAGAACAGGGGGCACCTGTTCTGCTGAGAGGAGAACAAATTGCCTTTTATTTTGTTTTATTTTATTTTATTATTTTTTGAGACAGGGTCTCACTGTGTCACCCAGCTGGAGTGTAGTGACATGATCATAGCTCACTCCAACTCCTGGGCCCAAGTGATCATCCCATCTCAGCCTCCCAAGTAGCTGGGACTACAGGTGTGCCCCACCACACCTGGGCTGCCTTACTTTTAATCTTCATAAAAGTGTAGTTGGTACCCACTGGGGGAGGGGGGGTAGTATACTAGTGAAGTGAGTTGGAGAACAAGACTTCATTGATTGGCTCTGGCTTTCGTAGGAGCACCGCTGTCTTTCATATGTTTAACTTTGGTCAAGTTGCCGGAACTCATTTGAGCTTATTTTCCCTATGTAAAATAAGAATAAAACAAACATGTTTTTGTGTTTTTCTGAGGATTAAGTGTATGCATATATATGCCTAATAAATGTTGACGTTGAATAGCTGAGTATCTGATTGGGCTTCTCTCGATATTTTTCCCCTTGTTGTTCTTCATCACTATTCTTATTGTTAGCAGCTGATCTCACCCAGTCCTAACCCTTCGGGGGGATCATAATGATCATAATGATTCTGGCAAAAATACATGATATTTTGGACTGACTAGAAACTGCAAATAAAAGTTAGGAAGCGAAATGGGAAGATCACACAGTGCCTACTGCCCAGAAGAAGTTTACATAATAGAAACAAAGTTAAAAGGAATACCTAATTAATTAATTTATTGTTATTTAAATAAAGGAAGAAGCATGTGTATGTCACAGGCGTACGTCTTAGACATAGGAACCTGACTGCATCAGAAAATATTTAAAATTACCAAGATGTAGTCAGTTAAGCAGCAAAATTTCTTCTGCTGAATATTTTCTAAAACATATTCTCTGCTCCTTTCTCGCAATAGTTAACAATTTGAATTAGCAAAAATGGCTTTACATCATAAACCTCTTTCCATGGTCTTCTCTCCTTCACCTTCTTTTCTGCTGCTAGTGTGTGTGGACTTCCTGTCTGCTCTCCTCTGTCCCTGTCAGTTTTTCAAGTGAGAGATAAGAACTGCTTTGCAATGTGAGGTGGCAGAATTAGGGACCAGTTAGGCTGCCAGGCTGGAGAAAGGTGGGCCTGAGCAAGCCTTGCCCGAGCACCTCCTTTCTTATTTCCTAGAGTAGTCTGTTCCCCTTTGCTAGCTCTCTCGTCCCTGGCTAAGAGCTTGTCCCATTTGCCTTTGGATTTTATCATCTGCTCCTTCTTGCTGAGGTACAACATCATTATTACGTGTGCCCAAGAGGAAACTCTATTGAGTTCTTGGGGTGAAGCGGCGTAAGAAGTTTGCTCCTTAGGAAAAATAAAAATCTTAACTAGTTCTGGTCCTTGGCCACTGGTACAGAGGTGGAGGGAAGTAGAGCTGGTTGAAGTCCAGGGAAATGTGGCAGGCAGGAAGCTGGGAGGGCTTCTCCCAGCGGGATGTAGGAAGGCTTCTGTGTCTTATGGAAGTGATGATGTGCCCGAGTCTGCTTCATGAGTCTTTGTAGATGATAACAGGGCTCCTGTGAGCCCTCAGGTTGTTCACGGTTTGGTTTCTTTGAGTTGCATGAAAATATGTGCTTGACTTGGATGTAGATTTTATTTCTTTTCAGGGTGGAGGGTTGCAGACAGTAGAGTATGTTGGCTGCCAGCTCGGAGTGACTGCCAGGGACAGCTGAAAGGGGAAATTTAACGAGAATGCTGAGGCCTGAAGTGCTTCAGGGAGCATTTCAAATTGCATCTCTTTAGAATCAGATGGTCTCCAGAGATGATAATGAGTTATGAGAGGTGCCAGGATTTGTTTTCTTCAGGCTCAACATCATTTAAGACCATAAGCCATAGACCCTTAAGGAATGAAGCACAGTTCTACATTGGACCCACCTTCTTCAAGGTCTGAGGCTTAGTGGGCCTTTTAAATAATGATTCATTGAATTTCGTAGTTCATGGTTTTATTTATTTATGTTTGAGACGGAGTCTCGCTCTGTCGCCAGGCCGGAGTGCAGTGGCGTGATTTTGGTTAACTGTAACCTCCGCCTCCTGGGTTCAGGTCATTCTCCTGCCTCAGCCTCCCGAGTAGCTGGGACTACAGGTGTGCACCACCACGCCTGGCTAATTTTTATGTTTTTAGTAGAGACAGGGTTTCACCATGTTGGCCAGGATGGTCTCAATCTCTTGACCCTGTGATCCACCCACCTCAGCCTCCCAAAGTGCTGGGATTACAGGCGTGAGCCACTGCGCCCGGCCTATTTGTTTATTTATTTTAAACTGATCTATCTGTAGTTTTAGAATGCAGCTGATCCTTAACCACACTGTGGCAAGTATTCATTATTCTTTGAATGTTCTCTTGGTGGCAAACATGACCAGTGAGACTTAATGTATCTGACTCTTGCTATAAACATGCTGTGTAACAAATTTCCCTGGAACCCATAACCTACAACAATAAGGATCTCATTCTCTCAGTCACAGCTTTGTAGGGTGGCTTTACTTAGGGTGTGGGTTGGCTGATGTCAGCTCCAGAGTGTAGGGTTGGGTTCAGATTTGTTCCATTTATTTCTGGAGTATAGGGATGCTGTAAAGAATTGTGAGCAATGGTTCAGTCCACTATACCATATTAAGCTTTCCTGATTCTTTTTTTTTTTTTTTTTAATAAAACTGTAAAGTATACCTCACATAAAATTTACCACTTTTGCCACCTTTGTGTGTACACTTCTGTGGCATTAGTTATGTTTACATTGTTGTGCAGCCATCACCACCATTCCTCTCCACAACTTTTTCGTCTTCCCAAACTGAAAGTCTTTATCTATTACATATTAAGTCCCCTCTTTCTGGTACCCCCAACCCCTGGCAACCACCATTGTACTCTCTAGCTCTATGAATTTAATTATTCTTGGTACCTCATATAAGTGGACTCATACAATATTTGTCCATTTGTGATCGGCATAGTTCACTTAGAAAATGTCTTCAAGGTCATTCACACTGTAGCATATGTCAAAATAGTCTTCTTTTTTAGAGCTTAATAAATATTCTACCATGTGTGCGCACCTCGTTTTGTTCATTCATTCATCTGTTGATGGACAGTGAGTTGCTTCTGTTTCTGATCCTTTGTCACTGATTCCCATTTATCCTATGGGTGGAACCATCTGAGTTGGATTAATGATTTTCACCAACCAAGACCCTGAGCGCAATCACATTCATTCCTTTATTCAACAAATACTTATTAAGCCCCCACTCTATGCTGGCAACTGTTCTAAAGGAGCTCGAATGCTCTCAGCACTTAGAGCTGTGCTATTCTATTAGGTGGTTGAGGGTTACATGTGCCTATTTAAATTGAATTGATGAAAGTCAAATACAAATTTTTAAAATGCAGTTCTTCGATAATAGGAGCAGTATTTCAGGTGCTTAATTGCCACATATGGCTAGTGGCTGCTGTTTTGGACAGCACATGATGGATATATTCTTGCAGAAAGTTCTGTCGGACAGCACTGACTTAGAGGGTTTAGGGAAAGCCCTATAGCAGTAGTAAAGAGCAACAACTGTCTCCTTAAACCATAAGCTTATGAAAGTCACCTTGTGAGTGCAAGCATGCTGTAGATATTCAGCTACATTTGAGCCAAAAGCTAGGCAGTTAGAGTCCTTCCTCAGCACTTAGGAAGGTGAATGAGCAAGCAGTTCAGTTTCTCCCAGGTCAGTGGCAATTTTATCCCCATAGGGAGCACTTGGCAATATCTGGAGATATTTTTGGTTACTGCAACTAGGAGGAGGGAGAGTGGAGGAGAGGGATACTGATAAACATTCTACAATGCACAGGACAGCCACCTCCAGTCCCTAACACAGAACCATACCAGCCAAAATGCCAGTAATTCCAAGCTTGAGAAATACCTCCGCTCCCAGTGAAATGGTTGTAGATAACGGCTAGGAACCGTGAGAGCAATGTTTTGTGGCATGTGGAAGAAGCTACTGTACAGTGAGAGGAGATGAAGCCATGAAGATGGAGAGAGACTCCCCACAGTGTTCAAGTCTTCTCTTCCCTTGTTCTCCAGGCCAGCCTCAGTTCTTCCCTTGGGTTCTGTGAAGGACCTCAGTGTGATAATAACTTTACTCTTTCTGTTGAATTACTTTGAGCTGGGTGTTAGTCTTTTGCTAAATGTTCCTGATATAGCAAATTATGTAGCAAGTCCTTCTTTTAATTGCATCCCATGTAAAACTTGGTCTGCAAATATGCTCTCTGACTACCTTGGATTTAAGGTAGTCTCATCAAATGTTTAGCACAAGATTAGCATTTAATTGCATCAAACTTACAGGGATGTTATGACTAAATTTCAAACAAACCGTTATATTTCCTATGAATAAAAGGTTATTTTAAATGGTCTGATGTAGAATATTTGTATATATTTAATTTAAAGTGAGAAAATTGTAGAATTACAAAATTCAATCAGTATAAAAAAGAGTATAGAGTGAAAAGTGTCTGATGTCCTCCAGGTTCTTGTTCTAGAATTGTTTACACGTATACAAGTATACTTTTTCCCCTCCTTTCTCTCACTGTCCTTTAAAAAATATAGCCTGTATATATTACATAGCGAATGTGCGTGCATACACACACACACACCTTATTTTAAAAATGATATGTGTATATGACTTTCTTCTCCTTTTTTTCACTTCATGTTTACAGCTCCATTTTAGAGCTCTTTTTCCATCAGCACCAAGATGGATTCCATTCTTTTCAGTGACTTGGAGTTTACCTTTGAATCAGTGTTCCGTATGTAATTCATTTAGCCAGTCCTCTGCTAATGAGCGTTAAGGTTCTTTCCAGCCTTTTGTTTTTGCAAATAATGCTGGAATGCGTAATATATCCTTGCATTTTGATCTTTGTGCACATATAATTGTATTTGTAAAAGAAAATCCCAGTAGTGGACTTTTCTAGTTCAAAAGGTGGACACATTTCATGTTTCTGTTAGATATTGCCAAATTGCCCTTTCAAAAAGATGCATCATTTTTCACTTTGCCAACTGTATATGAATATGCCTAAAATTTAATCCCCTTTCTTACCGTATTTTTCTTTCCACTTCTCTCTCCAACTTACTTGCTTCCCTTAGACCTAGTCTAGAAACTGTCAGGCTTTCAGTTCAAGGGTTTATCTCATTACATTCCATACAGCACCAGTCATAGGAGCATTTGTGAAAGACACAACCTGTCTCCTTTGAGAGCACTGCGTCAGTTTCCTCCTTGACTCCTGGTGGGGGGGCAGTGCCGCTGCAGACTCACCCCTTCTCCCCTTTAATCGCTGGCTCAGCTTCACCTGGATGAAATCCCCTTCCTTACTCTTCCTTCCCTTCCATCCCCTGGGAGGCCTTTAAGAGCTGGTACTCATCTATAGAGCCTGAGAAGTTGAAATCTGTTAACTTGCCTTGGGTGCTTGCCAGTGCTTAAAGACAGGCCTGGTTGGACCACTGCATTCTTTGTCTTTGTAGGAGAAGCCATATCTGTTTGCATGTACAGTGTCAAGAAATGTTTCCTGTCGACTGCTTTGGCCTGGCATTTCCATTAACACTTTCAATTGGGAGATGGTTTCTGTAGCTTAACTGGCAGAGGACCCAGTTTTACAGCCCATCTGCTTCTCTCTCTTTCTCAGCCATTGGCCCCGGTTGGGGCAACCTATAACTTGAATCTGTGGCCTATAGAGTTTAACTGGGATACTTTTTGGAGGGGAGGCAGGTGGGGGTGGGGAAATCCTTTCACCGTGACATTATTGGCCTAACCCTTTTTTTCAGTACGCTTCCATTTTTGAGGAGAAAATGACATTCTGGGCTTTTCCTTGCTGTCTTCCCAATGTTTTCTTACGAAAAATTGTAAACATACAGCAACGTTGAAAGAATTTTGTAGCAAACAACTGTATGTCCGCTACTTAGATTCTGCCACTGACATTTTACTGTGCTGTTTTATCACATAGCTGTCCATCTGTCTGTCACTGTCTACCTTTTTGGGCTTTTTCAGTGATGTTTCTCCAGCATTTCAAAGGCACCATGGTATGAGTAGTTAGGAATATGTGCTATGGTGCCAGATTGCCTGGGTTTGAATCCTGGCTCTACTGTCCACTAACCCTGTGACTCTGGGCAAGTTGCTGAGCCTCTTTGTGCCTTAGTGTTGTCATCTGTATAATGGAAATCATGATAGTGCCAACTTCATAGAGTTTTGTGAGATTAAATATATTAATACATGTACGGCATTTAAAACAAAGGTTACTGTATATTAACCATTTGGTATATGAAAGAGAGTAACTGCTAAAGTAATGTTCATTTCATGGATTAAAAAAACTAATTTAATAGGTTTCGTGGATTTTAGGGAGAAGCAACTGTGTGCCTGGTACTGTGCCAGACATTTTATGTACACTCCCTCATTTCATCTTCAAAACCACCTTAAGCGGATTATCCTCACTTGCAGATGAGCAAGCTGATGCCTTGTAATTAGCAGCAATGGGGTTTGATCACAAATCTATTTTATTTCAATGGCTATAATCTCTAGGCTTTGGCCACGCCCGCCACTCTCCCCGCCTCCCACCACCGCCCACCTATCCTGGAGTGCAGTGTTGCCCTTGAACTTCTAGGCTCAAGCAACTCCTCCTGCCTCAGCCTCCCAATAGTTGTTCTTTCTCTTTTTGTCAGTCACAAGATGCAGAAATTTCAGGATTCTGTAAGGTGGCAGAGATTTCTGTGACTGAATAAAACAAATAGGTAGATGCACCTAATTATTATTTATTATTATTATTTTGGTGCAACTTTTAGCTATTGAAAAGTCAATCCTGCAGAAGAGAGAACACCTTGCTGTTATATGGAGCTTGGTAAAATACTCTCCCTTCTATTAGTATTTCCGATTCAGAGAGCTTTTGCTGTATGGGCTCTAACTGACTTAGCTGAATAGGAATTACCATGGGGTGTTTTGGCAGTGCCGTCATTGGTCACCTGTTTAGCTTCTGAGATGCTAGCAAATTACTCTTAGTTTGCTGTCCAAAATATTTTGTGGGAAGAAGGTTAGAAAATAGAAATAAGTATACTACTGATGCTATCTTATACATGGAAGTTTTGAGGAGAAGCCACACTCCAGTTGGTCATTTACACTAGGTTGTGACATTGATACCATCTTCTATCTCTGAGAAGCAGCCCATAGTAAGCAGTATAAAGAGGAGGATGAGTGGTGGGGCGTGGTGGCTCACGTCTGTAATCTCAGCACTTTGGGAGGCGGAGGCAGGCAGCTCACTTGAGGTCAGAGTTCAAGATCAGCCTGGCCAACCTGGCAAACCCTGTCTCTTAAAAATACAAAATATTAGCTGGGCATGGTGGCGCATTCCTGTAATCCCAGCTACTAGGCAGTCTGAAGCAGGAATATTGCTTGAACCTGGGAGACGGATATTGCAGGGAGCCACTGCACTCCAGGCTGGGCGACAGAGTGAGACTCCATCTCAAAAACAAACAAACAAAACCAAAACCAAACCAAAACAAAACAAAAAAACCAAAACCAGGGTGAAACAGCCCTCAGATTTTGTCTTCTCACTTGAATTCCTGCTTCAGTTCAAATTTATTCCTTTCCTCCTCTCCCATTAATCCTTTCTCAGTTCTTGAGATTACATCAAATAAGTCTCTATTAGGTGTTAATATGACTTCAGCACCCCTTAACATTTGCTAATTTTCCTTCCTAATTGAGAGACTATACCTTTTAATGGCAAGATTTTGCTTTCATTGTATTTTCTTTTAGTTACTTTATTTTTACGGCGGCTGGTTCTGCATGTCTATTCCTAGAGGTGATATAAAGGTTCCATTTAAAATATATATATATATATATATATATTTTTTTTTTTGAGATGGAGTCTCGCTCTGTCGCCCGGGCTGGAGTGCAGTGGCCAGATCTCAGCTCACTACAAGCTCCGCCTCCCGGGTTTACGCCATTCTCCTGCCTCAGCCTCCCGAGTAGCTGGGACTACAGGCGCCCGCCACCTCGCCCGGCTGGTTTTTTGTACTTTTTAGTAGAGACGGGGTTTCACCGGGTTAGCCAGGATGGTCTCGATCTCCTGACCTCGTGATCCGCCCGTCTCGGCCTCCCAAAGTGCTGGGATTACAGGCTTGAGCCACCGCGCCCGGCCCCTAAAATATATTTAATTACATGAAAAGAAAGTGGTTTTAAAAAGGCTAAAGTGGAATAGTAGAAGTGGTACCCATATGTGGCCGAAGTCATGAGGCTGGGATGCAAATGATGGAAGTTCCTTTGAACACTGAATTAAATGATCCTCAGAGTTTGTATGTCTGGTCACCATTGATAATGGATGCTCTGGGCAGATGGAACATTTAACAGATAGTTGCATCTGTTTTGAAGGTACTCAGTGGAAAGACATTTATACTCTACATCCGTTTCTTGGCTAAGACAAATATATGCAGTAGATTCTGACCACTTAGGAAAGTTTTAGAGCAAGGCTAATTATGCCTTGGGGCTTTGGCCAATGTGCTTGTCTTTATGAAAGAGTCCTTGGTATCATCAGCACCTAGAAGTAGATATGCATACGCATATAGTTTCCAGAAGAGTTTCTTATTGAAATTCTTTCCGTTTCTTGTGTGGCCTGGTCATCCACAAAAAGGGGACTGTGTATCTGTTGGACTTGGGGGTGGCTTCCTAAGGCTGATGAACATAAAAACGGGGCATCCTCAGGGAGTCCCCTGAAAGTGAACCCAGGATACGCCTGAGGATTTGCATTATTTTTAGGGATTCTGGTCAGGGAGACAAAGGTGTGCAGCTGCTCAAAAAGTCTGAGTGGAGTTAGTGCTAAACAACCTGAAGTTTGGAGAGGCGTGGAAGTTAAGGGCAAGAGCCCTGTCTTGAAAAGAGAATCACATACTCACCAGTGATAACTTGTGAACAATTTATGGAGCTATGAGAGTGGGAGCAAATGAAAGAGATGGTGGTCCCCCCTACCACCCCCAAGATGTATGAAAGGATATACCTTTCTTTCTGTCTCTGTAAGGAAGGAACCAGTGACTCACGCCCTGTGCTATGAAGAGTTCTTCTCTCTCTGATTCATTCACTCTCTGACCCATAGATGTAAGTCCCTGTTTGGAGTGTCAAGGTGATCTCAGATGACCTTTCTTTCTCCTTTGTAGGGCCTGATTTTGATATTTAGGGCTGCCATACTTCGGCAGGTGAGTGGTTTGGCTTCTCTCAAGTCTTAATATTCTTTTTGTTTGTGGATCTCTGACGCTAAGGTAATTACTAGCGGCAGAGGTACACTGTGAATGAGACAGGGACAGGATATTGAAAGACAGGGCAGTGCAGTTGCTATACTTAATGGGTTAAAATTGTGTTGGTTTCTCAGTCTTCAGGATGGTGGCTTAAAGCTTCCTTGCAAAAAATGTGATGCAGTAAAGATTAATGTTAACACCCTTAACAATTTTATTAGATGGACTAGGCTCACAGAGTCTAGTCCTGGCAGGACTCAGGAATCTGACTCACTGCCCTTCATTGGAAGCTTGGCTTAGTCATTTCCCAGCCTTGTGGTCACAGACAAATTTCTTAATCATTATGAGATATATTTGTCTAACATATGAAAAAGTATTGACCTTCAGTCCACAGATATCATTAAGTACCACTCTATCCCTGGTATTGTACCAAATCTTGAGATAAATAAGTGTATAAAACAAGCAAAGCTCTCTGCCTTTATGAAGTTTTTCTCCTGTTTTGGGAGTGTTGTGTGATTTCAAGTAAAATAGTGCATATTAAAGGAGTTGGCATAGGGCCCAATTTTAGAATCATGTAAGAATTACTATTGAAAAGTTACAAACTGCCCATACTACATTAGATTGTCATTTTATTTATTTATTTATTTGTTTAGAAACTGAGTCTCACTTTGTCACCCAGGCTGGAGTACAGTGGCGCGATCTTGGCTTACTGCAGTCTCCGCCTCCTGGGTTCAAGTGATTCTCCTGCCTCAGCCTCCTGAGTAGCTGGGACTATAGGCGTGTGCCACCATGCCCAGCTAATTTTTCTGTTTTTAGTAGAGACGGGGTTTCACCATGTTGGCCAGGATGGTCTGGATCTCTTGACCTCGTCATCCACCCACCTTAGCCTCCCAAAGTGGTGGGATTACAGGCATGAGCCACTGCACCTGGCCGAGCTACAATTTTTTTTTTTTTTTTGAGACAGAGTCTCGCTCTGTTGACCAGGCTGGAGTGCAGTGGTGTGATCTCGACTCACTGCAACCTCCACCTCCTGGGTTCAAGCAATTCTCCTGCTTCAGCCTCCCGAGTAGCTGGGACTACAAACGCCACTCCCAGCTGATTTTTTTTTTTTTTTGTATTTTATCAGAGAGGGATTTCACTGTGTTGGCCAGGCTGTTCTCAAACTCTTGAGCTCAGGCAATCCGTCTGCCTTGGCCTCCCAAGCTGCTAGGATTACAGACGTGAGCCACTGCGCCTGGCCAGATTGTCATTATTTTAAGAGCAGAACTCTCTGAACAAATTACTTCATTGTTTTATATGCAGTGTTTACAAAAAAAACTCATCTTGTTTTAACTTTTTTTCCTGTTTTTTTCTTCACCGACTCTTGAGATAAAACCTAATTTCTCTGCTCATTTTGCTGTGACTTTCTTTTCCTTTTCTTTTCTTTTTTCTCTTCTTCTTCTTCTTCTTTTTTTTTTTTTTTTGAGACAGAGTCTTGCTCTGTTGCCCAGGCTGGAATGTAGTAGCATGATCTCTGCTCACTGTAACCTCCGCCTCCTGTGTTCAAGTGATTCTCGTGTCTCAACCTCCTGAGTAGCTGGGATTACAGATGTGTGCCACCACACCCAGCGTTTTTAGTAGATACGGAGTTTCACCATGTTGGCCAGGCTGGTATTGAACTCCTGACCTCAAGCAATCCACCTACCTCGGCCTCCCAAAGTGCTGGGATTACAGGAGTGAACCACCACACCTGGCCTGTGTCATGACTTTCTAATGGACGTTTTGATGTAACAAAGCTGATCTTCCTAAATAACCAAGTTGGAAAGTACGTTCATTGTGTGTGGAGGAACTGTAGTACACTTGAAAACTACAATTCAGAGTAATGTCCATGAGAACAAACAGTCCAAATATGCTTTCTTCTTGTCTTAAAACTACTGATATGACAAAGATAGGAGGAGACAAACCACTTCTTAATGAAGACTGTGCCCAGTCACTTCATGGAAACTGTCCCAATTTGGAAGTAGCTTTTTCCAAAGCACTTAGCTGATTTGCTCAGGTGGCTCCCAGACTTTTAGCTCTAACCAAGCAATTTGCTGTAAACTTCTTTCTTCTCAGCACAATGGAACATTCATGATGTTTATCTGGCAGAAACTTTATTAAGGGAAGCCTGACAGGAAGGTCAGGGGGAAGAGGAATGGAATCTGTCTTTATTGGAAAGTTTGTGTCTTGAAACGTGTAAAATGACACGAATGGTTGTGGTTCTGTGATACCACTTCACCTCCTGACTGCGCTGAATGCAAGGAATCCTGTTTTCTGCAGAATGCCTTGGTAAGGCACTATCTAGGCACTCACTAGACCTTTAAAAATAAATCGTTAGTT
The DNA here is from genome assembly GCF_008728515.1 of Papio anubis. Lineage (NCBI taxonomy): Eukaryota > Metazoa > Chordata > Mammalia > Primates > Cercopithecidae > Papio > Papio anubis. Next base: position 74,345,875 of record NC_044977.1, read on the forward strand.
TCTCCAAGCGGGCTTCATTTTAGTATTATTTTCTAAGATACCCCGCATATCGTGTACTTAAGGGTCTTCCTATGTTGAATGCACAAATGATTTTTCAGTGGATTTTTGGGGGGTTTTTACATATTTTCCTTAGTTTACATGAGGACTCTTTATTATACTGATCATCTATCCAGTTAACAGTGTACAGTTCAGTTATGCATGTTCGATGTTGCATAAAGAACTGGAGTTGAAAATAACAGTTGTAGTTACCACCTAGGAAGGGAGGGGATGAATAACTGAATGAATTCAAAGAGGTGAGGGGAAGTGCATTATGGGTAAGTAGTACCAAGCTCAAGGTGACTTACTTCTCTAGATTTGTGTTAACTAATTCTTTGACTGGACAGCCTAGGAAGGGAGGGGATGAATAACTGAATGAATTCAAAGAGGTGAGGGGAAATGCATTATGGATTAGTAGTACCAAGCTCAAGGTGACTTATTTCTTAGGTTTGTGTTGACTAATTCTTTGACTGGACAGAGACCAGTTCGTTTCCTGGCTGTTTGTCCTATCTTTAATGCATTGCAGTAAGTAGGAATAGCCTGTTGCAGGGGTACACCAGATGGACACAGGAATGTCCCCTTCTGCCTTCCCCTCTTACCCCTAGATGAATGGTGTCATGGAAATTCAAAGGTTATTCTGGGATTTCATGTTAGTTGAAAGCAAGTTTACTTATTTTTCATTTGGCATATCAATATTTGCAGGCCTGCCATTTCAGGCTGGTTTGTGCTCTGTATTGCCTATAGCATAGAAAAGACAGATGAACTTATAGCTTAGAGCCAAGGTACAGAAAGTTATTAAGAGTGATGTCTTGTTAATAGACAAGGAAGGAATCTATTTAACTGGGGTATTTCAACTCATTTCTGAGGATTTCTTTTCTTTGTGGCCATATAGGAGCAAGGATGGTGAAATTATATGGAAACAAATGAGGGGAAATTACAGACAGAAATGGAAGAGTTGAAAGGAAGGAAGGGTAACAAGAGCCCACCTCCCTGCAGTCTGCTCAAGGGAAATCTTGTGCAATTTGTGTGGACAATGAGATTTATAATTTTGGCTTCAAGCCTGGGTGACTTTCTCCTCTCTGATTATAGGAAAAAAATATTATAATTAAATTAGGATTAGGCACTTTTTCACCTCTTCAGTGTCCTTCCATAGGACAGACATCCTTTTTGTTTGTTGACCACAGGTACTAGTGACATCCTAGTTTTCTTGGAATTGTTTGTACTTATTGCTTTGTTAGAAATCACTCTATAGTCAGATGTCTGCCCACCCTTCTTCAGTTCTTTCCCCCCAAGATGTCAAAACCCTGGTGAGGAATCTGTGAAATGTGAACTATGACTTGGTTGTATAAGGTTCAGTGAAACAGCTGGAGGTTTTCCCAGCAGAAGGCTAAAGCAGAATTGTCTAGACATCACTTTTTTCTTATCTAGTCAAGCTTTTCTGGGAGCTTTTCCACATGAGGAATCCAGGCTCAAAGGAAAATCAGTTTGACTGGCTAAAAGCTCATCTGGCAAGTTTAAATCACTCCTGAAACGTACAGAGCTGCAGTCTTTGGTTTGACACGAACAGAAAGATGCTTGTCTCTGTTGTTGCTAGTATTAAAAGAGAATTTATTGGCTGGGTGCAGTGGCTCATGCCTGTAATCCCAGCACTTTGGGAGGCCGAGGTGGGCGCATCATGAGGTCAGGAGATTGAGACCATCCTGGCTAACACAGTGAAACCCCGTCTCTACTAAAAAATACAAAAACATTAGTCGGGTGTGATAGCGGGCGGGGTGCCTGTAGTCCCAGCTACTCGGGAGGCTAAGGCAGGAGAATGGCGTGAACCCGGGAGGCAGAGCTTGCAGTGAGCCGAGTTCGTGCCACTGCACTCCAGCTGGGCGATGCAGCAAAACTCTGTCTCAAAAAAAAAAAAAAAAAAAAAAAGAGAATTTATTCATTTGTCCATTAAGACATTAGGATGGGCGTGGTGCCTTATACCTGAAATTCCAGCACTTTTGGAGGCTGAGATGGGAGGATTACTTGAGTCCAGGAGTTTGAGACCAGCCTAGGAAACATAGGGAGACCTTGTTTCAATAATAATAAATCTTCTACTCCTCCTCCTCCTCCTCCTCCTACTACTACTAATAGATTGCCGGGATGGTGGCCCATGTCTGTAGTCCCAGCTACTCAGTAGGCTAAGGTGGGAGGATCTTGAACCCAGGAGGTAGAGGCTACAATGAGCTAAGATCATGCCACTGCACTCCAGCCTGGGTGACAGAGCAAGACCCTGTCTCAAAAAAGGAAAAACCAAAATAACAAAAAAGAGCATCACTCACTTACTGTGCACAGACATAGTGCCTTGCCCTGGGGAATCAGTGATAGGTAGAAAAATGATGTTCTTTGTACTGAATTAAATCATTGTATAGCTAAGAGGATAAAGACAACTTGAGTAAAGGACAAGTAGGAAAGGAATAATGTCCTAAGGGTGTAGAAGACAAAGGATGCAACAGAGAGGAAGTAGAAATCAGAGAACGTTTGAACGAAGTAACCTTGAGATGAGCCTGAGATATTTTTGAAATTTAACCAAATGAAGGGGCTGTCAAGTGAAGCTAGTTCAGAGTCCCAGGATTTGTAACTTTCGGAGTGACTGTGCCCCTCAGAAACTTCCAGAGAGTTGTAGAGCTCATTCAGGCTTTGGCTTTGGCAGTTGTAAGAAGCACTAGAATTCTTTCTACCCTGGACAAGGGGCAAAATGTGCTTTTTTTTTTTTTTTTTTTTAAGATACAGTCTTGGTCTGTTGCCCAAGCTGGAGTGCAGTGGCATGATCTCAGCTCAGTGGCATGATCTCAGCTCACTGCATCCTCTGCCTTCAGGGTTCAAACGATTCTTGTGCCTCAACCTCCCGAGCAGCTGGGACTACAGGCACACACCACTGTGCCCAGCTAATTTTTGTATTAATAGAGACAGGGTTTCATTATGTTGACTAGGCTAGTCGCAAACTCCTGGCCTCAAGTGATCCTCCTGCTTTGGCCTCCCAAAGTGCTGGGATTACAGGCCTGAGTTCCCCCGCCCGGCTAAACGTGTATTTTTGCTCACGAGCACCATGGGCATCAGCTTTTAACCTCCGATATATGGGCCATATTATCCGGAACTCTGTTGTCTTCTGTACGACTGTTGGAAGTTAAGTCTACCCATGCGGATAAGGACATTTAATCACACAGTAACCCCGGTTTCTCTTACGAACCACTGCAGAGAATGCCCAGTTTTTACCCAGTCTCAGGCTATTTTCGGTCAAGACATGAAGTGACTTTGTCACTGCAGTAAACCCTAGGCACTGTGCAGGTAAGCCTCTTCTTGAGATGGATTGCATGCATACCTTTTTGATGATACAATAAGCAGGTCTTTATTTTTGTGAACAGAGTTTAAAATGCTGCTGAGTTGAACATTGGAGGGTGAAGGGATTTCCCCGTAGAGTTGTTCCTGCATGTTAAGAATATTGAGCTAAATTTAGAATGTCTTATACTGTACCTATTTTTTCCTGTGTAAGTCTCAAAAACTTGATTTAGACTTTAAGGCTTTATGAATGTTCCTACGGTTTTAAGAGGGAGGAAAAGGGAAGGAGAGGGAGGTCATTTGATTGAGAAGGGCATAAATCACAGTGGATGAGTTATCACAGTCAGCCCACTTGGATAACACCAGCTCAGTCAAGAACTAGGCCAGGCATGGTGGCTCACGCCTATAATCCCAGCACTTTGGGAGGCTGAGGCGGGTGGATCACCTGAGGTCAGGAGTTCCAGACCAGCCTGAACAACATGGCGAAACCCTCTTTCTACAAAATTAGCTGCATGTGGTGCCGCATGCCTGTCATCTCAGCTACCTGGGAGGCTGAGGCAGGAGAATCATTTGAATCTGGGAGGCAGAGGTTGCAATAAGCCAAGATCACACTACTGTACTCCAGCCTGGGCAATAAGAGCAAAACTCCATCTCAGGAAAAAAAAAAAAAAAGAAAGAAAAAGAAACTAAAACATAATAGCAACCAGGAAGCCCCCTGGTAGACTCACTCCCTGGTAACCATTGTCCTGACCTCTATTCCCATTTGCTCGTTTTGGAACTTCATACAGATAGATTCACTCAGTATGGATTCTTTTATGCCTGACTTCATTTCCTCAACATTGTATTGAGATTTGTCCATGTCGCATGATGTAGCTGTAGTTCGTTCCTTTTTATTTTTTATTTTTATTTTTAGTTTTTTTGAGATGAGGTCTTGCTCTGTTGCTGAGGCTAGAGGCTAGAGTGCATTGGTGCAGTCACGGCTCATTGCAGCCTCCACTCCCAGGCTCAAGCGATCTTCCCATCTCACCTCCCGTGTAGCTGGGACCATAGGCGTGTGCCACCATTCTCAGCTAATTTTTGTGTGCTTTTTTTTTTTTTTTTTTTGTAGAGACATGGTTTTGCCATGTTATCCAGGCTGGTCTTGAACTCCTGGCCTCAAGTGATCTGCCCGTCGAGGCCTCCCAAAGTACTGTATTATAGATGTGAGCTAGTGTGCCCAGCCCATTTTGATTTCTGTGTAATATTATAGCATGCATATATCTACATTTACTCATGTGCCCTACTTTTGATGAGATTTGTGTTGCTTGTAGTTTGGACTATTACAAATTATGATACTTTATGGTATATATTATGCCTTTTGGTATATATGTATTTTCATTTCTCTAGGGTATGCCTCAGATTGGAATTGTAGGATTGGGTTAGACTATGTATTTTTCTAATCCCAATAACATAATTTTTTTTTCTGAGAAGGATTCTCACTCTGTTGCCCAGGCTGGAGTGCAGTGGCGCGATCTCGACTCACTGCAGCTTCTCCCTCCAAGATTCAAGCGATTCCCCTGCCTCAGCCACCTGAGTAGCTGGGATTACAGGTGTGTGCCACCATGCCCAGCTAATTTTTTGTGTATTTTTTAAATAGAGATGGGGTCTCATCATGTTGGCCAGGCTGTTCTTGAATTTCTGACCTCAAGTGATCCTCCCACCTTAGCCTCCTGAAGTGCTGGGATTGCAGGTGTGAGCCACCATGCCCTGCCTTCAATAGATAATTTTAAACAGTGTTCCAGCTCTTCCAGTTTATGTTACCACGAGTAGCCTATGGGTTTCCATTATTTAACGTCCTTGCCAGCACTTGGTATTGATGATCTTTTAATTTTAGCCACCTGCAAGTATGCCTACTTTGAGTTTTTAAAATTACTGTGTTTCATTGTAAAGAAATATGAGTGAGGTTTAGAGCCAGAAACCATGAATGAGTTTAGCTTAAACCCTGGTTGAAGTAAACCTAGGTGATCATTTGAATCCTCAACTGAAGGTGAGGCCATTTTGTTCGACCTCACCCTACAGAATCTCACACACCAGGGTCCAAATCCTGGTGGCAAGCTATGCAAACCTACACAGTTATTTACCTCTTTGAGACTCAGTCTCCTGATCTGCAAAGGGATGTCATTTTAAATTCCTCACCGAGTTGGTATGAAGAGTCCATCAGTCATTCCACCAAAAAGCACTTAGTTCCTGGCCCATAGTTATTATCAAAAAGAAGTTACGAGGTTGCTCTGAGTCACAGGAAGAAGTGGCTGGCTACATTGCTGTAGAATACTCGTATATTTATTTTAGTTTATCTATTTTTAGGGGAAACAAAGTTATTTCACCCAGAGCATTAGACGTCAAAAGTTGATATATCCTTTCTGGAACTGCCTTGTTTGTTTGATGTCCGGGCGTCTCTGTATGTTTTGAAGGCTGGCATGTTTATGGCTGAGCAGAACCATAAACACTCCTTGGGCCCAGGGCTGCTCTGGATTTGTGTATATTTGATACACGGGCAGTGGAGAAGGAAATCGTCTTCAGCTTGTGTTTTGACACAGAGAAGTTTTGCTTTTCCTTTATCTGCTCTCTGCATCCTCCACCGAAAACAAACAGAACACCCCGGCGTGGGTAAATATTGTTACTGGCAGCCTCAGTGGTGGTGTTTTCCCCTTTGCTACAATTGCAGAGAGACTGAGAGTGGCATTGTAGAAGATCCACAGTTGTCATTCTCATACTTCAACCAGAACTATAGCAGTTCTGGAAATGAAACAGTGAAGTAAAGAAAAATTACACGATGTATATATATATTTTTTTCCCCAAGGGAAATTGTAAGGCATTTCAAGGACGGAAAGGCAAAAATGTTATATGGTTTTGCATTTCTTCTCCTAGCACCCATATTTATCATGCCCCCACTCCTGAGCCTTAGGATAGATAGACTATTCAAAGACAACTGAGCTTCATTCCACGTGGGTTATTTGGCACCTTCCCTCTGAGCCTTCTCCTGCTTCATTTGCCCTGCTCAGTGAAACTCAGAATCGAGGTGCAACTGGTCTAGGAGGCTAGGAGAGGTGTAACCACTTATTATGTAGCCACTGAGAGTTTGGCCTGGTGGAATTTCATTTGAAATTAATTACGTTTATTTATTTATTCAGTTTTAAGAGACAGTGTTGTCCAGGCTGGCCCTGAACTCCTGGGCTCAAGGGATCCTCCTGCTTTGGCCTCCCAAAGTGTTGGGATTACAGGCATGAGCCACTATACCTGGCCAAGGTTATTTTTTATTAGCTTAAAAAGTTATTTTCCTCTAATGTATTTTCTTCACTTCCCGCCTCCTCCCTGTCTCTGTCTTTCTCCCCATCTCTCATTCTCTCTTTCTGTCTCTGTCTCTCTCTTTCTTTCGGGAGGTAAGCAAGGGAAGAAAGACCAGATGAGAGAGGTTAAAACTGCCGGGCTCTGATTTCACAAACAGGACTGGATCCCTCCGTGTAGTCTCTTACTAGCTGCATGATTTTGAGCAAATTCCTTCATTTTTCTAAGTCTCAATTCTTTCATCTCTCAGTGGAGGTAACAATTGTACCTGATTTGTTATGAGGGTTATATTGAGAAGGACAAATGTCAGAATTTGCACAAATACCAACAGCTGCCCTTACCTGGCACTTACTTCCTCAGTGCCAGGCACTGTTCTGAGTACTTGCTTGGTATATATCCCAACAGCCCTGTGGGTTGGGGCCAGTGGTTTATAGGTGAAGAAGCTGAGCAAAGAGTGTTTAAGAAACTTGACTAAGATTCCTCCAGCAACAAGTGGCAGAGCTGAGACTCGAGTGCGAGGTGGTGTAGTCCCGAGTTGAGGTCCTCTGTTGCAGCACTGCCATTTCCCCACTGTGCCTCCTGATAACACACCCTGCCCCTCCTTCTCTTCTCTGTAGGTAACTGTTTCACAGTTTGGCATAACTTCCTATGTAATTTGAAGCAACAAACCTGGGGTCAGACACTCCACTGCCTGTGTATCTTGCCTGTTTCTGGATCCGCCGTGTCACAGACATTTTCCATGTCAGTGCCTTCGGCTGTACCCAGGTAAAAAATTAACCACCTTGGTGAGCGCTGTCCATGCCGCTCGGCTTGCCGGGGGCTGGCTTTTTTTCAGAACAACCCCGTTCTAGCTGGCCTGCTGCCTAGGCCCTGGCTTTCTTTCCCACAAAGTAGCTTCTGAGAAAAACTGTGGGAAACAAATGACTTCAGAGGTTTTTAGAGACAGAAGTGCAAACTCTAACAAATTTCATCTGGCCCAAAAATGTTATTACCCAAAATCTTGAAAATGTTTTCTTATAGGATTATTCCCCCAAGGTTGTTAATCTGAGAACGATCCAGGCCTAATAGGCCTGACTTTTTGCCCCCTGATATTGGAGTCTTGAGTAGTTGAGTGCCAGAGTATGGGGGGTTGAGGTAAAAATATTTCTCTGGAGGAAATGAAGTCATTTGATTTCACATTATAGCTACCACTGGGACTCTATCATTTTAGAAAGGGAATGCCAGTTCACACAGCCAAAAAGAAGCTTTTAAATTGGTCCAAGAAACCGTTTAAAAGGTAGCAATGGGTTTTCAGGTCCACAAACATTTATTGAGTCCTATCTGTCCTGAAGATTCTTGCTGTAGTTAAATTTTACCTAATGAACATTGCCTTTCTGGATAAATGTTATTGTAACATTATCTGCCTCTCTCTTTTAGTGGTTGGCGTTTTACTTTCAGTGCTACAGAGTGGCAGCAAGCCGCACTGTTTCTGTGCTGAGGTTGTTGTCTGAGAGAGGCTTATCTGGCCCTGTGAGCCCCGCACAGCAGGAAGACAAACCTTCATTTGTTCAGTGGAGGAAAGAATGTGGCCTTGTACACCTGCCTCCCTGGATACACCTGTAGGGCTGGTTTCCCTGCTGAAACCTCCCTGCAGAGCTCTTGACGCTGGTGCAATTGGCTCAGCCCTGGCAACAGTATCAACAGAGACTGGGCTCAGAGGGACCCAGGTTTCTGTGTCCTTCTCTTGCTGGTTAAATCCCAAGTATGTGTGTAATCGCTCTCAAGCTGGGGAGGTGAAGTTGAAACCTGGCTTATCACTGGGCCTAGATTCTCCTGCAGCATATTTTAGATAAAAGTGGAAAAAATGCCAGGCCCAGCATTAGCTGCCCTGAGACTGAGGAGCTTTGTTTTTCCTCGTGAAGGCGTTTGGTTTTGTCTGGAAATCTGCCTGTGAATAGGCCAGAAGGTATAAAGGCAGCTGTCCTTATTTATCTCATTTTAATTTTTCAGCGAGTGAGTTGGAAGCAAGGATGAAGATTTGATCAGAACCTTAGCTCACTTGCAGTGAGTGGAGAGTCTCGTTGCTTGTTTTCGTTTGGCATTGCCCTCCCCTTGAGAACACCATAGGCAGCTGCTCTCTGTTGGAATTCCAGTTCTGTGACCTTGGGCAAATTACTTAACCTTTCCCTGAGCCTCAGTTGTCTCATCTGTAAAAGGGGGATAATAATAGCACTCAACTCATAGGTTGTATTAGGGATTACAGAGTTAATATTTGTAGTCCTTAGAACGATATCTGCACATGGTAAGTGTTATGAAAGTGTTTGTCAAGACAAACAACGGCAAATACTTTGTACTGTTAATTATATGAAGTGCCACTGATATTTATGTGCGTTTTTTTGTTTTTTGTTTTTGTTTTTTGAGATGGAGTCTTGCTGTGTCACCCAGGCTGGCGTGCAGTGCCGTGATCTCGACTCACTGCAAGCTCTGCCTCCTGGGTTTGCACCATTCTGTTGCCTAAGCCTCCCAAATGGCTGGGACTACAGGCGCCCGCCACCGCGCTCGGCTAATTTTTTGTATTTTTAGTAGAGATGGGGTTTCACCATGTTATCCAGGATGGTGTCTATGTCCTGTCCTCGTGATCCGCCTGTCTCAGCCTCCCAAAGTGCTGGGATTACAGGCGTGAGCCACCGCGCCCGGCCTTATGTGGTCTTTCTGGTTGGTAAATATTCTAACACACACCAATTAATTATTAGATCGAAAGAATTGTGTTTTGGTACATAGTTAAGGTGCTCTTTTCTTTTACATATGCACTTCTTGCTGTTCTTCCTGTTCCCTTTGCAGAGCAAAAGTATCGGAAAAAAACAAGGGCAAGCACTTCCTTCTAATATTGGTTTAGTTGTGGTCAAAAACAGGAATTATGAGTCATGAACACCAAATTAACAGGAATGAGCCAAGGCAAAATTACATCCTTAGGATGGGGGTCATCTTTGACAAACAGATACACAGATTCATCAGGCATTAAAACAGCATTGTTAACCTTGGAATCCACAGGTCCCCAAAATCTCTGTCAGAGAAATCAGGGGATCTGCAAATTTGGGTGGGCTAAAAGTTATCTATCTACACTTTCACTAACCCCTAACTTAACTTGAGCATTTCCTTGAATTATGAGTGTAGGCAACAAACCACAGTGACAGAAGCAATACTTATGACTTTGTCGTCAGTAGAAATCTCAGATATTTTAATATCACGTTACAATCTCATTTACACTTATCACTGCAGTAGCTAATAGATTCACCATTATTTATTTATTGTCCTTCAGTGCCTTAAGAAAAAGCATCATTATTTATTTTAAGAATATTTTGCTCACTATAGTTCAGTATAATTAGTTTCCTTTGGACCCTTACATATTTTATTTTATTCATTTATAAACATTATTTTGAGGTAATAATAGTCATCACCAGACTGCCAAAGAACTCCATGCTTAAAAATGATTAAGGAGTTTTAAAGCTGAAGGCTTAAGCTGATTGGAATCTCTAGAGCTGTTCTGTCCAATAGAAATATAATGCAAACCACCTGTAATTTAAAATTGGTAGCTACTTTAAAAAGAGTAAAAAAGAAAAAGTGAAATTAATTTTAATAATACATTTTATTCAATTGGATATATTAAAAATATTTCAACAGGTAGTCAATAATAAAAGTTACTTGTGAGATATATTTGATATGTTTTTCATACTAAGTCTTTGAATCAGATGTGTAATTTATATTTCAGAGTGTATCTCCATTTTGATGCAACAGTTTCATTGGAAATATTTGATCTGTTTTTACATTTAACAAAATTTCACTGAAAAAGTAGATTCAGGTGGTTCCAAACACAATGAAATGTTTTCCACTAACAGCATTATTTTCGATTTAAATGATTGAAGATGAAATAAAACGAGAAATTCAGTTCTTCAGCCACGTGAGCTCTATGACAAGTCCTCAGAGTCTGCTAGGGGTTACCATTTTGGACCATGCAGCTCCGGAGCTTGACTTCACACAGAATTCTTTGGGAGGAGAAAACAGTGATTGAATGGATGCTTTGAATGCGGCCCAACATAAATTCATAAATTTGTAAACTTTCTTAAAACATTATGAG